>NC_081834.1:21959377-22584377 GCF_030867095.1 Alligator mississippiensis | reverse complement strand
TATTTTCTGTCTCCCAAGGAACAGCAATGAGAGAGATCCTTCTAGGAGGAATCATCATCTTGTACTCAGAGCTGTGACCAGTAATAGGGCAACTTGAACTCTGTTCCCAGATCCCTCTGGGACCTTAACCAACTTACTTCACTTCACTGTGCCTCAGCTTCCCCAGCCATAACCTTAGGGTACCATTTTCCTTCCTCCCAGAAGCCTTCCTTTTCCTTCCATTTTCCTTCCTCCCAGGAATCAAGCACTTGTGTTTGACAAGTGCTTTGAGCTCTCAAGCTGGCAGATAGTTCGATCAGCGAACACTTGAAAGTTTGAACACTTTCAACACAGTAGTGACTGAGCTCCAGACAATGAGACACTGAGATAATTAGGACATGCCAATACCACTTCTGCATCCCTCCTGAAAAAGCTAGGAAGTTGCTCGTGCTGTGCTGTGCTGTGCTGTGCAGTGCCATGGCTGGCTTGCTTGAGAGTGATGGCTCATTAAAGCAGGAGCAGGTGGATGGGACATGATCATTGGCAGCACTCTGGAGCACTGGGAAGCAGGACAGAGAAACCTTTATATGTCTGTGTAGCACAGTGCAGTGCTGCACAGGGATGTGAGAGCTGGTTCTGAACTAGCATGAGTACTGGATGTACTACATTAGAAGTACTGAGTGTGGGTGAGGAGCTGGGTATGTTAGCCCAGGTGGAATGGCATGCTTATATAGCTACACTGCATCTGGCTCCCTTGTAGCTTATTCAGAGCTTGCTTATGTGCAGGACTGTACTGTGCTCTCTAGACATTCCCCTCAGCTCAGATTTTAAGATATTTAAGCACTTAAGCACCACTGAAAGTTTGAGAGATTTAAAATTTTTAAGGATCAGCTTTTAAAGGTATTTAGGCATCTAAAGATGCCTCAAGTGAGATTTTCAGAAATGACTAGGTACTCACTCCTAGGAGAATTAGTCCCACTCAACACCTATCAGCATCATAATGTCCCCAAGTGCCTCATTCTATTTTAAAAATTGGTATTAGGAGCCCAAGTCACTTAGGCGCCTTTGAAAAGTACCTTGCAGTGATTTCCAGGCTACGTGTGAAACTGACTAATAAAAATACCCATGCCCTAAACTTAGGTGCAGAACACAAAAGCAGGGAAGACAGAAACATGGAAAAGTAGGGTTGTCCTTTTTTAACTAGGTTCAGTAGTTTCATAGATTCATAGATTCATAGTAAAGTTCATAGATTTCATAGATTTATAGTAAGGGGCTGGAAGGGACCTCACAAAATCATCAGGTCCAGCCCACCTGCACTAGGCAGGAAAGAACTGGGGTCAGGCTGTTTTCTATACCTTGAGTTTCAATATTCTTCTGTGATGATCCCAGTAATTTATGAGACTAAGCAGTGAATTTTAGCAGTAGACTTGTGCAGGACTGTGCATAAGGACTGTGCTAAGTATAGGACTAAAGTGAAAATTCAGCACAAATCATAATGAAGTACTGCTCAGAGGCCTCTACGCTGCAAGGAGGAGATTTTTAGGTTTCATCAGTTGTGAACTGCATTTGGCCCTGGAAGCATTTTCTCCATATTAGCATTGTGAAAGATTTAGGTTCCAATTCACATTCTTGGCTTTGGAATTTTAAAATAGGTCCCAGTTGTTCCCTGCAGATGTGTCAGCAATAGAAGTTTCTCAGCAAGTCTCAGCAGAGATGAAAATTTCAGCAAAACACGCAGAAAGAGCTGTCTAAAAAGTAAGTAGCAGCTTCTCTATTCCTGAAAAATTAATCAGTCTCTTTCATCATATATCCCTCTTTAACTTCTGTTAGGGAAGGCCTATGAAATCGGGTTTTTTCATGGTCTTCAGTGGAGTGTGGGTGGATGGAATACCTCAGTCTGGTACAGTGTGAAGTTTTTCAGCTGCCTCTTGTATAGTGCCTTCCCTGAATTTAACCCTGTGGCTGCACACAAATGTGCACAGTCCTGTATCCCATATACCCCAATGCACATCAAGCACTTCACCTGCTTTGGTGTTTCTTTATATCTCCCTGGGTGAGAATCTATGGCTCTGGCACCTAAGTCCCAAAGCAAATCTAACCCAAAGGGCCTGTTTCACAACTTAAATACACAGTACAATATAAAAACACCGTCCTCACATAACTAAATATCCAGGAAGGCCCTTTCAGCTTCCCAGACTAGTCCTTTCCCAGAAACACAGTGAGGCCATAGCCTGCCCAGAAAGCTGACGGTTCTGGAAGCAGGCAGCCCGAGGCAGGGAGCGAGTTTCTAATTCCATTCTGGGAATGGCCAGTGGCAAGAGGGCAGGTCTGAGGGACCCAAACATACCCTGCTCTACAAACATTTTTTCAGTAGAAAAATACCCTTTTTAAAAGTCTTGCCAACAGTTCATGATCATGTTCTCTGCCAAGAAGCTTTTACTAAATCTCTGGATTAAAGAAACATTTTTCACAAATCACACTAGCAGTAGCAAGTCTTGCCAAATTTGTGCTGTAATGCCTTCAGAAACTCAGCTCTCACGTCATTAACAATTAAACTCTCACCTCATTCTGTTTACTCAGTTCAGCCACCAGACACTGGCGTTCACCTCTAACATTAGGACCATGAATCACTTGTATAAAAAACCATGTCTATAATAAAGATTGGCTTTCTATAACAGAAAATGGTAGACACCATCTGCCCCTTTATGGCAATCTGAGTGCAGCCCTTGTGTACCAGACAAGCTGCCACCCCAGTTTGGTGCTGAAGATGAAGGCAAACCCAACTTCCACCTTCTGCTTATGCAGTAGATAAGGCCCCGTATTCCGCAAAAATGCTGCACTTTTGCTGTGTGAGGGTAGGGAAGAGGGAATGCAGAGAGCAAAGAACCAGCACAGTGGGAATTCATGCCCCGACATGAGCTCCACGGGGTTGTATGCTGTTCACTAGAACTGTGTGTAGGAACATTGAAGTTCCACATCAAACTCAATTCTCATAGGCTGTAGACACACTTTACTTTTGTAGTGCTATACACACCCTGAAAGTGTTACAAAAAGTGAGTGGCCATACATCCATATGGTTTGTAGTGTTACAAAGATGGAGAATCTATTACAAAAATGTAGCCGTACAAAGTGCTGAGACTACAAATGTACAGTATGTCTATAGCCTTACCTCAGTAGTCACAGTCCAGGGGCTTGGAGTTACAGCAAGAAAGTAAGCTTATTTCTTAACCAGACAGAAGATGAATGGAGTGAGAACAGTGATACCTTATGCTGGAGATGATGGGGACCTCCCAGAGGGCAGAGGAAGAGAAGATATTGCCACCATGTGGTTGATGTGGTCAGAAGGAAAAAAAATTAAGTGGTCTTTGGGCACAGAAGATGTTACTTAGGGGTCTGTAGCCTGGAGGTTACCCAGACTACCCGTAATTAAACCTAAAATGAACCCACATGGCCTGAACTTTGATAATATCACCCTCAACATGCCACTGACCACTTAGTGGTCAACTAATCTCAATCCCTGGTAAGATTATGGAGAAAATTATCAAAGAGACCCTTCTTGATAAGCTGGCTGATGGCAACATCCTGAGGGACAGGCAGCAACGGGTTTGTTGCAGGTAGGTCTTGCCTGACCAATCTCATCTCCTTCTATGACCAGGTGACATATCACCTGGACAAGGGAGAAGAGATTGACATCATATATCTGGACTTCAAAAAAGCCTTTGAGCTGGTGTCCCGTGATCTCCTCATAGAAAAATTGGTCAACTGTGGCCTCAGCTACACCACAGTTTGATGGCTGAGAAATTGGCTCCGAAGTCGGACCCAGAGAGTAGTGGTCGATGGCAGCAAATCATTATGGCGCTCCATGACCAGTGGTGTCCCCCAATGCTCTGTCCTTGGACCAGTTCTCTTTAACGTCTTTATCAACGATGTGGATACAGTCATCAGAAGTTTCCAAGTTTGCCAATGACACTAAACTTTGGGGTAGAGTGTCCACACCTGAGGATAGGCTAGTGATCCAGGCTGACTTGGATAGGCTTAAAAAGTGGGCAGATACAAACATAATGACGTTCAATACTGACAAATGCAAGGTACTCCACCTTCAGGAAAAAAAACCCGCAGCACACTTATAGGCTCAGCAGTGCTACGCTCACTAGTACCATGGCCAAAAGAGACTTAGGGGTCCTGACTGACCACAAGATGAACATGAGCCACCAATGTGATGTTGCAGCTGATACAGCAAACCAAACTCTGGCTTGCATCCATAAATGCTTCTCAAGTAAATCTCAGGATGTCATCCTCCTGCTGTACTCGGCCTTGGTGACACCACAGCTGGAGTAGTACATCCAATTCCAGACTCCACAATTCAAGAAGGATGTGGAGAAGCTTGAAAGAGTCCAGAGGAGAGCCACACTCATGATCAGAGGGCAAGAGAATAGGCCTTATGAAGAGAGGCTAAGAGCCATGGGATTCTTCAGTCTGGAAAAGCGCAGGCCCAGGGGGGACCTGGTGGCTGCCTATAAGTACATAAGGGGTGTGCATCAGGATCTGGGAGAACATCTGTTCACCAGAGTGCACCAAGAGATGACAAGGTTCAACCATCACAAACTCCTACATGACAGTTTTAGGCTGGACATAAGGAAAAACTTTTTTACTGTCCGAGCCCCCAAGGCCTGGAATAGACTCCCTCCAGAAGTGGTGCAGACACCTACTCTGGACTCATTCAAGAAACGATTGGATGCTTATCTTGCTGGAATCCTTTGACCCCAGCTGACTTCCTGCCCTTGGGGCAGGGGGCTGGACTTGATGACCTTCAAGGTCCCTTCCAGCCCTTATGTCTATGAACTCTATGATCTCTCTCGCATCTTACATATAGTTACATATAGTTGTTCAGGGCTGGAAGAGACTTTACAGATCATTGGGTCCAGCCCTCCTGCACTTGGGGAGGAAAGACTGCTGGGATCAGATAACCCCAGCAAGATGGGTGTCAAGTCACTTTTTGAAGATCACCTGGGTAGATAACTGTACTCTGGGGGGAGCCTGTTCCAAACCCTCTGCACTTGATTTGTAAAGTTTTTCCTTATGTCTAGCCTGAAGCGATCCTCAATCAGCTTGTGCCCATTATTTACTGTCCTCCCCTGGGGGGCCTTGGTGAACAGATGCTCCCTCAAGCCCTGATGTATGCCCTTGATATACTTATAGGCTGCCACCAAGTCCCCTCCGAGTCTTCTCCGCTCCAAGCTGAACAATCCCAAGTCTTTCAGCCCCTCCACATATGACCTGGTTTCTAGGCCTATAATCATGTGTGTGAACCTCCTTGGACTCTCTTGAACTTCTCCAAATCCTTCCCAAAGTGCAGGACCCAGAACTGGATGCAAACCTCCAGCTGCAGTCTCACCAGGGCCGAGTAGAGAGGGAGGATGACATCCTTAGCCTTGCTTAAGATGCCTTAGTAGATGCATGCCAATGTTTAATTAGCTCTGCCAGCTACGGCATTGCATTGGTGGTTCATGTTCATTTTGTTGTCTATCACGATACCCAAGTCTTGTTCAGATGTGGTGCTAGCAAACATAGCACTGCTGAGCCAGTAAGTGTGTTGTGGATTATTTCTCCCGGGATGGAGCACTTTGCATTTCTCTCTATTAAACAACATCTGGTTGAGGTCTGCCCACCTTGTGAGCCTGTCCAGGTCAGCCTGTATTGCCAGCCAGTCTTTGAGCATGACCACAATCCCCCATAGTTTGTTGTCGTCAGCGAACTTTGCTAGTTTGCTTTTAATACCTGGATCCAAATTGTTGATGAACATTTTGAAAAACACTGGTCTGAGTACTAAACCTTGAGGGACACCACTGGTCACCCTCTGCCATGATGACTCAGTTCCATCAATCAATGCTCTCTGGGTCCTACCACAGAACCAGTTACTTAGCCACCGGACCATAGAGTAGTCGAAGCTGCATTTTCCCAATTTTTTCATGAGGACTTTGTGGGAGACCAGGTCAAAGGCCTTTTTAAAGTCCAGGTACATGACATCAACCTCATTTCCCCCATTCAGGCGGCAAGTAACTTGATCATAGAAGGAAATGAGGTTGGTCTGGCATGACCTGCCTGTAACAAAGCCACATTGGCTATCCTTCTGCTAGCCTGTCTGTAATAGATTCTTTAATTATTTTCTCCAGGATTTTACCAGGGATTGATGTCAAACTGATTGGCCTGTAATTTCCCAGGTCCTCCTTTCTCCCTTTCTTAAAGATAGGCACCACATTGGCCTTCTTCCAATCACCTGGGACGTCTCCTGAGTGCCACGAGTCTTCAAATAACTTTGCCATCAGTTGTGCAATGAAATCGGCCAGTTCTTTTAGTGAATGTAGTTCATCTGGTCCTGCTGACTTGTAGATAGTTAGCCTTTGCAGGTGCTTTCCCACAAGATCTATGCCAACTATGGGAGGAGTGGTCACCCCCCATCACGATCGTCTTGTATCTTGTCAAGCGGGCTACCACCCTTGGACTGGTGGAATACTGACTTGAAATATTCATTCAGGCATTTGGTCTTGCCCTGAGTGTTGGTTATCAGCCATCCTATTTCATTCATCAGAGGCCCTATGCTTCCCTTATTTAATAAATTCCATTTTTATTTAAAAAGTTGGACCTTAGGTTTTTCAAGGAAGCCATCCTAGTGAGATGAAACAACCTTCCAGTTCTCAGAGGAACTGGGAGTGCTGTATCCTTGAATTCACAGTTGAAACTGTCTGCAGCTTGTAGGATTGCAGTCTGTCAGATACAGTGGAATACCAAATCACTCTGGAGCAGAACTGAGCATTAGGGATGAGGGATATTTCAATTCCAGATGCTGCAGTTTTTTACTGCTATTTATCTGTGGCTTTTCTCAAAGGTCAGTTTTGCCCATCCCCTAGGGTGGGAGGAGACAGCTATGAAAAATCTCATTGCCCTTGTACAGTTTTTATCTTTACTGCTGCCAATACCTCCTGACCTGCTGAAATCTCACAGAATGGCTGCTGTGTCTTCTTAGTTTCCTTTTTTACCCACGGAAGAGTAATAGGCAGAAGAACGGATAACAGACTTCGCAAGAAACTTGGGGAGCATTCCTTACTGGCAGAAGACACTGCCAGTGCTCCAGAAGTATGTGGTTCTGCTGTAAGGCCAGGGGAAGTAGGTTGTGAGACTAGTTAACACAGTGCTTGGAGACAGAGGTTATAGAAGGATAGAGCATAACTACTATTTGTCTTGGGCTCTTTTACACAAAGGGAAAGGGTCTTTGGAGGCTGGTATTTTTCTCCGCATTCCTTTCATCACATAATTCTGTTGAAGTCAGAGTGAGTTTGGTCTATGAATGGACTACAGAGCTGGGGAGATTAGAAAGAACTTCCTGATTATGAGGGTGGTCATGCACTGAAACAGGCTATGGAGAGAAACTGTGGAATCTCCATCCTTGGAAGTTTTCAAGAGCAGGTTATACAGACACTTGGCTGGGATGGTTTTGTCAGGGATGATCATGCTTTAAGCATGAGCCTGGATTAGATGACCTCATGAGGTCCCTTCCAGCCCTATTTTCCTATGTCATCATATCCTACCCTCTGCCTCCTTGAGCTTCCTCTTTATGAGCTAGCTTCTCCCTCTACCTTTTCAAAATGGACACTGCAAAATAGCTGAGAAATGGCTTGCTCACACAAAGAAGTAGCATGATTTCTCTACAGTTCCTGAGCAGAGGTGCCTTGACCCTGACATCTGAGTTCTGCCACATTGTGAGCCGCACAGGCCCAACAAACCCAGAGAGTGCAGGATCAGTGCCCTTGTGAGAGAAACTTATGGGGACAGGACAGATGCTGCCAGCTGACCCCCCCTCTGCCCAGGGATGAGGAGGCTCAGAAGGCTGGCACCCAAAGTCTGCTCTTGGGAAGCACTCGCTGCTGCAAGGGTGGGAAAAATAGCCAGCTCTCACTTCTTTAAGAGCTGAATAAATTCCATGAGGTGCCCAAATCTCCACTTGAAAACCAGCAGATCTGCATCATCATAGGGTGCAGCCTCACCAGTCAGAAAACACCAGATCTCTGCGACAGCCAACTGAGGGAAGGATGAACAATGGCACCTGGGGCTGTGGCTGCAGGACAAAGATCACCACAAAACTCACTCCTGCCCAGGCAAAATTGTTCTTTAGAGAAGGCTTGAGCTGCAATCCTGCTGCACTGAAATGTTTTGTATCTTCATAGGCAGATAAGGTTCTTTGGGTAAATGTGGTATCTTTTATTAGACCAACTAAATAGTTGGAAAAATAGTTCTTTGCAAGTTTTTGGGCACAAACACCCTTCTTCAGGCATAGGGAGAGTCTGCTGTTGTTTTGAGTTCTCCTGGATGGAATAGAAACCAAAATGCAGGTCTGTAAAAATGCAAATGCATGGCAGTGAGGATCAGAGGCCATTTCTTGTCCCATCATGGCCTGGATTCATTTGGTGTGTTTTGGGCCGTAGGAAGTTTGCTTCTGGTGATGAGATTGGCGAGGTTCAGTGCTTGTTTAAAGGCTAGGGTAGGTGGCTCTGGGAAGATCTCTTTCAGAATTGGGTCTTCTTTAAGAATTGGATCCAGACCATGCCAGGACAAGAAATGTAAAACCTGTCAACGTATCTCCACCACCCCCACAATTACTACACCCCACAACATAACCATCGTCATTCCTGGATCTCACACCTGCACCTCCAGAAATGTAATACATCTCATCCAGTGCACTAAATGCCCTGATAGAAAATATGTAGGAGAAACCAAACAACAGCTGCGTACCAGAATGAATGCACACTGAAAATCTATCAGGTACAAAAATACCCAACTACTTATGGGTTCACACTTCTCACAAGATAACCACTCTCTCTCCCATCTCTCAGTTCTAATCCTACAAGGGAATTTACAAAATACCTTTAGTAGACAAACCTATGAACTTTACTTGATAATCTACTGGATACAAAAAATCATGGACTAAATGTAGACATTGGATTTATGGCACATTATAACCTACCTGCCATTGATAACCCCAGGTAACCTGTCTGCATTTTACTAACTACATTCTATCACCAGGTCAACATTCCCCCTTTCCCCACCTACCTGTCTCACACCTATGGTCTCCCATGGCCTCTAATCCTCACTGCCAGCCATATGCATTTTCACAAACCTGCATTTTGCATTTTGGCTTCTATTCCATCCAGGAGAACACAAAACAACAGCAGACTCTCCTTGCACCTGAAGAAGGGTGTTTTGTGCCCCAAAGCTTGCAAAGAACATTTTTTTCAACTACTTAGTTGGTCTAATAAAAGAGATACCATTTATCCAAAGAACCTTGTCTGCTTATGTCCTTAGACTAATACAGCTACAACCAACACCCTTGTATCTTCATGTCGTTCTTAAATATTCCAGCAAAGCAGACTGAGCACAAACAAAAGCAGCATAGGGGAACTCCTTTAATGAAGGGCTGTGTGCCTCCTATGGCCAGCTGCCTGATTTTATTGAGTCTGACATTAGACACACTCGCTCTGGTGACTAAAGGGGGGAAAATGGTTTATGGAATTCAGATAAAGCAACAGCATTATTGTTTGCCTCCCTGGGCCTTGCTGACTTTCGATTGTATTGAGAAAGCTCCAATACATTGAACCGTATTGGATCTGAAAGCAACCTTTTAGATAGAGCACAAATTACATAGGTGCAGGTCATCTCTAATATGCCATTTAGAGTCCCAGTCCATCTATGCCACTGAGCACAGATGAGCATAGATGTATGTGCGGGCAAATATGTTTAGGGATGTTTCATTAACTCAGTCACATTCTCCAGAAAAGGTTATGGATTGAACATGTGTCTGAGTCAGTGCTGGGACCTACTGGCTAATGACGGAGAGAGAGATTAGCATGCAGCTCCAGTATACTACTGTCAGCATTTCTTGTTTGCACTGTGTCCATGCAATGTATAATTTGGGGGCCATTTCCCACATCATTTAGATGAAGTCTAATGCACACTGTCATCTCTGTTCAACCAGGTCACTACATTCCGCAGTCACAGGCACAACGAAAGGCTAGAAGACACAACATTTTGCAGGAATCAACCACTGAGGGATTTTACCTTTAATCTTCCTTTTATTATAACCTGACAAAGCCCTTGGTAACGATCTTTGTCCACTAGGGGGCATAACCGTACTTTAATACATTATTGCACTTTTTTTGTTGGTTTTTTTTTTAATTCTTTAGTGTCTAACAGGTAAGCCTACAGATTGTGGGAACAGACACAGGCCAAACTTTATAATGTAAGGATAGCAATGCAAAAGTAGTTGCTTCCTAAATAAGCTTCTCGGAGATGGTAGCAGTGTGCCTGTTGGCTAAAGATGAACTGTCGGACAGAAAGTTTAATTCAGGTAAGTTTTCCTTTTGACTGACATAGTGGCTGTGTAGTGCATTTAAAAGTGACACAAGCTCTTGTGGGAATGATCCCTGACCAGATATTCTGGCTTCACTGAAGTCAGTGGAGTTGCATTTGGTATCCCAAGACAAGCATTTGTTTCTCATGTCATCTTTTTTTATTGGGAACACAGCCTGATAAATATGTACTACTAGGGGAAAAATGGGGCTAGCGCATCAGACGAGAGAAATGAAAGTTTGATTTCCATGTCAAAGTCATACACAAGTGCCCAGCAACTGGTACAAATCTAGACAGGAATTAGATGAGGTGTTATGCCACATGAAGAGATCCAGCATCCCCTTTTGTCACAGATCAGTGTCTCAGAGCCACACATTTTGAAAGACTATTTCTGCATAAGAAATACTAAAGTTAATGAAAGCCCAAATAGTGATCAAATGTATTGGCTTCTGTTTGTTAGACTAAGTCTTAACTATAAGGTATTAATTTAAATAATATAGCTCTGTGTAGTCTCTGCTCAGATGGCTGCAAGATACATTGCCATTTTTGCAGGTACAAAAAATGGAGTGTCCATGTAGCTGCTCCCGAGGTCTCTGGAATTTGCAGTCCAGAATTACAGCAGCAGGACTCTGCAGGGTTGCTCATCACTTCCTCGTCCTGTTTCTAGGTGCCTCTGGGATTTGTAGTCTACAGTTGCAGCCAGCAGTAAGATTTTAGCAGGGCAGGGCAGCTCTGTATTCAGGGGAAGGGAAGTTTAACCCCCCTCCTGGCCCCAGACTCCAGCCAGGGTTTACCTTAGGGTTGGGGGGAGGTACAGTCCCTGCCTCCCCCCGCCAATCCTCTGCTAGAGGACACAGTACAGCCCAGCCCAGGGCTGGAAAGCATGCTGGAATGCTGGGGGACTGTGATTTAACTTGAGCCAGAAAGGCAGCGGGGCAGTTCTGCACAAGCTTAGTACTAACAAGAAGAGTAGTCCCCATTGGCTTTCATGGGACTATCCAAGTGCTGCTCTTAAGTACCCACTGAAGGGCTCTGCAGGGCTGTAGCCAGAGTGCTCAGCTTCTACTAGTTTCGAGACCTTGGACTTTTGGATGCCCAAGGAAGGCTGCGTCAGGCCCAGACTTGCCAAAATGCTTAGTGACTGTTCCTGCGCTTGTACACACAATCCCAGCTGCTGCACATGCAAACAACCAGCTAGCTGCCATTCAAAATCAGCTGTGGTATGAGGGCAATCACTTGCCTAGACAGCAACCACAATTGTGCATGGAGTTGTGTCATCGTGCCTGCTAATTTCTCTGCATGCGTTAGTCTCTACAGTGTAGACAAATTGGTACACAGCATTGCTACTTGCATCTTTGACAACTTTAGCTATAAACAGCCTATTTTAGCTCCTATTTTCATAAAAGGAACCAGTAGATCATTTATTTAGTCTGACCTCTTGTCTAGTGGCAGTCATTGTGCATCACAATAGATGACCTAAATCAAGCCAAAGCGTTTAGTTAGAAACAAGACTTTTAGTTGCATCCATAAAATTGAAAACTGTGTCACATGAAGAGAACAGGAGAGGCCAAGAGCCCCTTGATGCCTGAGGCCTCTGCAGTGGCAGGGACCCAAATAGGAGAGATATGCCCAGCTGTTCCAGCCAGTGGACCATGCCACATGTTGAACAAGAAGAGAGTGTTGAGTGGAAGGGGGAAAACACACAGTCCATGCCCAGAGTTCCTTCCCATCCCCAAATCTGCTGATTAGTCTGACTTTGCATGGTGTACCTCGCTTAACCACTTAGATGCCAAGAGGCTTTTCCACAACACCCCACAGTACTGGAGCATGCTACCTTGCATCCGTTTCTAAGATGCTTTACTTGACCCAAAAAATTCACTCAAAAGTGAAACTTGGGAAAAAAATGAGGTCTCAGCCTGTTAACTAATTTGCAATGAAAGTTAATCCCTTTAATGCCCAGTCCTGACATTTTCTTTAGGGCAGAACTCTCATTGGCTTCTGTAGGAGCTCTGCCCAGAAAGGCTAGCTATTGCAGGAGGTCTTTATGGTAAAGTTCTCACCCCCAGCACTCAACGGAGTTTGGGGATGGATGCTGGGTACCTGCACAGCTGGAGGCTGTTCCAATAATCCCTGCAGTCAGTCAGTGCCTTCCAAATGACTTCAAGGGATGTTTGATCAGCAGGGATCCAGGTTTTCTGTTTCCCATGAAAAAATGGAAAAAACACAGATTTTCCCTTGTACCCAAGTTAAATGCGGATTTTTCATTTTAACAGAGAAACACGTGGATTTGCCACTTTTGCAAAGAGCTCTCTGCAGGCTGGCAGAGTTCCAGCCTGCAAGGGGATGGGGGAGCAGAAGGAGGGCAGTTGGGTAGAGGGTGTCATGTGTACATGCATACGAACACATGCGCATGGCCACCAGGCAGCCTGGAGAGCAGCTCGCGCAGGTAAGTGGGAAGGGGGCATGGGAATTGAGGCCCCCCATAGGGAGCGAGGGAGGGAGTCGGGCAGGGCTGAGGCTGTGCGTGGGGCTTGGGGCCTGGGCTTGGAGTGTGCAGCCACAGGGCCCCAGTGGGGAGCAGGACGGAGCCAAAGGTGGCTCATCGGGGTGGGGCTAGCTCCCTGCCCCTGTGTACACTTCTGGGGAATGCATGGGAGGCATATGCCCCACAAATCTGTGCATGGGGCAGGGGCCAGGACGGGCTACCCAGTGCAGGCTCAGGCTCCCTGCCCTACTGCCTTCCCCCGCAGGGCCTCTGCAGCCCAGCAGGCAAGACCTGGCACAGCAGGGCACAGCGGGCCCAGGCAGGGAAGCTCCTTGCCACTGTAAGCCCTGCACTACCCTGGTGAAGCACCCCCTACCCACCTGGCAGCAGTGGGGTGGCAGTATGGAGTTATGCCTCTTGCTGCTGCCGGGCGGACAGGAGGCATCTCACCAGGTTGTTGTGTGGCTCCCAGCAACAGCACCAAACTTCCCGGCCCAGCCCTGCTCTGCCCATTGCGCTGGGTCCCGGCTGCTGACCAGAAAAGCCCTGGGGCAAGGGCGCCAGGGTGGGGAGCTTGTGGCCACAGCACACAAATCTGGGGGGCACGTGCCTGCCATGCCCCGCCGCAGGAGTGCACGCAGCAGCAGGGAGCTGCCCCCTCCACCACCGAGCCCAGTGGGCAGCCCACCCCCTTCTCCACATGGGCCCTGCTCAGGCTGTGCCACTGGTGAGGAAGGGGGAGCCAGGCTCCGCAGCCACCACCTCCTAGAGGCAGTAGCTGGGGCTTGGGTGCTGCAGCAGGGGGAGGGGGCTGTGGACCTGGGTCCCTGGTCCTGTAGCTGTGGCAGCTGGGGGCCCCCTCTGGCAGGGCTGCAGGGGGTGGGGGCTGTGGCTTGGGAGTGAGGGGCCTGGACCTGCATCCTGATGAGCTAAGGAGGCAGGGGGAGCTCTGATTTTCCATGATAAAAACCCCATGATTCATTAGTTATTGAGGTACTGGTAGACTTCTAAGCTACTTTAAAATTGTAAATATATCAATAAAACATTGTGTTCAATTGATGCCTATATAGTGGCATTTCATTTTAATCACAGATTTTGGGGGTTTAATTAGAGATTTTGTAATTTTTATCAGAGAATTTGTGATTTTTTAAACAGAGAGAACCAGGATCCCAGTTAGACCCCAGAGCTGTGGAGCTTAATAGTGCCCTTACCTGATACAGCCTCTCCCCAAGTACTTCGCTAGCACTGAGTTTTGGGTACAGAATTCCTTTATTATTAGGCTGTGCATGTCCTGCACAATGTACATAAATTGCCAAGGGAAACCCAAGTGAGCAGCAAATTACTTCTCATTCTTTGCTGTTCCTTGTCAAAGAACAGCTCACAATGAACTCACCCGGTTTTGAAGTGGGATGCACATGTAATCCCCTTGGAATTTCACCGTCACCTACCATTAATTAACATTTACTTACTGTAGAAGCACAGCTCAGCAAATGTAGTGAGTGGCAAGCGTGAGGGGGAAAAGAAAAACCTAAAACACCCCAGCTTTGTAACAACAATGGTGTTGGTATCCAGGCTGCTCCTAAGCATTTACAGCTCTCTGCAATCAGAGTGGAATTGGGCGGGTAGGCTTTGGCCACTACTTTCTGAGGGACAAAGACACTGAAGTATGCCTCATGTAACAGAAGAACAACAGGATCCCGGATGCATCATATACATGGTTAACTGAAGGGGAGGAGGGGGCATAAAGGGAGGAAGGAACCAATTTAGACTGAAATTCCCCTTGGTGAATGGCACTTTTTTCCCCAGCCATTGCAACAGACAATGCAAGCACTATAGGTTGCATCTGTTCCCTCTGATTTATCCTGCATTGGGCCAATATCCTTAAGAAGGCAGTAACTGCAGAAGGCAGTACATTTTCCCGAGGTTTATAACAGGTTTGGAGGAATGGATGGAGCTTTGAAGTCCTTTTGGTTCCTGATCCCAAGGACAGTTCTTAGGGATGACATTTTTACCCCTATATGTTAGATACTTTTTTTTTTTAATCAATATAAAGCCCTCAAGAAGTGACTCCTGCCTCTAATTGCCTGGAAGGTGGCTGCGCAAGACTGCCTATTTGACTACAGTGGTGGTCTTCCAGATCATTAATAAAGAATAACAACACTTCGTTCAGTCACGTTTTTTCATCCAAGATATGCGTGCTCCTTAGTATTCTTATGTTACAGATTGGGGAGCTATGGCACAGTTAGCTTTTGTAATATCCTCAATTCACCTGCTGAGAGAGGGTCAGAGAGGTGGCTTTTATTGCCAGATTTTTGGACTCCTGATACCATCCTGTGTTCTAGCCACTGGACTGTACCACTACTGACATATTTCCCAGCCACCCACATATTTTCCAAGCTAATTAATCCAGACCCCAATAATATTTCCTTTTGCTTGTTCCTTTACTCACTGTAGATGGCAGAATTGCAGAATTTGCTGCCATCACACACACATGCAAGCAGCTTTGGAGCATGCACTAAACAGTAAAGGGAGCATGAAACATGTGACTCATCCCAGAGCATCTAGGGGCAGTGTTGTCATGACAACAGTGCTTGTAACTATTGCATTATTCAGACTTCGGGAAATGAGGGGAGAGGAATCAAACCACCAATCAAAAGCTCCAGAGTCTATTTACCTTATTCCCAGGGCTGACCAGATCCAGTCCAAGCAGCCCAGAAAAGGAAGACGGGCTGGACGGGGAACAAGGGAGGGCACAGGCAGGGTTCCTGTAGGAGAAAGCCAGTCTGACCGTGCTTCCTATTAAAGGGCATGGTGCTTTGCAGAGAGGATACAGGGTCTACTGTCCTGAGCACCCATGTGAAAGCCAGGAACATCCAAGATCTCAGACCTGCTTGGACACTGGCTGATATCTCTGGCAATGGGAAAATCACTTATGCTCTCAAGGGGGTCGAGAAGGAGGACTCACACTATCGTGAAAGGTCTCTGGGACCCAGCAGAGGAAGAAGGAAGCTCATCAAGGAAGAGCTTTCCCTGTACTGTTCCTCTGGTAGGGGACAGCGTTTCAGAACAGGCAGGGAGTCTGGCCCCAAGCTCAACTGATCCTCTAGGATCCTGTGTCTGTGTCCCCTCCAGGTCTCTTTTGGCTTTTCCTTGCCTCTAATATCAGACTGGTGCTGGTGGGGCTTTGTCTTCTAGTCACTGCTCTTAGAAACCCTTGAAATAGAGGCTGTACTGAGTGGAACCCCACTGCCCCTAGCCATGCACTGAAGGGTTGATGGGGATGAAGGGATAGGGGGCAGAAAGCGATGTGCATTCACCATTCAGTGCTGGCACTTTCCCTTCCCCTTGGACGGATACAGAGAAAGCTGCCCCAACAGGTCCTCTGGAGGGTCTGGTGATGCAAGGGAGGAGGAGTGATGCAAGTCAGAAGACATCTTGGTTTGGTGTGTCCCCTTCTCGCCTGGCTCTCAGGAACAATCCCCAAGGCCCCTTTGTGATGCAGTTGGCCATTCACTAGAAGTCACCAGGGAGTCACAAGTGTGGGTGGCACTCTGCATACAGTTTACAGATGGGAACATCTGTGATACATCACATGTTCTTTACTCAGTGCTGATCCAGGCGGACACACCATGACACAAACCCTCCCTCTTTGTTCTCGTCATCTCTCCCCCTTTCCGGTTTTTTCAGGATTCTTTAAACAGACACTCCTTCCTCTGGTAACTTTCCCTATGAGCCACATAAGCTGTTTCACTTTGCCAGGATCCTGCCACTGAACAGTCCAAGCTCTGTCCTCTGTGGGGGGTGAGTTTATTTCAGCCAGCAGGGATTGGGGCAGATAAGGGAAGAATGTGTCCTGGAGACACCCCTTGTGGGCACAGCCACTCATCTGCCCTAAACAGGGTAAGAGGAAACCCAAAGTTTGTTAAGAAACCACATCATCAGGTCTCACAAATGGCAGGTGAAACTGATGGGTTTCTCTTTCACTCTTTTTATTAAAAAGCTGTAATAATCGAAAGCATCAGAGAGCATTCGGTCAGAGACTGGTCCAATTTAGTGTGTGGAGAAAATAAGGTTGAGAACAATTAAGGGGTATGCCCAAGGCTAGAGCTTCAGCACAGTACCTTACTCTACCCATTCTGCCCATCCAGTGGGGCTGCTCATCTCGCTGGGCGGGCGGAGCAGGTGGAAAGTGGCTGAGAGCTGCAGCTGCTGGAGTTGAGGGGAAGCTGGCTTGGGCTGGCAGGGCTGTTTGGCTCCCCTCGCCTCCAGTTGTGGCTCTGGCTCCGGCTCCTGCCTCAGTGCTACGAGGGTGGGGGGAGCTTCAGCCCTGCAGCTTCAGCCCAGCACATGGAGCTCTGGCTCCAGCTCCAGCTGCCTTCCACCTGCTCTACCCACCCGACCCAATGAGTAGCGACTGTGGGCAGAGCAGGTGGAAGACATCCTGGAGCTGGAGCCAGAGCCCCATGCACTGGGCAAAAGCCATGGGACTGAAGCTTCCCACCTGCCCACCCAGAGTGGTGCAGCACAGCAGGGGCAGGGCCAGCTGCAGCAGCGGCCGTAGTAGAGGCAGCTGGAAGTGAGGGAGAAAGAACAGCCCACCCGGCTCCAGACAGCCTGCAGCTTGTGATGCAGCTGCAGCTGCTGGATGCTGCACAGGATAGGGGGCATGGCAGTGGCTGCTGGGCTTAGGGCCTGCTGGCATCCCCAAGGTGACCCAGGCAGCCTGCTACCTGGCCAGCCCCTGCTCATGCTATCATAGAGCCGCAGCAGCTGGGAAGGGCCCTTCAAGCCGGCTGTGGCTCTATGACAGCCCCACCCGGCATGGACACAGGGAGCTGGGAGCAATCTGGCTGGGAGCAATCCCGCTGGGAAGGGCCCAACCCTTATAAGCAGACCTGGACAGGTTGGACATATGGGCAGAAAACAACAGAATGCAATTCAACAAGGAGAAATGCAAAGTGCTGCACCTAGGGAGCAAAAATGTCCAGCATACCTACTGCCTAGGAAATGACCTGCTTGGTGGCACGGAAGTGGAAAGGGATCTTGGAGTCCTAGTGGACTCCAAGATGAACACGAGTCGTCAGTGTGACAAAAGTCATAAGAAAAGCTAATGGCACTTTGTCATGCATCAGCAGATGCATGACGAACAGAACCAAGGAGGTGATACTTCCCCTCTATCGGGCGCTGGTCAGACCTCAGTTGGAATACTGCATGCAATTTTGGGCACCGCACTTCAAGAGGGATATGGATAACCTGGAGAGGGTCCAGAGAAGGGCCACATGTATGGTTAAGGGCTTGCAGGCCAAGCCCTATGTGGAGAGACTAGGGCACCTGGACCTCTTCAGCCTCCGCAAGAGAAGGTTGAGAGGTGACCTTGTGGCTGCCTATAAATTCATCATGGGGGCACAGAAGGGAATTGGTGAGGCTTTACTCACCAAGGTGCCCCTGGGGGTTACAAGAAATAATGGCCATAAGCTAGCAGAGAGCAGATTTAGACTAGACATTAGGAAGAATTTCTTCACAGTTAGAGTGGCCAAAGTCTGGAATGGGCTCCCAAGGGAGGTGGTGCTCTCCCCTAACCTCAAGAGGAGGTTAGATGGGCATCTGGCTGGGGTCATCTAGACCCAGCACTCTTTCCTGCCTATGCAGGGGGTCGGACTTGATGATCTATTGAGGTCCCTTCCGAACCTAACATCTATGAATCAACCCAGGCTGGCCTCCCTATATCCTCCTTCAGCAGCACCCACAAGCCGGCTTGGCTCAGCCCCAGACACTAGAGAGGCAGGCAGATGGCAGGGCCATGTCACCCGCCTCTGGCCATGCTCCCTCCCCTGTGGCTGGAGTGGGGAATGGCTGACAGGGGCTGCTTGGTCCATCCAGGTAGACCCTGGCTGCGGACCCCCAGTGGGAGAGGGGAGGGAAGAAGGAATAAACCCCCTCCCTGCTCCCTTTGCCTCAGGGGGCCATGCTGGCCAGCTCTGGCCACGCCCCCGCCCCTGCTCTGGCTAGAGAACAGTGTGGCAAGGCCAGCCCTGCTGTCTGGAGCAGTCAGCACAGCCCAGCCCAGGGCTAAAAAGCATGCTGGGATACTGGGGGACTCTGGTTTCACTTAAACCAGGAAGGGTTCTGGGACAGACATTCCATAAACTGGTTTGACCCAAATCAGTTAAGTCTGATACTACATTCAACCAAGTTTATCTTAAACCAGTTTTGGCCCTTTTGAACCAGTTTAAACCAGTTTCTGATCATTTAAACTGGTTTGTGTGCAACATCTGTCCCTAGCCAGAGTGTTTAGATCCAAGAGATTTTTGACTGAATAGGCTGTGAAACCTAGAGAAACAGTAATTTGAGAAAGGAAATGCAAAATGTAATTTAAGCAGAGGGAATGAGGACAACCAGGATAATTAGTCTTGAAATGTTTCATAGCAAAGGAAATATTAGTTATTCATATGGACCATGGAAACATCTTGTAGGTCTGAAGATGAAAGCGGAACAGATGGTGACAAAGCATTTCAGGAAGGAAAACAGTCAGCTAGTGAAGAAGATATGTAACAACTACTAAAAGAAACTCTTATTAAAGATGATAGTGCAATTAGCTACTTTAATAAAACCACAGGTCAACAATTTTTTCTGAGCTCTTACAGAACAAGCTCCTACCAAACAGGTAACAGCTGTGGTAAACAGTCCATCTCCAGGGGAGAGAAGAGGACAAAAGGAAAAAAAAACTTTTTGGTAAAACGATTAATGCCTGAAACTATTTATTTGCTTGCTTTCCTAGTAGTGTAATCACACAAGTTATTTCTGACATGTCTATTGTCTCTGTTTTGGAACCACTGCCTAGAACCCTGATCATCCCAAATCATGTGGCAGGGATACACTTGAAAATCTTTCTACTCAATCATATTCCCCCAGTGATACTGAATGAGACAGTAATGCTATCAAGAATTTTGTCACAGTACAAGGATCATCATCTACAAGACCCTAGCAATGTTACAGTTTTGATCTATAGTCTAATATTTTCTAGAACTGGTTTCTGAGGGACGATTTCATTTTATTTTATTTTTAGAAATCGAACAATTTTGTTCAAAATTGAACACTTGGTTTTTAAGCACCTGTTTTCATACTCACGTTAAGTATATGTGCATTTGCACACCCCTCTTCCCCTCCTTGATTCTCATCTCCTGTGCTCCAGGTCAAGTCATCCAGGTACCCATATAGGAAGAGTCCCTCACTCGCACTGAATAATCCTGTTGCCCCCCAATATCTCCACTTGCCTCTACCCTAGATTCTTCTCCTGACCAGACTTAAGTTTTCTGCTCTCACGTGCCCCAGAATGTGCTGCTGGTTTGCCAGAAACAATGAACAGCACTCCAAAATACCATGATCCAGTTTGAACCTTTAATTGTAATTTTAAGTTTCCCCTTCCTAGCACTGCTTTGTACCTACATCTAGGTTATGAACATTAATAGTAATAATAATAATCACCACTGCTATAAAATAGGCCAGTCTCCCTCTTCCACAACCTGACACATGCACAGTATGTTTTTCCCTTAAGCTTCTAAAGCATAGAGATTAGGGAGGATTTATCTTGTATAGGCTTCGACTAATTTGGCAGAGTGGACCAAGATGGCTCAACAGCAATACAGACTCATTTCCAAGACTTCTCTCTCAGATTTGAGGATTCACAGATTATAAGGGGAAAAATGTAACTCCCCCTTTTTGCACAATTACTAAAGAAAAGGCCTCGCCCAAAATAAGACTAAAGGCTTTAGGTGCTGCATAGTCATCTATTTCCACACAGGCTTCCTGCTTTAACTGGGCACTGCCTGAATTTCACAAATTAGCATCAAGTGCATCCCCATTACCCTGCCCTTTGGGTGAACTTCCCTTTGTCACCAAGAGGCCTAGAGAGCCAGGCAAAGCACATTCAGCAAGATAAAGATAAACCCGTTTACAGCCATACAGCTTGGAAGATAGCAAAAAGATCAAACTTAAATTTTCAAAAGAAGCTGTATTCCCAGTCAAGGTCAAGCTCTCTCTTTACAGAGGATGAATTATTATCCATTTATTTTTCCCTTGCTGGGATGTTCCTTCCTAGAGACAGCTATCAAGTAATTGCTGAATTCCAGCTTCTTATGGTGGCTATCAATGTTTAAGAAACACAGTAAATCAGTAAGTCCTTTATGGTTCAAGGAAGCTGACATGTGATCTCGATGCAGCCTCTGGCCAAACCAGTAATCAAAGATTACATGTCAGAGTGGGTCTATTCTATCAATTGCAGCACACTTTCAGCTCCCCTTGTTGCAATACTAGTACTGAGAGCCAGAGGGGAAAAATAAAGTCTGGTGAGAAAGAGTAGTTGGGCCTACTACTGGTTGGAAGAGGTTTGGCGCCTTGAACAAAGAAATATTCTTCCATTTGATTCCTTCTGTGTCCAGAGAAACAGCACACTATGTTCCTTGACACTATCATTCATCTTTTCCTAACAACCATTCAGACTTTGACTATGCATTCAGGCTGAACTTAAATTGAAGGCCAAAGGGGTTTCTGTATGTAGAAATGGAAATGTAATATAAAATTTCAAGCACAAAAGCTTAGAAAAAAGAAATCATGCCCACAAATGAAGGAGCTTGCTACCTTCCTGTTCTTGTTCACTGCATGCAGTTAGAAAGGTGACTAAGGGACAAGTAGGATTTGATTATTGTCCATTCAATAAAAGCCTATTTCAGCCTAATCACTTCTTGGGAGACTAAATTCAATGGCTAAGTACAGACGGTTGAAAAGCCCAAGGCTGAATCAATTCAATCTTTGCAGGTTAGTCTAAGCTGCGGAGATTGAATCGGCAAACACACAAACAGACATTTACTTTTGATTCAGGAAATGCAGACACATACCTTCAGTTGCTCAAGCCAGAAGAAGGGGGACACTAGAGCAGACCTCCCAGCCTGCCAGCTTCAAGGCTTTTCCCCCTCCCTGCTCTAGCAGAGTGGGTCTGGCCAAGCTCCAGCCCAGAGCTAGCTAGAGGATCTGCCTGGGCAGGGGCAGCACCTGCCAGGCTGAGGAGAGGGTAGGTCGGGAAAAAGGTAGTGGCATTGAATTCATAGATTTCATAGATTTCATAGACATTAGGGCTGGAAGGGACCTTGAAAGATCGAGTCCAGCCCCCTGCCCAAAGGGCAGGACGTCAGCTGGGGTCATAGGATCCCAGCAAGATAAGCATCCAGTTTCATCTTGAAGGTGTTCAATGAAGGCGCTTGAACCACCTCCGGTGGCAGGCTGTTCCAGACCTTGGGGGCTCGGACAGTAAAGAAATTCTTCCTTATGTCCAGCCTGAAACGATCTTGTAGTAGTTTGTGACCATTCGTCCTCGTCATCCCTTGGGGCGCTCTGGTGAACAAACGTTCCCCTAGATACTGGTGGTCACCCCTGATAAACTTGTAGGTGGCCATCAGATCACCCCTGAGCCTGCGCTTTTCCAGGCTAAAGAGCCCCAGGGCTCTCAGCCTGTCATCGTAGGGTCTGCTTCCCTGACCCCTGATCATGCGCGTGGCTCTTCTCTGGACTCTCTCAAGCTTCTCCACATCCTTTTTGAATTGTGGAGCCCAAAACTGGACGCAGTACTCCAGCTGCGGCCTCACTAAGGCCGAGTACAGGGGGAGAATGACGTCCCGGGATTTGCTTGAGAAGCATCTATGGATGCAAGCCAGCATTTTGGTCGCTTTACTAGCCGCAGCATCGCATTGCAGGCTCATGTTCATCTTGTGATCAATGATGACCCCCAAGTCTCTTTCTTCCATAGTGCTAACCAACATAGCACTGCCGAGCCTATAAGGATGCTGCGGGTTTTTCTTCCCAAGGTGGAGAACCTTGCATTTATCGGCGTTGAACACCATCAGATTCTCATCCGCCCACTTGCTGAGCCTGTCCAGGTCAGCCTGGATCACCCGCCTGTCTTCTGGCGTGGATGCTTTGCCCCAAAGTTTGGTGTCATCGGCGAACTTGGCCAGTCCGCTTCTGACTCCAGTGTCCACATCGTTAATGAAGATGTTGAACAGTATGGGTCCAAGGACAGAGCCCTGGGGGACCCCACTGGTCACAGGACACCACGATGAGTGACTTCCATCAATTACTACCCTCTGGGTCCGACCCCGGAGCCAATTTTCCAGCCAGTGGATCGTGGGGGACCCAAGGCGACAATTGGCCAGTTTCTCCAAGAGACGATCATGGAACACCAGATCGAAGGCTTTTTTGAAGTCAAGATATATGACATCAATCTCATCTCCCTTGTCCAGGTGATAGGTCACCTGGTCGTAGAAGGAAATGAGATTGGTCAAGCAAGACCTACCCGCAACAAACCCGTGCTGGCTATCCCTTAAGATGTTGGCGTCGGCCAGTCCATTAAGGATGGCCTCCTTAATAAACTTTTCTAAGATCTTCCCCGGGATAGAAGTCAGGCTGATGGGCCTATAGTTAGCCGGATCCACTTTCCTCCCTTTCTTGAAGATAGGCACCACGTTGGTCTTCTTCCAGTCTTCGGGCACTACACCAGAGCACCAAGAGTTTTCAAAGATCCGCGCTAGAGGCTGGGCTATGATGCTCGCCAGCTCCTTGAGTACCCTGGGGTGAAGATTGTCAGGGCCAGCTGACTTGAAGGTATCCAGCTTCTCAAGATGTTCCTTCACAAAGTCAGCATTAATGGAGGGCAGGGGATCACCCTCACCCGGACTTCCCGGCCCTGTAGCAGGCACAGGCGTCCCATGGGGCTGATGAAAGACTGACGCAAAGTACCTATTTAATAGGTTGGCTTTTTCCTGGGCGTCAGTTGTCAGTTGCCCCATCTGGTTCAGCAGGGGTCCAACGTTGCCCCTGCTTTTCCTCCGGCTCCCCACATATCTGAAAAAGGACTTTTTATTGTCCTTGATGCTCAAAGCTAGCTGGAGTTCAGTTGCAGCCTTGGCTTTCCTGGTCTGCTCCCTACAGGACCGGACCAGTGCAGAATAATCCTCCTTGGAGGTGACTCCCATCCTCCATCCTTTGTAGGCCTTTCTTTTTAGCCTCAGGAGGTCTGCTAGGTCCCTGGAGAGCCAGGGGGGCTGCTGTGCCCTCTTGCTGCCTTTCCTCCGAGATGGAATAGACTTAGTTTGTGCATTGAGGATCGCTCCCTTGAGGAGCAACCACTCTTCTTGAACTCCCCTCTCCCTGCGGTCACAGTCCCTTAGGGCCTCACTGACAAGCCTCCTGAGCTTGTCAAAGTCGGCTTTCCTGAAGTCAAGGACTTGCGTGTTGCTGACCGACTTGCCAGCTTTTCGGCGGATGGTGAAGGTGATCATCTCATGGTCGCTGTCACCCAGCTTCCCATCGATCACTAGGTCGCCGACTAGGTCCTCCCCAGTAGCCAGCACCAGGTCGAGCAGCGCTTTGCCTGTCGTTGGCCCATAGACTTTTTGAGTCAGGTAGAGGTCATCCACGCACGAGAGGAAGCTCTGCGACCGCTCAGATTTTGCTGAGCGATCCTCCCACGAGATGTCTGGGTAATTGAAGTCACCCATGACAACCATGGTCCTGGAGCAAGCTGCCTCAGCCAGTTCCTGGGCAAACTCCTGGTCTAGCTCAGGACTTTGGGTGGGAGGTCTGTAATAGACTCCCACCATTGTGTCCCCTGTGCCGTGTTCCCCACGGATTTTAACCCAGAGGGTCTCCAGCCGTCCACCCTGGTCGCCAATATCGGCTTGCAGGGACGCGTAGCTTTCCTTAACATAGAGAGCTACACCCCCGCCCCTTTTCTCTACACGATCCCTCCTGTACAGGGTATAGCCATCTATCCCCGTGGTCCAGTCATGGGTGGAGTCCCACCAGGTCTCCGTGATCCCTATGACATCGTAATTGTTTGCACTGAGCAGGAGGATGAGCTCCTCCTGCTTATTCCCCAAGCTCCTGGCATTTGTGCATTTGTGCAATTCATAACAGCTTGAACAAGAATAGTCCTTTCTCTGAAGTGAGCATGTATTGAACAGAAGGGAACAACCCTATGGAGTCCTGCTGGCTGCGATCATGGACTACAGATCCCAGAGGTACCTGGAAGCAGGAACATGAAGTGATGAGCAACCCTGCAGAGTCCTGCTGCTGTAGGCCTGGGCTACAAATCCTGGAGACCTTGGAGGCAGCAGGAAGATGAAGTGAACATATGCTGGGGGGGCTCTGATTTAATTTGAACCAGGAAGGGGTCTAGGACAGAAGTTTCATAAATTGGTTTGACCTAAATCAGTTACATCTGATACTACATTCAACCAGGTTTATCTTAAACCAGTTTTAGTCATTTTGAAATTGGTTTATGTGCATCGAGCTTCTGTTCTGTTACAGGTTTAAACCAGTTTCTGAAGACTTAAACCAGTTTGTGTGTAATTTATGTCCCTAGCCAATGGGTTTCTAGTTTTAATCCCACCAGTCTTTTACTTTAAAATCCCAAAGTCACAGCCATAAACACAGTCTACATGATTTAACACACCTTCGAGAATTAACATTAAACAGAAACTTCTTCCTTTATACTGCCAGGTAAAGAAGTTATTGATGCAGAGATTCTGCTTAAAGTAATGATGAAAACTTTCTGGTGTGTGTGAAAACCAGCTGTTAAGAGGCTTTAACTGCTGATCAATATTCACAATGTTACATTTAAAATTGTCCAGGGGCAGAGGCAGCTCTGATTTATACACAGGTTTGAATGAGATGAATCCAACTCTTGAACTAGGGCAACCCCAGTAGGGTTCAATATCCAAATAATTGCTCAGATCAATTCACAGCCCATAGCTACGGAGACTAGGTTGTGAGATAGAGAGGCACTGTGATAGGCAGTGCACTGGTACATAGCAAGATCTCATACCTGCCCAAAGTGAGCAGTATTATCATTCCTATGGACATGCATCTGGGAATGAGCCGTTTAGTGACTTGTCCACAGGAAATCTATGGCAGAGCTAGGAAGTGAACTCCGGAGCCCCAGTCACATACCTCATGCAGAAGCCCATCCTTACTCTGTCCCCCAAAGGTAAGCGTGTGTTTTCTTCTAGGTTGGCAGTTCTCTTCCGGTGGGCTTTAAACTAGGCTCGTCGGGGGGAGGGAAAGATGAGGGCGGGGAAAGCTGTGGACCACCAAACCATGTGGCACCCACAAGGACAGCCCAGCCTGAAGAAAGAGAGCACTGGGAACCTGAAAGCCATGGGGAGGCCAGCACTACAGCACAGGTAAGAAATGAGAAGGTAAGAATCAAAGTGCCCCTTGGGACTCGGAGCGGGGGGGCAGCAAAGGCACCAGTCGCAGGGCTCAAGTGCCTATATACTAATGCTAGGAGCATGGGAAACAAGCAGGATGAACTAGCGCTCCTGCTTGCACTAAACACCTATGACTTAGTGGGGCTAACAGAGACCTGGTGGGATTCATCCCATGACTGGGCGGTACATATTGAGGGCTATAGATTGTACAGAAAGGACAGGGTGGGGAAGAAAGGGGGAGGTGTTGCGCTCTTTGTAAATGAGCAGTATACATTAACCCTCATCAAGACGGAATCCAAGGATGAGGAAGTAGAAGGATTGTGGGTTAGGCTACATGGGGGGCAAGGAGAAAGGGATTTGGTGGTAGGGGTCTGCTACAGACCCCCACATCAAGGGGAAGAAAGAGATTCGGGGCTCCTGAGGCAAATCTAGGAGACCTTAAAAGCTAAAGAGGCGGTAGTCATGGGGGACCTAAACTACCCGGACATCTGCTGGGAGTCACAGACAGCAAAATCCCACTGCTCACGCAGGTTTCTAATCTGTGTACAGGACCTCCACCTGACTCAGGAGGTACATGGTCCCACTAGGGGGAATGCCATACTGGATCTGGTATTGGCAACGGGAGATGACATGGTAGCGGACCTCCAGATCGGTAGCCATCTGGGGGACAGTGATCACCTAATAATAGAATTCAACATAAGGCGTCGAGTGGGTAAGGTAACTAGTAGGGTGAAAGTGCTAGACTTTAGGAAAGCTGATTTCAATGAACTCAGGCGATTAGTCAAGGACGCACTGCAGAGTAGGAGATTTGAAGAGATGGAAGCCCAAGAAGGGTGGCTGTGCCTTAAGGAAATGATCCTTCGGGCACAAAGCAAGATGATCCCTGAGTGAGGCAAAAGAGGGAAAGGGGCCAGGAGGCTTCCCTGGCTGACCAGAGAAATCCAGAGCAGCCTAAGGGACAAAAGGGGAGCACATAAAAAGTGGTAACAGGGAGAGATCACCAAAGATGAATATACCTCCTCTGCTCGTGCTTGTAGGGAGGCAGTTAGACGGGCCAAAGCTACCATGGAGCTGAGGATGGCAACCCAAGTAAAAGACAACAAAAAATTGTTTTTTAGATATATAGGAAGTAAAAGGAAGGCCCAGGGAGGAATAGGACCCCTGCTAAATGGGCAGAAACAATTGGTGACAGACAGGGGGGACAAGGCTGAACTCCTCAACGAGTTCTTTGCCTCAGTGTTCCTAAGCGAGCGGCATGACAAGTCTCTCACAGGTTGTAGAGAGGCAGCAGCAAGGCGCCAGACTTCCATGCATAGACCCTGAGATGGTGCAGAGTCACTTGGAAGAACTGGATACCTTTAAGTCGGCAGGCCCGGATGAGCTCCATCCGAGGGTGCTGAAGGCACTGGCCGACATCATTGCACAGCCACTGGCGGGAATATTTGAAAGCTCGTGGCTCATGGGCCAAGTCCCAGAGGACTGGAAAAGGGCCAGTGTGGTCCCCGTTTTCAAAAAGGGGAGGAAGGAGGACCCGGGCAACTATAGACCTGTCAGTCTCACCTACATCCTTGGCAAAGTCTTTGAAAAAATTATCAAGGCTCACATTTGTGAGAGCCCGGCAGGGCAAATTATGCTGAGGGGAAATCAGCACGGGTTCGTGGCAGGCAGATCGTGCCTGACCAATCTAGTTTCTTTCTATGACCAGGTTACAAAACGCCTGGACACAGGAGGAGGGGTGGATGTTGTATACTTAGATTTCAGGAAGGCCTTCGATACGGTATCCCACCCCATACTGGTGAACAAGTTAAGAGGCTGTGACTTGGATGTCTACACAGTCCGGTGGGTGGCGAATTGGCTGGAGGGTTGCACCCAGAGAGTCGTGGTGGATGGGTCGGTTTCAACCTGAAAGGGTGTGGGCAGTGGGGTCCCGCAGGGCCCAGTCCTTGGACCGATACTCTTTAATGTCTTCATCAGTGACTTGGTCGAGGGAGTCAAATGTACTCTGTCCAAGTTTGCAGATGACACAAAGCTATGGGGAGATGTGGACACGCCGGAGGGCAGGGAACAGCTGCAGGCAGACCTGGACAGGTTGGACAAGTGGGCAGAAAACAACAGGATGCAGTTCAACAAGGAGAAATGCAAAGTGCTGCATCTAGGGAGGAAAAATGTCCACCACACCTACAGCCTAGGGAATGACCTGCTGGGTGGCACGGAAGTGGAAAGGGATCTTGGAGTCCTAGTGGACTCCAAGATGAACATGAGTCGGCAGTGTGACGAAGCCATCAGAAAAGCCAATGACACTTTATCGTGCATCAGCAGATGCATGACGAATAGGTCCAAGGAGGTGATACTTCCCCTCTATCGGGCGCTGGTCAGACTGCAGTTGGAGTACTGCATGCAATTCTTGGTGCCGCAATTCAAGAGGGATGCGGATAACCTGGAGAGGGTCCAGAGAAGGGCCATTCGTATGGTTAAGGGCCTGCAGACCAAGCCCTACGAGGAGAGACTAGAGAAACTGGATCTTTTCAGCCTCCGCAAGAGAAGGTTGAGAGGCGACCTTGTGGCTGCCTATAAGTTCATCACGGGGGCACAGAAGGGAATTGGTAAGTATTTATTCACCAAGGCGCCCCCGGGGGTTACAAGAAACAATGGCCACAAGCTAGCAGAGAGCAGATTTAGATTGGACATTAGGAGGAACTTCTTCACAGTTAGAGTGGCCAGGGTCTGGAACGGGCTCCCAAGGGAGGTGGTGCTCTCCCCTACCCTGGGGGTCTTCAAGAGAAGGTTAGATGAGCATCTAGCTGGGGTCATCTAGACCCAGCACTCTTTCCTGCTTATGCAGGGGGTCGAACTCGATGATCTATTGAGGTCCTTTCCGACCCTAACATCTATGAATCTATGAATCTATGACACCTCTCATAAAGACCTGCTACAAGTGACTTTCTAGGACAAGCCACATCTGTGGCAGTAGGCCTTAAATATACAAGAGGGAAGCTGTGCCAATATTTGGAGGGAAATAGAATTTTTTTTAAGATGCCTTTCATCTTATTTACTTGAAGTTCCTGATGTATTTTGGATATCCCAAAATGCCTTGGACTCGTTAAAAATTATATGAGAAAAATTGTGATAATTTTACAAATAAGCATTGAAATTTTCCAGTTTCTCAGTGTCCTTGCTGGAGTGTTCGGGCATATCCTGTACATTTATAGTGCATTTCACAAATATATTTCTCAAATATACTTAAGCAACCAGTAAAACATATCTTCTAAGGTTACTTCACTTTGTCCAGAGCATTACTGAAGGACCTTTGTGGATTTACTTCAATAGTCTGCAGCGCAACTGTTTCCTTCAGGAAATTTTACTTTGTATGTGAAACAAGGAACTTTTGGTTATTCAACCCCCACCAAGAAAAAACCAAAAAACCCAAAAAAACCCAACAAGCAAACAACCCCCATACAACCCCTCTCCCCCCCAGCAATTTCCTTTTTGAGTTTCTATTAAAAAGCCAGATGCAGCATCTCCGAACCATTGCATTTCACCTAACCACTCATTTTTAATGCACTCATGACTGCAATGTCTAGGGGCTAATCATTGTGTTCCAGGCTCCTGAGTAAGGCTTTTCCAATTGTTCTGATACATGTTTATAAAAATTTCTTTTCCTCATGAAACTAAGTGCGTTTAGTAAATACAAAACGTTTCAAAATGATGTCCTCATCATACCCATTTTATTCCCAAAGCAGTTCTAGCTTTTAGTGGAAATAGTGCTATCAACAGGTTTTTATTCTAGATTAGAAAGGAGGTTATTAAATGCATGCCTCATCAGATCTTATTCTCATCACAAGAAAAAAGTCTACCTTAAACTGCAAAAGTAACTTAAACATGAAAGCCTGTATTTTAAAATGCCTTTTCTCCTTCCTTGATTACTCCATGTTCAGAATTAAACTCCTAATTCAGTATTGATCAGTTCTGTGAGCCACTAGCAGAAATGCATTGATTCTGCAAAACCCTACTTATAACAGAAGAAACAAATGCTCTCACCAGAGACAGATTATATAGCCCTGGGCATCTTTTGTGTAAGGCTCTGTAAGCAACAGCTGTCTCAGAAAGGGAGAGCAGCTGGGGATGGGCAGACATTACTAGGAATGCTGTGGGAAGAGATCTGGTCCAAATTCTGGCAAGGAGAAACAGCTGCCAAACAGATAAGCTCAGGCCCTTCTCCTCCTCTCTGCACAGACTTTCAGCACAGCATGACCTACACCACTGTCCCTCAGCCCAGTCACTAAACAGTGTACTGTGTATATGTGTCCACATGCCCTTGGTTTAGGAAGCAAAATATGAATGCAGATGTTGCCATGGCCAGGGCTGCTAGTAAATACCTATGTGCTCACTCTCCAGGTCAGGGGCTAAATATCATCATGGCATCCCTCTCTAGGCCAGGGGCTTTGTGCATCCCCCAACCCCAATTTCCTCCCCATGGCAGGGGCTATGGATACTCCCCTCTTCCCCCTTCCCAGGACAGGGACTGCATGCACACACTCCTCAAGCTCCAACTCCGGACCAGGGTCCCATGTTCCCTCTCTCCTGCAGCATCAAGGACATTTTATCTGTCCAGCTTTCTGCACTTACCGAGACATGTCACTGGGAAAGCCAAGCAGGACCTCCCAGAGCTTGAAGGGCCCTATCCTGCATAGGATCCTGCCCCTCAAGCCCCAGGAGAACACTTTGTCTGCATAGGACAATGGGCAATGTGCATTTTTGCCAAGAAAAGTGGATCAACTGTGTCAGGATGTATCCCAGCACACCTGATGCAGTTCATTTGGAGATGTCTATTTCTACCATCAGGGAGGGAGAATCCTATGCCAAGGCCCTACCACATCGAAGCCCTATTACAGGCAGACAATGAGTCAGTGATTTCCAGTGCTTCCAGGATTAACAACTGCAATGCATTTTTAAATAAAGGAAACCACACTGGTAATTCTACCTGTTAGCAGGGGTCTTTTAAGCAAGCTGGTCCATATTTGCCATACAATTTTGCAATGAAAAAAATACTACACCCTCCAGCTTGATGCTGAATGTTAATGAGTGCAGTGATTGCTTCCTATTCTATGAAATTAACCTATAAAGTCAACCAATCAAGAAACAGCAGAGGATTAACATGGAGAATGGAAGGCACCTTTTTGCAGTCACTAATCTATTTATGTGACATAGGCTTATCATAGGAAAGTAATTCTTCCATTTCCTCAGGTTCCCTGCCAGCAGTGGAATTCATAGCAGGAAAATGCAAACTCTTAGTGCCAAAGAATGAAGCAGGCAGATTGGAGCAATCTTGTTTTAAAGTGTTACTGTATAGTAAATCTGCATATGATATTAACCAGACATGGCAGTAACAAAGGGATTTGAATTCAATGCAGAAATTAAAGCCTAAAAAGATAGTGAGGATTTCAGCAAAGAAAGGGAAAAACTGGCTTTCAGCCATGACTCTCAGGGAATCAGCATTCATACCTAATTCATGTGCTGTATTTAACTTCTTCTCACTTTTCTCCAAGTCATCCTCCTAAGGACACTGGAGGCCAGGACAAACAACACTATCAATATGTCGGCATTTGAAATTCAGGGGAAATTAAAAGTTGCTTGTCACAAACAGTAAGCAGCAATTTGACTCAAGTCTCACCAGCAGATGTCTTCTTCCACCACTACCTCCCTCCTGACTTATGACACAGAGCTTAGGTACACTAAGAACTATAGAAAACCCCTAAAATAGATTGAGCAATACAAAAGCAATACAGTGTGAGCTAAACAGCAATAAGCAGTTGCTTTTTCATGGATGATAAACTTACTTCCTTTTTTAAGACAAGCAAGAGCAGCACCCCTTCTGGTGTTATTTCCTCCCCTCTCCCAGCATGTTCCCATTCCCTCAGTTGTGAAGCTATTTCATGAAATGGCCCATCCACAGAATGATACACTTTATTGTTCCCTTAGTCCCACCCTTACTCAGAAGTTCCAGGTGATAGTTTGATGCCCTTTATTACAGGGACTGGAGACTCATGTTTCTAATGGCCGTTCAGGCCTTCTAGGTGTCACAACCCAAGGGTGTGATTTTTGTTTTGTGTGCTTCGGCACTGCTAAATTGTTCCCGCCAAACTGCAGCTTCTTTGCAGGGTGCATTTCTTCTTTGCAGCACAGAAATGCACTTTGCAAGGAGTTCCCGCCATTCGTATTCAAATTCGTGCCCCGCTATTGGATAGTTCTAAATTATTCCTACGTGGCAGATAGCGATTGGCTTGCTAGCCGTATAAAAAGCTTGAGTGGTTTCCGCCCAAGTTGGAGGACTCCACGAACACCAGGAGGAGGAGACTTCACGCTGTGTGAAGATCTCTAAGCGCTGCGGATCCTTACCGACCCAACGCATTTCTTAAAAGGCAACAGGGGCCTGATCAGCCTCTGGCCTCTCCCCGTCACCGAGCGCAATCCCAACGTATCCTTCTTCCCTGCGCGCAAAAAGGATCCACGGAGCCTAACAACCTTTGTGTGAGTGAATTCAGGGCTCTTTACCATTACGTACTTTCTCCGGTTGGCACGACAGGCTCGCGGTTTAGAGCCTCCAACCGGATGGGCTAGAAGAGTATTCATGGGAAGGAACTCTAGTCCGCCTCTCTTCTTTTCCATCTGCAACTGTAACTCAAGCAAGTTTTCCTGCCTGCACCGCGACCATCTTCGGTGCAAGTAAAATAATCTTAAATCAACCACTACGCGTCCGTGACTAATTCTAGCTCGCCCCCGGTCTTCTCCGGCCCCGCGTGCCCGGGCTGCTGGCCACAGCTCGTGTGCGCAAAGACGGGCCCGGCTCGCCCCCGGCCCACACACTAGGTAGCTTTGTTGCCCTACCACTCTATTTATTAGGTTCTGCTATGATATGTTTCACTGTTCATGTCTGCTTGTTGCTTCAGGGTAAAGATTAAAGTCTAGATCCTATAGACCTTTATGTACCTAAATGGCACTTTTTCAGCCATATAATTAGCATTCTTGACACGTGAACAATTTGCGGTTCTGTTACATGTGAAGTATGGGTATGGTGGCCATCATAGAGGACACTCCGGTTTTCTGCTACTCTGTCCTTTCTCCTCTATTGATACGAAACCCGATGCCTTTATGTCCTCTATTTTTCTTTTCAAGAAGAAAAGACATAAAGGCATCTGGTTTTGTATTAATAGAAGACAGAGGACAACCAGACAACCTCTATGATGGTCACCCTAAGTATGAATGCAGAAGTGTCCATATGGTTACTATGCTTGTTCAGTATACACCACACTGGCCAAGCAGCTCCATGGCTACATACACACGGAAGTCACAAAATTCTGCCTCACCAAAAAGCCTATGCCAAGCAGGCACTGGATTTCATGGGAGGGTCCTCTCATAGGCCCCAGAGGTGGAAGAAGAAACAGGAGACGCAGGCTGTAGGCCTCTCTTACCCAGAGAGGGTTTTAACCTCCATCTTTCTGACTTGCCAGTACAGATTAGCTTTTGAAGCCCCTCTTTCCCCTCCACTCCAGCCTCCCTCAAGCAGACAAAAGATGTGGGGCCAGAAGGAAGAGAGCAAATTAGAGGGTGTTCAGCCCAGCAAGATGGAGTCTGCCCTGTAAGAGAGCAGGTCCTGCATTCTAGCTTTGGCTCTTACTCCCAAAGGGGCAGTAAAAACAAAACTCCTCACTACTCTTAATCCAATGAATACTAAATGGAAGCTGCACTGGCTCTGCTTCAAAAAGAGCACTGAAGAAGAGACTGGATAATGCCTAAATATGCATGGTGGTTAGAGCACTGTGCTGGAGAAGGGAAAGACTAGTCAGGGGAGCCTCATCAGTCTGAATGAATAGGCTCTTGTGAAGTCAGTGCTCCCACCTGCGTGTCTGAGTTCCCCTTGAGACTCCTGAAGTAAAACCTCTTCCTCCACTCTGGGCCTCATTCTCTGTTTCTCTATGCCCATGCACACCTGTCACATTCAAACTAGGCAAAAGTGATTACAGAAAAGTGCAAGACAGTGGAGAATCAAACCCAGAGCATGTGTGGGGCATGATGGAGAATCAGAAGGTGAGTGCCAGGCACAGACACTCAGGCCTACAGTATATTTTTGGTAGCTGTTAGACATGCATCACTCCATGAGTGAGGAAGTGTGTGCAATTAGAGACAGGCCAGGGTGCCAATATTCAGATCTGGCCTCAAACTTCCCCATACGTTGGGGTGGGGTTCTGTTTATATCCATGCCCAATTACTAATAGGTTATTTCAGAAGGCAAGCAGTCTTTCCACATCATGTAATAGCATGCCCGTACTTTGCAGAAGTATGAAAAGGAAGACAGCATTCTCTCCCTTACTGGATATACACAGCATTTCCTTGGGCAAGCATCAAAACAGTTTACCAACATCACTTGATTATTTTGTACCTGTAGAACTGGAGCATAGAAAGTAGCTGTAGAATCTTGATATTTGGTATCTACTAGGTATCCTAGGAGAGGACATTGCTTCCTATGTGTTAGCAACTGCTCTCCTTCCCTTGCCTTTTCTGAAACACTTATGGGCAAGGACGTGCTTTCATTGGTACAGTGACAGCACTAGTCCTTTACTTTAGATGGAGAACCCTATAACCCTGTTATATATCCAGCATCAGAGTTTGTTTTTGGCTTGGAAAACATGCTCATTTACAGGGGAGTTTGCTCATAATTCCCAACAAGGTGACATCCACTTAGGAGTCTCACATGTCCTCAGAGGAATTTTAGCTCCAGCTCTTGCAGAAGTTAGAGAGAGAACGGGCAGAAAGTTGTGGAATGAATGAAAAAGCAGATACTGAGCACTATACAGGTGCAAGATGTTGGGGGCAGGGGAAAGTGGGGGCATTACAGAATCACAGAGAAATAATCCTCTTCTAAGTTATAAATTTTCCAGATTAAAAATTAAATGTGGTTAATCAAAAAACAAATAGAGCAACAGATTTAATTGTTCGATACCATTAAAAACAAGCTAAAAATAGGAACAGAATCTTGAATGCATGCTCTTTCTTCCGAACTCCTGTTTTCCTTCCTCTGGCAGGAGTTCAGTAAACTGTCACTCCAAAGGAAATTAAAAGGTGATGTGTTATAAGATAACAAATGGGCTTGGAACACTATGTGGAAACTGTGGATTAATTACTGCACAAGCAGGTTGGATGCAGATGGCTCCAGCTTAGCAGCGATTTATGAGCCTTGATACACTGAAGAGAATATTTCCAGTCATAGATATTAAGAACATATATACCTCAGATGTGTCCTGGGGCACCAGCCATGCAGAGCAATTGTAACCCTGAAGTAAGTGAAAAAGGCAGTAGGTGCTCTGCAAGGAAGAAGTTGGGATGGACTAACTGCTGGTATCAGAACATCTACAGAGAGTTTTATTTTAATGTGACTTCAAATGGGAAAGGACAAAAGAAGGAGGAGGCCACTGAGCTTCTAACTGGTCTCTGTGCTCACATCCCTTGAAAACCTCTCATCCCCTTCTAAGCTGATTAAGGGATGTCTGGGGAGATGAGTCTCTGGGGAAAGAGTGTTACTAAAGGACCAGAATGGAAATAACTGTAAAGAATTGAAGACAGCAATAAAAGAGCAACACCAGGTAACTGAAAGGCACCTTGGATCTGTGAATAAAAACCAGAAACTCCCAGCATGGATCCATCCCTCAGAAACTCCACCTCATTCAACCCCATTAAACATGCTGGAGCATTGGTCAAACCCTTGCATGGAGTTTCCATCTCTGTTATCTAAATACAAGATATTATCAGATTGAAACTACTGCATGCTGCTTTTGCATAGCGGTGAATGGCTGAGCATGTGCAGTGCAGAATCAGGCCTATTAGAATGAAAGGAAAAACATGGTTATGAGATCCTGGTATTTTTGAAGCTGTGAGTTTTTTACTGAAAGCCAATGCATAAGGGCCCTTAGATAGTCTAGAAAACCCAGGTAGTGATTGACAAGAGTGAAGCCCCCAGGGTGGCATTAGCTCTGATATAGATGGGCAGGCAGTAGATGGAAAAATTAGCAGGCTCAAGAGCTCTGGGTACTGCAGCAAAGAAGCATGTGGCAGAAAATATACACAGTTTGAACATTAGGTAAAGTGTTTGTTTTTGATCATTTATGTAATCTGCTGAGGGGAAGCAAAATGGAGCCTGAGTGCCAATGAGAGCACTGACTTTGTTCTGGCACTGCTCTTATGCCAGGCCACTCCATTGGACCTATTTGATTTGGTGTCACAGACAATGTGACCAGAGACAGGGCCAGTGTCTATGATAACAGGTGAAAAAAGGGAAAGTACAGAGGTGAAAGGAGAAGTAAAGGATGAGATTGGAGAATGAGGATAGGGACTGGTGTTGAAGGGAAAGTAGATGGAAGGTGCCCATGAAGGGGTATTGGAGTGGATAAACATAGTCTAGTAGTTGGTGCATAAGACCATGAGTTTGAAATCCTGACTGCCTGTTGACTTCCTGGGCATCTTTGGAGATTTATCAAAGGGTGGCCCTGCAGGGCTTTGCTCTATTCAGTTTGCCCTCCACTGGACTCTTTCTTGTCCACATCCTTTCTATAGTGGGGCGCGTAAAACTGGACACAGTACTCCAGATGTAGTCTCACCAGTGCAGAATAGAGTGGAATAATCACTTGCCTCAATCTGCTGGCAACACTCCTACTAATGTAGCCTCGTATCCTATTAGCCTTCTTGGGAACAAGGGCACACTGCTAACTCATATCCATCTTATTGTCTACTGTAACCCCCAGGTCCTTTTCTGCAGAGCTGCTTCCCAGCCAGTCAGCCCCCAGGCTGCACTGGTACATGGGGTTGTTCCATCCTAAGTGGAGGACTTTGCATTTGTCCTTGTTGAGCCTCATGTTTGGTCCAGTCCTCCAATTTGTCTAGGTCACTGAATCCTAGCCCTACCCTCCAGTGTACCTCCTACACCCCTCAGCTTGGTGTCATCTTCAAACTTGCTGAGGGTGCAATGCATCCCATCTTCCAATAAGAGTCCACCTATTTACAACTGCCCTACAGCAGGCAAACGAAGCTCCTCTCTGCCCTGCTGATGCATGTCTTTCCTTTTTCATGAATTCTCTCCAACTCTTGCAAGTGTACATAGCCAATGGGAATGCCTGGACCTCTGTGGAGGGAAAGTTCAGGGAGACCTCTGCATTTCCTTTCTTTCCCTGCAGTTTTTCTTCAGGAACTACCAGCAACTGTTGCTACAGGAGATTTCTCATGCTATACACTCCTCATTAAATTTACCATCTTTCTTTAAAGCAAGCAGACAGGACTAGACTTTCATCATCTGTGTTTTGCTTTGGGTTGTGAACTAAACATATAGCTGACTACCCATCATACTCATTTGAGTAGTTTCTTTGAAGTCAATTAATGGCATTGGAATGACCAGAAGTCAACAAGAACATTCAGATTAGTTGCTTTGGTTTCCTAGGGTCTTCTACAACCCAGAGATCTGCTTCCTTCCTTCCTCCTTGTGACAAGGTATTTAGCAGAATTTGCAGATTCATTGGAATCTGAAAGGGCCATGCTGTGAGCACTTCTGCTGTGGCCTCAAACTTGCAAACTCTGGGTTGTCAACTGTGAGCCTTAGTGCCCACATCAAGATCTGTTAGATGTAGCTTTTATTGCAGAAAAAAAAAAGAACTGGCTTATAATGGCTTGGGGAAGGAGTTCCTGACTGTAGATGGCAGCCTGAAGAAACAGGTTATTAATGTGTCTGTACAAATTTCATACAAGTTTTAGTCGGAAACTGCTAACAGCACCAAAGCAAAAAAAAAATGCTGCCAATAGAGGTAATGGAGTGGTAGGAAAAAGTGAAGGAAAATGCCTGAGTTAGGAATTTGGCAGTTATATATATAATTATATATTATATACACCCACATTATAAAACAGGAGACTTATCGCCTCGATCCCTAGTATTTTTCAAGGAAGCAACATATGCACAGTACCTAAGAATGCAAACCAGCTACAGAACATCAATTAAGCCAGGCAGCCCTAGTTCTGTGATTAGACCAAAGCAGTCAACCCCGCTGTGCCCTGGAGTTCCACTGAAGTCAGCTAGGGTTTTCCTGAGTGGAAGATCTGGTTGAAATTCAAAAGCCCAAAAGGCTCTTAATATGGCAAGAGTCAAAAGCTAAATTACTGTCATTGGGAGAAAGGAGGGTCTGGGGGGTTACAGCACTAGTTTGGGAGGTTTAGGAGATTAGAGTTCAGTTCTCTGCTTCTCAAAAAACTGCATGATCTTGAACCAATGAGTCTCTTAATTCCATTTTACAGAAAGGAGCTAACAGTGCTGTCTGCTTCTCTGGGAGATGTTCTAAAGAATACATAAAAGGTCAAGACACTCAACTAGTATGATAATAGGGACCATGTAAATACCAGATATCATAAATATGAAAGAATTCTTAAAAAATATACAGATCTCTCTCTGTCCCAAGTGTCTTCTATTGAAAAGTACCTCTAATAAACAGTTTGCATGCAAATATTTTTTCCTGTATTAGAAACAGCCAACCATAACAAACCAGAAAGATAGACAGGGCTTTCTCCTCTTCTGTGTTTTTTTCATCTAATTAAGAACATTTTCTTTAGCCCACTGACTCTTGGCAGAGCTGAGATGGGAGCTAGTTTAGTAAAATAAGATGCATAATGACACTTTAAGAACACCCACTCAGACAAGTGGATGCAGAAAAAGTTGTTACAGCTACATGAATAAACCATTGCTTGTAGTGAATCATTTAGCTGCCATATTGTCATATAGGCTATTCTGTCACCAAAAAGGTTGAGGCTGAGAAATCCCTTGTTGTGTACAGTACAGAATGAATGGGGTATGGAGGGGAAGTATTTTATTCTTTTCTCTCTGCCTATTTTACATGAACCCTTTCCCATAAATTGCCTCAATTACATCTATTATTAGTTTACATGTCAATGGCAAGATTTCATAGATTTCATAGATTTCATAGACATTAGGGCTGGAAGGGACCTCGGAAGATCATCAAGTCCAGCCCCCCGCCCAAAAGGCAGGAAGTCAGCTGGGGTCATAGGATCCCAGCAAGATAAGCATCCAGTTTCATCTTGAACGTGTTCAATGAAGGCGCTTGAACCACCTCCGGTGGCAGGCTGTTCCAGACCTTGGGGGCTCGGACAGTAAAGAAATTCTTCCTTATGTCCAGCCTGAAACGATCTTGTAGTAGTTTGTGACCATTCGACCTCGTCATCCCTTGGGGCGCTCTGGTGAACAAACGTTCCCCCAGATACTGGTGGTCACCCCTGATAAACTTGTAGGTGGCCATCAGATCACCCCTGAGCCTGCGCTTTTCCAGGCTAAAGAGCCCCAGGGCTCTCAGCCTGTCATCGTAGGGTCTGCTTCCCTGACCTCTGATCATGCGCGTGGCTCTTCTCTGGACTCTCTCAAGCTTCTCCACATCCTTTTTGAATTGTGGAGCCCAAAACTGGATGCAGTACTCCAGCTGCGGCCTCACTAAGGCCGAGTACAGGGGGAGAATGATGTACCGGGATTTGCTTGAGAAGCATCTATGGATGCAAGCCTGCGTTTTGGTCGCTTTACTAGCCACAGCATCGCATTGCAGACTCATGTTCATCTTGTGGTCAATGATGACCCCCAAGTCTCTTTCTTCCATAGTGCTAGCCAACATAGCACTGCCGAGCCTATAAGGATGCTGAAGGTTTTTTTTCCCAAGGTGGAGAACCTTGCATTTATTGGCGTTGAACACCATCAGATTCTCGTCCGCCCACTTGCTGAGCCTGTCCAGGTCAGCCTGGATCATCCGCCTGTCTTCTGGTGTGGATGCTTTGCCCCAAAGTTTGGTGTCATCTGCGAACTTGGCCAGTCCGCTTCTGACTCCAGTGTCCACATCATTAATGAAGATGTTGAACAGTATGGGTCCAAGGACAGAGCCCTGGGGGACCCCACTGGTCACAGGACACCACGATGAGTGACTTCCATCAATTACTACCCTCTGGGTCCGACCCCGGAGCCAATTTTCCAGCCAGCGGATCGTGGAGGACCCAAGGCGACAATTGGCCAGTTTCTCCAAGAGACGATCATGGGACACCAGATCGAAGGCTTTTTTGAAGTCAAGATATATGACATAAATCTCATCTCCCTTGTCCAGGTGATAGGTCACCTGGTCGTAGAAGGAAATGAGATTGGTCAAGCAAGACCTACCCACAACAAACCCGTGTTGGCTATCCCTTAAGATGTTGGCGTCGGCCAGTCCATTATGGATGGCCTCTTTAATAAACTTTTCTAAGATCTTCCCTGGGATAGAAGTCAGGCTGATGGGCCTATAGTTAGCCGGATCCACATTCCTCCCTTTCTTGAAGATAGGCACCACGTTGGCCTTCCAGTCTTCGGGCACTACACCAGAGCGCCAAGAGTTTTCAAAGATCTGTGCTAGAGGCTGGGCTATGATGCTCGCCAGCTCCTTGAGTACCCTGGGGTGAAGATTGTCAGGGCCGGCTGACTTGAAGGTATCCAGCTTCTCAAGATGTTCCTTTACGAAGTCAGCATTAATGGAGGGCAGGGGATCACCCTCACCCAGACTTCCCGGCCCTGTAGCAGGCATGGGCATCCCATGGGGCTGATGAAAGATCGACGCAAAGTATCTATTTAATAGGTTGGCTTTTTCCTGGGCGTCAGTTGTCAGTTGCCCCATCTGGTTCAGCAGGGGTCCAACGTTGCCCCTGCTTTTCCTCCGGCTCCCCACATATCTGAAAAAGGACTTTTTATTGTCCTTGATGCTCAAAGCTAGCTGGAGTTCAGTTGCAGCCTTGGCTTTCCTGGTCAGCTCCCTACAGGACCGGACCAGTGCAGAATAATCCTCCTTGGAGGTGACTCCCATCCTCCATCCTTTGTAGGCCTTTCTTTTTAGCCTCAGGAGGTCTGCTAGGTCCCTGGAGAGCCAGGGGGGCTGCTGTGCCCTCTTGCTGCCTTTCCTCCGAGATGGAATAGACTTAGTTTGTGCATTGAGGATCCCTTGAGGAGCAACCACTCTTCTTGAACTCCCCTCTCCCTGTGGTCACAGTCCCTTAGGGCCTCACTGACAAGCCTCCTGAGCTTGTCAAAGTCGGCTTTCTTGAAGTCAAGGACTTGCGTGTTGCTGACTGACTTGCCAGCTTTTCGGCGGATGGTGAAGGTGATCAGCTCATGGTCGCTGTCACCCAGCTTCCCATCGATCACTAGGTCGCCGACTAGGTCATCCCCAGTAGCCAGTACCAGGTTGAGCAGCGCTTTGCCTCTTGTTGGCCCATAGACTTCTTGAGTCAGGTAGAGGTCATCCACGCACAAGAGGAAGCTCTGCGACCGCTCAGATTGCTGAATATCTAGTTACAGCCAGAGTTTTTAGATTTCTCTTTCTAATTTAAAACCCTTCAATGAGGCCAAAAACAAGCTGTTTCACTGAATATGAAACTTTGTGCTCACTTAATATTCTGTAAGACAAAAATACTATGTTAACCTAGAGCAAAGGTACAGTATTCTAAAAAAGGATTAGTGGCTATTGGGTCAGGAGCTGGTGTTCATGTCTTGATTGGGAGGCAGGTGCAGCTGAGTAGAGAGAACATGTTGGGGGAGGCAGTTAGAGTAAAGGATGGGGTAGTGGGAAGGTGAAGATCTATCATCTCAGTTAAGGATGATTTTAACCATTACTCTGCTGCACTGTAAACACAAGTGCTCAGTGCTACTGTGCCCCCTCAGAGAAGTTCTTTTCTAGGAATGAAACCTGTGAAATTGTATCCTGAGTTTTACAAGTGTTTACAAGAATATATTTTGGGAAAAAAGAAAAATTTACCATGCTTCTATTTGTCATCAAAAAAGTTTTACTGCAAAATTTTCAATGACTAGGCACAGACATTACACACAAACTGGTTTAAGTGATCAGAAACTGGTTTAAACCTGTAACAGAAAAGATGTTCAGCGCACATAAACCAGTTTGAAAATTGCTGAAACTGGTTTGAGATAACCCTTGTTGAATGTAGTATCAGACTTAACTGATTTGGGTCAAACCAACTTATGCAATATCTGTGCCAGACCCCTTCCTGGTTTAAGTTAAACCAGACTCCCCCAGCATCCCAGAATGCTGTCTGGACTGGGCTTTCTGTTCCACAGCAGACCTGCCCCCTCCCCTCTGCTCCCTGGTTGGAGCTCTGGCAGTGACTGTAGGCTGCCTGGCTTTCCTCTGCTACCCTCACTCCCCGCTAAGCAGGGATCCCCCCCCTTAGCATTAGCTAGCAGACCGCATGCTGGCTACAGTCCGTGCTATAGCAGACGGGCCAAAAGCAGACAGGACTGCGTCCTTTTTGGAGCTAATCAACGGGTAGCTGGTAATGTTCCTCTTTGGATGTTCCCTTCTTTGGAAAAAAAGTTGTTTAAGAAGAGCTTGAATTTATGAGAGGGGCTTTGTTTTCTGATGGGGTGTTAAATGCTGATAACAGAGCTGATAAATGCTCTGTTATCAAGGGTGGGGGAACCCCTCCCGAACCAGAGCATCCTGCAGGGCCTGGCCTCCACTCAGTACTGTAGAAGCGAAGGGATGGCTAGTTTAGTGCCTCCTGGCTTCTAGCCTGAGCCACTGCATGCATGTGCCTGCATTTCTGGAATGAAAAGGGAATGTCTATCCACCTCCAAATCAGTTCAAGCTTTGCAGGTTAGACTAAGTGCAGGTTAGACTAACCTGCAAAGATTGAATCAATTCAAGTTCAGGCTTTTTGAATGTCTGTCTCAAGCCAATCTGTTCTGCTGTCCGCACTCTGTACTCCCACATACACCTGCAATAGTCTTATCACTGTCCAAACTGGTTTGGAACCATACCAGCTGAAGATAGCAGCTCTTTACATCTGCTTGGGCCAAGTGTGAACAACAACATAAGTGTAAGGTACTGAAAAATCAAGGCTTTTTTCTTTAAGTTACTTCAAATCAAAATAGACTCTGGTGGCAAGGGAAGGTGCAGTTTTCTTACAGCAAGTCTGCAAACTCAAAATAGGGTGATGAAAGCCTATACATCTCCCACCCCCAGTAGCAGTGACTCAGCTATGGAAAGTTTCAAGACTGGTGTATGGAAGAGTTAGTTTACTGTGTGCCCCTCTCACGCATGTCCTTTGACGATACATAGCCCACTGATGACAAGGCATGAATTCTGGAAAGATCACAACTTGACTTTTTAGCTGTGAACTGAGAACATTTAATTTAGAAGTCACTGAGAGACAATAAACACAGAATCCCAGGATGCCATTTTAAACAATCACTACTCTGAGTAGAATAGCACTTCACATGGTTTATGAGGCTAATGAGCATATGCTCTCTCTCCAAATGCTTCTTCCTTCTGCTCTGTTGACTTTGTCATTTGGGCACTTATTAACTAAGTAAAGCTGTAAATGGTCTAATTTCCTGAGTTTCTGACTCAATGATAGATTTACTGTTTTTAGCCATTTTATCACTTGCCCAACAAAAACAGTGAGCAACCAGACCTGAAACCATCACTGTAAAAGATCATGTGAATGTCACTGTGAGTCCTACTCACTACAGTGCCAGCTGCAATTCCCTCACCTCCCAAGCTACATCAGAGCAGTGTGGCATGTAGGCCCAACCTGGCCCATTAAATTCTTCAGTGAGGAAAGCGACTGGTTTGTTTGTCAACAGAAAGGTGCAGATGGCAGGGTCCAGCTTACTTGGATCAGCCAGCCTGTTTTCATCAAGAGTGGGTGTTGTCTGTGTGATCTAAGTGAGTTGCGCAGCCCATATTTGAGATAAGAGCAAATAGTATCTACTCCATTCTTAAGCAAATGGAGATTGAGTCCCCAAGCTCCTTGCTAGCTGCCAGCTTGGCCCTCGGTTGAGCAATTTGACTGTCACTAAAAAAGCATTTCTTTTTATTATTTTTGTCCCGTGGGCCTAGATCCTGTTTTTAATGAAGTCAATGGCCAAACTCCATTACCTCCAGCAAGCCTAAGTAGAGACATTCAGTTAAATGAGGTTCAAAACGGCTGCCCAATTTAAATTTAGCTTATTCTGGTGCCAACCTTACACTTACAGGCATGGTCTCGGTGATCGGCAATCAGTCTAAACCTGTATCTGTATATAAGTTCCATGCACATAAACTGGTCTAAAAATTGCAGAACCCAGTTTAAGATAAACCTGGATCTATGTAGTATCAGATTCATTCAATTTAAGTCAAACTGCTGCCTGGAACTTCTGTCCACTTCTCCTGCCTAGCCCCGGGGCTGGGAAAACCCAGTCACTGGCCCCAGCCCTGGGAATGCTCTTTTCACTGGTCTATTTTTTGCACCACCCTGGCCCCTTGCTCCCTCCCCACCCCCAGCCAGCACTCTCAACCCCCATCCCACAAGCTGCTCTGGGTGCAGCCACTTTTATCAGTGTTCACTGCTGCCAAAGCAAAGCAAGTAAGTCCTTGGGGGGAGGAGGGGGGAAGGGCAGGAAGGATGGGGTGTAGGTTTGCTGGGGGGGACACCCCACCCTACCTGTAGGTCATGCTTGGCCCCCCTCACCCCACCTGCAGGTCATGTCTATCCTCCTACCCCACTCCACTCACGGGTCACACCTGCCCACATCCCCTGGCAGACCCCCAACCCCCTGGTTAGCCACCTCCTCCTGACTTACCTGCTATTGGGCAGCCATTTTGAATTTATTTCATCTCCCCCTAATGCCCCTGAATGTTTGTATTTAGCCTTGGGAAGGAGGATCAAACCTTTAGTCTTTGCAGGTTGATCCAAACTACATGGGCCTGCCCTTTAAATAAGACATAACATGTGATCTCCTGTTGCAAAAGGCCTCAGAAGGCTGATTTAAAATTCTCCATCCGTTTGACATATTTACATATCTTCTCAGGAACAGCACTCTATTGCATGTATTCACACGGTCATGTGTGCGACATCCAGGCAGACCACAGAAGAAAGGGATAACCTTCTGAGGAGTAGTCTCCAATAGTGCAGGAAAGGAACAGTAGGCACGGAATAATTAGGGGTTTTGTTCTATTTTTAGCGTCCATAAGTGCAGCAGTATTTCAGTAGACTCAGCCATCAGAAGGGAGGATTGACCCCACAGGTTTGGATGATGTCTTTACCCCTTCCCCACCACATTACATGGAGAATTCCATGGTGCCAGCAAACAGTATCAGCACCTATCCAAATCATTTTCCCAAACTGCTGACTGAGATCCTGACCTCTTTTTTTTTTTCCCTTGAGGATGGTTTTGGTGTCACCACCTGGTGGAGATAACTCCTATTCTTTGTCTTATAGAAGCCATGATACCAAGTGACAGAAAATACATGGGAAAACAAACGGCCTCCAGGTAGCTTGGGATACTGATAGCAACCTAGGGCTGATCTTTGCCAGTGTAGACAGCAGAAGAGAAAGGGATGTAGGGGTGTAACTCCACAAACCCCCACAGAATAATACTAAAGAGGTCTTGTGAGCTGAAACTTATAGCAGGGAAAGGACCCAAGAGGAGATGACATCTCCCATGGATAACACTTCCTTGAAACCTTATTACTGAACCCATAGAACTATAGCCAGGAGCATTAATTCTTAATGGTGGCCCACATCTGTTACTGCTAGAAAATTACTTATTTTTGGCAAGAAAATGTGTTCGGGCCTTAAGTCCTTTTGAAATACTTGCGGGACCCTCTATCATTGCTACCATTGCTGAATGCTACCATTCAGTACTCAGTGCTGTTACATTTGAAACAAAGACACAATAAAGGATTTGCTTCTTTCATCTTTTTCCTCTATTTAGTTTATTACACCAACAAATTTATGGAAGGTTGCAGATATGACCAGAAGTAGCATGCATTTCCTCCTTGCCCCAAACCATTTGGATCTACAGGACTCTTGTTCCAAAGGCAGGGATTCTCAACCAGGGTGTTGCAGCACCCTAGGATACCTCAACATCCTTTCACGAGTGTTGTGGGGTGCCATGAGATATTAGCACTGTTAAGTTTTTAAAACTTGATTCACAAGATAAACCCAGAGATTTCAAATAGGAATCCATGGTATTAAAAACCTTTTGCCCCATTGTCATCTTTTTTAGTTCTTTTCAGCAGAAGAATTGTTCTATTAGTTTTCCATAGTAAAAGAGTGGAGACAAAGAGCTGGCATTTTCTGAGGGATGCCTTGCCTCTAAGAAGGTTAAGAACCTCCCTTGTCTCTGCTTCTCTCCCCCCGGAACCTACCTGAGCTGTAGTTCGCTGCGGCAGGAGGGTAATGACATCAGCTGTGGATGCTGTCGGTAGGTTCAGAAGCCCGGATGCATCACCTGCCAGCAGTGTCCACAGCTGATGCTGTCACCCTCCTGGCACAATGGAAGTTCCTGCTTGGAGCCCTGTCCCAGGATCTATCACGATCTGAGTAAATTGTGAGCAATTGTTCTGGGGCAGTTCTTCATAAGGCTTTGTAAGGGCAGTCCTTCATAAGCTTGCAATTACGGCTACAACCTCTGCATATTGAGCAGAATGGACTGTACATTTTCCCAAGATAGTTTTTTCTTGTACAGGGTGGGCAATTAAGTCATAACCTGTGTGGAAGCAGCAATTTTCATAATAACTGGACTCATCTGTAAACCACATCTGTGTGTTTTCACTTGTGAAGGTCTCTTCCAGGGAGGTTTCCTTCCACTAAATAGGTTTTTCTGAATGCCTGTGGTAGAGGACATTTATGTGGTTCCTTCTTATACAACAAGCCATTTGATAAAGGAGAGGGTCCCCTAGATGTTTCTATTTGTAGGTGTCTATTAACATTAGTATTCACTGTGCTATCCAGGAATTAGACACAAGCCTTTCTGATTTTTTCCAGTTACTATGAATTTTAGAGGGGTATGTGGAATATTGTAAATGACTGTGTTGAACCCTATAATGTAGCTAAAATGTTCCACTGCCCAAAACAATGCTAAGACTTGTTTTATTCATAAGAATTATGCTCAAGCATAGCCCTTGTTAGGACCCTGGAGGCATAAGCCATGGGTTTTTGTTTTACCAGGAATTTTCGGCTAAGCCCCACTCCTGGGTCTGTCTGTGGCTCCCAACTCTAAAATAAAAGGGGCATTGAGATCTGGGTGTGATAGGACTGGTGCCTGCATTAAGGCTTGTTTAAGAGTTTTACTGCTTGTGTACACTGCAGCATCCATTTCAAGGGTACTCCATTATTTAACAAATCATACAGAGGGCTGGCAATGGTGGCATTAATCATTGTGAGTCTTGACAAAAAACAGTTAGCCCCAGAAAGGACTGAAGGTTCTGACATCTGTAGGCAGGGGCAGCTGGCAGACTAACTGCACACATGGCTGATCTGCCTTGTCCATTATCTGTTATTCCTAAAAAGGGCACTGTTTGCTGACAGCTGGCCTTAAAGTAAATGGCAAAAAGGCCCAGCTAGTTTAGCAACGTTTGCATTACTGCTTTAAGTGCTAGTAAATGGCTCTCTCAGTCTAGTGTACTAATTAAGAGATCATCTACAGGAGCAATTCCTTGTTTTTGCATTGCAGTTTTTCTAGTATTATACTTTTATGCATTGAAAAAACACAGAGTGTTATGAAAACCCTCAAGAGACTTGAGTCCAATTCCCTCTAAGGTTAAACAGTAAAGAAGGCAAATTTGTATTGGCAATATGGGTGTAGAGGGGTTGCCCAGAAACCTTTAGAAATGTCTGATACTGAACTTTAGTTATGGCTGTAATCACATCCTGATAGTACCTGTAGGGCCTCTTAACTGGTGTATTATCCCACTGCTTGTCAGTAGTCATAAAAAGCAGGAAATCTCCTTTACACGTCATCCTACTCACAATAAACAATTTCTAAACAATCTTTGCAAACTGCAGCTAAAGTACATACCACATAAACTATGACCAAATAAACTACTAAGCAGCAAATGCATTTACTCAATCCAAAGGACCGAAGACTTGCACAACTATCCAAGGAGAAGTCTCACAAAAGCTTCCCTGCTTGCCTTCTACCAGCTTCCCTGGCTGCTTGGCTTTATAAGGCTTTTGCCTAGGTCAGTCCTGCATGCCCTAATTTAAGTATGACAGTTAATTGTCAGTCATCTGTGATCAAGGGACAGGAAACTTCCTTTGTATTTTCCCTAGCAAAGCTTCAGGCCTGCAAACTACATTCAGCCCTCATAGACACTCTTCTCCTGAAATACTGAAGCACTTGTATTTTAAGGCCTGATTCTGCTGCTTCTTGTGCTACTGCTACCAGTACTAGCAAATTCATATATTTCCCTTGTATGCACAGAAGTAAAAGGACTTTACAAAGGAAGCAACAAATTTCTCCATTTTATGGATGGAAAAAATGAGCGGGGAAGTATATAGTGTAAGGGTATACCGTAGGTGAAGGAATACATTCCAAGGTCTCTTGAACTTTAAACTATTTCTCCTTACAGCACATTCCAGGCATTGTTATTACTAAATCATTCATAATGGGTGTTGCCCATGGGATCTGGGGGAAGGGCTGCCACAGCTGGGAGGGGGACACAACAAAGCCAGACCAAGATCTTGAACTCCAGAGGCCAACACACCTGCCATTGTGCTCCTATACCAGGGGCGGGCAATTATTTGGGGCAGAGGGCCACTTACTGAATTTTGGCAAGCCATTGAGGGCTGCATGATAGGCAGCCAGGGGCAGATAAATATTAATTTTCTAAATTTTTTAAAGGCCCCGCAGGCCGGATAGAACAGCCTGATGGGCCGTACCCGGCCCCCGGGCTGCATTTTACCCACCCCTGTCCTACACGGAACTTAAAACCTACTCCATGGCACTCTTTGATCAATGATGACTGAGGGAGCTGGGGAAATTAAAAAAAAAAGTCATTGCCAGCAAGGAGAGTGATGCAGCCAAGCCAGAGCCAGAGCCAGAGCCAGAGCCAGGTCTTGAATCCAGCACCACAGACCAGGGGTCTTGCTCTGCCTTTGCACTATGCTCCTCATTTGGGCTGTTGGTCTTCCAGGAGACTAGGCTAGAACCCAGGCTTGAGGTGCTAGTGCATCCCTGGGCTCTCTCTCCTTTTTTCCCCCCACAATACAGCCACTGCAATTTTGTGGCTTAAAGTGAGAAGCCACATGGGGGTCTGGCTCTGGGTCCCAAGCCACACCTTTGAGGGCTCTGGACTAGAGCCAGGCCCCAGGCAGTAGTCAGACAGGCTTGGGAGGCTGGCAGCACTCTGCTCAGGCATTCCTTTGCCATGCCCTCCCACTGGTGGCACCTTCCACGGGACTAGGCCAGCCCAGTCCTGATGCACTGGCCAACCCATGGGCTCATTCTCCTCTCTTCCCACACTGCAGCTCTGTACCCCACTCCCATGGCAGTAGTCAGGTGGACTTGGGAGCTAAGCACCATATTCCCCAGGGTTGGGGAGAAAAATAAGCAATCTAGCTAAGCAGCCAACCCTGTGCCTTATTCTGGCAAGACGCAGGAAAGAAGGTCAGATAGTAAGCTAGATAGTGGTCTCAGACTCAAGACTTTGCACTCAAGAGACCCAGGAGGGGGACATAGCTGAGACAGACCAGGATCTTGAACCTAAGAGCTCACATGCAGGAGGCTAACGAGCCTTCTATGGCATCATTACACAGGACAAGGAGCCTATTCCATGGCCCACCTTAACCAGCGATGCCTAAGGGCTGTAGGTTAAATTAAATAGCTAACTAACTAAAGAAATGGCTGGAAGGGGACATGGCTGAGCTGGACTCAGTGTTGAAGACAGATTTCAGTTTGCTTGTCAAACACCTTTTAACACTAATTGATATTGTATGTTCAGGTCTCTGCATCAGCAATATTAAACAACATTTCCATTTTATAATACTGTAGTTTCCCTTTGCTAAAAGCTACTTTAGCTGAACTCATGAGTTTAAATAATTATTCCATCTCTAGGTAAATGTCCAGAAATTTGTAGTATCCACTGATCAACCCTAAAAGGCTGAAGTTAAAATAAGAGGTGTGGAGCAACATACATAGAAGGCATTTTAGTAAATCCTGAGCTGCAGTGCTTGAGTTAATTCACTAGGTGGGATGTGGTTGAGTTGCAGATGCAGTTCAGCTGCAGAAGCTGTCAAACTGAATTTTCCTACAGAAGCTGGTGGTTAAAATAGTACAGGCTGCATTAGAGTGAATTGGTCTCCATTTCTTTGTTTGGCTGGCACATTTACTGCACAAGGGAATTCTCATGCTTTCTCAGCCTTCCAAAATCCATACTGTGACCGAGATATTAAAAAGTGTGATTGCAGGAAATGCTTAATCTGGCATTTTGGATTGCTTAGATGCTGCATGGCTTGCCTAAAGCTGCCTCATTCAGCCACTGGTAAAGTGATTCTTGTCTTACTCTCTCCCTAGAGCCACCGCAGATTAGCAGAGCAGTGTTTTAAATTCCCTCCAACCTGTTTTTTGGGTTTGGAATGGTGTGTGCCAATCCCAGGATTAGTGCTGGGGTGCAGAGGTCACTTTAAGCAGGTTTTTTCCCCATCTCTATCCTGATCTATGCACAGTGTTCCTTGGAGTATATAGGGATGCAACTGAAGAACTGACAAAAGGCAAGGCAGGATGGCACCTTAGAGCAGTAGTTTTCAGCCTATTTTAGACTCAAGGCACCCCTCAGAAAATGCCAGCTCTGAGCTTTCACTCATTTTTTACTATGGAAAAATAATAATGCAATTCTTTTGTTACAGAACTCAGATGACAACTGTCAGAATGGTTTTGACACTGTGGATGCCTATTTGATGAATAACTGCGATGCATTTAAAACCCCAAATAGGATATGATGTCATGATGGACTTTATATTTCTGTTCAATGCATTTATATGAATATGTAATTTGGTTAGGGAATGTTGAGGCTATACTGCCCTACATCCCCACTTTGTGGAAGGTTAGGCCAAAGATCTCTCTTTTCAGGACCTTGTAGGAAATATCACCATCACTGAACTTGAAAGTTCCCAGTCACATTGCAGACAGGGAGTGCCATGCACACAATAAAACAGATATTTCATGCACCTAGAATACACTGTAAGGAAAATAGGATATAGTAAATAGGTTTTTTGAATACCACAGAATAACTCTGACCCATAAATTATGATGAGATTGCAAATCTATTGGTGTTCCTTATACAGACTTCATCACTTTGTTACTATTTTATGTATTCAGATACAAGTTTCAGCGTACCTTCTACACTATAACACTCCCCTCTGATATTTGGTCAGAGATCTTTTCTCAGTCTCCTGATATGCAGTGTGTGTGTCATCTTGACTATTCAAGCAGGAGTAAAAGGCAGCATCTGTCTTTTCAGAACACTCCGAAGGGATTTCAACAGCGAGCAGCACTGCAGCCCTAGGGCTGAGGCTGGCCTATCCTCAGCTGCTGGTGAAACAAAAAAACCTAAGCAGTATGGATTTGGGGGACACAACCCTCATTTCCAGCATCTATTGGCAACGATGATGGCTTTAACTTACTGTGTTTATAATTGCCCCAAAGTACTCTTATTGGCTTAGCCTGCAAAGGGTGGCTTGCCCAGAACAAAAATTTCCTCTACAGCTTCAGAAACAGTACATCACATTTCTGGACCTGTCTTGCTGAGTTCTCTTCTCTGTCTTGTGCACAGATGCAAAAAACACATTAAAATCTATGTCTCCTTTGTAGCTTCTTTAATTTCTATTGGGCCCAGCAAAGCCAAATGCCGAGTATAAAACAAATGAACAGATCTATTTTATATGAATGTCCATTGCTGCAGCCAGCCCTCAGAGGCCATCACTGAACTCACCTTTCCCACTACCCTCTGTTCAGGTGCAACAAACTCACCTACCAGTGAGTTTCTAGTTTAGGATACAGCGCTGAAAGCCAGGATAAGCTTGGGCCCTGAATCTAGTCCTAAGGCTCTGGGTGAACTAGAGCAATGCTTGAAATAGCTACTCCCTTATTTTACCTTGTGACTGCATTTCCCAGGCCTATTCAATGCTTTGGAAATACTTTGGATTAGAATACTTGTGCGTGAAAGGTGAGAGACAGTGGATGAAACAGCATTCTTACAATATGCTAGGAGAGAATCATGAAACTTACTACAGAGAGTTTTTGTTGGAATGAAGACAATAAGAGGATGTGTATAAGGTGAATCCACTGCACTCATCTAGAAATGTATAAAAGTTCAACCAAGGCCCTCATTTACTCTTGTTGTGGTCAGTAGAGACCTGACACAAGAAACTTCCTATGCTGTGTTTTGCAGATATTCTGTACAGATTTAAAGATATGTATGCTTGTAGCGAGGAATTGCTAAGCAACTGGTGAACTGTATGCAACTGGAAATACAGAGGTACAAGGGCAAATCTATGTCATGGCATCACATTGCACAGTAAAAGCTTACATGCAGCAGTGTACATCTTTCCTGTACACAGGGAAATCAGACACAGAGAAAGAGTATTTTTATTTTTAGAAGATAGTAACTGAACTCAAGTGAGATCATCAGCTGATATAGGTCAAAGCATTGTATGTGCCAAAAAAAAAAGGCTGTTCTCTTCAGGCATTTTTTAATGTCAGAACAAAATGAGATTAGCTTGGAGGTTGCCAGTTAGGTCTTTCAGAAAGCTCTCAAAGTGGGGCCCAGCTGAGGCCCGGCCTGGCTGGCTGGCTGGCACCTGACAATGTTTTATGTTTTTGTTTTCAGCCTTGAAAATAACGAAATGTGGTCTGCTGCCTGGGGCTTCCCGAGAGAACCCTGGTGTGCTTAGTTCTAAAACAGATCTGTAGAGCACTCAGCAGGGCTGCAGGCCCTGACAAGTGACTGCTCAGCAAGGACTCTTGGCCATTGAGCCTGCTGTAGTACCAGCACCGTAGTCTGAGTGGAGATTTCTCTCTCCCTCCTGCAGGTACTCACTCAATCCTGGAACAGTCAGGGGAGAGGTATTTGGAGTTGGTCACTTTAAAGTCCTACCAGCAGGGGGGAAAGGGATGAACATAGCAAACAGCATCTTAAAGGAAGACAAACATGAATGGGGAGGGGGAGAATTTGGAGGTTAAGGTGGGGATGATGTCTCCCCTTGAGTATCATATGCACATTTAGCCTTCCAGGTCCCTCAGGAAGGTTCACAGGACCTCTCCAGTATGGGCCAAGCTTTCTCTAGCCAGCTTTCTCAGGGAAGCCACTTTGTGTCACTGAGAACTACGGCCGTGGGCTGACAAAAGGAGGGGAATGTGTGCACAACACTTTAAAGCGGGTTAAATACTTTTGCACTGCTTTAATGGTGTTGGTGTTTGCATGCATCAGTGGCATATTGTGTAGTAATTTGAGCTGCAATAACAAATTTGGTGGCGTAATGCGCTTTAAATACCTTGGGGTGCGGCAAACTAAAATTCCTGTGAGGAGTTTTAGTTTGCTGCTCTACAGATGTGGAGCGAAGCGCCAGGCTTCATGACGCTCAGGGGCTCTGCTGGAAGCCCATGCAGGCAGCCTGGCAGCAGCCTGGGAAGGCAGGCTCTGCCCAAGATTTTTTTCCCCACCCCCTGGAGCCTGCCTGCCTGCCTGAGCTGCATAGGGGCCTGGTGCTTCCCCCGCGGCTGTGGTGCCCCCCAGGACTGCCTGAGCTGGGTACCTGCAGCTGGGTGGTGCCTGGGGGGGCTGCCACTGCCACGGAGGGTAGCACCAGCCTCCCCACACTCCCCAGGGACCGCTCTGCCCCCCGGCAACTTGCCCTTCCCTCCCCGCCACTGGAGAGGCAGGTAAGTTTGGGTGTGTGCACTACATGGGGGTTTAAAGGGCCCTAAATTGAAGCAGTGTTTTTAAAACCCCACTGCTTCAATTTAGGGCCATTTCATCTACACATGCCCTATTACAACAAGGTTATGACTGCACATTCTTTTGCCTTCTAACATTTCACTCAGAGACAGATATATCTATGAATACGATCTCTTCCACATGGAAAGATGGAAAATGGAACATTTGCTTTGACAGAAAAAGGAGGCTGATAGCAAATAGTGTGAGAACCACTGCTCTCAAAAAGGGCTCTTCTTCTCAATGTGAGCTGCAGTGAAGAGGATTTAAAAGCACCTCCTGATCTAGACCCAATAATCTGATCACTGCTATGGTCAAAATCCAAATTTCAAATTTTTATCATGCCTGTGTCACTGGCAATCCATATTAGCGCCAGACAGAAGTGCTGAATTTATCAGTGTCAGCACAATTAAAAGCTGTCGAGAAAGAATTGATTTTGGTTTGACTCCTAGGAGTCAGGGAAATAACACAGATTGCATAATCCCATGAAAAACACTTATTTCAAAGGATGGAAAGCATTTAAAAAGCTAACTATTGCCTTTTCCCCACACCCCAAGGAACTGCACTATGCACTTTATGGTTTCCATAAACACAGTCCACCTGATTCAGCATTTCCCTCCTATGGGTAAATGAAGCTTCTTGTGCTGCAGGCATTTGTGCCCTCACAGGACTAAATTATTGGCCACAGAACCATGGGATGTAGCATATAAAGTTAATTTTGTCCATGTTTGTAGCCCATAGCATTAAGAGATTAAAAGCTTAATTCTAAAGGGAAATCAAGTTGCCGTTTATATATACAATGCAGATGAGAATATTTGATGACGTAAAACATTACCCTGTGCTGTCAGAGTGCTGTGAGTTGTCTTTCTAGCTAGGATAGACTGTGTTCCTCCATTCATTTCCATCACCATCTGAGGTTGGTAACAGACAACTGGTTTACTTCAGGATAAAGAATTTTATCCTGGAATCTTGCAGACATACACACTCATTATCCCACTTCACGTACCTGTGAAGTAGCTGGATTAACACTTTGCTCCAGATAATGAAGGATAATTTGAGGAAAACATTTAAACTGAGCGTGTATATGACTGTCCCAGCCTATTTTTCATACAAGTCAAAACCCAGGACAATCAACTCTGGATTAAACTGGTCACCTGTTTTTAGCCTACCAGAGGCAGGGAAGATTTGCTCTGTATAGACTACCTCAAGAAAATGGATCCTGACATCAAGAGCCGGGACAAGCCAGTGGACTCCAATGGTGCCACAACCTCAGCCAAGTGACAGCCCATTTCCAGGTAATGCATCCTGTCCTCGACGCAGATAAGAGAGAATGGAGGAAGGAGAAGGAGAGGTAGCCCAGCCTGCAGCCTACTCTCCCTGGCAGAGAGACCTGCAGCTTCTGCAGACAGATCCGTGGCTCAAGGACTGGACTCTTAAATCACCTCAAGACCCATCAATGAGCCATGGTAGAGATCATCCTCCGATTGAGGGACTGCTGACGATGCTATAATTTATAGCACAAGGTTTTGTGAGCTGAACTTTATTAGATGCTTACAAAGGGAGTTTCACCTCAGGAAGGCTCGTCTTAAAATATATATATATATAAGTCCTAAAACACAGACACACACACACAACCTGTGTGCATGTGTGTACATGCACAGGTTAGTCATCTATCTATATAGAAGCACACACACACACACACACACACACACACACACACACACACTAGCGAATTGCCCGTCAAGAATGAGGAGGGGCAGGGTGGGCAGGAACAGAAGGGGGGGAAGCTCGTTAACCCTAACCTAACCTCCCCCCCGCTGCTATCGCCTCCAAGGAGCGGGTGAGATGGGGGCTGAGAAGGTTGCCCAGCCATCCCCTCCCCTCCATCCCCCTTGGACAGCAAGGCTGGACCGGGGGGGGGGGGGTGTTCCCGGTTACCCCCATCATTCTTGATGGGCAATTTGCTAGTCTCTCTCTCTCTCTCTCCATCTTTCTAGAGTTTAGCACAAGGTTAGCCCCATAATGCTACAGGCTAAGCACACGCACAACATTGACTCGACACGCGAAATCCCGTCATTTTGTGGCCAATAGCCCAGTGCTGCGCAGCTGCCGCACAAGCCACACCGCGAATACTCGCAGTGCGCGCGCGACCACCGGGCAACCGAAGGGCAGAGGCTTCACTCCCCCGCGGCGCAGGCGCATCCCCCGGCGCATGCGCGTAAGCGGCGCGGCGGGGGCACGGCCCACACCAGGGCATCCCCGCCCCGCCCCCTGCTCCCACCCCGGGGCCGGTCGGGGCCTGCGGCCGCTGCAGCCATGCGCGCGGGCCGGAGCTGAGCGCGGCCATGGCCGAGTTCGTGCCGGCGCCGCTGTCGCTGCGGGAGGAGCCGCCGGGCGAGTCGGAGGCCGAGCTGTCGCAGAGCCTGGCCCGCACCAAGACGCGCTCGTACGGCAGCACGGCCTGTGTGGCGGCGCCGCTGGCCGAGCGCTACGTGGAGCACCGGCTGCGCGCGGGCGACACGCTGCAGGGCATCGCGCTCAAGTACGGCGTCACGGTAAGGCCCGGCCGCCCCCGCCCCCGCCCCGGTGGGGCCGCGAGGCCTTGTCCCCCGCGCGCGCCGCTTCTCACGCAGGTTTTGGAGCGTCACAAGGGGCCGGAGACCGGCCGGGCCGGGCCTCGCCTCAGGCCCTCCTGCCCCACCGGGTCCCGGGACCAAGCCAAGCCCCCGCCCCTGAGCAGCAAGGAGACTGGGGTTGTTTTCTCAATCTACAGGCTCCCTGGTCTCTGTTGGCTTGGCTTCGCTCCCTTGGAGCGCGTGCTGTCAACCCTTGCGCCTGTCCCCGTTAGTGTTTTACGTTGGCCCATGCCTGATAGCACCCCTTGAGCAGCAGGGTACGCAGCCCCCCGCACGGGTGCCGGAGCACGGCACGTGAAGGCATTTTGCTTGGCACGCGCAGCTCGGGTTGGATGGCAGGGTGCTGCCACAACACGAGACGGGTCCCTCACGGCTCCCCACACCGCCAGCATCTTACAAGTCGAGCTTGTGGGTGTTTTTGGCACTGTGCCCAAGCACATTGCTGACCCCTGGGGTAGGGGCTACCATTTCTTGTGGGCACAGGCCATAAGGGCCGTGGGCATCATGCCACACAGCCGCAATGAGTAGATGCTGGAAGGGGGAGTGACCTGGGTCTGACTGGGTGGTGTCCCCACCCCCGCCATTCCCCTCACTTGCAGCCTTAAGGTCTAGGGAGTTCTGATAAAGAGTCTACACTGCTGTGTTCAGAGGGGATATCGCCCCTTTCCTCCAAGAGTGTATCCAGCCCCCCTCTGAGCCTGGCTAAACTGTCAGCTTCCACAACATCCGGTGGCTGCGAGTCCCACAGGGTGTGAAAAACAACTTCCTCTTGTTAGTTTAACATTCTTCTGCTGCCGAGAACTCCCACCCAGCAGGGTGCAGTGGTTTTAACGCTACCATGTCCTACTTAAATTCTTTCCATTTATCGGGCAAATCATAGTTGAGCACTTAACAGCATCAATGCTGCACAACACTCCTGTCACCCTTGAAAGGAGAACAAGGCACCCTGCCTGAGAATCACTGCCCTCTGCACAAAAGTGGCATATAGTGTAGTTTTCTCTTATGAGGTATGGTGCGTTTGCCACAGTTTGCTTCAGCTTGTATGTGGTGTAGGTCTTCAGTGGGCACTGATAAAATGGCTCCTGAGCCAGTCAGGTCCTAGGGCCACTGGGCTATGCACTGCGGGAAATCCTCTGCTAGCTGCTCTGAGAAAGATGTGGAGGTTGAGGTCAGGAATCCTTAGTTTCAGTGCAAGTCCTAAAGCAGATGAGGTGCGGTACAAATTCCTGGTTACTGTGAATGAGAGGTCTTGGGGATATTTGAGCCTCAGAAACTGAATAGTTGGACCTCTGTGAGCCTGTGGTTCATGACGGCAGAGGAATGCCTGCTCTGGGGTTGAATCTCAAGGTGCAGAGGGTTGTGGTGGTGCTGATGAAGGGGTGAGATGGGTTCTCCACATCTAGTCTTCTCAGGCCAAGTATTCCTGCCCTGACCCATCTAGCAAGAGTCAGTGAATTTTATTACAGAGGTAAAAAATTGTTTGGTAAAATTCCAGAAAGCTTTGGAGAGTTCTCTGACAGTGAGCAAAATTTGCTAGTATTGCTGAAAAATATTCAAGAGAAAGCAGTTCTCCCACTTTTGGGCATATTATAATTGCTGGCCAATACCAGGTTGGAATGCCTCTTGTTGTTATAGAGGAGGACAGTTAGCCAGATGCTTTGTGAATTTTATTTTCTGTCCTTCCTGTGAAGCATCAGCTGGGAGTTAGGATTGTAGTCAAGCAACTGGTTTAGATGGTTCACTGCCCAACTGGGATGGTGAATCATCAGACCATTAACTATCTGGAATTCACATTCATTTTTTAAAAATAAGTGAATCTAGGATCAGAAAAGGTGTCAGACTTATAGAATGAATTGGTGTCTATGTAGCAGGTTTTCCAACTGTAAATGAATGAGCAAGAGAGCAATGAAGACTCTTATTTTGAGATGCCATCTTTTCAGGGTCAGTCTGAAATGCATTGGCATGAACAGATAGCTACTGTGAACAACTGAAAAATTCTTCCAGTAGGATTACAACTAACAATTTTTACTCTGCATATGCTAATTTAGGCAGCTTGCTGCCCACCTACCCAGATATGTTAGTCATAAATCATGGCAACAGACTTTCTTTGCTTTCTTAGTGTGCATTATCTCTGCATAAAGGGCCAATGCAAGGCGTTTTCTGCTTCAACCATGCATTGGGCAGGACCAGAACTAAAGAGCAGAGCAAGGAGAATTTACTGAAGAGCCCCACAATAGATAAGGAAAGGTGTCTCAGTCAGCCCTCTGTAGTCAGGTGCAGACGGCCATAAAGTGCAGGATAAAGGGCAAGTCAGCCATGGGCCTCTCTCTAGATGCCTTCACTAGTTGCTATACACCATTTGAAAGTGATGGGAGCATGTATCAGCCTCCTGCTTGGACTAGCAGTAGTTTTCAACTTCACCTCCTGCAAAGAGCCTAAGTCTCCTGGATCTTTACAAAGGAGGAGTGAGCTACACTCTCCTCAATAAGTGCAACAGATACAGTATACAAGTCCCATACAGCATTCTCATTGTGTTTTAAAATACAAAGATATCAGAGTGAATAGAGGGAGTGGAAACAGTGACGTTAAGAAAGATTTTGTGGTTGTGCAGCATTTACTAAGAATAACGTTTAAAACTACCCCAGACATACAAAACAAACTGTTGCCTGTGCCATTCACTTTGCAATTTCTTTGCATTCACATTGTGTTGTATGTTTAGTAAGCTCATAACAAGGTTAGCAGCTGAATATTTGCCATGAGATAATTTATTCCAACTTCAGGGCAACTTTTTGAGGTTTTCTTTCTTAATTCAGTATTTTTATTTATTGTATTTGCTAAGTAGTTGGAACAAATATAGTAAATAACCAGAAGAGATGCTTTCATTTCTGAATACAGGGAGTGCCTGGAACTTTAGGAATGACTCAGACTTTCATTGTACCAAAGTAGATGGAGTGCCAACGTGATTTCCTGTTAGGTCTTTTGCATGAGACCTTAACACCAAGGTTTTTATCTACTTGGTGTATGTATTTATTATTAAAGATCTTTGATACTTCCCCTTTTTGTTAATTTTTTCCTTTTTCCCATTGTATAAAAGTACACATTTTGTGATCACCCTTCAACTAAGACACAACTTCAGATTAAGATCAAGTCTGTAGAGATTGTACTGATCTTAAATTTCATCTCTAAAGGCCAAAAGCTGGAGACTTTCATGAGCCTGCTTTTTTATTTAAAAAACCCCATGAATACTGTCTAAAATGTTTCTTCCTAGACACAGCTTTCAGTCCAGAAAGACTCTGCATGCGCCAAAGTTCCATCAGTATAGGGTTTTGTCTTACTCCTAGATGCATTGTTAAATAATTTGCCCTTCACTGGTTTTTAAAGTAGATTGAAGTAGGAGTAGAGAAGAAAGGCAAGCTGTGGGGATCACTGCTTGCCTGCCATAGGGAGCAAAGAGGAGCTGGATTCCATGTGGACCCCTATTTCCCCTTACTTTACCCCCTGATGAAGCTGACAGTTCCACCAGGCAGTGGTCTAGCAGCTTCCATGAGCTCTCATACATCCATATTTCCCTGTTCCCTCTCAACCATCATTTAAAAAGTACACCTTTTAGCTGTCTACATAGGATTAGAATTGTGCATGCCACAAAACACATTCTTTCTAATATGCTTTCTCACATCAGCATATATAGGGATAGCCTAGACAGACAGCTATATACCTCTCACTCCAACATACAAGTCGAGCTACATCTTATCCTCACACACCAATACAAAATAGCATCATACATTTTTTAAACAAACACTTACCTAACACTCTGGCCATGCAAAGCATTCTAAAACTCCTAGCAGCAATATTTCAATTAAGTTCTCTTAATCTCCTTTACTGAAAATGGTCAAAGTGTATATTTCCTCCCAGAAATAAATTAAAAAAACCCCAATTTGGACTTAAACCCATCACTGAGCTCAATGACCTTGTTCTGGGTTGCTGATACATGCTGATGCAAAATGTAAGCAAAGTCTGGCTCTGTAGAGGCTTGCCTAATCAAGGCAAAACTGAATTTGCCCTTGCTTAAATTTTTGTTCAGTATTACAATTTTGGGGTTTTTTTGCCAGTATTTCTTGCTTTTAGTGGTGTAAATTGTTTTGGTAGGGTTAAATTTCCTTTAGAATTGGGACTAACACATTAGTTGTACTCTAGACAAGTCATTTGTATAAGCATTTTGCTTCAGTCTTCCAGAGTGGAATTGCCATCTGGACTATAACCTTTAAACCTCTCAACTTTTTGCTTTGATTAACTGATTTTACATACTTTAAAGTCATATCAATCAAAGAATACAATCTGAAACAAAACAGTGTTCTAACTTTCAAATTTCAGATACTTTTTTTTAAGTTCTCCCAATGTTAAATACATCCTCATGACAGAATGAATAGTAGGTTCTGCTTTTTGTTCACTCCCATTTGCTATCTGATATGAGATGGATTGTGTTACAGGTAAAGCCTTATAATGTAAACCAAAGAACTTAAATGGAAACTTAGGACTAGCTTTTGTTGAAAAATCTCTTCGTATAAATAAAATGGACACAATGAAAGGGGACTGAGCAAAAGTCCTGAAGACAATGAGTTCCATTTCATAGGGCTCAAATTAAGTCCCATTAAAGTCAGTTGTCACATTAATTTTGATGGGATTTTGGTGGGTTTTAGGTTCCTGGGGCTTAGAAGTGCTCTGCGGGCCACACACACACACTTTTCTGTAGGAGAGAGTAGTGAGGGGACTGAAGGGCTTTGGCTTCCTACAAAATGACTTCCATGCTATCTGAGGCTGCCTTTGCCTACACTATAGTTGCTTTTAAATGTTTCCCATTCTGATTTTCATCATTTGGAGTGCTAGTGCAAGACAAGATGCTGCCAACTGCTACTGTCTTAGCCACTGTTATTTACCCCTTTTCTGAGCAGGGGTAACACAGTGTATATGTAGCCCAAGACATGGATCATTTAAATGATCAATGCATGCATGTGTGTGTAGTGGGGCAGAGAATGTGAAGCTGTATGACCTTAAGTCTTCAGTTGAAATGTGGTGAGCAAGTAGCTGAATATATAGCTGTAAGAATTAAGAGTGATGGCTGGAATATTTCATGTAGTTCTCAAAGCTAGGAAGATGTTTGCTTTATAATGGAGACGCTAATCCTTTCAGCACGTAATTAGAAAGAGAAATGTGCAAGTACCATTTCCATTTTACTGATTGTCATGCCCAAGCACAAGGTACCTTCACAATAAGAAAGTTTTATGAGCAGTTTGTCATGGCACAGCTCCACTGGTTGCAGTACTACTGGCATAGGTTTTTATGCCACTTACGGTACAGTTGCAGAGTTGACCACCATGGAGGTCATAGCTGTGCTTGTTACATACTTGCACAACTTTCACTCATGCTACCATTCTATATTCGTATTAGAAAGATGCTTACCAATTTTCCCAAGCATAGACAAGTTCAGTGATAAGTTCTGTCCTTGGTTATCACTGTGAATCCTTACTAAAGTCAGTGGAATTGAGTGGAACCAGGGACAGAATTTAGCTCACATACTGTGCAACTTGCTTAAGGCCATGCAAGGAGTTGGCCTTGAAACAGGAATTAAAAACTTGATGGTCCCTCAGTTTCTACCTCTGTTCAGTATCCTAAACTTATGGTTTCTTACAAATCCATGAAAAAGTATTTTAAGATGGAAGAACAATATACTAGTGACAGAGTTACAGTGTAGCACAGAAAATAGCTCTAGAGTAAATTATTTATTAGTTAGTGATGCATCATCTTGCTAGTCCCCTTTACAAAAGCAAGCTATGGTAGAGGTATTAGATTCCAGCTTCTGTGGCATTCTGTATGTGGAGCTCTTTAGAGAAAGTTGCATCTTCCAGGTACTGTTGTAATTAGAATTTTGGTAACCAACAAGTAACTGAAAATATTTAGTACCTTTTTGGGAACTCAGCTGTGGTTAGGGTCCTTTATTTCTTACTGTCAGTTATATGGAGTATTCAACTGGGCAAACATCCCACGGACTACACAAACAAGTAATCTGTAAGGTGCAAATCAGCCTTGCCTTTTCCCAGTTGACTTTAGTGAGTTTTGCTTGGGTGAAGATTTCAATATAGAGCCTGTAATGTGCGCTGAATATTTGTTAGTCCTTCTTTCTCCAGAATTTTAGAAAAGACTGAGCACCATGTGCTTTTGCAGGTTGTCCAAAAGCAAAAATTCACCTGTTTGGCAGTTACTGATGGAACTTAATTATTGTCAGCCCTCAGCTTCTGCTGTCTTAAGAACTCTGTATTCCGCTCCACCACCACTAGTAGATAGTAGACATCTGACTTTGTTTTATTATTGGTCAGGGTTGACTTGTTGAGGGAGCAAGGTGTGTTTAGTAGTATTTCATTGTACCAACTTTATAATTGGGAGAGTTGTTAGACAAGCTTTCAAGCACAAATTGCCCTTTCTTGAGTGTGGGGGAGAAAAAAGTAGATGCTTGATATATAGCTTAGGTTGTGAAACAATGACTTGTTTAATGCCAATATGTAAATTAAGATTGTAATTTAGAAGGTTGCAGAACAAGACAAATGCTATATATTCATCTTAGTGACCAATGAAAATATAGAAATAGGGTTATCTTAATATTCCCAAGCTTTATGCAATATTCTCCTAACTCCTCAGAGTTTGTTTATTAATTTACAAACAGCCATAAAATACAGGATGTAGGATTGAAGCAAACAAACAAACAAAATTTAAAACGGTCATCGCAGGTTATGAGTTGAAATTAACACAATCTACCCTACAGCTGCTAGCCCAGCAGCTAAGTCCTTTATTTCTGCTGAAAAATCCAACATGCCATACACCCAAAACTAGAGCCCTGGAAGATATTTCCTGCTATTTAAAAATACAGTGGCTTCATGTTTGTTGCATCTAATTGTAAATTTTGTTGATCAGCTTTCTATTTAAATGCAACTCACTTGCAAGGGCAAGCAGAGAAATACTTTTTAAAAAAACACTGTTCACATTTCTGTTAGTATGATCAAGATGCAGAACTATGGAGCTAGTCAGCCACTACACCTTGAAGAATGTGGTGTAACAAAATATTCATCCGTTAAGTATCATTTACAGGGCAGAGTAGATTTGCCTCTTACAGACTAATCAAAAGTAGGAGGTATCTATAGGAGAGATGCAAGGAATAGTCCTGGTGAAAGAGGACTCTGAGCCATACTGAGCCACGTTAGTCTGAAGTCAAGCAGGAGGTAGGGTAGATTTGCTTTAGGCTGCCTGTATACCTGCTTGTTAGTGCTTGGGTTAGAACACTCCAGCATCACTGCAGCATCATGTGTATTAAGGCCCTGTGCATTTTTAAGTGGCCACAGGGCGCTTTAAACCTCATCGAATGAGGTTTAGATAAAGTGTCCTGCAGCCATTTTTAAATGTGCAGGGGCTTAATACGGATCACGGTGAGATGTTTTAATAAGAGTGGCTGCCTGGAAACCCTTCTAATTAAAATGCCCCCCTCTGAGCACCTGTACAGGCAGCCTTAAAAACTAACTTTGGTTAGTCTCTAAGGAGCAAATCTACCCTACTTTCTGTTTGACTTCAGACTAACATGGCTTAGTACATCTCTTTTAGAGTCATCTTTAACCAGGAATATTCCTTGCATTGTATTCAATATCAATATCTTCCCCTTTTTCTTTTGCTCTTTCCCTTTATACTTTTTAGTTTTTCTACTGTGCTTTACCTCCCCACTCTAGAAAGTCCTTTTTTATTTTTTTTAAAACATGCCTCATCAGGCTCCCCTCAATTCCTAGGTCCCACGAGTACCTACACGCAACAATTTCCATTTGAAGGCCATGGAAATTCTACAAGAGCCTGACAAGGTTCTTTGGGCAAATCCAATATCTTTTATTAGACCAACTCAAACAGTTGGAAAAATTAATCTTAGCAAGCTTTCAGGTACAAACCCCCTTCGTCAGGCTGAGGAAGCATCTGTAGTAGTAAAGACCATCTGCAGATGCTTCCTCAGCCTGATGAAGGGGGTTTGTGTCTGAAAGCTTGCTAAGACAAATTTTTCCAACTATTTGAGTTGGTCTAATAAAAGATATTGGATTTACCCAAAGAACCTTGTCTGCCTATGTCCTTAGACCAGGGGTTGTCAACTGTGGTACTTAGAATGGTCCCAGGGGGTACGTGTGGGTAGGCGGGCGGGGATGGAGTGCCACTGCCAACCAGGAGCAGCAGCAGGGTGGGGGCGAGGGGCAGCCACGCCCCTCTGTGGGATGGGGAAGCTCACACACCGTGGCCACTGCTGCCACCCACCAGCCCAGTGATCTTCCCTGCCCCACAGAGGGGCTCCGCTGCCCTCACCCCAGCCTGGTGAGCTTACCGGCCCTGCTCCTGGGAGGTGGTGGTGCCGCCTCCTCCCCCCTTTCCATGTCCAACCACCAGGGATACTTTGATTTTAAAAAGGTTGAAAACCCCTGCCTTAGATCAATACGGCTACAACCTACACCCCTGAAACAAGAGCCTGAGGCATTCTTCTGTACCTTAGAAAAACCTGAGCAACAGAGGCATCAGTGCTATGAGCAGACTGATGTAGCAGTTAAGATTCAGATTACTTTTTGTAAGCTTTCTATATGACCAGAAGGGCTAGAAAAAAAAATTAAACAAAAGCTAAAATTCTACAGAAGTGGATAGCAGTTGCCAGGGAGAGTTTTTGATTCACTCTGGGCAGTTAGATTAAGTGCACACCATTATTATAGAATTTGCAGGAATGATTTATTTGTATCCAATTTAGCTTGCTTTCTCCATTTTTCTTAAAATAGGATGGTGAATGGTATGCTGTTACAAACAGTATCTTCCCACTTCCCCCCATACTTGTTTTCAAGTATGCTTTTATAGTATGCACTTGTTATTTTAGTTATGTAGCTATGGGAACATATGTTGCTCATTCCAGTCATCAGGAATCTGTCTTTCTTTGCAGTAAATTAGGACATTTTCTTAGCACTATCAGGAATTTGGGGGATTTATGTAAATTATTGCAGTAATCTAATCAGAGCGCTGGGACTTCACAGTATTGCAAGTCTGGGTCCTCTCAATTCCTTTAGGATTTCAACAAATAAATCAAAGTAAAACTGAATTTTACTGGCTATGACTTGTGTGGGTGGACCTTTTCTGAATGAATATATAAGTACCCTCTGCAAGCATGCTTATTAGTCTGAGACTAGAGTTTCCACTTGCCTGAAGAGTGACTGTAAAAGCTTCCAGCATAAAGCAACCATAGGCCATTCCACATACTGTATCATATTTGTCTGAATCCGTACACAGTCTGGGGCCTCAGCTGCTGCCATGTTCTCTCAACTCCAGCTCTGGCTCCTTAATTCCCACTGCCTGGCTGCACAGAACAGTGGAGGATGTCTGCTATAATCCATTTGCCCGTCTACATGAGGAGAGCAAGGGGCAGCTGCAGGCAGGTCCTGACAGGGCAAGGGAGTAAAACTAAATGTCACATGTCTGGCTGCAGTGGACTGTCATATCCCACTGCAGAAGTGCTCATTTCCCCAGTATTTTCACAGCCATGGAATCATGGGGATCCAACTGAGGCAGTTCTGAGAGTGGTGAACTATCATTTCAAGCTCCCTACAGACATCATTGCAGTGGCTTGCTCTTTGTTTATGTGTAAGGCTCTAGGGTTAGATGAAAAATATGAACGCTCAGGTTATGAAGCCTGACTGCATTGGGGGTAAGAGTGATAGTTTCATACATGTTAGGGTCAGAAGGGACCTATTAGATCATCGAGTCTGACCCCCTGCCCTGGGCAGGAATGAGTGCTGGGGTCAGATGTCCCCAGCCAGGTGTCTGTCCAATCTCCTTTTAAACACCTCCAAGAATGGGGACAGCACTACCTCCCTTGGAAGTGTATTCCATATTTTGGCAACCCTCACTGTAAAGAATTTTCTCCTGATGTCCAATCTGAATTTGCTCTCTTTCAGTTTGTGTTCATTATTTCTAGTTACAGTGACAAGTGCCCTGGTAAACATTGTATCCCCTATTTCTTGCTGCCCCCCCCCATGAGTTTGTAGGTGGCCACAAGATCACCTCTCAGCCTCCTCTTGCGGAGGCTGAAAAGGTTCAGGTCTCCCAGTCAGTCCACATAGGGCTTTTTCTGTAGGCCTTTAACCAGATGAGTGGCCCTCTTCTTAACCCTCTCCAGGCCATCCACATCCCTCCTGAAGTGTGGCGCCCAAAACTGGATGCAGTACTCCAGCTGTGGCCTCACCAATGCTGCATAGAGGGGAAGTATCACCTCCCTAGACCTGTTCATGATGCACCTACTTATGCAAGAAAGGGTGCGGTTAGCTTTACTTCTTCCTTCTTCCTCCCCTTCTTGAAAATAGGGACCACACTGGCCCTTTTCCAATCCTCCGGGGCCTATCCTGGGTGCCACGAGTGCTCAGGCAGTTGTGCCAGCGGTTCCGCTATGACCTTAGCTAATTCCCTATGTACTATAGGATGAAGATCATTAGGGCCTGTTGACTTAAATACATTCAGCCGCTCCAGCTGCCCTTTTACTAGGTCAGCACAAACAGTTGGTGGGTTGGTATCTATCCTGGGCTTACCGAAAGTCCCAGTGGGATGCGTATTTTGTATTTGAGTCCAGGACCACGGATGCAAAGAAATCATTTAGAAGTTCTGCTTTGGCTGTCCTATCTGTTACCAGTTGCCCTAGTTCATCCTGAAGGGGCCCTAAGTTATCCTGCACCTTATTTTTGCTTCCTATATATTTAAAGAATGACTTTTTATTATCCTTAACTTTTGCTGCCAGCCTAAGCTCCATTTCTGCTTTGGCTCTCCTCACTGTTTCCCTGCAAGCTCGAGCCAAGCAGGTATATTCTTCCTTGGTGGCAGCCCCCTGCTTCCACAGCCTGTAGGCCTCTTTTTTCCCCTCCAGGCTCTCCTAGATTTCCCTGCTCCACCAAGAGGGTTTCTTTGCTTTTTTGCCCCCTTTTATGTGTACTGGGATGGTCCTTTTCTGTGCCTGCAGGATTAGTCCTTTGAGAAACGCCCACCCTTCCTGGACTCCCATCTCTCCAAGGCTTTTACCAGTCAGTCCCTCCCGAACTAATCTCCTGAGCTTGTTGAAGTTGGCCTTCCTGAAGTCTAGCACTTCTGCCTTGCTAGTTATTTTCCCCACCTTTCTCCAGATTGAACCCTATCAATAGGTGGTCACTATCCTCTAGGTTACCCTGCACCTGCAGATCTCTCACCAAGTTGTCCCCCGTGGCCAGTATTAAGTCTAGTAAGGCATTTCCCCTAGTGGGAATGCATACCTCCTGCGATAGGTGAAGGTCCTGTAAGGAGGTTAGAAACTTTTGTGCCCGTTTTTCCCAGCAGATGTCTGGGAAGTTAATGTCACCCATGATGACCAGGTCCTTTGAGCGTGTTGCCTCTGAGAGCTGTCTCGAGGCCTCAACTACCAAGTCCCTTTAACCCTGACCCCCCTGTAACCTGACCCATAGTATCTCAGTTTGCCCTTCTTCCTGGCCCAGTTTAACTACAGAAGATGTATATTTCTCCTTAACATAGAGAGCAACGCTTTCTTCCTTTTTTCCCCACTCTGTCCTGTCTGTACAGCCTGTAGCCCTCAATGTCCACTGCCCAGTCGTGGGTAGGATCCCACCAAGTTTCTGTTAGCCCAACCAGGTTGAATTCTTTATTTGCATGGTCATGGCAGATTCAACAGTTGCAGAATACATGGGACACAACCAGTAATACTTGGAGAGAGAGGTGGGCTGTCACTCAGAGTACCATCTAACCACTGGGTTTCTTGAATCAAGATGAAGCACCTTCAGGCTATGCCTCTTATTAAAAACACTTAAAAACTGGCACTTACTTTATCTTTGATGCTCATATATGTTTGTTATTTAAAATTAAAGAATATAGCTGCTTATCAGGCTGTAAAACTGTTTTTGCTTCTTTTGGCCAGCCAAGCTATTAGTAACATTGTTCACAACGTAGGGAGCCAAATTTAGGACCCCAGAATGGGAAGTAACACAGACCTAACTTATCTGGCTCCCACAAAGCCTGTGGGGTTTACTGTTCATGAGTCATATTGGACCATGCACCTGATTACAGAGCTCATTTTAGTGAAACTCTACAGACCTTCATATGCTGGGATTAATCGCACTTTAGTTCAAAGTAATTTGCTTGGACAGCCATCTGCAAGTTTCTCTCCCAGCCTGCCTGCAGTAGAAACACAAAACAACTCTGCTTTGCAGCAATATTTGTTATTTCCTACTAAATAAAGAAATTCTGACCCACAAAGGGAAAGGAAGACTAAAGTCAAAGAAAAGCTTCTTTATGTAGTGCAAAGTGTACCCTTAGGGAGACTTCTGATATCATAAAGCCTAGAAACACATAAAGAGGAGGGAGCAAAAGCTAAAAGGCTGATTTTACAAGGACAAGACAATATAATTTGAAAACGGATGTTCTAAATTCACCAGCTTCTTTCTTAAGGAAGAAAATAATTGTTGCAAGAAAAAAATTCTTTGATTAACAAGGTTAGACTAGTATGATGTACTGCTTAGGATGGTGGCATATTTTGTACTTTACAGAAATCAGTGGTATTTATTTCAATTTAATTCCTTTTCCTTTATCTTTTTCAGATGGAACAGATAAAACGGGCAAATAAACTATTTACTAATGACTGTATATTTCTGAGGAAAACCTTGAATATTCCAGTTATATCAGAGAAGCCGTTACTGTTTAATGGACTCAATTCACTGGAATCTCCTGAAAATGAAACTATTGACAGTTCCCCTTCATGTGATGAAGGACCAGTGACAGTTCAGGAAGACAGTAGTTCTTCTCCCAGTCCTCAAGAATCTGACAGTCGGCCTGCTGCACCTGAAGAACTGTCTGCCAAAGATTTTCTACAGAGACTGGACTTGCAGATTAAGCTGTCCAAACAGGCAGCCAGGAAACTAAAAGAAGATGATATCAGGTAAACACTATTCTAAAACACCAAGCATCTTAAATTTCAGACTAAAAGTTCTCTCTTTAAATCTGAGTTCTGAATCAATTTTTGTAGTATGTGGTTAACAGCTCTAATAAATCTACAGATGACAGATTAGATTAACTATAGCAGAAGTATCAAAGATATGGTCTGTGGACTGGATCTGGCACATAGAGCCTTATCATCTAGCCCCCACTGGGTCTCAAGTGGATACACAGGCAGCATGCAGAATGCACCAGATGGCCCCGTGCAGCATATGTGGTGCCCAGTCAAGCTGCTCTGGGAGTGCACTGCACTGTACCCAGTACCTGTTCCAGTACACATCTGCTCTGTGCAGGAGCATTCTGGAACACCAAGAGCAGACATCACATGCAACATGGCCCTGGGTTGGGCTATGTACAGTGCAGTCCCAGAGTGACTTGTCTGGGACCAGGCTGCACACGGTGTCCACTTTGGCTGCTCCAGGATGTGCACTGAAACTGGCATGGAGTAGATGCATGCTAGAGTGGGTGCCACATTCAGTGAGGTACTAGAACAGTCCATCTGGGACATGCACCACGTGCAGTACCCAGTTCAGCTGCTCCATGACAGGTGCTGGGTCTGGCATGCCGGGTCAATCTGTTGGCCCAAGTGTATCTCACAGACCAGCCTTATGCCATTCATCTGACCCATGGAGGCAGCCGAGTTATGATACCCTTGATATGTAGCATCCACATCAGTAAGAATATTGTAAGAACCTGTAAAGAAAATGGTTGGAAATGAACAGTGTATGAATTGGACAGGCACTAATATCATCCAGGCATTGCTATGTTGTTCAAGAGCTGGATTTCTGATTTAGATGTTCATCTATATAAGCCCTGATTTAGTGAAGTACTGCAAAGACCATGTGCAAGATGAAGGTTTATAATGAGACATTACCTGCATTCCCAAGCAAAAATCTGCAATTAGGCTACCAGTACTATAAAGATACAGTATGTCCCATTTTGCACAGGTTTTCCTTTCACAGAAGCAATTCTTTCCTTTCCCTTGGTAGCATTCCTAACACATGCATGTTGTCCTCATTAGGAAAAATGTGTTAACACTTGTTTTAGTGAAGGCCAGGTCCTTGTGACTTCACCTCATCTCTTATCAATCCCCTTCAACAGGGATTAGCTCTTGCAGGGATTTTCCAGAGTGCTGGCCTCAAGTGCACCAAGGGTGGCATTTCCACTGTTCCTGCTCAGTGCCGTATGGACCAACTTCCTGTCTCTCCAGAGAATTAAATATAAAAGTCTATTCACATAAATATTTTATTGTAGTCAGATTCAAGGTATTATTTTAATGCATGTCTATGCAATCTTAGTTCAGGAACCCCATGTAGTAATGATTACAGATGACAGTATCTGGTAAGTAGAATATTTATGGGAGGGCATTTGGCAATTCAATTCTTGGATAAACATGTCATATCAAGAGTCAACGTCATCTTCCTTGTCACTCAGTAAACTTAAATATGCATTCTCAGGGTAACTTTCACATGGAAAGTTGTGGATGCTCTGAGTTTAGCATCTCATCCTAGAAAGCACGTTTGTTTATAAGGTTTACTTTCTGAACTGATAATGTAAAAGCAAGTTCTATCCTGACTTCTTTGATATGGTTCTATACTTGACTGTTTGACTTGGGCTGTGTGTTGATGCTGCATTTCCCCCTGAAACTGGTTTTATAAAAGTTGCTCTTGGATCCAGACAGACTTGAATCACTCAAAGTAAAGAGCTTTCCTTCCCACTGCCCCACCACTCATTTTATTTAAATACAGAATTAAAAAGGGAATGTAAGTTTCTCCTTCCTTCCCCAAAAAACAAAAATGCATCTAATGCTTGCAGAGCTTCCTCACAAAGCAACTGCCAGGAACCAAGTGGTGATGGGGAAACACCTTCAGAAAGTAAAAGCAGCATTGGATACCTAACAAGCAAACACTATAGTTTAACAAACCATTTAAAATGTATTTCTTTGTTAGAATTCTGATGTCTCCAACTTCTCTTCTGTCAGCAGTTGACAGAACTTTAAATCATTGCAGAGTAGTTATGAATTTCTCAAGGAGTTGGACCTTATGCCATGAAGTCCAAATTTGTAATTCACTTCCATTTCCACACTTCAGAATGCAGGAGTCACAGCTTTGTTCTAGTATTCTGTTTTGGTTTACCTATTTATACAGGCATTCAGATTTAAGATTCAGATTTCCATCTTCCCTCCCATGCTTGGGAAATTTAGTTCTGGATTCTTGTCCATTTCGTGGATTGTTTCCATCTGAAGCCATCAATGAACTTGCGTCATCCTTAACACTGAGAATACTGTGTGCAGGGCACCACTCTAACAGCTGCTTCTGATGATTCTCATGATAAGCCTGGCAGAAAGGTAACATTAGCATATGAGTAGGTGTTGTTGACTTGGCAATTAAGCTGGGTTGACTGAGACCATAGGTCCTCTACAAGCTTTTAACTTATTTTAAAAGATCTTTCGCAAAATGAGATTTTAATGTGTAGGAGGGAATTCATTTTGGGACCTTGACAAGCTCCATACAGAAAGAGCTGATGTGGTCAGAGCGACTCCATAAAAATGGCACCATTACTACTGCTCATATCAGCTTCCTGTGTCTCTCGAATCATAGCTTGGAAAACACATTTTTATTACTGCATTTTCTCTGTAGCGATTATAGCTGTAGAAGAGTAAACTGTGTTCTCTGTGCATCATTAACAAAATTACCATTCTAAATCTGAAGTGCAGATTTTATTGGTTGTGATGCTGTTACACAAAGAGCACAGCTTGAGCCTGCACAGAAACAGGTTTGCATTTATAATCTATGGGAAAAAAGCAAAAAAGACAGAGTAAGAAAAAAATATGGAACTCTAATGGGCAACACTATAGAGTTATATGCAAGATTTTATTTTTCTACAACTTTCATTGATACATGGGAACACAGTATTAAATCACCATCCACAACAGAGAAAAAACAAGCTCTCTGTGTATCTGCATGTGCAATTAATGTGAAACAAACTCTGGAGCACTTTGAGCCAGGGTTAACTTATCTCAGCACAGTGTCTACATATGTGCCCGGTACAGCAGCAGTTTGAGCTGATGCAGAGCAGGGCCCTGGCTGGATGAGCTGCCTGGGCACTTATGTCCTTGGTCACTGTCTATACATATGTGTTTCGGCACAGTAAAGTACTCGACCATAAGATAGTAGTGTCCTCAACAGGTGCACATATAGGCGGTGTAATCTAGACCTCTGTCAGTGTTATAAATGACACAGACACACACGGCTCTATATGTAATGTATAAATGCAATGCAAGTGCAATGTGTGTCTGTATACATGTAATCTAGACCTCTGTCAATGTTATAGATACGACGTGTGTGGGTAGACACATACATAGTACTGCTTGAAGAAAATCTAATATTTTTACTGAAAGCACTTACGAAGGACTTTAATATGTTGTCATGCTGATGCAAGCTAAAATAACTTTTTTGAATTTATTGGAGTTACCTAGCACTTATACCAGTGTGATTGAGTTCAGGTTTGGATGCTCTCTTTGCCTGTATGTAGAGAGAGTGTGTGTACATATGCATCTAGAATATGCTATCCCAAGTCTCTCTTTATGGCTGTGTACTGTTATAATTACATAACTTTTTCTCACTGATCAAGTGCTAGCTTTTCAGACTCCATTATGTTTACTCTGGTGCTGCTTGCCTTTTCACATGCCCCAAACAATTCTTCTGGCTTCCTGCATATCTCAGTACCCAGATTAAGATTGCCATCTCTCAAACCCTGCATTTATTCTTACCTCATTTTCTCTAGCATCTCTCTCCTGTGTCTTTCTACATCATCTTGCTGTTGTTCAAGGAGCCTGCTTTTTGGCAGTGTCTGACATCTGGCAAAGTCTCCCTGTTTTCTCCCATTTCATTAGCCCTCTCTCAAGCCACAACTGAAAACAGCTAATCCCATTGTAGATCTTGTCATGTTCCAATTCGTTTGCTATGCTTTTTCTCCTTCTCTAATTATATTCAGTTCTGTGAAGGAATTTAGTTCGTATGAAAGATTCTACTTTAATAGATGCACTATAGTATCATCCAGCTCTACCCACTGTGCTATGGGATATTGGTTTCTTGTTACATGTTGCTATGCTATGGTCACAGCAAATTCTTGTAGGAGGGTTAAAAAAAATGAACCAAATAGAAATGCTGTGTTTTCAGGCTGCCCTGGCTGCCCCCATGCTTTCCATCTGCAATGGTCTTGGCACACAGCTGAAGTTGTGCAAGCTTATGGGATTTGCGCTGGCATGGGAACGTACCAAATGTCATTTTGGAGAGACAGAAGCAAAATGGTAATATATTGTCACACCTTGATCAAGGGTGTAGAAGGGTCTCCCATCTGAGGAGGAGGATACCAGTAGCAGAGGATTGACTCAAATTCTAAACACTCCGTCATCGATCGATCTCTCTGCAATCATGGCTTGCAGGCAGTGGGGCATGGCAGCATGTGGTAAGTTGCTCATTTAATAGTCCTTCTCTTAAGGATTTTTTTTTATTTGCTGTGTAAAGCACACATGTTAGGGAGTTTCATATCCTGTTACTCACATTAAGCCTGTTCAGTCAGCAGAGGTTCCCAGTTTAAAGGCACTGCACAGTCAGTCCTAATGTAAGTGGAATAAACTTAGTAAGTGGATTGAGTTTTTAAAATATGTCCATATCTGCTACCATTGCAGCCATTTCCCTTTTGCGGAAAGAAAATAGAAGTGCAGGGAGGTGGTGGGAAGATAAAGGACTCTTTTGAATGAGACACTAAACCTTAAACCCAAAGGTTCTATTTGCATAGCACAAATGTTAAAGTTTAAGCAAAACTCTTCATCACTGCTGCTGTTGTTGCACAACATTTGGGTACAGCCCTCCTTCCAGACGCAAGGGTACTCAATTCTGTTGTTTGCAAATTGTTTATAAAGTATTCTGTGTTCCTTCAAATGTGGAGGCTAGGGTAAAATTTGAGTCATGTAGTTTGCCCTTGGGTTAGGGAACAAGTCAAATCTTTCAAAGATTTTCTTTAGGTCGCAGTTTGGAATGACAATGACTTTGAACCAAGCCACTGTAAGAATACTTGACTGCATACATAAGCAGACCCCATAGTGCTGGTTAATTGCCAGCATGCAACATCAGGAACAGAACTGTAAACTTCTTCTGCTGAATTGTCTAGTACTAAGTATAATCAAAAGGAGAGCAGATGAGGCCTTGAAAGTATAGTTTTTGACATCCAAGATAAAAATTGCTAATGAATTTGTGTTTAATTTACAGTGCTCACTTACCATTGCCAGCCATCAGCAAAGAGAGAAATGTAGAGAAAACTATGAACTGAAGAAGCCTTTGGAGCTGCAGTGCTTGTTCCAAGATCCCAAGAGCTATTAACTCAAGAGCTTAGATTAATGCTCTTTTGACAGCTCAGTGCTATGAGTGTTGATAAAAGTAGGGTTAAATGTCAACTGCTCATTGTTGCATGTGCTGTTCCTGTTATGTAAGCAATCGGTTTTTAGCGGGTGAAACAGATGAGTGCGAGTACAGAGACTTGAAGAGTACTGAATTTCTGTACCTGCAATTTCCTGGACTGAGAACTGCAGCTGTGAAGGGGGGGCCCTGGGGTAGCACTGTAATGAGTTGTAATGCCTTCTTTCAATTCCCTTTGCCTGAAGGGGGAAGTAGAAGAGTGACCAGTCATTTTGTTATTTGAGCCTCTTTAAAAAGAAAATGTGAAATAACCTTAGCATCAAAACCCTGTTTAATCGCTAAATAAAACTGCGGTAAACACTTATATATACTAACACGTTAAATGTTTACATGGGGTACTTCCCCCCTGCCCTCCAAATGGTTAGTATATGCAAAATGTTGTTTTTTTTCACTAAAGGGGGAAAGTAACTCATATCTTAAGGTAGCTGTCATCTTTACAGCCAAATTACAATTCTAAAAACCTGTGCTTGAGATTTCCTGATATGTGATTGAATGTAGAGAAGAAGCTAATTAGCACATGGGTCCTCAGTAGACAGTGCTAATAAGCAATGCAAAACTCATACTGAAAAGCTGCCTGCATACAACATTTTTACAAAACCTTTGTTTGTAATTGATGCATCAAATCCTTCTTGGACGGACTAAAACAAGTATTTTAAGCTCTTTTGTAGCACAAGCAAAAGGAACAGCTGTGCTTAGATTCAAGTCTAGTAACACTGTCACTGTATCTTCCTTATGTTCTTACTGTGCAAAATAAAAATTACTTTAAAGCTTGGCAACAAACCAACCTTGATATCTGGTACCAGTCCATTGTCTTCTATATTGACAGCTACTACAGAGATTAGAACACACTTGTATGTACAACAGAAGTACAGATCCTAAATAATTAGTGGATGTGGAGAAAAAAGTCTGTTGGACTAAAGGATTTCTATTTTGCATTTGAGTATCCAACCTTCAAAAAACATGAGCTGTTCTGCTCACTCAAATCCAAATGTAATTTCTTCTTTTCAGTTCTCTTATCAACTCTTCCAAGATACTGTGGCCAACCAAGACTTGTGGAACTTGCGGCTGTAGACAACTTTAATTTCTTGGAAACCTTTAAGTTTCTGTCATGGTGGAAATTTGGAGGGCCCCCTTGCAGCATGGAGCAGGGCTCAAAGAGATTCAGCTCAAAACCAGACTCAGCCAGATTGCTATAGGGATAACACCAGGATCCTTTTTTATATATATATACATTTAAAGAAGGACCAATTAAGTAAAAAAACAATAGCTTTTAGCCCTGATGCTCAAACTTCCAGCTCCATTCACAGATATGGTCCAGCATGGCCCCACACACCAGATCTGGTTATGGGGTGCAATGACTTTGTGCATGGTGCTTTGTCATCTAATTTGCAGCCCAGAAGTTAAGCAGTGGGGTGTGGTGGTATTGGCTCTGGAAGCTGAGGCAATTAGTGATGGTACTAAATCCATGGCTTCAGAAATTTGGTGGTAGGGGGAGCCCTACCACCAAAGCCAAAGGCTGAAGGTTAAGCACTGCTGGCTTATAGGCTTCCAAGAGAGAGGAAGACCTAACATGCAGAATAGACACTGAATTAAGAAACTACTTTCACTCCAGTTGGAGCACAACAGAGCCTAGAGAACTATTTGAAGATATGCTGGCATAGGTTATATCTCCTTATTTTGAGGTCAGTTCAGGGCTGCTTAATTTAGGTCAGAACTTAAGGATAGTTTATGATGAGAAGTTAGCTCAGATGATAGGTCAGACATTCAAAACAAACCACCCCTAGAATTACTGGATCAGTTTGGTTCCAGCAGCCTGCCTGGAGATCCTCTATGATATTCAGCTATAATGAATATCATTTCTTGTGATGGAGACATGACATCATTTCAGTCCATTCTGTAAGCCCATCCACACAATACATTCAGAAGCTTTTAGCTTTTGACAGCAGAGCAATTAATGTTACTGCAAATACACAGCAAAAAATACCTATTACTAAAATGTTTTCTGGGGTGTTAGGCTCAAAATATTAGCCTCATTGCAACTCAGACTAAATTTTGCGTGGAGACATCCTGAAAGAATGAAGTATGCAATAGAGCCGTGCGAAACAGCTGTGTTTCAATTCAGTTTCAGATTTGGCTGTTTTAGAGGACCGTGATTAGTTTTGGCCTGCAAGGGAAGCTTCACAGAGCCCTACCCAACTGGGTGGGGCTTGGGGCCCCAGTGGGGAGCAGGATGGGACCATGGGTGGCTCATCTGGGGGAGGGCTGCTGCTGTGTGTGCAGACAAGGAGACCCCCACACGGATCTCTGATCCCTGTCACACCAGGCAGCGCAAAATGACATGGGGCTGCACGGGGCGGGCAGCAATGGCAAAGAGACCCTGGCATAGATCTCTGCTTCCTACAGAGCCAAGTTGTGCGGCAGGGACCAGCACTGCCCTGCTGCATGACCTAGCTCTGCAGGGAGCAGAGATCTGTACTGGGCTCTCCTTGCCGCCACTGCCCTCCCTGTGCAGCCCTGGATCTCTGCTCCCTTTGGAGTCAGGTCATGCGGCAGGGACCAGCACTGCACTGCGGTGTCACCTGGCTCCGCAGGGAGCAGAGGTCTGCGCCAGGGTTTCCTCACCACTGCTGCCCTCCCCGTGCAGCCCTGGGGCAGTAGTGACAAGATGACCCCCAGCTTGGATCTCTGCTTCCTGCAGAACTGAATTGTTCAGCAGGGTGGCAGCAAACAGCTGTTTTCCTGCAAGCCTGGCTCCTAAACTCCAAAATTTTCCGAAACGTTTTGGATGCCTTGTTTCATTTTGGAGATGTTTCTGAGCCTTCCATTTTGTATTCAGTGTTTAGGGCACTGAAATGGCCCAAAACACCTCCAAAATGAAACAGCTGCTGAAATTTTGCACAGCCCTAGTATGCAATACCTTACTTCTGCCTTACTGGAATAGCAACAGACAGAATTCAGTCCTAGTGCCCTTCAGTTGCAGTGCCTGGCTCACCCTGTGGCACTTCTCTGCCACAAGTTAATTGTGAAAATGGGAGTCTGATTAGCTCAATACCTCATACTGTTGCACATGCAAGCTACTATCCAATAACAGCGAGGGCAAGGAGTGTGCTACCTCATGTCTGCATCCTCTTTCTCAAGGCCCAGCTCTGTTTGCTTAGCTGTTTGGCCTTTAAATAAGGCCAGATCACAGTGTGGGTCTGTCTTTTCAAAAGTGCAAGAATTATGGCTACATCCAGCTCTCATAGTTCATGGAGGTACCTGATTGTTCCAGTTTCCTTCCTAGAATGGTTCTGGAGATGTAAAGGCTATTTCATGTTTCTTGTGGCAGCCTTAGTGGAATTTGTCTACATTTTAGTATTGGCACCTACCACTGGTTTTGTCCCAACTAACTTACTATCTACACAGAAACCTCCGAAGCAAGTTCATGCTTGCTTGTACAGCTGCTAGTATGGCTTTTAGCTTGGGCTAAAATCAGTCTAAATTTGTAGGAAGGATATGGGCAGATCATACATATGCTTGTTGCCCTGTGGGGTCAGGCCAACTCTCAGGATCTCAATATTGTGCTGTTACACAGGAGGGTGTGACACAATTGCACATATACAAAACACACAAATCAGGTGCATACACACACTACCAGCTCAGGCACATACACATCCAAACCAGCCTAGGCACATGCATACCTATCACCAATTCAAGCACATACACTATACACCCCAAAAGTTAGACGCAGATCACTAATTCATATATCATGCACACAATGGCATATATACACACGCACTCACCAGTTCACACACATACAACCCACCTACACATGCACACAGGTAAGTCCCTAACTTGAATGGTACAGTGTGTCTGTGTGTGTGTGCGCGCACGTGTGCTTGGGGTACCTGGGGGAAGGTTCAGATGAGAGAGAGAGTTAAAGTGTAGGGAGTGAAAGCTGCCAGAACTGGGATTAGAACCAGCGGACTACAGAGAAGCTGGCTGAGGAACTGAGGCTTAGGTTTACTTAAGGTAAACTGGGGCTGGAAACTGAGGCAGATAGCTGAGATGTTTGGGGGGGGTGCAGATAAGTGGTGGCAAGAAGGACACAGCCAGGAAAGAAACTGAGGCAGAAACCTGGTTGCTCATGGGAAAAGGAAAAGGTAGTGGGGATAAGATGGTGGCAAAGAAACGGGGTTTGGAGGCAGAGAGGAGCTCAGGACAGGTTTTGGAGGTGGCAGAGAGCCAGAAGCAGGAGAGGGAGAAATGAGACAGAAGTTAGAGGGGCGAGGAGCAGAGATTGGAGCAGGGCCAAACCATAGTAAAGCAAAACCCAACTTAGGGGTCCAAATAAGTTTTATTAAACAGACAACACACTACACAGCCCCATGAAGTTATTGGTACACACACACACTGGCAGCAGAAGAAAGAGACTCAGTAGAAGGGTTGGAGTCCAGGTAACAAAGAGAAGCAGAGTCCAAGTCCTTGGTTGAAGAGGGGGTGGGGGGTGATAGCTACCTATTCAGGCTGGAAGGGGTCCTTGTCCAGTAGGTGTTGTCCAGAGTGGGGTCGCCGGCAGGGCCTCTGGGTGGATAAGTGGTGTGGCATGGTGCTGGTCCAGATGGAAAGGGTGTCCCACTGGGTCTGTCTTCACTGCCCCTTTTTATAGGGGCAGACCTTGTGTGACCCTAGTGACAGGAGGCATACCCAGGCAAGGGTCAGCCTCTGGTGTACTGAGCGTGTGTGTTCCATGCAGGGATGTGCAGTTTCGGGTGTCTGTAATGGTGGGGTACAAGGGTAGAGTTGCTGGTTTGGCAGGGTCTTTTGTCTTTCAAACACTGGGTTCTTGTCTCTGTTCCTGGGTGAGGTCCGTGGTTCCTGGATGAATCAATGCAAGGTGATGGCCTGGTCGTTACAGGCCATTCAGTAGAGGCCTGCTACATTGTATTTCAATCATTCCCAATCACTCTCATTCATCCGGGAACCAATTTACTGGGGAGGGGTACACGAATCATACAGTTGCAACACAGGGGATGCCAAGGCAGAGGACATAAGATGGAGGCTTGACATACAAAATGGAAACTTGACATGACTTACACTAACTTACATATATAGGCCTAAAACAGTAATCACACAATATAAAAGCAGTACAAACACAATAATTATCACTTATAAAATGGTATCAATATCAAAATAGCAGGGAACTTATTTGCAAAGAGGGGAGAGAAAAATAAAACTTACTACCTAAAAAAAAATGTTAAAGCTTATCCTTCATCTTAGCTTACTTATACTTATCTATAGGGAATAGAGAGGGAGAGAAAAAGTCAGAAATGGTTGGGGAAGGGTGGGGAATGCATTTTAAAATAAAAAAAGAAAAACTGGGGGTTTTGCTACCCGCTCACAATTCTCCAAGCCCCTCCCACGACAAACAAGTTCTACAGCTATAGAAGAATTAACCCTGGTGTCTCAGCACAAAACCCTGCAGTGTATTCCCAGATGCGTATAGTACAAAATCATTGAGAATAGTAATGAAGGCAGGGTAGGCTTGCTTGAAGGAAAGTTGACACACAATATATAACTGTGTTAGTTTCTGTTTGACATAGAGTAGAGAACCTCTTACTGAAGTTAAAAAAAACAGAACACAATACCCAAAAGCTCTCATTTCTTGAACAAAAATTGACCATTAGAGTTATATTAGATCTCACCAGTCACTAAATGAAGGATTCCTGTTGATAACAGTCTGCTCTGGTGTGTGTAAATGCATTCCAGCCAGTATTAAAACCAAGTAATACAGCATGAAGCTTACATTATTAATACTGTGGTGTTTAAAAAGCAAAAAGACTTCTTCAGTGTATGGTATGGCTCTGTCATTCAGTGAAATAGAGAGATCTTGGTAAGTAAACTAATAATTTTATTCATAGTGAATTCTTGCATAATTGCATACACTGAAAAAAAAGTGACAGATACTCAGTGTTGCATCCCTTGCTGTTCCCAAGAAGGATTTTTGAGTTGTAGCTTCCTGGAAGGGTAATAAATACCTCGTTATAATAAGTCTGATACTTCTGCTATCAGCCTAATGCCACCTTAGGGTATAGAATGAGTAGAGAGAGAAGTAGGTGTGCTGCCTGAAAACCGGGTAATGTAAAAAGGCCTTATTAAAAAAGAAAAAAGCTACCTTAGAACATGCAGTGTTGGTTTTAGAATATTAAAGCTTCATCCCCAGTTTGACATGTCTTTCTGCCCTCATTTACAATGGTGATTTTGATGAACTTTTCCATTGCTTTACATACCTACATTTAGCAGTTGATATAAGACTTGAATACCAGAGGTATTCCTTACAGCAATGATATGATACAGGAATATCTGAGATACTCAGAGACCTGTATCTACTGTCAAGGAAAACAGATTAATAATGTCTTGTATAGTTACCATAATATTTATGCTTCAATTGTGCTGAATGACCCCCTATAGTGCTACGTGCCATACAGATGTAAAACAATAGACCCTGTCCCAAAGATTTTTAGTATCCATCCCTATTTTCTGCTTTTTGTAGATTCACAGATTTCAGGGGAAAAAAATTGCTTCAACCAAATGTAACAAGTCACAGATAACCTAAATAGAAGCTTTGATATTTTAAGGATATGGTACATTGTTCTTCAAGACAAAGTATATATATCCCTTTCAGAATTTTATATGGAAGGGCTAACTCTCTTCTTCAGGTAAAAGTGGGGCACAGCTGCAGTAGATTCTTTGAAATGGTTCTTCAAAATGGTTCTATTTAATGAGGAATGTACATAGAGTTTAAATACTGATTAGGAAAAAGTCATGTTTTTCTGTTAATTTTGTAACATGAAGTTGAGAGCTCTCCTGACATGTTTATGTAGCTCAGACTGTTCACTGAAACACATGCAGCTGTCTCTATTTAAAATCATCGCTTATTACGTGCTTTTATTAGCATATTGAAATGATTGTGCCATTGTATAAATGCATTTGACTGTATCATTTAAATCTCACACTAAAACAACATTTTTAGCATGGTTAAACCTCCCAGCACTTACTACAATGCAGCTGTTGCCCATTTTAGCATTTTTACTTTCAAAAGGGTATTCTTTGTCTCAGAGCATCATGATGTGTAAATTCTAAAATTAGAAATTTTGAAAAGAACCAATAGTCTTTGGAGTATCTGGCTCTGAACTAGTGCTGTGTTGCTGTGCTACAGTCTATTTACATGACTGCTCTTTTGTTATGTCATTCTGTTATACTCCCTACATATGTTTTCGTGACTCATTCTCATCAAGCAGACACAGTAGGTGGACTGATTTTCTTCAGATATTTTAATATTTATGCAACTCTTTCAGCTGTTAGGCATTAGTGATATATGGTTCATAAAGTTGTGGACAACATTTTCTGTGGTGCAGTTTTACTGTGGTAATAAAGTTATAACAAATGATTGTTCTGTTTACTAAAGACAGTTTCAGGTGGTTTTAGTGTAGTGCAGTAGGTATTTGCATACTGCCTTAAAATACCATAACTTGGGTCCAATTAAGATGTCATAAAGAAAAAGTGCTCTGGTACAGGACTGTTCTGCATTTCCAGGATAGACAGGCAGTAATCGGAGCGGTCTGATCCTCTGTGTGTTGTCAAAGTATTAAACATCATACCAGCCTTAAAAAGAAACCCACCTTGTATCCAACCTTCCCTCCAGCCTGCCCCCCCACCTGAAGCCAGGTCTGTGCATGTTGCAGGGAGGATGGCAACACACTTCCTCACTCTCTTTCCCACTGTCTCCATCCTAGCTCTGCTGTAGAAGCTGCATAAAGAGGCAGAGGGCGGTCTTAGAAAGGATGGATGGGCCACCACAGCTTGGATAGTTTATGAGGGATGGAGGTACTCCATGTACATGTGTGGGCATTTTCATTATAGAAAGCAACTGACTCTTTCAGGATGTAATCATGGGTTTGGTTTTTTGTGTACAGAGAATATAATATTTATAATTTTTATTTCTCAATTCACTACTCTATTTTTAACTGTTCTTCTAGAATTTTTACAATATAGACATTCCCACATTATGCTGGTATGTAAGAGATAGTGGATATAGAAAGGGACTTGGGAAGGGTGGCAGTGGAACGATCAGGTAGAAAAGCTAAATCTTTATATTTGTGAAAAACTGCTCATAAGTTTCCCATTGAAAGCAAAGAAACAATTCATAAATAAGTGCTCACTAGTGCTACAAAGGATTTTGCATTTGAACTCTAATGCTTTCATTTTCAATGTAAGTGTTTTGTCTTCAGTATCTGCCTGTTTATAAGATATGTATATGGGCTGGTTTGGGAAAGTGGTCACATGCATTCAAGTAGAAAAGGGCCAAGATAATTATTTTCATTGATCCTTTCTGACCTTCTGTCTGTTTGCATCATTTCCTTTAATCTATAAACAGGAGAAGCTATTTGAAATAAAGTGTATACAATCCTGGAGGGGAGTATAAAAGGTGTACTTGTTCAAACCTGCTAAGTGCCAGCTTTTTTCCTAATAAACTACTGTTTTGTGATACTTTCTGCAGATCTATATAGAAACCTGGCCAATCTTGCTTTGCCTAGTGCCAGATTCTGGACTTAATGCAGGGGAAAAAGGCATATGACGTTATGTAGCTATATGCAGTTTTTTATTTTGCAGATACCAAAGCAGTCTTGCCATCACACTTTACATTATTCAAAACAATATTACCAATATCCCCTCCTAGGGCATGATCCTAGGTCATATTTCCCATGGCTTTTTCATTCCCTTCAAGGTTGTAGTTTATCCAGAGCTTTTTGGGTCTTCCCTTGAAGTTGTTTAGTGTGTTCCTTAAAGTTAGCATGGAAATTCCTTTACAGATTGGTGAGCATTAGTTTTGTACTCCAGCATTCCCCTGTACAATGTGAAAGGGTCAGTATTTTTTTTTTAATGAAACCACTGCCAAGCTATTAGATCTGGATTAATCTTTTAATGTTGCCAAAGGAAATTAAGTGATCACTAATGCTAACAGGAACTTCCCTCCAATAAAAATGAAGCAGAACAACACCCTTAATGCACTGCTGGCAGGTATACAGAAAACAACATCATAAGCTAGATAAGTGTGGTAGAAAAATCTAGATACTGTACAGTTTTTCCTTTTTTACGGGATTTGTAGTTGTGAAAGAAGATATAGTAATAACGCTGAATTTCTTCTCCTGTGTATGTGGTATACGTCACAAACATTATGGTCACTGTCTGTTCTCCAGATTGAGGATTGATTATGGAATAGTTTTAAAATGGTGAAAAATAAGATTCCCATGGTCTGTGTCTGAAAATTGAGAAATACTGCAGTACAGCTTAGGTTCCAAGCTTTATGATACATAATGAAGCTGTCCTCATGCCCAAGAACAAACAAGATTACTCCTAGAACCTGTATTCCTGTTAAGAAACACTGACAGGCATTCTGTGATCTTCACTATCTCTAAAAGGAGCCAGTATGGACTATAGAACTGCAGAAAGCCTGACTGATTTCTCAACAAGTGGTAGAGAGAAACTTTTTCTAATGCTCTAAAAAGCATGCTGCAAAAATCACCCCTCACTGGCTCAAACCCCCTTGCCTTCCCTCTTAGCAGGGGTGTAAAAAGGCATGGCCTGCAGGCTGGATCTGGACCCCAGTGCTGCCCCTGGCTCTTGAGTTGACCTAAGCAGTGTGTGCCAGATTGGGCCAACAGACAGGGCCCAAGACCTGAGCCACATATGGTACCTGCCCTAGTAAGTCCAGGACAAGCCTGAAATGCAGCACCTGCTCTGGTATCTGCACTGTATGCAGTATTTGTTCTGGCCAGTTCAGGACCCGAGCTACAGATTGGCCAGAGCAGGTGCCATGTGCTGGATCTGGCATTTTGCAGGGGGGGCATAGACAAACAGGGGAGGTCTGAGGGTCTGGTCTAACATGCAGGGCTGGCCCAGTGCCATTCATCTTACACATGGACTAGTCCCATGCCACTCTTCCACAGGGCCAGGTGAGTTTGACACCTCTGCTCTATAAATGTTTCCATAAAGGAGCTTTGCTATGTATCTTGGACCTCCAACATGCCTTGGAGCATTTCAACCTCTTATATATGTTCAAGGATGGTAGAGTAAGCAGGTGTACATGGACTTGTCACATAGCCTTAGCATGGCTAAACATTTCCTACCGTAAGTTGCAAAGAAGGATTTGCTTTTCTGTGGAGCATGCCTCAAGTTGTTTTTATTGTGTGGTGTTGTGTTGTGGACAGCAGACATGCAGTATAACTTTGTTAGTGGCTCACTTGTTTGCTTTTTCATCTACCACAGATAAGCAGCATCAAGGCTTTTTGGTCCAGGAAAACAGTGAAGCTGCCAAAGTTCTTATAGAAGTGCACACTGTTTTACTTGTGGGAAAAAAAAGAAAAGAGCAATTGACTTTTAGGGCCAAATTCTGCCTGCCTGACTCATCTAAGTAATGTTTAAATGTCAGCAGGTCTACATGTAAGAGAAAGATGAGCCAGGAGTTAGAACCTGATCCAGACCCCAAGAGATTAAACAGGTTTCCCCCTTCTCCCCCAGCTTTAATGGGCTTTAAATTAGATCCTTATTCCCCTTGGATGGTAGATTGTACTCTCATTTTAAGGGATGCTACTTAGCCTACAGCATATTCTCAAGAAAGTGATGTTGCAGGCATTTATGCTTCTTACAAACAAGTATTTGTAACCAAAAGTGCTGTTTATTACAGAACCTGAACAAACAGCAGTCAGCTTAAAAATCTGTTTGATGCATCTTTGATTTGCATATTTTCTCCCTACTTTAAAAACAGATGGCGCATAAGAGCTTTATTACTTGGGAGAGAGCAGTGTTTTCGAAAGATCTCTTTTGTGCAGAGAATATGCCTTTGTGTTGCATTCTTCCAGATTCAGGGCAGCTATCTGCATAAATGCTGGAAATGGCTCTATGAAATTGCCATACCATATCTACCCAAATCCAAAGACAACTGTGAATTTAAGAGGAACCCCTCCACGCCCCCAGTAATTATGTTCTATACTTTGGGAGGGGGTGGGGTGGAATCGATAAGTTTCTTAGAGTTTTCCATGTACAGAATCAAATAATTGGAGGACCCTCTTCAATTCATCCCCCTCACTACTGCTGCAGGGAAAGTGGTGGGGGGTGTCAAGCAGCTGCTGATGGTTCCCCCATATCCCTTGCCTTCTTGTTCCCCTGTCCCCCCCCACTCCCTCCCTGTAGTCTCTGCCCTACCCACCCCCTCTTCTGCTGACCCTTGCTCTGGCAGGCTTCCTCCCTGCTCCAGCCTGGGGCATGGGACATGGGCAGCAGTGGTGGCATAGCAGCTCTGGCCCCAGCCCTAACCCAGCCGGAGTTGCCTCACCACTGCCACTACTGGGCTGCGATCTGTGCCCAAGACTGGAGCAAGGGACAGTCGAAGGGATAAACGGGTGGGGGATGGGGACAGGTAGCAGTTGCCTGCCCCTACCACCTCATACCCTATTTCAAAGTGAGGCACTTCTCCCCTACACTCTCACTCTCTCATATCAAGAGATTTAGTAGATGTGAATTCTGTTTACATCCATTCCACTTGGAAAGAAAAGAAATTCTCAGCATATGCCTCTTCAAATAGTCTTTAGAAATTTCTCCACCATGTCCAATGATTATTGTGGGCTGAACAAACTGCGCTAACAGCAGTCCTGCTCTTCTGTTACTCAGTTGTGCCTCATAAGGCAAACACTGTACAAGCAGTTTGAAAAGGTTGTGGCAACTGCTTTCAAGTCAGTAACCAACCTAAACCCCATTTCAAGATGCTGGATAGTCTCAGTTTAACAGCCTTTCTATTAATAACATGGGAAAAAAATATATTTTCCCTCTTAAGTTATAGTAAAATTAAAACGTCTTGTAAATTAGGTTTATATTTTTTCATTCCAATTTAGTACCGCCATTTACCTTTACAGATTGTCCTTCAGTTGCAGAGCCCCACTGTGATTCTGACCTGTGCACATTAATCCCTGGTTAAGTAATGTGGCTAAGCCTTGGAGCTTGGCATTTGCCTGTTGTTCCACTGTCTACACTAGTGGGGGCCAGCTTTCTTGGTAGGCACAAATTAGCTCCACACCTTGAGTGCCACTCCAGTCTCCTTCTCCTGTCCAATTAGGTACTCCGCTTTCTGCTCCCTGCCTGATCTGCTTTTGCTCCCTGGCCTATCCCTTCCCCAGTCTGTTGCATGCCATACACAGGTTGCCTGTGCCACTCATGGCAGCAGTGTTCCAATTCTCAAGCTAGGTGTAATTTGTTTTAAAAATATACTCTCTCAGAGAAACCACCAGGACATCTAGAGCATAATCTTTTCCCCACCTTGCATCAGTAGTTTGCAACATTTCATGTCTTGCAAAATCCTGTAGGCCATTGGGGGTGGCTGGGAGCTGTGGGTCTTGTCTGGATAGCCCATATGCAGTCATTTGAGGTGTAGTTAAAAAAAAAAAAAAATCCTTATTCCTTCCTACTTACGCATCTTCTGTAGAAATGAAATCTAACACTTAGATTACTCCTTTAGTAGGATCCAATACTTTTGCCTGAATGACATAATTATTGGAATAGTCAGTGTCTACTACAGCATTTAGTTAGGCCAGGGTGCAAACTGGCATATGGATGAATATTTTGGCGTTCTAGGAAGTCAGTAGTTTGTCTAGTACATAAAACAGGGGAGTCAAGATTCAGTGTTTCCAAAAAGAGTGGGACCTTGGATGTGTAGTTGAATCTTCTGCAAACTAGTTTACTTCCCAGCAGCTGTGAGAATTAGTATTAGTGAAGCACACAAGCTTATTGACAGGAGAAAATGAGCCTTGACAGGGGAAAAGTGGGCTTCCAAGGGAGGTGGTGCTCTCCCCTACCTTGGTGGTCTTTAAGAGAAGGCTGGATAGGCATCTGCCTGGGGTCATCTGACCCCAGCACTCTTTCCTGCCCAGGGCAGGAGGTTGGACTCGATGATCTGTTGAGGTTCCTTCTGACCCTAGCATCTGTGAATCTATGAGCCTACAGGAGAGCTAGGTTTAGGGCATAACAGCCCTTCTTAAGAAAGGTTCAAAGCACAAACACTGCCCCAGATATTTTAAAATGTATTCTCTCGGGAGAAGATGATCCTCTTGTTAAGATTTCCCTCTTCCATTAATAAATATTCAGCCCACATAAGTGATGTGGTTGTTGGTAACAAAGCACGACTATTTTTAGCAACATCTAAAAACTCAGCTATCATTTTACTATTGCCAATCAGAGAGCTGCTAATCACAATGGATGACTGAATATTTCAAGGCCCCTGCCAGACATGCTGGTAAAGATGCAATGGGATCTGATGTGTTCTGTACAGTCACTCTTCCTTCCACATATGCATGGTAGGTGGTGTGATTGTGGGAACTGAGCACAGATCCCATTGTGTTTTATTGCTTTGGCAAATAGCAAGTTCCTATACCTGGGAACCTCAGCTGATGGACTGCTAGCTGCAGGGCACACCGTGTACATCCCTAAGGCAGGAAGCCCAGGTCAGCTGCAGGCTCCCAGGCTCAGGGGCTCCTGGTGTTCCCCCCTGGCTGGGAGCCCTGTTACCCATGGGCATACCTGGCCACATGTTCAGGTAATATGTGATTATATAAATATTCTTTCATGGCAGGTTTCCCCACTTGACTAGCATAAGAAGATGCTTTGTATCAATTACTAGTGGAAAAGAGTAGAAGTATAATTAGTTTGACAATGCCCACATACAGTGCCTGATTTATTACTTAATGTTGCATTTGCTAAGGGTTCACCGTGCAACTGTAATACACATTTATTACTTTTTGATAAGCAGAGGCCAGAATTTGTATGCCTTTATTTATTTGAGAAGCACCCTTCTTCAGAAATAGCCACTGTGTCTAAAATGCTTCTAAAAGAATAAATCGGAGAAGTCGTATTTGATGCTTTTGTAATATCCTCCCTGACCATTGTGCTGGCTGGAACATAACAGAGACCAAGTGCAACAAAACAATTTTAGGAGTCCATGTTGGTATAGTTAAGGCAGCACATATAGTTGCCAGAATTCTTGAAAGTCATGCTATTACTAAATGTATTCAAAGCATGGGAAAGTAGTAAGTCGTGCACATAATTATTAGTAGAATTAATACATGCACACAAATCCATCATCTTGTTTAGAGAGAGTATTTGAAATCACATGGACTGAAGCATTAAAAAGCTAGAGGGGAATAATCCTTCAAAAAGGGTGCCTCCATTTCCTTGAATTAGGGTGCATGTACCACATACCTCCTTCAGTTCTTCTCCAGCCATATAGCAGATCCTTCAGGAAACCTTATGGTTCCTACAGTTTGCATTTGACATCAGGACCATCCACACAGTGCAGAGGGCTTAAGCAGCTGCCTCCCCAGAACTACATTATCAGCCCTGGCCAGATCTCAAAAGAACAGTCTGCACCAGTGATTCAAACTACATTCTCTGTCCTGCAAATAACCAAGTGTAGGTCTTCATTGAAAAGTTTACTTGGATGCTATCTCCAATCCTGTCCCGTTTCCAACCCATTCTCTCACTGGAGTTTAGAAGTGCTTTCAGTGAGATATTGCTGGTCTGTCCCAAGGCATAGGACAAACTCAGGGCTTCAGTTCCATTTGGGCTGGTAGTCCATGCTCTGTAGCGAGGAGATGCAGGCGAAGCCACCTGAGCGTTGACACTTGCAGTGTTATATTATTTCCTTAACCCTGTGTGCCCAGGAGGACAGACATGTTATCCCATAAAACACATACAGAAATCTGAAGTATTTAACTTATTGCATCAAGAACAATAGGATAGGTTCCCAAAGTCTCAGCCACACAAGCGGGAGTGAGGACACCATTATCAGGGTAACTGCTCACACCTGGACACCACAAAACATGGAGTGAAACTCTCTTTTTTTGGTACAGGGATCCCACTGCACTACAGCACATGGTAAACTTTTTCAGATAAGGCCCCATTTAGGCTCATAAATATCTTCATGACTCTGTGGCCACAGATTTTCATTATGAAGGAAGTTACTTGAGATTCTTCTCTTTTTTTTTTTTTTTGGAACAATACTACTACTACTGCTGCTGCTACTTGCAGTGAGGATACTCAAGTCCACTTCAGTATTCTCAAGGGCTTTAAACCAAAGATGTTTGTACAGCATTTTAAAAGTGTAGAACACATTTTAAGTGCTTCCATTAAGAGCCACATGGATAGCAGGGCCTACAGGAAAGGGTAGTTCCTTTTGCTATATAAAGCAAGTCTTTTTTCTCCGAAGACTTACTGGTCTGGCTTGGAATCCCAGACAGATCAGGACTCTACTGTGGTATTCACATCCTAGGGATTTCCATTTATAGCAAGTCTGTAGCTCATACTGGCATATTTGGCAGAATCTAAAGAAATAGAGTTTCTCAGGGCAAGTTTTATTCCTGTCAGCTTGAAGAAACTAGATGGCATGATTTGGTCATTATTGGTTGGTATTCTTTAGATTTGCATTTTTATCTAAAAAACTTTTCCACTTATTTGGAATTTTGCCTGTAATGAGCATGCAGAAGTTATTATGCTAGTCACATATATGCTACTATGTATTTGATAAGCACATTTTTCCAAATTTGGACAGATGCATGCAAATTTTGTGTTATCCAGATTCCATTTAATCATGTTTTAGTTGATGTACAATTGAAGGTATGTTTAATATGAGTTTTATTATTCAATGTGGCCTCAGTTTCCCCAAGTCACTTGGAGCCCTCTGGTGGCCTGCTGAGACCTGTTTAGGCACCTTGAATGCCCCATCAGTCACCTCTCTCACTCTTGCTTGCCACAACTTTTCTGTTACTAGGAGTGTTTGGGAAGATACCTTCTGATAACCAGAGCATGGCTTGAAGTGTCCAGCTCCACTCTGCACTATACACTGGGCTCCCTCTCTCCTTGGCTTAGTCCACAGGCTCTTTTTGTCCTTTGTACAGCACTCAGGGGGCCCACACCACCTGCATTAGCTCACAGGCTTCCAACAGCCTGCCCAGTAGTGGGATCTAAGCCCCACTGTGGGGAGTCTTCAGTGGCCTATTTTTCTCCCCTTCAGCCACTCCCACGCCTCCTGGCCTTGCAATCAGTCTACAACAAACAAAATAAACTTTCCCCACTTATCTTTAGGCAGTAGCTCCTTCCAGCCAGGGCTGATAGACTGCCTAGCATCCTGAGTCCACAAACTCAGCATTCTCCAATGCCTGTGAAGCACCTACTCCCCAGGGTATATCAAATCCTACTTCTGTTGAAGCCAGACCACACCTGAGGCTCCAACCCCCAGGCCTGGCTTATAGGAGTCTCTGTTCCATCCCTTCCTGGCCATCTGACCCAAGGTTCCTTAAACAGCAATCAGTGGCTCCCTATTAGCCTAATTAACAGGCCTGCTGCTACTCTTCCTGTAGTGAACTGCTCAGGGTTTGGCTCCTGCAGCTTGCCAATTTAACCCTTTGGTTACTGCAGCTCTCTCAATTCTGCTGCTTGATGCCATCCTCTTGCAGGATTTGGGTAGGTAGTGCCTCTCAACTTACTGGAGTCTTGACTGCCACTTCTCCCACAACTCTGGGCCTGTCAGTGGCCTCTCCATAGTCTGAAGGCTTATGTCCCCTGTGGGGTGCTCTTGAAGGTACAGTGTCTCTGGGCATTCCCATTTTAGTAACAGGTGCCCTGTTACAGTGATGTTGAGGCTTGTAGCAAGTATCACCAGCAACTATAGAATTCAAGCTTTGATTTAAAGGTACAACACTTATGGTTGCAGAGTTGACTGTCTGAACATGAACCAAGTATAATCATCGCCATCTAAAGAGAGAGGGCTGTGTGCCTCTGTTCCTAGTTGGCGCACTGAGCAATTCACACTCAAAGGCAGACTCCCCATTCCCCAGTTACTAAGGAGAAGAGCCTGCAGGGACAGGCACAGAGGTCTCAAGAGTGGACTGTGTTTGTATTACCTCGTGCAACATACCTGAAGACATACACAACATACATGTGTTTCCACTGCTGCTGGAACTGCCTTGTATGCTCCTTGAGGTAGAGACACCATCTTATTATACTTCGGTTGTACTGCAGTAGTGCCTAGGAGTCCTTGCCATAGACCAGGCACCTACTGTGTCAAGTGCTGTGCAGTCCAGAGATCTCTCTAAATTTCCATAGCATGTCTGGTTAGAAGGGGCCAGTAAATCTTCAGATGTCCTTTATATCAATGTTCATTAATTCTGTCCAGTTATCCCCGTGTCCAATCTGCTACTTATTTGGCTAACAAAGTTACTTTGCTCCATGTATGATGCTTTACAATAGAGCTGTCCAACACACTGCCTGCAGCCACAGCTGCACCCACAGTTAGGCTGTTCTCTCTCATCCCAGGGAGCTGTCAGGGGTAGGTAGGTGACTGTGTACAGTGCTCAGAGCGGGGTGCTGCATGCAGCACAGTGCAGCAGGTTGGGGCACCTGCATGCATGACCCACGGGGGGAGGCATGGCGTCGCATGGTATGTAGCCCCAGCCACTTAGAAGTTGGACAGTCCTGCTCTATAAATAATAGCTCCAAAGAAATCAAAATGTTTAACCATTTAGTTCAAATGCTTTTTTCTGGATACTTCAATTTCAAAATAATAAAAATTTAGAGCAAGCACTTTCTTTGTTACTTGGCAGGACTAGATTATGCGTGCATGCATACACCACATAAACACATGCTTCCAGGATACACATTGCCACTATGTGATGGAGGCATGCCTCTTGTGTGTTCTTCATATCTGCTTTAGAAGCAAGAAATTATGTTTAATTTAGGATTTCACAAACACACACCCATATACATAACGGGCACATTAAATGCCATGTCTCCTCCTGCTTTTGCTAAACTGATGTTGGATAAGCATACCCTAATGATTTCTAGCTTTTTAAAGATTTTAATAGTCTTTTAATGAGTATATGATTGGACTTCCTGCAAGAACAAGTTTATTAGCAATGCATTCTTGAATAAAATGGATTCTGGACTCTCTGCCAGGTTCCACCCCCCTCGTTTTCATTGCCTTTTTGTTCACCAGATTTCCATACAAATGCTTTTTATACCCTCAGATCACCACAGAAGTACAAGTGATGACAACCATGCTGATTCCTTGGCCTTGCAAGGCTGCAGTTTACTTTTACACTTGTCCTTCCCAATTTCCTTCATTCTTTAATATGGTCTAAGGCTTTTTCAGTGGGTGACAAAGTTATCATTGTAGGGACATCTTCCCTAACGTGAAATGCTTCCTTTGGACATGCAGGCAGTTTCATGTGATCCACAGGTGACAGTTATGATACAGATTGACTAAAAAAAGATACTAGTGTGTCCCACAGATTCTTCCTTTTAAGCAGCACAGAATAGTTAAAGAGAAAAAAGGATTTTGCTCTTTTCCTGACTCATTGTCATTCAGTTCACTGCAGCACTTCAAAATTTGCAAACAATAGCGTCTACTGGTTTCCCAGCAAAATCAAGTGGGTCAGAATTTTAATGATTTCCTCCTTCCTCTTTGAGTCAGATTCATAATAGGTGTTAGGATTTAGAATTCATTGTTACAGTTGCCATTCTCTTTATTATAATCTTCAGAATGGAATTGGATTTTTATAAGCTTCTTCAGATAATTGTTACAGGAGGAGCTGGCCAAGCAAAGGATGCTTAGTGTGGACCATGGTAGAGCAGGGGGGGGCAAAAATATGGCACACTGGTTATATCCAGCCTGCCAAGTGGTTTCACCCAACGTATGGATGGGTGTCTACTAATTCACTCCATTTGGCCTGGCCTCAGTCTGCCCCTGCTGTGTTTACATGGGGCAGGGGCAGCATGTATTGTGCTCCCATTTTTGCTTGTGGGATGGCCTTGACCCCAGTCCTGCAGGTAGGGAAGTGGTGGGGGAGGGGGAGAAAATGGTGGCAGGAAGGGGAAGGGGGAAGCTGGCAGCAGTGGCGATAGGACTGGCAGCTTGCAGGTGAGGGGGTGGGTGGCTGCAGCAGTGGTAGGTAGGTGCATGGGAAGGAAAGTAGGGAAACAGCAGAGAAAGGGTGGCAGCAGTGGTGAAGTGGTAGCAGCGGGCGAGAGCAAAGCAGCAGCTAGGCCAGAGCATAGGCCCTGAGTCAATGGCCCGGGGCTGGGCCAGCAGGGGCGCAGGGTGGGGCAGCAGGACCATGGAGCCCAGGCACAGGGTCTGCCTGGCTTCATAGTGTGAATCTCACATGCAGTCCACCCAAACCACGCACCTCTGGGGAGATCCCTGCGCGATAGAGCTGGTGGCTAGCCCTGCCTGCTGCTATGTTCAGGTCAGGGGGAACAGCAGGGAGTTCTGCGTTATGGGGCTGGGCTGGCTCCACCCCTTTCCCTGCCGCCTTGGCCAAGCCCCATGACCTGCACCGCCAGCTTCATTATGTAGGGCTTGGTGGGGCTGGACTTGCACACTGCCACCATGTGCAGCTTCCCCACATACACTCATTCCCATCTCAGCCACATACCCCACACCCCACCACATACAATATACAAGAGTAAGACCGTATTTTGAGCTTTTATGCAATTGCCTTTAGATAGACTATGCAAACACATAGATCAGTACAAACATATTTTAAAAATAAAATTAAAATAAGTTATAGTAAATGTTTGATTTTTTACTATATGATTTTTTTTTATTTCCACTTGCAAGATGGCAGCACCTTCTCTCCCAAAGGAATACTTCCAGGGCAAGGGGAGGGACTTCTGTTGGCAAAGGTTAGGGGTTAGAGGTGGGACTTCTGGTTCCAAGATGGCAGTCAGGAAGTGGGGCACCATCAAGGGATAGGGCTACCTTTGTGGCCCTCGACAGCTCACCAGAACTCATTAAGCAGCCCTCTAGCCAAAGTAATTGCCCACCTCTGTGGTAGAAGGTGTTTTGCGACTGTGTTGCACCTGTTCTTATCACTTGCAGAGATTTTTCTTGAGTCTACATGTGGGGTTGAGCCAGAACCATAGGTGTGGCTTCATCTATCTCTCTTGTTGCTAGGAATGTAAAGGAATGAGTTGGCCAGAGAAGAAGAGGATGAGTTTATAACCCAGAACAGTTAAGCAAATTTTGTTTCCTCCTATTCCCTGCCCTGCCTTTCAAATTTTTCATTTGGGCAGATTGAAGAGGACAAGCACCTTGTCCTCTTCATTCATGCTACTCAGCCAGTGTGGTTTTTTCCAGTTTAGGATATCCATGTGAACCCTTTCAGACAGGGAGAGTCTGTACATCACCTACCACACAAGGCCCCATGGAATCATGATGCACAACTTCCTCTTCCAAGGCAGCAGAAGGAGTGCAATGTGACAGACTGAAACACACTGCACTTGCGGGTCCCTCGTGCTGCCTTCAGGACAGGGATTGTAGTAAGCATAGAATTCAGAATCTGGTTCCTAAACACAGGGCCTCATAGTATTCAGTTAGTACTGCTTTTCCCACTTTCAGCTTCATGTTCTTGAAACCATCAATTAGCCTAATGATTCTACTGATGTAATATTGCAGCTGTAGAGAACAGTTGAGATCAGTGCCTTTCATCTTGAATAAATATGGATATCTGTTTTTTATTGGTGTTGAGACATGTCTTTCAGTTATCCTCCCTCCTTATCTGACCATACTATTTTTCCCTTCTCAGAGAGGAAGATGAAGAAAGCCCCTATGCAACTTCTTCCTATCAGCAGTAGAAGACAGACACATGGTGACCTGGAAACCTGGAATGAAAACACAGTTCTTAAACTAAACAGCTGATTACTCTGAAGCAAGTTGTTTAGACTGAGCATCGCCATGTGCTTTTTACAAGTCTCAATTGGGTCATTTCACTGACTGTAATTGCACTGAAAATTTGACCTCTGCCTTCCATAGGTAAATGTCCTTATACTATATCAAAAAAGGATTTTAAGCCTTTTAAAACTAGCAATTGCCTTTGTATCCCTTCTGTGCAAATTGTAGCATGGTAGCAACAATATATCCTTAAGGTCACCTTTATGCAGGACATATCAATCTTTAGTACATATTTTGTAAATACTTCCTCAGATAAAGTGTGCGATATTGAATTAATTGTAAGTTCTGCTTGTCAGTGGAAACCATATAAAAAAAATGACTGAGATGTCACAGTCTCAATTCAGCAGTCTTAGTGCAGACGTTTGCTATGGAAGGTCTTGCCCCTTGCCATGCCAGGGGCTCCCAAAGCGGTCCTTGAATCGTGTCTGTATGGATGCATGTGTGTATATAAACAGCATCCATGCATTTCAGAAATGATGAGTTTGACCCATGTTGAATGGGTGAGAAAGCCTTTATCAGCAAATAAACTATTTAAGTTTGAAATCTTGACTTTTTGGAAATAAAAGGGAAAAAGTTATAGTAAAAAAAATATATATTTTTCTTTGTGTGATAGTGATTTGGCATATGAATGTGTGTTGTGTGCAATTATAAGTTGTGTAATTTTAGTTTAATAAATACAAAAAGATCATATAAATAATGTCTGTTATTCATATTGCAACCTGTCTGATTTCTACTAGAGATCATGCTGAGCAAAGCCATTTGCAGATGTATCTCAGCTTTAAATGTTAGTTCAAAGCAAAGAGCAAGTGCCTGATATTGCACTATAAAGTATAAAATCATCTGCCAGAAAAACCACACAGGTTTTCCCCTAAATTATTTTCATTTTGCACAGGAAGTGAAGATAAGCAGACTCCCACATCTCAGTTTCCTGGGGACTTTTGCATTCTTTGGAGGCCTGCAAACAAAACAGAAGAGAATGAAAGCCTGTAAACTACTTCATTTTAGTGAATCTATTTTAGAACTTTTTTTTTGTACTGAGAACTAGATTGTCCCTATTCTTGCCCCCCTCTGGATGGGTTAGCTAGGAAATCCACATTCTAAGCAAGCTGGTCACCATACCAACATTTTTTTATCTCACAGGGCAAGTTCTGGACGTTTGCCCAAAGTCCATTTCCTTAAACTTTATGTTTGTTCACAGAACTGCACAGAGACGATTCTTTTCCTATACCAAGAACACAGCCTCCCAGAATACCCTCAAACGCTGCCTACTCAACCTCCTGCCATATGCAAGAGGCTTCCTCCTGCCATTTTTCCCCCCCCGTCTTTAAGTACCCTCTCTGCTACCACATAGCACTGATCTATAATGAGCAAGAGTTGGGGGTCCCCTTTGCCTGCTCACCTTGTCCAGTACAGAACTGTTATGACACTACATATAGGAGTCACCTTTGCTCACTGGGGATGGGGAAAGAGCCATTAGGCAATAGAGTTAAACCAAGTAGGAAAAAAGGGCCAAGATTTGAGTAGTGTGAAACACCAAAGATTAGGGCAATAGGGACATTTTGGACACTTTCAGAAGACTGTAGAAATCAAAGGTTAAGAGTTGATGTGAACGAGGACCAGGAGCTATGCTATAGAGTGACTTGAATATCTAAAAAAGGGGCAGGCAATTATTTTGGGCAGACGGCTGCTTACTGAGTTTCGGCAAGCCATTGAGGGCCGCATGACAGGCAGCCCAGGGGAGATTAATATTAATTTTCTAAATTTTTTAGGGGCCCCACAGACTGGATAGAATGGCCTGACAGGCCGCATCTGGCCCCCGGACTGCATTTTGCCTACCCCTGATCTAAATCATTTAAGTAGATGCTGGGTAACTTTCAGTTTTAAAGAAGTTTCAAAGCACTGGAAAGAGAGGACATGTTGTCAATATTGGTTTACCACATAATTCAAATCAAAGGACTTGTTCTATTTTAGTACCAGGCCATTGCTGGGAGGAGACAGTTAATAACATCAGTCTTGCATGCAGAAATGGAGCCTGCAATAAGACTAAACATGCCTTCACTTCTCCCTCTAAGCACTTGCTTTTCAGCTTGGCAAAGCTTTATTTCAAATAGGCAAACATGCAAGTTAGGAAAACTAGCTGGACTTGTGTGAGTCAGTATGTAAATTATGGGCATATTTATGTTAGTGCCAGGCAGAGACCAAGCTTGAGGGTTTTTTTTTTTTTAAAAGATCGCTTTGTAAGAGAGACTTGCTTGATAATAGGATCATCAGGAGCAAGGATGCTGTTACTACTCAACATGTGGTTAAGAAAATTAGGTAGATAAGTGAACAGCAAGAATAGAAACAGCAACCAAACTGTCAGGTTCCAGGAAAGGTGATGATTGCATTGTTTTCCCCACAGTAAAAGAGTTTCAGATGTCTGAGCACATAACTCCCTAGAGACAGTGCTAGAATTGATCCAGCTTTTAGAGCTGCCCACAGCTCCAAGTCTAGGCTACGCAGTAATATAGTTCACAGCTTGAAGTGTTTTTCTTTCTGTGACTGATGATTAGCAGGCATCTGGGTTTTCCGTTCCCCATGGAAAAATAGAGTAAACCTTGGGTTTTATCTTTTAGCAGAGGCAAACATGGATTTCTTGTTTTTACCAGAGAAATCCATGGATTTTGCAGTTTTGCAAAGAGATCTCTGCAGGCCATGTTCTTTGGGGTGCTAGGTTGCACATGCTGGTCTGCAGAGGCCCTGGGGGAGGGTAGCAGGGCAGGAGACCGAACCTGAAGCAGGCAGCTTGCAACCCCTGCCCCACATACAGATCTGGGGGGCATGGGTCTCCCCTGTTTTTCCCCCAGGAGTGCAAACTGTGGCAGAGAGCAGGTCCGAACTACCCAAGCCTACAGTGGGCAGGCAGCAGGGCCAAGGCCAAGACTACAAAATCCAATGTAACCAATCCCAAACGTTCAGTGAAAACCTATTTATTTTTATTTATTAATTTATTTTAAAAGACAACAAGAGACATCCAAGTTCTTTTTCATTTGTTCTCAGTATTTTAACAAGGACTTGTAAAAAACAAAAACCTCTCTGAACTTTGTTCTACTGTTCCCAATTCATAGTAGTTTTAGATACCAGCACAACTGCCCATGTAGAAGATAACTTCAGGCATTGCATTTTCAAGATGAGAATCTAACTGTAAAATTCTCATCTATATCAGTATAGTAGATACATAGTGCTGCTATTGAAGTGCATAGGTAATTGTTTTATCAGTGTTGGGGGGGGGGGGGGAGGGATCACTGGCACAGATTTCCTACCCCCTCAAAAAAAACCCCAAAACACACCAAGCAATGTCCTGTACATTCCTCATTTCCCAAAATGATTTTCAGAAGCTGCAGGAGCTCCAACTCCTCAAGAGCTTATTTAATTTGAATGTTCTACTACTCGATGCCATAGGTATACTGACGTGTGCAGTGAGCACAAGGGAGGGGTAACTCAGAAAGTAAAAAGTTTGTGGGAATAAGAATTTGCAAGGCAGAAAAAAAAAGAAATAGGAACAACATAGATACAAATAAAATCCAACTTGCAGAAAAGTCAGTGGTTTTCAATCATTGGGAGTGCACTTGTCCCCAGTGAGAATACAGATACAAATATAGGAATTTTAACTTGCCAAATGGACTGTGTTTCAGTTCAAAGAGATAAAGAAGTACACCTTTCAAATATTGTTTCTGACACACCAAGCCTGTGTCAGATCCATGAAGGGCTTCACAGCAAACAGATAAATTTCCTGAGACACTGTTCTTTGCATCACTCAGGTAAGGCTGTATTTTATTTGACCATCAAACAAGAATTGGAGTTATATTTATGCAGTTGCTTATTTCTCTCCCTCTTTTAAACACAGTGAACAAATATCAAGAGACTAAACATTTTGCTATGGAAAAACGTCTCACAACAGCTACATCTCAACTTCATTTTCAGCTAAGCCAGCCTAAATCCACAGCAGCTCTGTTTCAATTAATAGAATGTCTACAGCTCTTACAGTTATTTAGAGAGAAACCTGTGATCCTACAACTCCAGCTGCACTCTCACCATCTTTCCCCAAGAGCTCATTTAATTTGAATGTTCTACTACTCGATGCCATAGGTATACTGATGTGTGCAGTGAGCACAAGGGAGGGGTAACAAGCTGTACAATTTCAACAGTAGCATTTTTTTTTTTCACATGTGGGAATGACTTAGCCAAGGTGCAAAGTATCAAGGAACTAGACCCCTATCTTCCAAGAATATTGTTGGTACCTAGAACTCTGACCACAGCCCCAAGACATTTCTAAAATCCACACTGCAGGTAGAATTCAGGCATTTCTATTCAGTGTCCTTCAGTCCCAAATATGTTGCATCTTCCACCATTGCTACCAATAGAATCAAATCACAGCTACTAACCACCAGCATGATGGTGCAAATACAGCTATGGTTACCCCATGTAGGGTCTGATTTTACAGCCCTTGGACAGGAATGCTGCTGACAAAGATAGAGGGCACATCTACACATGCATTAATGCACCTTTTCTAATGCACATTAGATTTAGTATCTCCCATGAGAGGTACCACCAAATTAATGCACATTAGGATGTGCTGATGCACAATAGCACATTTGCACACTTTTTAGTGACAGCGTGCAATAGACTTACTGTGCATTAGTACAGTGTCATGGTTTTTTACATGACACTTCGATGTACAGTAAAATAGTCTACTACGTATTAAAGTGCATGGATAGACATGTCCTGAATTTTTCATCCCTATATGGGCCACAGAGCCTGACATAAGCATTCCAAAAACAGCATAGCACAGAAGAAGTATTTCACCCACCTTAGGTACAGACCGTAGCTGTTCTGCCAGTATTTTTAGCACCCAGAACTACTCAAAATAAAGTCTGTCTGCAGCAGGCTCCTATGTCTTTGGCACCTGGTGCAGTCTTGCCTCCATTCTCCCTCTGGAGCAGTGTGTCCAGTTACAGGGTTCATTTGGGAATTCTTGGAATTTCTGGTTTTCTGGCCAGAGCCAAGCCTCCATGGCTTTTTGGGTGAAAGGAACAAGGTGTCCTAAACAAACCCATGCCTTCCTCTCCATACTAGGGGCATTCAGGGAAGAACACTCCTGCTTCTAGAAGGCTCTGTCTTGAGCCTACTCAAGACTCAGGCCGAGGCCTCTACTGTGTTGTTTTATGACCTTCTCTCGCTTCCAGGGTCCGGGTCTACCTCTACACCCCTTTACCAACTTTTTCCATTACCCTTCCTGGGCTGTCCCTCAGCTCTCCTAGTGCACAGTATGCTACAGACTTGCTTGCTCTCTTGCTTTGAATGAAAACTACTCAACCATGAAAACCCTCTCTGCAGTTCTTCCTTCTGAGAATTAGACCTCCCAGAATCCCTTTGTTCTCTAATGAGCTAAGGCCAAGACAAGCTTACCCACTTGCCCCCTTAAGGGCCAGCAGGCAGTGTTACATTACCGTAGGTGTGACCTTTAGGAAACATATCCTGAGCAGGTGTGAGTGTGTGTGACCCCATTAACTTTACCAGAGCTATGTCTATTGAAATAATGCTAACTCAGGCTTGGGTCCTTTTTTGCATAATACAATTAGCTTGCTCACAATTATAGTATTTAACTATCACTTTGTCAGCTAACCTTTGCTAATATTAAGGGTGTTCAACAATGAAGAAGTCACCATTTTGAGTCCATTTCTGGTTTTCAGAAAGCTGTTATTTTTCTGATTCATAATTTAAAAGGCAAATACAAGAGATTGGGAGAGGAGATTTTTAGAATAAAACATTGAAAATGGCTTGACTACATACCTCAGTAATTTTTACATGGCCTTTTATTCACGTGAAACAAAGGCTTCTACCAGGGAGATTGAAGGCTCCTGCAAAATGAATTCAATTTAAGCTTGCCCTTTGGAAGTACTGTCAAGTCATTTCCTGTGCTTTTGAAATAAAGGCCTCCAGTGGAAATGTTCAGCAGCTATTGCATATTTCTATGTGGTTTCTTTGTAGTATTGAACCTTCAGCAACTTGCACAGAAAGCAGCTATTTTAGAGCACACTCTTATAGACACACATTAAAAATATCTCTTAACTGTGTTGAAGCCCAGGAGACTGAAAACAAAGAAACTACTGCTCCTAAGTACCATCTCCTTAATGGCGCAGTAATGCAGGAGGAAGCATCTGCAGGTAGTAAGTGAGGGTTTGAGGTCCTGAAATATTTTATGCATCAGGATTTTAACTCTCCTTGTCATTTTGTCAGTCAATGTAATGAGTGATAAAATATCCTCTTTAGCAGTCTTAAGGGGACAGTTCCCTCCTGTTTAATCCTTGTTGTGTTTTTCACTCTGGCTGTCATTACTGCACCTACAACTTGATTCTCTTGAGGAGACCCTGTTTTGTTCCTCTATTTATCTCAATTATACAGGGAGAAAAATGGTTTTCATGTATGCATGCAAGAGAGTACCAATGATATCAACCAAATGGAGTGTCAAGGAGGAACAAGTAACAACTTGTCTGGATCAGAGCTTGAGGAAGGAAGCTTGAAGCTAGGTTTTTGTTTTACAAAACCTTGTCCTATTTGGAAAACAGAGGCTGGTTCAGGGTCTAAGTGACCAAAGTTCAGCTGTGGTGGTGGTGAATGGGGTGAGAGGGAGTAGAGATAAACATTTCACTTGTGGGAATCAAGGTATTTTTAAATTCTGCTTTGTAAACCCTCTTCAGTTAAGACTTAGCCCAAGGTTGGACTGGGTTCCCCCTTATTCAGAAATGAGCTGAATGAGTATAATATAAAGCTTTGGGTCTGGGGTCTCGTCTGCAGGGTGAATGAAAGGAGGATATTAAACCAACATGAGACTTGAGACCATGGAAGTCTTAACACAGACATTGTACTGGGCCCCATAGTTCCCTCTACCATTTTTCTTCAGTGAGGCTTGCCTTACTTCAACTTGATAACTGTTGATATCAGTGGTGCAGGAGTGGATTCTTCAAATGTCAGTTAATGGGACTAAAGGATTTAGTTCATTTCAAAAGTAAAAAGACAACCTTGAACTACTGTGGCTTGTAGCAAAGTGTTTAATAAAGTACAGTATCAGAAACAATATTCTAATAGAAAAACTTGTAACGTGAATACTGTATATTTTGTACTTGTTACACCTATCTGTGAACCTTCAGACTGTGAAAGATATTTGATGTATCTAGCAGAAATACAAACAACAACATAGAAAAGAATTGTCTGTGATAGGAAAACTAGCGATGTTCAGGGATGGAAAATATTTTCCCTATTTGTTAATAGATAAAATGCTGGCAGAGTATGGCCTGCTGATCGCCACCAAGCATTGGTAGCCAACATCCAACTGGCAATGTACTGTTGCCTTTCCCAAATAGATATGAAGCCAGTGCTACACATAGCTCCGATTAGTCATGGTGACCTTCATTTAATACAAGCCACAGCCTTTCTGCAGGTCAGGAAGGTGCATCAGGCTGGCCCTGTCTTTCTTGTCATGTTATTTTATGAGAGGTGATATAACTGATAGAACTTGACTTTATGTTCCACCAATCAAGCCAGCACTCAAAACATTCAAATAATAAGCTTGGCTGGCTTCAGTCAGGGTGAGAAACAAATCCAGCTTGAAAAACACTGCCTTAAAATGCTTTTATACTCACTGAAGTGCTTACCCTGTTCTTCAGGTTTTACTTGTGGTGACTTAAATAGGACTACAACTGTGAGTAACCAATACTGAGCAGAAGTAACAGCTGCAGAATTGGCTCAAATTCAAAATATTCTGCACTGGAGCCAGTTGAAGGCAAGACTTACATTTTTGGAAAAAATTCCTGAAAAAAAAAAAAATCACTTTTTAATTGAAATTTTGCAAAAGTTCAATGACTTTTTTGGAACTGTGTTGTGTAACCATTTTAGAGCAGCTCTAGTGAAGAGACCAATCTCACGTTGGCTCAGTGATTTAGCCTTTTTTATAATATCAGACCCTTGTACAGACTCCTGACAGGACCTCAACCCTTGAAAGAAAAAAAAAAAACATTAAAAAGAATCTATAACTCAATATATTAATGGAGGTAGAGAAATTTAAAAAGGAAGGAAGGAAGGAAGGAAGGAAGGAAGGAGAAAAAATGAGCAGCTGTTGGGGAAAAGAAGAGAGAGGCTCTGACATTAAAAGATAAAGTGCTTACACCTCCCAGATTAAAACTGACAACCCTGATGTCTCAGAAAACCAAATGGAATTTAATATTTCCAGTTTATTTTTCAAATAAGACAATGAATTGACCCCACAACTACTGATGAGAGGGTAATGGATTTTGAAACCCATACAGAGAGAGAAGGGGCTAAATTGTCTAGGGAAACTTAGAGAAAGGATGAGAAGAAAACAAAGATCATATGCTTCTGCAAGGAAATGTACTCTGCAGCCAAATGTTACATCACTTATGTTTCCCAACATTCTTTTGAAGTGGTTTTACTCCATTCCCACTAGTGACCCCCGTTACCTCCTAATTACTCATGTCCAGGTGTGTGGAAGCACGCTCTGCTGTGCTGCTTATATCCCTGAAGGCACTTGCCCACCCACATACCACTTAGCCTTTGATCGTAAAGACTGTTAAAGCTTATTGCTGTCATGTCCAATTGATGTTTGCAGGTGGTAATGTTTTGTAGAATAAAAATCTTTTGTCCTTATTTACAAGAGTGGTAGGAAAATAAGGAGGTAAGTAGTCTCTTTTGTGACATGATCACAATTTTGGGTTGGGCAGAATTATGTTCCCTCCACAAGGCAAGGATTTACCTGTAGTCAGGTTATCTGACCTAAGCAATCACAGCACACCTTGGATTTCAGCAGTAATGTCAAATGGGTGATAAGCTCAAGCAGTAAAGAGGAGGGCAGGGAACTGTACTTCCTTTGGAGCCAGAACTCAGTCCTGCTCAAGGTAAGATTTACCACCACTCCCATCTTCCAGAACCAAGGCAAATCTAATTTCTTTGCCTCAGCTTTCCCTCCACAAATTCTTCACATAGACAACTCACCCACTTGTACTGAATCACAAAATGTCCTTAAAACCTAATCCTTATAAATCCTATAAACCGAGAAGGAGGAATAGGAACTCTATTTTCTTGTTATTTCTATATTGGAATCCTTGAGAGGCTCTAAAACATTATGGTGGCCACATGGAAGCAAGAGACATATTTCCCCATAGTGCCAAAGTATACAGTACTGCCCAGTGCAGGTCAGAGGTCAGTCCTACAACTCCCACTCAAGTCCATTTGAAAATTAGGCTGCATGTTCCTAAGCACATCACACCTCTAACTGCAAGTTTCTCCCATCATCATTTGATTTGCTTTATATTTTTTCTTAGAAATTAACAGCTATTTACAAGCTAGTTAGTCAAGAATTCAGCTGTTTATACATGCACAAAAAACAAATAGTATCAAAAGAGTGCACAAAAGACCTACTTATGGTGTCAATGCCTCTGCTGTAGTTAACTGGAAACACTGAGAAAACAGCTTTCCCTTTATCACCTGTCAGAGGCAATTGCAGTGTCAGATGAGCATTAGCTAGTTAATAGCCATATATGAAAGGAGGGGCAATACTGAATGCACAAATACAAACATTGACATCAAAAGTAATGCTAGTCCAGTGACTTAAGACCAAAACATTGTAGGCATGAAATATAAGACTAATGAAAAGTTTAATATGTAAATTATTTCAAATATTTATTTGGAGAACTATTAACTGGAATTCATTGTCTAATAATGCCCTTACAAGTACATATAGTAGCATCTATGGAAAACTAATGTACTGGGAACAAACAGTCGCATTAAAACAGTTTTCCTACAAAATCTACTAGTTTATCTACTGGGGCAAATCAATGCAAACTGTAAGTCAAGGGAATGTTATGTGAATATTTACCCTGTTAACTATAAATAGGATATCAGAATTTGGCCATGGGGATGTTTTTTATGTAGGAAAGTACAGTGTGCAGTCAGTGCACATTTGTGTGTAGAAAAGATTCAGTACGATGCAAACAGAGCACTTTCTAATGATATCTTCAAAATAACAGATTTTAGGTCACTGAGCTAGGAGTGGGTGAAGCTATCCTATAGTTTCCTAAGTGTTCAGCAGACACCATTCTTCCTGTGTTTTTACAGGCTGCTATATATGCGCTTGATCACATCTGCCTCTTCTTTGTCCAGGATGCCTTTGTCCACATAAGCATCTGCTTGCTCATCAATGAAGTCTCGCAGTTTGGAAAGATCATAATCTGGAAAACATAAATTAATTAACACAATGAGCCTTTGTCACAAAAACATTCAGCTATGAAAGACTATAAATATTTACACTGTAAATATTACCTATCCAGTCCAAGAAAAAAATGGGATTCACTACAATTAAGACTTGTCACAACAATAAAAGCTGCCTTTGCCCAAAGCCCTGAGAATGCAGCCAGTATTATTCATCTGCCTTTCATGCTTAGTAATTGTTTTTCCCTGCCAAGGGCAGAGATTTAGTGTGCTGGAAGACTGTACGCAGAAGCCCTTAAGACCCTATTATTTTTACAGTTTTATGGTTTTCACAGAAAAAGCTAAATTGACCATCTCCTATTTGTAAACCCTCCCCTCCCCCCCAAAACCTCACAGAATTTTTTAAGTTCAACTCTCTTCCGCTTTTTCACTTCCTATCAACATCCCTTACTGAGAACTGACAAGAAATTTAAGAAATGAGCTCACTGAAATTGACTGGAAAGGATATAATTATTCAGCTTTGACAGGTTAGAGCAGAATATTTTCCTGATTTTAAAAATATTGCAATGAGTTGTCCTTACATGCCAATCGCTAGTACAAGCATTGAATGATCCTTTTAATGTTATGCTGCACTGTTAAATGATAAAAGCATGTGCATAAAACAAGTGAATATGCAATTGTAAAACATAACATAGCCTGAACTCAACTAAACAAAACATTCCTATGGGGAATAATGTCATTGTTTTCCATGAAAAGGCACTAATCCTACAAAGGAAGGTGAAAAGCTTGCCCTGAAGAACCAATGGACAAATTTAACTCTGACAATAGCTTTAATATACTAATGCACATACACATGCAAGCTTTCATTTACGTAATTTCTGCATAAACTTTAATGCCAGATTTGGAACAATCCCTACCCAGCACGGAGGAGCAGCCTTGAGAATCCCAAAGTTTGAAATGTTTAGGCTAATCTTAATATTTTTCATATAAATGTGTTAGTGTTTGGTTTTTACTGCATGAATGATTTATTCCATAGACAGGGCCACAATAAAAAAAAATTGTGATTTGTTTAAATACGTATTATCATATAAATATGAATTAAAGATTTCTTCCTCAAACTGTACGCTGTTTACACAATAGACCATAATAGCTTTTTCTACCTTGGTATGGCTGAATGCACAAGGATGGACAATGTGCAGAGAGGCATTATAAAGCAGACTGATTTATTTAATAGATTTTTATAATAATAATAGAAGCCATGGCAATTACAAGTGATGGGCTAACAGGGCTACAAAAAAGCCTTTTGGACTCCTAGACTGATATTCTGGCCCCATGGAAATCGATAGGAGTTTTGCCATTCATTTTAATGCAGCCAAGGTTTCACTCCTGGTCTGTTACTGACTTTTCGGTGAGTCAATAAATTAATTTATCTGCCCCCTCAATGAACCCATCCACCCAATAATAGGATGATAATATTTACCTAGTTAATAGAAGTACTGTGAAGTTTTATTAAAGTTTGGAAAATGTTAGATAAAAGGTACCAAGACAGTGCAAATTATAAGCATGTTATTTATATATTATAATTTATGAATAACCATTTCTGCTAGCTACAAACTTTTTCCTTTTCATCATGAACATATTAGTGTGGCTCTAAGTTGCACTCTACCTGTGACCACCCTGGCACTTAACTAAATCAGATGGATGAATACTTCATAACCTTGGCTTGCAGTAAAGTGAGAATACAGAAAGGACACAATTACAGAGAATTTTCTGGAGAAATAAAAGTAAAGTATCAGAAGAAGTGAATTTGAAGATGTCTGGTGAAGCCCCAATGCTTAGATCAAAGGGCCAAAGGCAGCCTTCCTTTAAAAGTAGCATGACTCTGATGAAGTTTCACCAGAGCTGAATGAGACTCACAGATATCAGTTAACATGGGAGGCCAGAGGTAGAACATATTCTCCTTTTATGTGGAACAAATTACTGGCAGTAACTGAATAAATATAAAAGAGAACTGGTGCCCAGGTAGCATGAATTTCACATTTGTATTGGGTTTCAATGCTAAATTCCACATCCATCTTCTCAGAAACGGCACTTGATTACCATAAAATATTTAACGAGGTCAAAGAAGAGTGGACTACTTTGCATATATTTACAGCTACAAATTGAAAAGTACCAGAGGAAAAAGCCCGAATTTAAGAAAAAAAATGTGTGTCATATTCTTGGAAAATATAGCATAAAATTAAAGATATGATCAATGAATCCAATCATTGCTTTTGCATAATCTCCAGTGAGGTCAGTAGAATCACTGTGCATGTAAAAGACAGTGGAATTAGGTATTTGAGTACTATATTCTCCAAAGCTAGGGACAGACATTCAAAAAGCCTGAGCTTGAATTGATTCAGTCTTTGCAGGTTAGTCTAACCTGGCTAGGCTAAATCAGTTTTGTAACCACACAGACATCCTAGAAATGCAGGCACGTGCCTACAGTGAAGCTGGGGGGTGCTAGAGCAGTCCTCCCTTCCCTTGCACAGGGCTGAGCTGGGGGGCGGGGGCGTGGCCAGGCCGGGGCAGGATGCTCTGATTAGGGAAGGGTACCCCCTTCTGACCAGCCCAGCAGGGAATTGATAACAGTGTTTATCACCCCAAACTCAGTATTAATCACCTAAGTAAGAAAACAATAGAGGGACATTACAAGCTATCTGTTGGTTCTGCCTTTGTCCCGTCTGCCACAGCACGGACTGTAGCCAGTATGTGGTCTGCTAGCTAATGCTGTGTGTCTGTGTAAGGCAGAGGGGACGGGGCAATCCCTGCTTATCAGGGAGTGGGGAGTGGAAGGGGAGTGCGGAGCAGGGGGAAGCCAGGCCGATGCCTTCAGTCTCTGCTGAGCTTCAGCCAGGGAGCAGAGCGGAGGGGCCAGCTCTACTGTGGAGCAGAGAGTCCCGCCCAGCCCTGACAACATGCTGGGATGCTGGGGGAGTCTGGTTTAACTTAAATCAGGAAGGGGTCTGGGACAGACATTACATAAAACGGTTTGACCCAAATCAGTTAAGTCTGATACTACATCCAGCCAGGTTTATCGCAAACTGGTTTCAACCATTTTTAAGCTGGTTTATATGCACTGAACATCTGTTCTGTTACAGGTTTAAACCAGTTTCTGATCACTTAAACCAGTTTATGTGTAATGTCTGTCCTTAGCAAGAGTGAAGGCATACCCTTCACTCTTGCCAAGCTGTGCTTTGTTCAAGACTTGCTGGGATAAGAAAAGGTGTTTTCAAACCAGTCTCCAGGATCTCCTGCTCATGGGACCTTGCAGGAACTATTTAGTTCCCAGTACGAGAGAGCTGAACAGACCAACCTGGTTGCCTTCTACGACCAGGTGACAAAATCCTTGGACACAGATGTCGCAGTGGACATAGTCTTTCTGGACTTTAGGAAGGCCTTCAACACTGTCTCTCACCCCATTCTCATTAAAAAATTAGGCGACCATGGTATTGATGCCTACACAGTCAGATGAGTCGCAAATTGGCTGGAAGGTTGCACCCAGAGAGTGGTGGTGGATGGCTCATTTTCAACCTGGAGGGATGTGGCCAGTGGAGTCCCCCAGGGCTCGGTCCTCGGGCCCTCACTGTTCAACATCTTCATCATCAACTTGGATGAGAGGGTGAAAAACACCTTGTTCAAATTTGCAGATGACACTAAGATGTGGGGAGAAGCGGGCACGCTAGAGGAGAGGGACAGGCTGCAACTAGGTCTGGACAGGTTACAGGGGTGGGTGGATGAGAACAGGATGGGTTTCAATACTGACAAGTGCAAGGTATTGCACCTGGGGAGGAGGAACCAGAAGCATACCTACAGGCTGGGGAACTCTCTTCTCATCAGCACAGAATCAGAAAAGGATCTTGGAGTCATTATTGATTTCAAGATGAACGTGGGCTGCCAATGTGAGGATGCCGTCAGGAAGGCCAACCACACCTTGTCATGCATCCACAGATGCATCATGAGTGGGTCCAAGGAGGTGATCCTCCTCCTCTATGTGACACTGGTCAGGCTGCAGTTGGAATACTGTGTCCAGTTCTGGGTGCCGCACTTCAGGAGGGATGTGGCCAGCATCGAGAGGGTCCAGAGGAGGGCCACTCACATGATCAGGGGGCAGCAGGGCAGGCCCTACAAGTGGAGGCTACTGGACCTGAACCTGTTCAGCCTCCACAAGAGAAGGCTGAGAGGGGATCTGGTGGCCATCTATAAACTGGCCAAGGGGGACCAGCAGGCAATGGGAGAGTCCCTGTGACCCCGAGCACTACCGGGAGTAACAAGGAATAATGGCCATAAATTGACTAAGAGTAGATTCAGGCTAGATATCAGGAGGCACTACTTCACAGTTAGGGCGGCTAGGATCTGGAACCAACTTCCAAGGAAAGTGGTGCTTGCTCCTACCCTGGGGGTCTTCAAAAGGAGGCTGGATAATCACCTGGCTGGGGTCATTTGACCCCTGCATTCTTTTCTGCCCAGGGCAGGGGGTCGGACTTGATGATCTGCTCAGGTCCCTTCCGACTCTACCAACTATGAAACTATGAACACATCCTCAAGGGGCCACACACTTCAGCTTTATGAGCCACCCATTGATTTGAGTGAGAAGTTTGCTTGACTAAAGGCACCAGGCACTAATTTGATTAGTACAATATATGTCTCCAAAATCTGCGCTCACTTTTACATTAGTATTTGCAACTGCAGGATCACTTGCATAGACTGTGGTTTCAATTACTAGGGAATAAATGCAAATTGAAATGACTACTTTAGGATGTTATCCTACTTTGACTAATTTGCATATGTGAAATGGCAACATTGTTGCATTTTTCTCTAAGAAAAATGTCTGTTATGTGATGCGTCTAATTACAGTAATATTCTGTTACTTGTTTAGGGCAAGTTGACCAAAATAAGTAAATAAAAAAATCTGCTTTCATTTATATTCACCTACAACATCTGAAACATTACACTGAACTACAAAATAGCTACTTTATATTTAAAATGAAGCATATTTGCATATTCAAATCAACCCAGTTGCCAGTAAAACCTGAAAAATGTAAAAGTAATCCTAGAATTTCTTTTTACTCACAAATGGTGAGTGTGGGTGCTATGAAACTTGATGGCTATGTCACCACCTAAGTATTTTTGCAAGCAATTCCAAATTTGTGGTTTTACAAGTGTTAATTAGGTACCTCACAGTTATGTTCTCTGGAGACTGAAAATACAGAAGATGAAACATGGCAACACATCCCGAAGGGCTGGGAAGTATGCCAATTTATATCAGCAGATAAGCTGTTTTTTCAGAGTATTGGTTTAAAAAAAGGATGGGTCATTCAAAATAAAGGCTTGATTCATCAGTACATTACTTGTATTCCAAGCTGGTGTAACTCCATTGATTTGAGAACTCATGCCAGGATTGAGTACAGCATGAATGGCTCCACAGAGGAGGGGAGATATTCTTGCCATTTTCTTTTGCTGACCAAACTTTGGGCACAGAAGAGAATCAGGCTAAAATGTAGTTTTTGAAATAATTTGTATTTTGGGGTCTAATGGTCACCTGGTTCATGTAAGATTGCTTCTGCTGTCTGATGGGACAGCAGATTTTTTAAGAAGGGGAATAACGATGGCAAATAAACGTTTTCAGTGCAGAGTTTTGGATGAATCACTATTTCTGTTAAAAGTTATACATTCAGGATTTGCAAAGAGATTTCCTAAAGGAACCAGAGCTCACTCAAATACAGCCAATGAGTAATACAGTTTGGAGAGAAATGGCCAAGTGTATGGGAATCACTTTTTTTATTTTTCCACCAGCTTCCAGGAGAAAAGTGATTGACAAACACATGAAGTAGCGCATAATCCTGAAGTGAAGCATAGATCAAATTTATTCTGGTTGTACCACTTTTCACACTACTGCCAGGTTTCCAAATAAAAGCTTGCAAGAATAAAATGCATAGCAGGGGAAGGACAAAGGTTATAAAAGCATAAAGGGGTTAAACTTTTATTCTCATTTACTTATAATTTACACCCACTTGAAGGCCACCTCACCCTGCTAGAGGCAAGGAGAGAGACATTAATATTAAAGAGAATCAGGCCCTTATAGTATCAAGTATCATGATGTTCAAGATGCCACAGGGAATCCATTTACTTAGGGAATTAACATCATGTCTTACTGCTTTCACAGCAAAACAGACAAAATGCTATTGTATTTGTAGTTACAGACATTTTCAGTCTTTGGTAATACTGAGGAAAAGGTTACTTTGAAGAGGAGAGGGGGCTTGTAGAGAATATGGGAAACAGAGGGAATAATCATGTGTGACTGAGCACTAATTACTATAATGAACACACTGATAAATAGAAATATTTATTAGAATTGGCAGGAAAAGTCTGTAGCAATATGTAAGCCTTTCATCAACTGCAGCTGTTGTTATGAGTTGGGGGGATAGGATTTGAGGATGAAAGAAGGAGCTATAGAGTATAGGAAAGCCGGGAATGGAAGGTCATGGTGTTCAGTTCAAATCTCCTGTTACTAAGTTTCTCTGAAGAAAAATGTGTGAAGCAGCAGACACATCCTTACTGCTGAAATGTGCCCACCTTACATTTTATCACACACAAGAGCCAGCTAGACAATGTGGAGGGGACATAGTCTCCCCTCCCCTTCTTGGCTGTGCAAAGAGAGCTTGCTTTCTCTTCAAGGGGCTTTAGCCACTCCTCCTGCCTCATCCTCCCTCCCAAAACCTGTGGATTGTCCTAACCCGTATTACAGATGTCTAACTAACAGTTCCAGGACAGGGCAGAGACAAGCTGGGATCCTGGTTCAGTGCAACACCTTGAGTGTGGAGATGACTCGAACAAGCCAGGATCTGCAGAAAGTGACCCCTGTAGATTCTGCGATTCATTCCATTGTATCTTGCATCCTTTCCCCCTCAGCTTTTCCACGCTCTTGGCAGCTCCACTTCCCTGCAGTGACGACGTTTTGGAGCAACAGGCCAAACAGGCTGGTGGAGTTGGTTCAGCTTTATACACGGCTTTACATGCAAAAAGTGTAAAGTGCCTTTACACATAGCTTTGCATGTAAAAAGTGTAAAGTGTAGAGCCCACTGCAAAACTTTGTTATTATTCTCTGGTGTTTGTGAAGGGATGGGAAGATCTGGAAGGTGGCAGGGTTGTTTCCTGCTCACTTACTAACATATTTTGGATTTGAAGACCAGCCTGGGCAGGATAATTATTATGTCAGTATGTTATTATCTGCAGTGTGTTGTTATATTAGGTTAATCATTATGCAGTGATTTTAAACATCTCTATAATGTATGTCCATATAATTTTTAAAGATAACTTGTGTTTGGTCCTAGACTACTTAACAATGACCCTAAGCATCACTATTTATTATGCAGTAACCCAGACGTGCATTTCACATTCTATGTTTTAGTTGTTCAATGCATTTTATCAGGCTAATATTAATCACATGTTTTTAAGGTGCTTCCTAATTAAAAGAGCATCCACTCCAAGCTACAAGTTTGTTCACTTCATACCTTCTTTAGGTCCCTGCTTGCTGTGCTTCTTTAGCCATTCAATGTTCTTCCTGATTGCCTCCAAATATGCTTCAGCTTTCCCTGGAGATACAGATGAGAGAGAAATCAAATGCTAACCATCAACGATTGATTCAGCTTGTTTAACTGTGAGACCTTGATTACAATTAAAGACAGATTAAAATTATTCATAGTTTCTGCTGAAGGGTCCAACCTGTCCTCCTTGCTCAGACAAAGTTCCCATCAATGGTGAACAGGTTCCGTCTGTAAAAGGTTAGCCAGATGTGACACACACTTAGGGTAATATCCTTTCCTTTGGTTCATGTGCATAATTCCTGCTGATATGCACAGACACTGTTCATTTAGACTGATGGCAGTTGGTGGCTTTTAGATCACAATCACTGTTAAGCAAAGATGAAGCTGTTAAGACAGCGGGGTACAATTTTAATGACAATGAAAGCTTTGAGCATCAGCTCACATCTGAAAAACATCAGAAACCTCTTCCATTTGCTGATAGACCAGCATACATCAAAAAATAAGGTTGTGATGTTTTGAAAAGACATCAGAAAAAAGCCACGACTTGAACTGCAGACAGCTGTATTTGCTAAGGAAAGGAAAGCATTAGCATTCTGTTTATCATTTCCTGTTACACCTTGTCCTTTAGATTATGAATTTTAAAATGGCGACTATTTTTGGCCTCAAAAGCAGGTAGGACAGAATTAGTTCAAGGATACCTAATAAGGTCCCTAAGGGAATATTACAGCTAATGGATTCTGAATTCTTAACTTGGCTAGAGGTTTATTGACGTAATGTGTTTATATTCGTCAAGAAAACAATTGTGCAATTACCTTGCAGAAAGCTTCTATTGCCAATTCTGCAAGTTTAGTCCCATCAGCAAATGAATGCAATACTAGATAGACTGGAACTTTTGAGCTGAGAATGCACAAGTAGCATGGTAGGGAGTCAGTCAATAAACCAGCAGAGCATCTTGTATGAAGAGGAACAAGCTGAAATTCTGATTTAATTCAGACCTCTGTAAGGCAGTTGTAGAAAGGTATAAGATAGACATTAGCCCAAACTGGGAACATCACAAACAGAAAATGGAAGTGCTTCCTTTAGAATTTAACAACGATCAGATTGTTAAATCAGTCTGTAGGCTTGGGCTCTTTTGGACCCTTTGGGCACTTTTACTCGTGCTCCAATGCGTTTGGATTAGAACATGCCAGAGCAGACTTGATTAATCGAGTCTGCTGAAGCGCTCTAATCTCCAGCGTGCTGCAGTGTCTTGTGTATTCAGTGTCTCACATTTCAAAATGGCAGTGGGGGTGCTTTAACTAAAACTTGTCAAATGAGCTTTAGCTAAAGTGCCCCCACTGCCATTTTTAAACATGGGATGCTGAATACATGAGATACTATGGGCATTTTAATGAAAGCGGCTCCTGCAAGCCACTCTAATTAAAACATTCCTCCCCACCACCCTACAGAAGGGTGTATAGATACCCATTGTCGTTATGGGATTCTCCAATAGCTACAGCCACAAAAAATGACTGGGTAGCAGATTACACTCCATCCTCTTGGGTCCATACGAGGCACAGTTACCGGTGAACTATGAACTCTAGGCCTGATTACAATTGCAGTTTATTTAATCTAGGGTTGAAGATGCACACACTCTAAGAAGTTCCAAGTGACAGAAAGCACAGCAGCTACCAGCTTAGCAACCCACAGTTATCATAAACAGTTTATCCCAGTCTACCACTGTCTCCCTACTTCCTCAATGCACACAAAATCAACTTCATGGAGTCTATATTGAATTCAAATCCTCCATGGAATTGATTTCCTCACCCTTTTTTGCAAACATGACACCCCACAGCAGCCAGAATAACAGAATTACTGACCAAGGAAGAGTCCTGTGAGTGCAGGAGATCAAACTTCCAGGGCAGATGGTCCTAGCTTATGAAACTCACCCTCATCAATGGTATGAATAACTATGGAACGTGCCCCTCATAAACAACCAGAAATCTTATTTCTTAACCTTGCTTTTTCTCTTCATAACTCTTTCATGCACATATAATTTTTTTTAACAGTAATTGGTTGTATGAGGAAATCAGAGGTATTTCTGACATAAGCTGGGAAGGAAGAAATGGAGAGAGAGCAACTGCAACTCGTACTATTCATTCTTTTTAAATTCTTGAAAGGTGCTGAAACATCTATGATGCTGGACACAGAAAATAGCTAAAGTACATCTGTGATTGTCTTTGCATTTTGGGCCACTCAGGCTTTGAAACAGGGGCTGATGGTTATGTTATTTCCTGTGCATTTGCTTTGTAGCGTGCAGCCAACTTGGCTTTTCCTCTTGCTGTAGCATTATGTGAAAAAGAGTGGCTTAGCGTTACAACAGGCTAACTTGATATGGCATGCAACATTAAATGCTGCTTTGAGGCAGCTAGTAAGATAATAGGTATCACTGCTCTGTTTCCTCCTTGAGCTGCTAACTTGCTGTCAGAGGTTTCCAGTTTTGTACAACATGTTAATTGCTCATGTGGACAATAGCTGTTAAAAGCACCTTGGCTGTCTAGCAGTGGGACCTGCAAATTGTTTCATTCTATAGAACAGATGACTCAGCCTCTCTATATCAGCATCTCCTAACACAGACTGGAGAAATCAATATGCTTAACCCAGAATATTGAATGTGCTGATGATCCTATTTTGCTGAAAATCCACAGATGCAGAAAGGCAATATCTCACCACACTACTGTATTAACAAGTGTTTGATTTGGTTCCTAAAATAGTGTATAAATACTGTAATATTACGACACAATTCAGCAAGGCAGGTAGATCCCTTTGTATAAGATTAAGCCTATGCTTAAGCCCCTTTCTGAATTGAGGCTTGTGTGCAAAGGTGTAGGGATGGGAAGAAACAAAATAAAATACATGTAAGCTGATAAAGTGGGAAAACAGTACAAACCCTGGTACCAGTGACAGTGCTGCTAGAGGCATCCTGTGTGGTAGGTTCATGTTTACTATATAATAGTTTATTACATGTATAGAGATAAGTAATTTGTACCTGTGATAAATAACAATCTTTACTAGAGAATCATTTAAAGGAACTACAATATATTCAGAACTACAACATATTAAAAAAATGATAGTTAATCAATTGCTTGATTAATAATTAATTTATAAATTGCTTTGCAAGTTCCAACTTTCCTTTACAGATAAGGGACTAAATTAATGAGGCTTTAATGATACAGACGTGAGGAAGGAAGCATGTGTTGAGGAGTGACTGTTGGTAAGTCCAAAAGGAGCTGCTTCTTTTTGTTCTGATAAATTCTGAGGCCGGATCCAGATGTGCAGGCATATGTGGTCTGTGGCACTGAAAACCTCTTTGCGCACCACAAACCGCACATGTTGCAGCACTGGGGTAAAATTAGCTACCAGGATTTCCTGGTAGCAAAAAATCCCCTGAAAAGAAAGTGGCACAAAACACGTCAAAGCTCCATGTGCTGGGACAAAGGTGAAGACCCTGGGCTGTCTGCTTTCCCACCTCCATATGCCAATACTCAGCTGGCTGGGGCACAGGGTGCCTCAGTGTAGCGACTGTCTGTGGTTAGCTTCACGCTGAGGTACCCCCTGTGCCCCAGCCGCCACCTGCTACAGCATGTGGAGCAGCAGGACAATGTGTTTCACTGCAAACCACACAAGTAGAGCAGCACAAAGTAGTGGCACAATTTTGTGATGCTACTATTTGTGCTGCTGCAAATGCATGCCCCTGCTCATGTGGACACAGCCTGGGGTGCTATTGCTAAAAATCTTAGTGTGGGAAAAATGATGATAAAAACATATTTTGGTTCATTTCAATTAAAAAATATACAGTTTTTGTTCTCAGCACCTTTGGATTCAAAACAGATCTTCAGTTCAATCCCACTCCCACTGGACTTAAATACATAACTCTCAATGACATCACTGAGAGCAATATTAGGTCTTTGAATATTAATATTGCATAGATAAATGACATCCTGCCCACAGCTGCACTATTCATCCTCTTTAAAATAAATCTTTCATGCATAAGTTTTCACAGAGAAATTTTCCAAGGGAAGGACTGTGACTTCCTTTGCTTCATGTGGAACCAAACATGTGCTTAACAAATAATGTGACAACAGTATATATACTGCAAACATGTTAAGGAGGTCTGTTCTGCCCTGAATATGAACATGTGCCTCATTTAGATTATGCAGAGCTAGGCGCATGTACCAAAGGGCTGGTAAAGTTCTTTCCCAAACACTGGAGTAATTTAAGAACACTAATCACCCTTCCAGGGAAAATACAATTCTGTTTATAGGATTGGTGGCAGGGAATTCAGACAGCTGGATTTCAGTCAAAACTCTACATTAGAATTCTTATTACTCAGCATCAGCTGACCTGAAATGCATGAATTGTCCCAAAGAATTCAGGGGACAAAGAATATACATAAAGCAAGAGCTTAATGGTGCAGAGGAGAGCATTTGAATCTGCTGCTGAATTAAATAAAAGCGAATACATTCATTTGGATTTGAGACGTGTGAAAATATGCCTCCCAGAAATGGTAGGTGTTTTTGGGACCAGCAGGTCATGGATGTATGAACTAAACTGTATTTTCAGCTGCTGGTTTAAAATTTTCCATCAAAATTATTTGATTGGTTTTTGATTAAATAACATTTTTCCTGAAGGATATCACTATCCATAGAAGATTCTTATTAATAATCACTCTTCTCCCAATATCAAAAAGCTCTGTCAGGTCACTAGGTATGAGTTTAAGCTAGACAAATCAGAGCCATCTTAACTATATAACCAATGGGCTTGTTCCTTTACAAAATGGGTCCAGTCGCCATATTGCATCTGTGACACTGCTATAGAAACAGGTCACTACCCTACCAAAAGGGGGGAAAAAACAACAAATCATTTAGATCACAGTTTAACAGCAAAACCCATAATAATCATGTACCTTTTGGCTGGTTAGTGTTTCCTGCTGTATTTTGCTCTTCAATTTTTGTGGAATCCTTCAAAGTCTCATATTCTTTTTCCATTTTAGCTGCTTCTTCCTTTGTGCTGTCAGTCTCTTCATTACTCTTGTCTAAAAGGCATTGCAAACATAGCCATCCCTTATTTTTGCACTGTAATTGCCAATATTTGTAAATCACATTAGGATGTTCTTTGGGTAGGTTAATGATTTTGACTGATGATACAGGAAGAAATTAATAGCTTGAGTAGGATGTGTTTCTAAATGTCATCTCCGGCCTGGATCGCTGAAAATGCTTGCATCATCTCTTACAAAAGATAATCCAAGTCAGTCAATTAAAATATAATGTACACATCCTTTCAGGTCTGCTTTCAATGGCTGAAGGAAAATGATAGGTGTTTGGCCATTGGTTTCAATGAGCATCGGATCAGGTCCTAAAATTCACAGACCAATGACTATCTATTTTGGTCTTATTCTGCACTAAGCACAAAGAAATCAACCTCATAATAGCAGAGAGCCAGGTACTATAAAGTGCTTCAACTGTCGTTACACATGGCATGAGCCATCTGCACTTTATACAGTCTGTTCCAGATCCCCTCCAGATTCAAGTTAACTTACAGTCTCCCAGCATCCCAAGATGCTTTGCACATCCCTCACAACCCCTCCCCTCACAGAATGGGTGGGCTAGCTTTGGCCCAAGCTGTCTGCTCCAGCTGAGCAGGGAGGTATGCTGTAGCACCCCCCAGGTTTTGGTTTGAGCCACTGCAGGCATGTGGCTGCATTTTTTGAATCAGAAGTGAATGTCTGTTCACTTGTTTATTGGTTTAATCTACACAGCTTAGACTAACTTGTGAAGTTTTAATCAATTCAGCCTTGGGCTTTTTGACTGTCTGTACTTAGCCCTAGGGACTACAAGGGGAGAGAGTAATAGGTTAAGTACCTGCTAGCAGCTTGTTTTTGGTATCAATAGAAGGTTTCTCAAGCTTATTCTTTGTCTGCAGAGCAATCATTTCATCCAAGTTTTCTGGAAAACAAAACAATTCCCAGTTATTCTCCAAAAGAAAATGAGAGTACCCACATTATACAGTCAGGCAAGACTGTTGCCTGTTGAGAAGAAAATTATTAAGGAAGGAGTTAAAAATCCTTGTTTCTGAAAAAAAAATGTAAAGGCAAATGATTACCAAGTGATAGAATGGATACATGATTAACTTTAAATAGAAAATCTTGAATATCTTCAAGTAAAAAGAAAGTATGATACTACATGATACCAAATGAGGCCAATATACATAAAAGACAGGGAGAGGAGCAAGATTTATTCAAAACTGAGCTTAATTTAAAACAAGAATCTTTTTCAATTTTGATTCAATGAATGAAGTCACACTGCATCAGGCAGCTTCTTCTGCTGAAAACAATGGATGTATGTAATTAAAGATATATCTAATTCAAATGCTGCTTTTCCTGGAAGGAGAATATTCTGTAGCAAATGCTTTTATAGCGTTATTGGCTAATTAAGTCCAGTTAAAAAGGTTTTATGCAGCATTTAAAGAATAGATTTTTTTTAAAAGAAAAGGTTGACAGAAACAAATTAAATAGATAATGGTGGCACCTCTTGGGAACTGAATAACAATTCTTTCTATTACCTGAAAATCTTTTGGGCTGAACTCTTGCCTCATGGAAAAGTCAAAGCAGAATTTCTTCAGCATGCACATTTTCTATGTAAGCAAGACACGCTAGTCAAGAAAAACAGCCCTTTTTCTGATACTGCACTCACTGGCACAGCTACAAACAGATGATAATGTAACCATCTATATTCTCATCTACATTGTGGAATTTGTGCAGACTTTGCCTGTTCTTTTGCTGTGCTTTTAGAAATATAATTAAACATAAATCCCAAATTCTGCATTTATAAATGTCTACTGTTAGATTTTTTAGTGGTCGTTTGATTCCGAGATGTTCATCTTTCCTGCGTGGAAACAGACAAACCATTCAGTACCAGGAATGGTGGCTGAGGGCTGAAAGGAGTTTTATTGGACCAGTAAAAGCCTTAAATATTTTCCATCATGTTTTACTTATGAGGTAGTGAGAAAGACAAAGCTGATCATTTTACCCATCAGCTAAAAGCATCTTTTTCCAAGGGATAGATCTCTAGAGCTGCAACTAAAAGGTTAGAATTTAAACAATCATATTTCACAGCAAATTACCAACAGCACTTCTGCCCTTCATCTGATGAAAAATAACATAATCCTGTGTGATGGACAGAGCCATTTATATTTTCATTGACATAAAATAAAAAACGAAAGCAGCTTTTCTATGGTGGATTTTGGATGTTTGCTGATAAAAAAAAAGGTTTGTCTCATTGTAAACCTATTACATTAAATTATAATTAATACAATTTCCAATTTCCTTTGTAAATATATTTTCATTTATACCTCTCTCTAATATGATACTGTTACCTTGCCACCTGCCCTCCACTAAGCAGGGTTGGGTTTGGTGAGTTGCTGGATCAGAAACACACAGAGGGGAAAAAAAGAAACAACCTGATGTTGTTAGAAGTGGTATTGATTGATGCCTCAGTAATCACCTGACCCAGAGCTCACTGAGGTCAGTGCAGAGACTCCTTTTACGTCAATAGGCTATGAGTCAAGTGCTGTTTTCCACTCTTGAGTCTGCACTGCACCAGGACTTCAGTTTGGGTGCAGGGACTGCTGTGCTATAGGCATTAGGATCTTTTAGATAAGATGCAAATGTGAGATTTTTAGCTTGTATTCCTCAAAAACAGCCTAGACATTTAAAAAAAAAATAAAAATGGAAGGATATTTACCTTGTTTCTTTTCATAAAATCTAACCATGTAAATATAATCTCTTTCAATTCCCTGGCAGTAAGTGGGATAATGTATTCTCCCTTATTTCCTGAATTATGATGTTGTGAAGCATTCTGACCCCTTAAGAGCTTTGTTAGATTAAGTCTTAAAAAGAACATGCTTAATTTTAAGCACAAGTTCTACTGAAATAAAAAGAATTATTCAAATATTTAAAATCAGGCATGTGCTTAAGCGTATTGATTGATTAGGGCCTCCAGTGCCTTCTGTACTCACTTTCTGAAGTGGCTGCATTTCAGAGGCAGATGAAATTATATTCCTTGTACTATGGAAAGACCAAGAATCTTCCTTGGTTAAAGTTAAAACTAGGCTCCATTAAGAGGCTGGTTTTCAACCTTTGTATAAATCTTTTGATAAAAATGATTGTTTCCAAATCTGAATGGCTTGGAAACACAACAAAGAAAAACTAAAAGTACAACTTCTTCTTGAAACACTGACAGAGTATAGAACTTTTAATCTGCAAATCACCTAAGTGATTTAGGAGCACAGGCCCTGCTGAAAGTACTCCTAAGTCGCTGAGGTGCTCCTGAAAACCCCATACTAAAATATAATTTTTTTCGTGTGCTAATGCAATATAACTTTAATTCATATATATCTTATGAGTGGGACACAGTCTTATTAAACATGCTGGACATGGATAGTAGGGCTGTGCCAAAGGCCACCGTTCCATTTTGACTTGCGTTTTGACATTTTGACGGAACAGCGTTTCGTTTTAAATTTCATTTTGATTCGAAACTGCTGTTCCATTTCGTTTTGTTGAAACGGTTTCACGGTTTCAACCTGTTTTGATCTTTCGCTCATAGGCTATAATGGGGAAGCTCAAAATACCCTATAACTTTGTTGTTTCTGATTTGGATGAAACTTGCAAGAATGGTAGCTCATTCTGAGGGCATCATGTCTGCCACGTTTCAAGGAGATAAGTGCAGGGGTTTTGGAAAAAACTGCACCTCAAATTCTTGAAAGCAAAACTCATGTCACGTGTATGTGTTAAGCCACAGCAGGGCCAAAACTGTAGGGATGCTAGTCCCTGATAAGGCAATGAAGCCTGCCAAGTTTCAAGGAGATAGGTGCAGGGGTTTTGGGGAAACTGTACCTCAAGCTGCGGACAAGCAAAACTCATGACATGGGTGACACTGTGCGTGTTAAAGCGCAGCAGGGTGAAAGCTGCAGGCCTGCTAGCCCCTGCTGTGGCCATGAAGCCTGCCAGCTCTCAAGGGGATAGGTGCAGGGGGAGTCTGGGTTCTGGGGCCCTGCACCTCTGGCTGCTGACAGGCAAAACAATGCTGCTTTTATGCAGTTTTTCCATCCCTCCCCCCGAGCACTGGGACTGGAAGGGACCTCAGGAAAGGATGACAGTCACTGGCCAGCTACACAGTCAATAATGAGAGCACTCCTTCCCCCCACTTCTCTCCTCCCTCTCCTTACTTTAGTTTCTGTTTCCCTGCAGGCAAGCCCAGCTTGAGCTTCGAAACTCGAAACATTTTGAAAATTTCCATGTGTTTTGACTTGCCTTGTTTCGTTTTAAGGCTTTCAAAGCTCTCTGTTCCATTTCAATTTCGCTGTTTTGAGCTCAAAATGAGTCTAAACAGTGTCAAAATGAAACTGTTGTCAAAATTTCGCACAGCCCTAATAGATAGCAGCTGTCTGGCTTATTAGTGATATATGTACAATACACATATTTATTTACACATGATGTATAAAATAGCAGTGTTTCTCACTAATGAATCAGAGTTCCTCACTGAAGCCAAACAACAGGATATGATGAGGGATAAAAACTGATATGTAATCTGTGAAATCTCAGAAGTAAATGTTGACAATCGTGTATGCAAACCCTTTCAACAGGGAATGCTTGTTATAGGAAAAACCATAAAAAGCATAGTTAACTGTATGCACAATAATATAAAGATTTAGCAAGCTATTGCACTCTAGCTATGCAAACCCATTAATGTTCATGGGGATTGCACCGGCACACCTTTGCACACAGCAGCAATAAAGTTATGCTGAGAGGCCAGATTGTTTTTTTTATCTGATTTAGAACCTACTAATTGTCAGATTAAAACCCCCTAACAGCTGACACAATTTTTAAGCATGTTTGTACTAGCGCTTCCACTAGATGTGGCTGGGCCATGGTTGAACAATGTTTGCTTTGAGTTATACTAATGGAGTGAGTCATCTCTAGAGTTGAGACGCTTATGGCCAGTAGCTAAGCAACTGAATGTCCTATTTGGTGGGTTAACAAGATCTGATTATTTATCTGGTCTGGTTTCCTTAGCAACCTAACTTTGTCATGGGAAGAATTCATAAAGGTTAGGATCTTTTATCAGTCTGGCCACCTATTTGTAAGGGTAGTAATCAGAATAAGAAAATAAGAGCTAATGGAAGTGACCCATGCTGGTAAACAGGCCGTCTCACTGGCTGAAGGCTTTCAGAAGACCTTTACCTGTCTCAGTGGTGGTGTTGTCTTATGGTTAGATCCACATCTGAGACACTCTGACTGTTTCATCTTTCCCTAGTAACTTGCTCCTCGAGCTTGGGTGTCAGCCCCCCACTTTTCAAATTTGCCTCTGATTTGGGGTATGCGATTCAAGAAGTCAGTTCTTCAAAGATGTGAAGATTCAGCATTTCAGAAAATCAGGACCAAAATTTCTTGTGTTTGGACATCTAACACTGAGACATGTAAGATCAGAAGCATCTTTAAAAACACTAGCTTTATCTCTTCCCAGTTTCTCAGCTGCCTAAGTGCTAATAATACTAATCAAGTTTTGTGAAGTCCTTTAAATACTTGGGTAGAAGGTGTAGCATGAAAATAAATTACTAGTAATTAAATGGCTGCAGGCTTATTAGAAGGGCAGTGAGTGATTTGCCCATACTAATATTTAGCTAACTATATAAGGAAGTGCAAACCTGTAATCTTCTACATGTATACAGATATTTCATGCTGGTTTCTGGATTCTTGTATCACTTCCCGGAAAGATGTGTTTTCTTTGCATAATCAATGAGTGCCTAAGAGGCACTTCTGCATTCTCTCCTTGTTCACTTGTCAAGTTGGCTGAAGCCACTAATTTGTGTCACTAAATAGCACTTCTGCAAAAAGACTTGTTCAATCTTTTGTTTCCCATACAGGCTGAGTTTATTAAAACCAAAACAGTGCTGATTATAATGCTTGAAATCAATCATAGTTACAGCTACCAACACTGGTTTTGCATCCTACTGCATGCACCAACCTAAGAGCTTTGTTCTACTGATTCCCTGTACATTGATGTATATGTCAAAGGCACCCTAAAAAGTATAGCTCAGCCAAGCATAGCTCTTTCCTACTTCCTGCAAGTGATCCCAGAGATCTTGCATAGTCTTTTCATCTGTCACAAGAGTGTGATTCTGTTTAGCATTTGCTTGTGTATTGCCTTGTGTATATATGATTCACTGTCCTTTCCAGCATGGAATTTTAGACCTGCCTAATTCTTTGGGCCCAATTCTACTCTCAGTTACAAGCTCAAGAAACTGTTGACAGCAATAGATTTTCACCAATGGAGCTGAAAGCAAAGTTTGGCTCTTAGTCAGCTTCAGATATTTCTAAGCCTATGGTGGATTAAAAGAGGTTAGCTGAACATTGTGTACTGCTAATAACAGTAAAAACCTTTCAACATGGAAATAAGGCTCAGTCATAGAATGGAGCACACTAGCTTTGCTAACAGATGATTCATTCTAGCTCACAGCCAGGAGAAAGATTTCAACACTGATGCTCCTGGGCCTGTTGGTGTCATTTGATACTACTGACCATGGCACTCTGTTCTCCTGCCTAAGGTAGCAGCACCAAAATGGCTCACATCTTTGTTCAGGATACTCTCACACAGCTGTGAGAGGTGACTTCTCCTTTGCTCTGCAGCACTCACTTGTTGGGTGCCAATTCTGTCCCTGTCACCCAGTCAGTGGGGGCACTATCATCTCCTGCTGTCAATACAGACAGCAGCCTACATCTTCATTTCTACTACACAGCATGTTTTCCAACTACCTTGTTGACCATGATCAGCACCTTGATGTAGCTTGGCTGATGCTCTACCTGGTCGCTGACTAAATCCACAGCACTACAATTCTTCTAGACTCCCCAGTGCTGCCTGACCTTCAAATTGTTACAGCTATTTAGGATAAGGGCAAAAAAGAGGCTGTTTTGGTGTTGCTTTTATCTCACTGGCCAGAAGACCAACATTTTTGTGTGAAGGTATAACAATGGAGTGTCATGTCTTCGTGACTTCCAGGCTATTCACATATAGACACTCGTAGAATTGGCCACAAGTAGCAAGGAGAATGCCTGTCTTTTCCTGATGATAACCTCCTTTGACAGGTCCATTCTACAAGAGCTATGGAGCTGTCAATCTCAAGACAGATGCTTGTAAGAGCAGGAGACAGGACTTCCTAAAAAAAAACATATGCCAATACCTAAAATCTGTAAATTACATGGCCAGCAAAATTCAACCCACAGGCTGGTGAATGTGTGAGTCTTAATCCTTCTTACTGCTAAACATGTATCAGAAATACAGGAACCTAGGAACTGCTGTCCCTAAGCAATCAGTACAGTCGGTTTATGGCCTGAAGCCTGAAATTTTATATTCCTTAGAATTTTTTTACTTAGCTATATAAAGTTCCCATTTATGTTACAAATATTAGATCCTTTTCTCAATCCCACTAACTTTTTGGCCTCAATGATTTTCTATTGCAGCAAGTTTCACAAATTAATTATATGCAATATATATTAAGATGGAGATTAAGAGAAAAAACACAGGATGAGTAATGAGCTAGTTAAAAGGAAGATGGCAATGGGTAACCATTAAGGCTGTGTGAAGCTTTGGTTATGATTCAATTTGGAGGAGATTTGGCCCAATTCAGCAGCTGTATCTCTGAATCTGAATCGAATCAGAACACCCATTAATCTCTCCAAATTGAATTGGAAGCCTCTGATTCGATGATTCGGACATAGGCCCAGCTTTATATGTTTTTTTTTTTACATACCTCAAGGTACCAGGTGGCTTGTGAATGCTGAGATGGTGGGTGGATGGAGCATCCCTCAGGAGTGCTGGGAGGGGTGGGGGGTCCCCAGTACGCTTGCTGGCAGACCTGGAAGTGGACCAGAAGTACTTCCGATCCACTTCCAGGTCTGCCATGGAGCATGTGGGGGACCCTCTTCCCCTGCACCCTGGCTCGGTGACTGGTTCCTCCTTGGTCTGGGGGGGCACCCAGGGTCCCCCCACAGCCAATCACTGAGCCAGGGGGGTGTGTGGAGGGGTCCACCGCTGAGCATGAGGGAGGCACCCCCTGCGCTCCTGTGGGACTCTCCATCCACCCCAGCATTGCAGAATTCATGAGCCACACTTGGTACCTCAAGGTATGTAGAAAAAACATATAAAGCTGTGTCTATGGCCGAATCGCTGATTCTTTGAATTAGAATTGAATCTTCAGATTTGGATTCGGCTGAATCGAATTGGGACAGTGATATGAATCAGCGAATCGAATCACTGTCCCCTGAATTGGGCAGAATCCGAATTGAATATGGCCCACTTCGCACACCCCTAGTAACCATGTTGAAAGTGAAATTATTGGGCTGCAAGGAAGTTACAAGCGCAGTTTCTTAAGGATTGATTTTAGGACCGATTTAATGTCATGCTTGCAGTAAAAACTGTGGCACAAAGTGTGCTAATGGTGATAGTTTCTGAGGGCTTTGAGAAGTATTGTCTCTATAGGGGAGTTCATGAAATCATACAAGAGTTACTGCATGAGTTTGAGGACTCAGATAATAGACATGATAACATTCAGTAACACAGAGTGCATGCATTTGGGAACTAATATCAAAAGCTTATGTTGTTAACTGAAACTCATTTCCAGTTAGAAATGACTGAAGAAGGACCAAGGTTTATTAGTTTATCAAAAGAAGCCACCAAGAAAAATGTGATCCTAATATGTGTCGGTCAAGGCAGTCTTTGGGAAGTATATTGCCATTGTCTGAAACAATGCTGCGACTTCATCTGAAATACTATATCATCCTGGTCACCCATGTTCAAGAACAATCAATTCAAACTGGAACAGGCGCGCAAAAGACTTGTTAGGATGATCTGTGCAAAACTGCAAGACCTTGGCTTGCTTAGCCTAGCAAAGTGAAGGCTAGAGAGATGACTTTTCTCTAAAAATACATCAAGAGAATAAACGCCTGAGCAAGAGATGAGCTATTTAAGCTAATGGGTATTGATGGTAAAAAAAGAAGTGGGTATAAATTGGCTGCAAATTTCAGCTGGAATTTACAGGTAGGTTTCCATTCAGCAAAACAGTGAGGTTCTGTAAATAGCCTTCTAATTAGTGTAGTGAGGACAAAAGTCTAGCTGCTTCTAAAATAATTGGTTTCTGACAGGGATTATGTGGTGGTGCCTGCTCCAGAGGGCTGGACTTGATGACTGAGTTCTATCTTCCTATAGTTCCCATGTCCACCTCAATGTCTCTAGTTTTAAACTGTATTGAACTAATCTGTCAAAATATGCACATAAATCATGTAAGCTACTGGCTAAAGCCCATAAATAAAATATTAAGGCACATCACTAAACAAGTACTGAGAATCTCAAGCAAAGTAAAACAAAAAAAAAGTCTACTTAGTCCTTAAACTCTGTGAGTTGGTTATGGCTCTTCTGTGTATTCTTCCCTACCTACTCCCCAGCAGGGTAGTGTGTGTGTGCAGGTGCAGCATTCTCCTGTAGGAGCTTCCTGGTGGTGTTACAGCTGAGTGCTTCCACCCACAGTGGATGTTATTTTATCACACCCCAAGGTTTGGTGGCATCAGTGGAGGAGGGAGGCAACAGGTGCAAGCAGATCTGGCAGGTCTCAGCTGCAGCCTCACACCTTGTTGCCTTAGGAATTGGAAGGAGAGGATGCTTTCAGAGGTACAGCACAATTAAAGCTTTGATCTGTGGAGGGAGAGGATGTGGCCAGGTTCCTGTTTCTCCTTTTGCTCAAAATAAGGCTAACCCCTCCTAAGTAGCTAGATGCTGCTCCTCCCAGAGTATTTTAAAACCATCTCTGGGGTTTGCCAGATGGAAAACCTTGCCAGGGCAGTGCGATGTGATTTTTCCTCCTTTCCCTACCCTGCTCCCTCCCAGGTACTGTTCAGGATACTTGTGCACCATATTAATTAACATTTTGATAACATGTATCTTGCAAAGTACACTGAACATGGCAGCAGCCATCCAAACTCTCCCAGCTCAGGGCAGCGAACAAATTTCATTTTCAAACTTTAGGTAAGTGGCATCATCCTCATCCCCTCTAACACCCTAGTTCTGAACCAACAATTACAGCCTCAACATTCAACTATGAATAAGTAGACTCATAAGGAAAGCTTTTATACTGAGCTATTAGATACAACTGAATGGCTAAAATTACCTTTCCTCATAAACAAAGAAAAGCCAGATGATAGGATGCTACAGATGACAGGCTGCAAACCCTGGGCTTTCAGGAATTGGAAAACCAAATTTTTGTGTTGGAAGAAAATGAATGAGGAGGTCTGAAATGTCTAAAAACAGATCCAGTAGGGAGAGCAGAAAGGAGACAACAATGGAAAATGAAAGGAACTAGGGCAACTACAAATTCAATAGGAGGGCTCTCTAAAACAAAGGAATGCAGTATGCTCCTTTTAGTTGAGACTTCACCTGAGATTTGGGGAGATGCAGGAGTTGGGAGAGGAAGGAGTGGTGGGAGAGATGATATTGCAACTATACATCTTTCCCCAGTAATTTAGCTGATGCATTCCAGCCCTTATGAATATGCTATGATCTCTCACAGCCTGGACTCTCGCATGCTACTCAGATCTCACTTTCTATCCCAAATGCCCATATACATCCATTATATGTGGCAAATCTCTTTTTTAAATGTAATCACTATATTTAGGCTGGCAGCAAAGGGCTTTATTTTTCTGTGACTGCCACTGTCTTTCTTTTGAATCAGATCTAATCAACTCTGAATTGGTGGCATGAGTTAAAGACTAGTGAATGTGATGGGAAGAGCTCATGTAACTTAAGCACTGACGGGGGCAAAAGTGTGAGGTTGTAGGAAAATAAATAACTGGCTGGAGGGTGTAACAAGGTGCAAGAGAATGGTTTTCTCAAGGGTGCCTGCCTTATTTCAAACTTTCTTATGCCTTGCTGCCACATCCCTCCTGTCTGCACAGAACTTGCACTCACCTACCAAAACACATCTTACTCTACCCCTTATATCTCCTCTATATTTGGTCCATCATGTCTTCAGTGCTCCTAATTTCCACTGGCCTGAGGCACTGGTATTGTGAGAGCCTTTCAAACCTAGATCCTCCTCAGAAAGTGAAGTGTATCAATGCCACACTGGTTCCTGTAAAAAGGTGAGTGGTAAAGGTGTATAAAGCCATCTGAAATTAAATAACTACCACTAGTAGCAGTGTGCATCAGTTGACAGGTAAAATATTATGTAACAAGTGAAATCATCAAAAGGAAATGTAAACAGGAAAAATGATTAAAGATTTTAATGTATATGAATCAAGTCTGTAGCAGCAGGGAAAAGTTCTTAGAAAAAAAAAATCACATAAAAGATAGAAGCACAGTACATTAATGGCCTTCTGCACTCATTCTTTTTAGCACCCTTCAGTTCCCAAAAAGGTATCCAAGAGCAAGCAAAAGCTCCATATGGCATTGCCATCTCCTGAAGCCACTAGCATGGGCTGAATGATGCTTTCACTTGCTCTTCCTAGATCAAGAAGCTTGTATCCGGGGAGATTCACTTGGCAAGTGAGAAGCCATAATTAATAGCAAAGAGCATCATGCTGACTTGTCTGTACAATAGTTTGGTCTCTGCATTTGGGCCAATCCTTCTTCCATTGCAGTCGATGGAAATATTGCTATTGATTCAATGGGAAAAAATTTGGGCCCAATGCCTAACATGGCTGTCTTATGAGCTCTGCATGGGCTATACATTGCTCAGCCATGTCTACTGGGCCTTGGCCTGCATTTGGGCAATGTAGAGCTGTTCTCCACTAAAAGTGAGCTAGGGGGGATATTATGCTCCCAGCAGGAGTGCCAGGTACAAACACCTACCACAACACACCTAAGAATTTGGGAAGTTGCTGAGACTAGCACAGAGAAATCTGTGGGCACTTCCCCCAGGGGCTGTGGGCTTGGCAGCTCCACACCCCTTCATCTGAGAGGAAGTTTGAAGGTGAAACTCAAAGAAACTTCCCTTTACCCATGATTTTCTGCAGGGAATGCAGTTGGGCTCAAAGGTGGCATTACAGTGAAACTGTAGTACAAGTAATAGTTGCAGGGAAGGCCAAATTAATTAAAAAACTTTTGGGTGTGTTCCTCCAGATAGTGGCTTGTAGGAAAGGTACATGCCTCCCTACAAGCCACCTACCCACTGCTGGCATATCACTTTGTTTAGAAGCCTTCTCTGAAGTGCCCATGTGACAAGGGGAAGAAGAGATGCATGGAGACATCTGTTCATGTCCAGTTCCAACCAATCTCCTACTCAGCTGTGGAAGAGCTAGAGAATTGGATAGTGATTCAGACTCAAAAGAAGGAGGTATGAGAGGTGGCTCTGGCTCACAGTCAAAAGAAGGAGGTGGCTCTGACTCAAATGCTCTACATAGTGAAGACATGGGTTTGTCTTTATTATCTCTCCCTGGCCAACTACTGAAGGAATCTTTGCATGCAAACTGGTCTGGGCCAAGCATGTTACAGTTCTATATGGATCACTGCTAAATTGCCATGACATGCTACTTGCTTAACTCAGAGCAGTTTCAGAGGTGAATTCACCAGAGACTGCTAATCCAGAAAACATTCAAATAGATTTTCCTTCTCACTGCATGGCTTTCATCTCTTCTCCTTGTCACATTTCTATTTTCCCTCTTTGAGGCTTGAGTAACTCTGCAGCATGCTGATGACAGAGCATTTGTTCAAAGCCAGTCTGCCACCCAGGCCCCAGCCAAATATATGGAATGATAGAAGAGGCAACCTGCCCAAACATGAGACCTTGTTTTCTTATTCTCCTCTCTCCTTCTAATTTTTCCTTTGTCTTTTATCAGTCTCTACCTTACACACCTTGACATTTCCCATTCTCTGGACCGGGACCACAGAGCATAACTTGCCCCATTCAGGATTTTGTGGCTTAGAGTAATAGGGTCCCTGACTTTTTTCCATCAGCCAAGTCAACTCCTTTGGTCATGTCCAATGCACAACAAACTGTTGGTGCAGAAGGGCAACAGGTGACTATGGGGTGGAAGGAAATGTTTCATGTAGCTCTCTGTTCCCATCATCCATCATTTTGGTGCTATCCTCCCCACCATATTGTACATAAAAGGAGATAACTAGGGTTTTAATTTGTACACGAAGAAGCAGTGATCCACCCAGATCATCACTGGCAATGAAACACAAAACCTCCAGCATCAAATTGTGAACCACTGTCTCTTGAGCTAGAGGAGTAACTCCATTATTGGTTGCAGTAGTATGCTCTTATTTGCTGTACAGTAGCCACTAGGAGGGAATATGATATATGAAAACAGCACAACACTTAACCTACACATTTGGGCACACAGGTTAATTCATCCTCCAGAGCAGGACAGAGAGGATATTCTTGCTATTGTCCTATCCCAACTAATGCTATGTCAGCAGGTAAAATGTAACTCATACTGCAAAGAGTGCAAGTTAAGCACTTAGCACCACCAGGAAGTCCTATATGTCCTGGTGCCTTTTAGGAACGTGTCCATTTGCTCTTAAAACACTGTCTGTGTTACATATCACCAAGATGCAATATTAATTCAAATATTTTCCAGCATAATATAAAGGTTCTAATTATTTGAGGCATTTTATTTGCAGTGTGGTAAATCATTATAATTCATAAACAACTAGGTGTTTGAGAACCACTCTATTTCTGGCTCCCAAGTGGATTCTTCACTTGGTATTTATTAAAACTCTGATTTTTGTACACTAAATACAAATAGAATTTAATTGGGGAGACAGTGGGATGCTAAAGAAATCCTTACTCAGCCAACCAAAAAGAAAGGAAGTCCCAGCCTCACAGCCAACTCCAATACCTCTGTGTCAGCTTTGGACCCAGAAGATCGATACAACCCTTTAAAACACAACAGGTCTCCTATATGAAAATACCCTTTCTCCTTACAGTTAGCTGGAGTGATAATCAGGGGAAAACCCCACATACTGTACACTGGAGAGGAGACTGGCTCAGCAGACAACTAAACTCCTCTCTTCTATAGTTCAGCCCAAATGTTCCTATATATTTAGCCTGTCATTATACAGAGATGCATCACACAGGAGACAACAGGCTGCCAAAGAGAAAGAGAAACTCCATCATAGGTCTATTCAATGGACAAGAAGAAGAAAGGAAATGTAAATGATGCTGTTCAAACACCTCTAGCAAAATGACTACACAGTTAATATGTACACACTCCAGTGTCTTCCTGATCCTCTGCTTAAGTTTGTGCCAATTTTATCCCTGACTTGAAAAGATAAGCATACACCCACCCCCACAGACACATTCCACAGCTCACGGGATTTGGGCTTTTAATCTCCACAGAACATCCACAATTTGCTAGCTGTTAACTAGAATACTTACGTTCAAAGCAGGAACATCATCAACAACGTGTCTGATTCAGCGCAAAATATCCCAGCTTCCCCAATTTGAAGGGCTCTTGCTACTTTTGTGCTGTTCAAAACTGGATGGATTCTATGACTGTGATTTTCAAAACAGAGCTTAGATATTTATCTGCTGTTCATTTTCATAGAAAACCATAGGTCCAAAAGCTAAAGACTACTCTTAAATTCCTCACAAGGTGTATTTGTACAGGGATGGGCAGTTATTTCCCTATTTTATTTGCTCATTAGCTGCTGAGGGATATCAAGTGTACAGAATAGCTGCTTGCCCTCTTGCAACCATGCACCCCTTTCTTCCCAAATTCTAGATCTGTCTACTTAGAAACTCTCTCCCCCAACCAATGAAAGTGGATCTCCTGCAAGGGCCAGAGATTACTACTAGAAACATGTGCACGCTTCCAGGAATTTTACTAAGCCCAGGCATCAAAGCCGTACATAGAACTGAATTGACTCCTTTCTCCTGATGCTGTTTATACTCATTTTTGGTTGTAGAAATTTCTGTTAAAACAACTTCCAATATTCACAGGGCAGGGGGAATCACCAAAAGGAAATACTAACGTTTCCTAGGAGTCTCTCTGGAAACATATTACAGAGCTTTCATTCTGCTCAAGAATTTCCCCCCAACATGTCAAAAGAGGGCATCAACAGTTAAAGAGCAGAGAATGATGGGAGATAGTTGGTATTCTGCCAACAGCAGTTGCCTAGTACGATGTGTTTTGGATGAATGCACATTTTACCTCAGTTTGTTCCAGGCTCTCTTTAATGCTTCCAGAACTGTGCTTTTTGAAACATGTACTGTACGTGCAGCGTGCCTTCCTGCTTTTATACATATACAGTTTCTTGCTACTTGGCTTCTATGCTATGGATTATATTTGTCACATTATGAGTCTTTCAATATATACTAATAGTTTTATGCATTTAACAATCAGTTTTGCTTTTCATTTTATGTATGTGTGTTTTCCCTGCACTGTGTTTTAGACAGATCCTGTGCATATAGGGCTAAACCTAATAACATCATTCACTGCAGCGGCAAGACATTTTCCCCTGGAGTAGGATACAGTGATGATGAAATAATGCTGTGGTTTCAAATCCCAAACCAGCTGTTACTAGTATATGCATTCAAATTCACTGCCTCTATGTCCATGTCAGAGGCACAAAAGCTTGTGACTGATTTAATAAATGATTTATTATTTTGAATGTATAATTCAGGGATACAGCTTCCACATGGCTTCAACCAGAAAGCAGACACATAGAATATATGCAGCTTAATGCTCTAATAACACAGGGCAAAACTAGTTCCATGTGCCCAAATACTCTAAGTATTTTCCTCTTGTGCCAAGCAACAAGGGAATTTCACGCTGTTTGCTAATGTTGGCTCTTTTAAAAAAATAAAGGCAATTTTCTTTTTTCTGGCTTTGTATATATACATACACCTACACACACAGAGATATACATATATGCATTTATATATAAAAATAAAAGCATTTGTAACATTTAGAATAACAATGAATAAGCTACCTTGTTTACTGATACTATAGTGAGCTGATATACTCATGTTTTCTATCCGTGAACTCTTGAGACTATTAGCTCAATATATGGAGGTCAAATTTAAAGTCATTTCACAACAGTAAATCTAAAAAAAGATTACCACAGAAGCAACTTGAGACCTATGAAAGAGCCTTTTCCACTACAGTAAGTTGCTTTGATGGAATACAAAAATCAAGTCTAAAAATCTCTCTCCTATAAATCACAGGTTTGCAAAGCATAATCTGGCTACATCATCAGTTGCAAGATGTATTTTAAATCCTAGCCAAATCAAAAGCAAAAATTCTTCACCTAATTCCTGTTCTCTCTGCACTGTGTCATCATGGCAATTTGTTTCCAGGGCTGAAGTATTTATTTACCCAAAGTAAAGCCAATTTGAACAAACGTCCAAAATATTAATAGACTAAATGCATCCCAAGTGTAATTTCACTGACTTCATGGTTGTTCCATCAGGAGCTATATTTAGCCCATCATATTTTGTCATGACACTGTTTAGAAAAGCAATTCCTGCTCTACCCGTAATATATCTACTTGGGAGAACAATAGAGAAACCTGAGGCTTATAATCAATCACTATATGTAGCACTTTTCACACATGCAAAGAGACAGTGTACTAACAGACAAAGTAACAAACCAAGTTGTCCAAAAACATGACTCTCATAAAAACCAACAGAATGGAGGGCCAGGCTTTTCCAAGGATATAAATTAGAGTGCAAAGTAACTGTTTTGTATTTACATTGTGAGTTATGGAACCTTCTGGAGCCAGGGTATGAATAATCAAATCATGCATTCACAGTAGGATCAATTTATCAGGTCTCTACAGCTGCCCATATCATATACAGCTGTGGACTCTATGAAAGGTCATTACCAGTTCTGGCACCATAAAACTGTTGGCTTAGAAAGGTTATTGAAAGGTTTGCATTCTGTGAATTGGCTTATAGGTATAGATATATACATTATAAGGGTTCAAGATGGGCAGCAGGGGTTAATTAATTTCTAAAGAGCTTAGATTTCTCAGTCATACAATTTCTCTGGCCCTGGAAGCAGACAGGTTGTCTAACACAACAAGGCCATGGATGAACACACAGCCTGGGAAAGAGGAAGATATGTACCACAGTGCTCCATAACACGAAATAAAGTGACACCAGGAACAAAGCCCGAGAGTGCCTCTGAGGCAAGACCTAATGCCACCATGCAACAATCTCTACAGATTCTGGTAGTCTTACTTGATCGATATTAGGCCACCTCTGTTACAGGTGTTTGTAAATGGCAGATTAATCATGCTGATATGTGGGAAAATGCATGGGGCTGATCCATCAGTGTATTACTGGAGTAAATCACTGGTGTTATTCTGTTTTAAGGCCATTGAAATAACAGAACAATAAAATGGACTAAAGGAGTAGTGAATTATCCTCTAAATATACATCTGATAGGGAACTCTTCATTTCAAAAGACACAAATAATGAAACATTATGGAATTCCACATTATTAAAAAGAGCAATCATGAACTACTTTGTCATTTTGATTGATCAAACTCAAAACAGGATTGAAAAAAATCAAGCAAAACGACATTATAATTATCACTGTTAGTAGATGAAGAACATAGGATGAATAACATTATCATATAAAGTATGTGCTCTCACCAAGGTAGGAAACACCTTCTTCTGGTGTGATTGTTCCATACTTAACCATCATCTTCACAAAATCAATCAGTGTCTTCATGATAGTTATCAGGGTTTCTTTTTCTTTTGCCTCTGTCTCTGCATCAAGGTACAAAACAAATTACATTCATAACTCTTGAGAGATTGTGTCCCATAAACCCTTTGTGTTAAACTCATGTATAAAGTCACAGACTGGTTGTTGGTGGCTTAGTGGAGATGGAAGCTGTTGGTTGTTCCCCTGAGAATGGTACTTTCAAAGGTGCTGTGCTCCTTCACTTTCAGAACCTTTCTATTTGGGTAGGCATTCACCAAAAAAAACCAGGATGAGATGTTGTTTAGCAGGTCTCTCTCTCTTGATATTCTACTTCCCCTTTAAACCATTTGGGACCTTTTGTCACTCTCTTGTTTTTAAGTTATTCTGTTTTTATTACTGTAAGCTGACCCAAGTCTTTGTTGGGAAAAGCACTATTTAAATCAAATAATAATAAATAGATATTGTGGACATAAGTATTCAGGGAATGTATTCAGGCCTATCTGCTGCTGGCTTTACAAACCGTTGAGCCACATAGCTTAGAGGTCTTTCTGAAGAGATACTCACACTTAAAAGATGTCATTATCTCTATATCTTAGCCTTATTCCCTCTTAAGGCCCCAATCTGTTTTTTAATTTAGGTAAGGCTGCATTGTTTTTGTAGCAACGGTGGTCCAGGATATATGAGAAGCAATGTTTTTTTAGTGATATCTTTTATTGGACCAACTGTACCGTATAGTTGGGAGAGATGTTAGACAATGTTTCAGGCACAAAGTACCTGATATGATCAAAACACCCTTACTTTTAACTGAGGGCTCAACAGACACACCTCCCCAACACTCAACTTGGAAGGATGAGGTACTCTTGACAGGAGACGCAATGGACTCTGCAGCACAGATTAAGCCCCTGGTTGGGACTGACATGGTAATAATATTTGGCATTTAGAACAGCCTTTTTTTTTATTAAGATATTTAGGTACCTAACTTCCATTGATTTCATCAGGATTTGGATGCCCAAACACCTTAAAAATCTGAGCCTAAACTGTTATTTAAAACTTTTTATCAGGATCTCAAAACACTTTACAAAGTAGGGCAAGAATAATTTCCTCCATTTATGCATGAGGAATTTATACCCTATACCCAGTGCTCTGTAGCATGTCCCTGCTCATTCACCTGTGCCAAATGAGGCAGTGAAGCTGCTCAGGGGAAGCTTTCCCTGCTGCAGCTTGTAAGATCTTGGTCTCTGGAGTGCTTGTGAGTGGTAGCAGGGAAAGCCTCCAGTGGCAGTCCCACAGCCTCATTTCCAGGTTTAGCGTGTATCAGTGGCAGGGGCAGCAAGTGGGATGTTCTTCAGAATAAAGTCCCTAGGAGCATAGGACCATGGTTTAGACAAAGTAATGAAGTGACTTCCCAATGGTCCAACAGCAGACCAGTGGCAGAGCTGGGAATAGAGACCAGGATTCCTAACCTCCAGATTACTGTAGTTCCCTCTCCTCTGACCTCTGTCTTCTTATTTGTCATTAAAGCATCTGTTGCATTCCTGCCTGCACTGGCAAGATAGCTCAGATACCTGGCTGGGCATCAATTCTCTGGCCTCCTTGACCTTGCATGGTAGGACCCTAAACAGTCAGCCTGGAAAAGAGTGAGTTAAATGATTTTAACACTTCATAGTCTATTAATTTAGTTACATTTACTGGCATTGATCCACTCCTTCAAGATGGATCTTCAGGGATAATCATATTTGTACCCTGAGGGAACAGTCTAACACAAGAAATATGCAACACTTAGGCCCTTGAAATAGGAATAGTCACCTATGCATGGATGAATTTCAACATCAGTGAGTAGTTCTGACAATTGATAGCAGTTTAGATATACATATATTATCATTTATTGATATATCTACTATATGTTTTTGTCAAGCAGAGAGTAAAATCAATTGCCTGGATATTACTAAGAACTTGAGTCACTGGTCTTTACATCTACCTTACAATTTTTTTTTTTATTATTCTTTAAACCAAACAGATCAAAAGGAAGTCCAAAATCTAGGAGGTGTTGCACAGAATTTATGACATTACATGCAGTAGCGTCTAGATACTTTAACTGAAATGAAAACCTGTCATTAAAACAAGACTCTATAATTTAATCCCACTAACTACCTGTAGCTCAATCCATATCACTCTTACCACTCAAACAGTCACTCAGCAGTCTGTTACCTGTATGACTTGCATTGAGATTTGGTAGTGAACAACTGACTAGAACTGTACATACCAGCCAGGCAGTTTAGAGGGAGATGTCACTGATCTAGTATGGACATACAGATCTTCAACAACTTGCATCATTCAAAATATTCAATTTTAATGGGGAAGGAAATACTTTATGGGCAGAAATAGAGCATCTCAACTTAATAATACCACAGTGGTGTAGCGAACTTCGTTGGCAAAACCAGTAGTGCTGGTGGTGAAACTGGAAGTGCTGCGGGGGACTGAATACCCCTGGAGAGCCCGACTGGTGCCCCCCCAGCCAGCTCTCCCCCACCCCCCTCATCACTACGCTACTGTAACACCTTTTAAAAAATGGAGGATTCTGGTAACCAAAGACTGAGCATTTTTTACCATAACGTCTTACATTTAAGATCTTCAATGTCAATAATGCATATATTTCAGTTTGCTTACTGATCTCATATCCACCATATTTAACTTTTTAACCTCAATTATATTCCAGAGAGGATGAAAAAAGGCCTTTGACCTGGTCTCCCATGATGTCCTCATGTTCAAATTGGGAAAACGTGGCCTCGACTACTTCACGGTCTGGTGGCTAGGTAACTGGCTCCATGGTAGGACCCTACTGATTGATGGAACTGAGTCATCATGGCAAAGGGTGACCAGTGGCATCCCCCAAGGGTCAGTACTCAGACCAGTGCTTTTCCATATGTTCATCAACGATTTGGATCCAGGTATTAAAAGCAAACTAGCAAAGTTCGCTGACGACAACAAGCTGTGGGGGGTGAAAGGAGGATCTGGGAAATTACAGGCCAATCAGTTTGACCTCAATCCCTGGTAAAATCCTGGAGAAAATAATCAAAGAATCTATTACAGACAGGATAGCAGGAGGCAGTATTCTGAAGAATAGCCAACATGGCTTTGTTAAGGGCAGGTCATACCAGATCAACCCCAGATTTCCTTCTATGAGCAGGTTACTTGCCACCTGAATGGGGGAAATGAGGTTAGTGTCATATACCTGGACTTCAAAAAGGCCTTTGACCTGGTCTCCCACAAAGCCCTCATGAAAAAATTGAGAAAATGTGGCCTTGACTACTTTATGGTTTGGTGGCTAGGCAACTGGTTCTGTGGTAGGACCCTGAAAGTATTGATTGATGGAACCGAGTCACCAGGGCGGAGGGTGACCAGTGGTGTCCCTCAAGGTTTAGTACTCAGACCAGTGCTTTTCAAAATGTTCATCAACAATTTGGATCCATGTATTAAAAGTGAATTAGCAAAGTTCACTGACAACAACCAACTATGGGGGAGTGTGGTCATGCTCAAAGACAGGCTGGCAATACAGGCTGACCTGGACAGGCTCACGAGGTGGGCAGACCTCAACCAGATGTCATTAGTACAGAGAAATGCAAAGTGCTCCATCTGGGGAGAAATTATCCACAACACGCTTACAGGCTCGGCAGTGCTACGTTTGCCAGCACCACATCTGAATGAGACCTGGGTATCACGATAGACACCAAAATGAACATGAACCACCAATGCAATGCCATAGCTGGCAGAGCTAATCAAACATTGGCATGCATCTACTGAGGCATCTTGAGCAAGGCTAAGGATATCATTCTTCCTCTCTATTCAGCCCTGGTCAGACCGCAGCTGGAGTTCTGCATCCATTAAGGGCACAACATTTCAGGAAGGATGTGGAGAAGCTTGGGAGAGTCCAAGGAGGGCCACACGCGTGATTAGAGGCCTGGAAACCAAGATGTATCAGGAGAAGCTGAGGGACTTGGGATTGTTTAGCCTGGAGAAGAGAAGACTAGGGAGGGACTTGGTTGCAGCCTATAAGTATATCTGAGGAGTACATCAGGGGGAGCATCTATTCACCAAGGCCCCCCCAGGGGAAGACAAGAAATATTGGGCACAAGCTGATTGAAGAGCGCTTCAGGCTAGACATAAGGAAAAACTTCTTTACAAGCAGAGTGTCAAGGATTTAGAACAAACTCCCCCGAGAACTGGTACAGTCATCCACCCTGGCCATCTTCAAAAAATGTTTTGATGCCCATATTGCTGGGATCATTTGATCCCAGCAGTCTTTCCTGCCCATATGCAAGGGGGCTGGACCTGATGCTCTGTAAGGTCCCTTCCAGCCCCTAACAACTATGACACTATGAAAATAAAAAAAGCAACATGAGCAACAGGCTTCTTATTCCAATGGTCATTCTTGCATGTTCACAAACAAGCACATTCACAGAAGTAGTACCCCAACCTTTTCACCCTGCAGGTCAGATGGGTAGTGCCAGGCCTATCTGTGGACTGGATCCAGCTCGTTGATCTGATCTGGCATGCAGGGTCAACACAGCAGGGGCCTGAGCCAGCCACATGGCAACAGCATGGCCCTGACCTGGCTACAAGGGGTGAGTGCATCTGGGACCCAATCCAGCTGCGCAGCAATGACTTGGCCTTGATCCAGCTGTGCAGGGCAGGTCTGGCCAAGGCTCAATCTAGCCATGTGGCAGTGGCCCAAGGCTAATATGGCCATGCAGTCCTTGGTAATTTGGCAGCAGAGGAGGAATGGCTGCATTAACTGCCACTGCTCCTTCACCACCAAATTTCCCAGCCCATGGGGAACCCTTTAGGCCAGATGACATGGCTCCATGGGCCAGGGATTGAGCACCCCTGCTGTATACTAAAGCTGTCTGAGGATTGGGTAGGGATGTGTGGACTTTCATTACTGACTCTGCAACCAAAGGTTAACCTAATCATGACAGAAGAAATAGTGGCTGGAAGAAGAAAGGTTTGAGAGTGGGATTACTAGGGCTAACAGGATTATCCTAATGGGAGCAACGCCAGACTTTGATGTAGAGTTCTCTATCAGATGATTTCCTTTTTAACGGCAAATCCTACTCCAAGTGGAGGGTGAGGAGGGAATAAAGGGAATCTTTCTTCAAGATGGAGAGTAGCAGTGGAAGCTTTTGAACATCTGCAATGTGCACTGCTGGTGGGCCCTGGCTGCAGGACTGTGGCCTAGGAACAATCAGCTGAAGCTGCATGCAGGATTTATTATACTTATATCTGAACTGTCCAGAAGACTCTTATCTGTAAGTGGTCTTAAAAGCAATCCTGTAGCAATTGCAGTGAGCATCTTTTATCTACAACTGGATAGGAGATCTGGCAGTCAGAACACCTCATAATAGAAAGAGATTTTGGAGGACATTCATTACACCTTAACTAAAATATTTAGAATAACAGCTGTTCTGAAAGCTAAAAATCAACAAGTTGTGGCCATGATATTAATGCATTTAATACACTGGAATTGTTACTTGACCCCTGAAAACAGGCCTGGCCTCCAGGTATCTAATTTTTTTGTCAATACTTGAAAAAGTAGAGGGACAGAGCACTGACTGTTTCAGGACTGGCCATGGCAGAATAATAAAGAAAAAGAATATGCTTTCAAAAGCAGACTTTATAGAAAGAGATTCAACATGGCAATGCCACTTTGTATATGGGAACTCATATAAGCTCCATGGGTTCTTATAGAGACATTTAAAATTTGTCATGAAGTTTATTGATTTCCACAGAAATATGATTCAGCTACTGGAGAGGTGTCTACACTTTCAGTACTGGAATGGATCCTCATTCTCTCAGATCATGCTTGCAATAAGATAAAAACAGGAATTTTCATGATAAAAAAGTACCTTGCCTTGAGTTAAATTGAGTATGGCATGACAAATCCTTTTCTCCTGCCCTGACTTTCCTCACCACCTTCTTCTCATTGTTCTTTGCTTCACTCACTCATGTTTTTGCAATAAACTTGTCAGTCTTTCTGCATCATGAGCACAGAATTCATCTGCCACCACTGAGTTACATGAGAAATTATTGGCATACTATATTGTATGGGCCACTGGTAGGCAAGGATAGGTGACAACACTATTCTGGCCTTAGCTCAAGGCCCAACACAACTGAGGAGCTGCCTCTCAGAAACTCTACACACATATTGGTAGGGGTGACTTGAATCTTCTCGTCCTCAGCTGGCAGGGAAGGAGCCTGAAATAGGAGACAAGACTAAGACATGTCTAAAGACTGATTCACAGTTCTACTTGCTTGCTTACCCATTGAACTCTCTGCTTTGTCAATAAAGAGAGGGGAGAAGGAAGAACCCTCAGCCCAAGCTTCTAAGAGGAAGGGGAGGACAAAATAGGAGAGTGCAAGCCTTCTGGAAAGGACAAGGGGAAAAAAAAAAAAAAAATCACCTCTGGTCCTGACTCCTGCTCCTGTCCCTACTCATTGCCTGTGGGGATGGGTGGTGGAAGGATCCAGGTTTCTTCAGAGGGAAGAATCTGCCGAGTTGTTGGTTTTGTTGGTGACAGTGAAAGAATGGTTGCTGGCTGAGGAGTGTGAGAGTGGGTAAGAGACAGTGTGCACTGACAGAGCAGCTGTGGCTAGGTGCCACAATCTAGCTGATAATGCACTGGGACAGAATAATGCATAACACCAGAGAAGGAAGATGTGATTCAGGGTCTTCATCACAATATAGAATGGAGTCTGTGGTTTGAGAAAAGGATAGGAATGCTAAGTATAATTTACTGGCACCATCACTGTGCAGATGATGACAATATGGCCTGATTCACTTTCTCATTTCCCTTAACTCAGGAGAAAAGGCTCTTACTGGCAACATCTCTGGGGAAAACAATTTGCCATATTTTTCTTTCTTTGTCTTAGAGAGAAATGATAAAGAGAAAGAGATTTCAAGACTCCTGGGTTCATAGCCCCAAACTGTTAAGGTACCTCTGTGGAGGTAATACACTTTGTCCCTGGGGAGTGGAGTTTGTGACATCATTCTGCAGCAGTCTCTGTAGCTGAACTAGGGATGATCTGGATGGGATCTGAAAGGAGTTCCATCCAGTCTTTCTTATCTTAAGGGAGAAGTCCCTGAGACATGGGGCCTTGAAGTTGGTGGAAGAGATTTCAGGCTGAGAAAGAAAAATGGAAAAACCTCAACACACAACTAGATTCTGCTTTCCTTGCTAAATAATGCTCTAAAACACACTACTGAGAAAACATAGAGCTCACCTGAATTAAGACTTTTCAGCAGTGCGTAAAAGTTTGGGAAATATTGGAGGTCTTCAAAATTATTGTCTGAAGGGAGTTCATTTCTTCTTTCCAAGGCATTAGAGGAAGGCCATGTGTTATCCAAAGTATCATCAGATTCTCCGTTAATAAAACCATCTTGATCAGCGTTGCTGGGGGTCTTCATAGAAAGAGATTAGAAAAACAATGCTTTACATCAGGGGTCAAACATACGGCCCAAGGGCTGGCTCCAGCCCATGTAGCCAATGTATCTGGCTCACCAGGGAAATAGAAGTTTGTGGGTGTGGAAAAGTGGGGAGGGTGGGGAGTAAGGGCTGACAAAGCCCTGGTCAGCCTCCAGCTGCTTTGCCCATTGCCACTGTTGGGGACCTAGGTCCTTGACCATTGGCCCCACTGCTGCCACTACCCCAGGACCTGTGCTTGACCCAGAGCCACAGCTGTTGCTGCCATATGCTCTATGCCAGAGCCATTGCTGCTGCCCTGGCATGAAACATATGTCAGTGCCAACAGTGGTGGAAGCTGGAGCTGATGCCACTGCTATCTCATGTATTGGGTTGGAACTGAAGCTGCTGCCACCACCACCACTCCATGCACTGAGATGGATCTGGCCTCCAAGAAGCCCCACAGCACATACCCAGCCCAGGGCAGAAGGTGAGTTTGATACCTCTGTTTCAGGTGACATGATTAGAAGAGCAGCAAACATTATCATAACCTTATGCTGTGTACTGGCTTGAGCCAATATTTCTCTAATTGGAAGAAGATCAGTGGCTCTTAGCATTATTTCAATATGTGATCTTGGCATAAACTTTTATGTACTATATTGCTCATGTTTCTATTTGATGGCATTTCTTTAAAAACATTCTTACAGTTTCCAGACTGAACTAATTATTCCCTAAAGCACAGAACAGTGCATTGGTCTACTCATACTATTTAGTGAGTCAAAATGATTAGCTAAGAACAGTTACCATGTTTTCCTCCTGTTTTTCTTCTGTATCACTGTCTGTTCTGCTTGGAGGGTAATCAAGAGCTTCTGACTCCTTCTCACCATCATTTGCTTCGTTAGCAATTAACTGTTGTAGAACTTCAGCCACTTCATCTTCCAGAGTATAGGCCTGGCTCTCTGTAATCTGTTGACATACATTATTTTCCTTATGTACTCTGAATTGTAAACATACGGAATTTTTTAAACCAGTCTTCCATTAGTTAGTTAGTCAGCTATCTAACCTGTTTAATTGCTTCAAGGTTGAATACAGCCAAATTAGATTTGATTTCTTTTTCTGTGGAAGAAAGGACTAGATAGCTAAAACCATGGGCCCTGGTTGTGGCCTATATAGGTTACATATGGTGGAATATAGTCATATATGAACTGAAAATACAGTTAAACTTTTACAACTTCACTACAATACATTTTCATTCTTATGTTAATTCTTTTACTTGAATGCAGACTCAATTTTGTTGGTGCTTTACACAGATCTCCCTTTGAAATGCATAAGAGTTCATCATGCAAGATCATATTTAAGAAAAAAAAAAAAAACCAAAAAGGGAAAAAAAGAGTAGGTATTGCAGTAGATACACTAGTCTGTGATATCTGGAGATTTGGAATCAAACTGAGTTTTTTGATGGGTAACAATAAGAAACACTTATTAGGCTAGGTTCTGCTGGTGTATACCATTGTGCTTCCAGTGAAATCAAAGGCGCTACTACGTTGACTCACACATTAGAGGGTTGTGGCCCAGAGTCTTGCCATGACAGTGACGAGATACTTGATAAGACAAAGGAAGTAATTGAAAACAAAAAGGGAAATAAAAAAGAGTGTGACACTTTCATTCTCATCCTCAGTGGACTTTTGTCCACATCAGAACATACTATTACTTGCCATCTCTGGTTGCAAAACCCAGGATGCGAATAGCAAGGTTATTGCAGGGCAAGATGGATGTGCAATGGCACAAATGAGCTGAGAAAGTTGCCTAGAGCCTGACTCTCTCTTTCTGGTTCAAGTCAGTATTATTAGCTTGTCAGTTTTAGGCATATTGAATTTATCCCAGTGATTAAAACAGTAAATAAGGGTGGGGACACAAAACAATAGAACAGTTACGTTAAATGATAATAGGAAACTTACTAGACCCAAATTTAGCAGCTTTGAGACAATTTTATCAAATACTCCTCTATCATTTTCTTCATAAATTCTTGTGGCAATCTTCTGGACAATATCTTCAGCAGTTAAGGGAGTGCCATCTAGTTGATGGAGACCATCTGGATCATCTAAAAGAATTACAGTTTAACTGTATAAGGACCATCTCTATTTCATTGGATTTAGATATCTTTTAAGAAATACCTGTACGTATCTTCTTTCAGCTCAACCACTCTTTTTTTCCCAGATATTTGGGTACATTTATCTGCTGTGCATTGGTATTGTATGTTTGTAAAACATCATACCAATAACAGTGCAATATGTTAAATACACAACTGGTTGTTCTGCAAGAAGTCTCTCCTTGTAAGTACAAATAAAATGACAAAGCACAATCACTTGCTATTTATAAAAGACTATTTAAATGTCATACTACTACATTGCTCCTCTATCTGCTTACATGTATCTTATTGATGCTTATATTAACCATATGACTTAGAAGACAGGTGAGAACATGGAAAATATTGGTTTTTTTCCTCTTTGGATTTCAGCAAATTAAATATTTAATCTTGCAATCCTTGTCCACTCAAGTTATATCAATTTGAAAGTAAACAAGGTAAGCAGACTTTGATTATGACCATGATCAGCATACTTTGGTATAATTAAATAATACCTTAAGGCAAATCCAGCTCACCTTACTCCAGGGACTCACTATACCCACTGAAATCAATGAATTTTGCCTGTGATTAAAGCAAGCATAATTTGGATCTGAATATTTTTTCCTTCTCCGCTATGTGATAAATAACAAATGTGCCAGTAAGACAATTAATATATGGAAAAATCCCTGTATATTAGTTAATTCTATAAAAATAATACTTAGAGTGTACTTTCTTTTCAGTAACTGAAATGTACTTATGTTTATATGAAAACATAGCTTACAAGATATGATATCCTCCTGCCCCTGAATCTGACAGCTATACTAAACATATACAGATTACGTATTTGTAGTGGATCCATGGAAGTGAACTGTGAAAAGTGTCACTGACCATGAGCTTCTCTATACTTGTGTGCCAAGTTGCAGAAGATGTTAGGTAATAGGTTTCTAAACTAAAAACCAGTTATTAAAATTACAGTCCAGTGATGAGAATGGTCCATTTTTAGGTAGATGATTGAATGATTCATGACTGCAATAACTTGCATGAAAAATCCAACCTAAATGTTACTGAAAAGTTGAAATACCTTGAAATTTATAATCCAGCCCACTTTTAGTGGAGTCATAGTCATCCACGAGCCTGCGGTTCTTGGTGGAGTCTGCATCATCAAGGGCCAGTTGTTGCTCATATAGGGAGCTTCTAATTGATGCCCTCTCCTTTTCATTTCTCTCTTTTTCTGCTACTGACTGTAGCAGGTTCAAATCATCAGCAAAGGAATAATTTCTGAATTCTGGCTTATTTTCTGGAAAATTTATTAACACACACATGACATGTAGTCTCAGACCTCTCAGTATGCTACTGTGTAGACTTGAAGAATTAGCAGGAAAAATGGTTTACCTGTGGAGACTGTTTTTCTGATCTTGTCTGTCTCCGCTTCAGCAATCTGGTGTATGAGAACAAATCCAAAATGGGAAGAATGAGTGCATTTTACCACATGTTCTTTATTCACCTTCACACAATAGAATGTATTTTCTTCATACTATTTTAGGAAAAGTTTTACCGCACCCTTTATTTAGGAGTCAGGGGATATTTGCCTTATTAAGATGTGCAGGATCAAGCTCTTGGGCTTTTTTGTTTGGTTTGGTAGTATTCTATCCTGGAGTCACAGATAGACTTGGCAAAGTTATAATTTATTGTAGCACTGCTTATTGTAGGAGGTTGATTTTGCTTCCCTTCTTCAACCCAAACTTCCACTGATTTCAGTTAGATTCTGAGGGAAAAGCTTCTTTGTGTTGTTTTGGAGACAACAGAACAACCTATTTTTGTAGGCTGGTAAAACTACATGCTGTTTCTTAGCTATTATTGAAACTCTAAGACATTTCATGCCCAAAGCCCATCAATGTTTATTTTCCTTACATACTCTTTGTTAATCTGGTTGTTAAACTACTAACATTCTCATCAGTGTGACAAGTGAAAGCTTAGAAAATAACATTTACTAACTTATAAATTCAGTGAATATTTTGATCATTTTCATTTTACCTACCTGTTCCTCCAAAGGTCTCTCTACACTTAATTGTCTGTTGTGAATAGCTTTATCTAGAATAAATAGATATATATATATACATTCAGTTGTGGAGGCATACACACATACACAGAGGCAGAATATTAAAAAAAATCACCATCTTCTTCCTAAACACTTGCATTTAAAGTGATGTCAGTTATACATCCATACAAAACAAATCCAATGCCTCTGGCATGGGGAAAAAACAAGGCTAACTCTTTAAATTAGGAGGACAAAAATAGTTTGTCCTTTTTTCCCCCCCAGGAAAGAAATGTGCCAGAAAGGTACCACATGCTGGGCTTCCCCTGTGCTCTCTGATCTGAAAACCCACACATACATTTTAAAAACGTGTGTAAGAGCTTGACTAAAATAGCCAGAGGATAATCAGATTGTTGTAACCAGGAGATTAAAAGATCTGTTACATCCACAATAGGACCACAGTAAGAGAGACTTGAAAACTGCTGCAGAACAGATACCAGGGCCGTCAGAAGAGAAGCAGCTGTGAAATAAAGAGCCTCTCCCTCTTCTTTCACCTCCTAGCTCCAAGTAAAAGATCAGATCATTCCTCCAGGGCTGGAGAAATACCCCTTGAGCGCCAATTGAGAGAGAGAGAGAGAGATGGCAAAAGGGAGAAAGAAAAGAATTGAGAGAGAGAGAGAGAGACAGAGAAGTTTTTGCTTTTCCTTCTTGTTTCCACATAAAAGTTGTCCCATCCCAGTGCAAATGGGCTAAGCCACCTACCTCTGTTCCCCTCGGGCTTAGGGAAGCCGTGAACGTGGCCCAGAGTCAATGACAGCACCTGAATCACAACCGCCAGCTTGAGGACCATCCTGGTGTTGTCCGGCAGGCCGGCGGTGGGCTGTGGCGGCCTGGCCGCGGGGATCGGAGATCGGGCTGGTCCGGGCTTCTCGCAGCACCGGGGCTGGGCTGATGAGCGCTGCCCGAGCCGGCTTTGTGCGCGTGTCCTCAGCCCCGAGCCCGCAACGCCCGCCCCGGGTGCCGCAGCTGCGGCGGGAGCTGTCCAACCCCCTGGTGCTGAAGTCCCAGGAGCGGCGCCGTTTGCTGCACGGTTTGCGGGCGAGGGCTAGGTGCGCGGCTGCTCAGCCCCTTTTCTCCTTCCCGAGCAGGGAGGGATGAGCCAGCCCCTGTTGATATCCTCGGACGGGGACGGGAGGGGAGGAGCCGGGGAGGGAGATTGCGGCGGGAGGAGCATGCGTACACCACCCAGCCCCGCCGGAGCCAGCGCTCTGCCCGGGGCCGGGGCTGGGGCTGGGGCTGGGGACGGCGCTGCAGGCTCCCGGCTTCCCTTCCCGTCCTGTAGGAAACAAGATCATCGCCCCCCTAGCTCCTGCAGAGGCGCCGCTGCCACTGCTCGAGCCCTGTGGGAAAAGGTCAATCCGATGCACAAGGCATATGATTCAGGGGCAGCATGCTTTCTTTCCGGGAAGCATGGAAGGAGGTTAAATATCACGGTTTGATTGTAGGGCGATCTGTGGGAGAGGGTCCGAGGCGCAATCAGGACTATTCCACCTATCATGCTATTCCACCTCCACCCCCGACTGCTTGGTTCGGGGTCAGCACAGAAGCAGGATGTTAGACAGGATTTTTACTCTTTAAAGGAGACAGTCACTCCCGTGTAGTAGCTTATAGGCCCCTTAAATCCGGCAGAAACCATCTGAACAGCAATGAAGGCATAGACCTCAGTGACTCCTGTTAGTGGGCAGGGCATCGCCAAAAGTTTAAGGACAGCATGTCTTGCCCTTGGTGTTTAGAAGAACAATAGCAATAATAGTTATTATAACAATCCAGGAATGCTAATGAAAAGAAAACAAAACTAAAGAATAATTATGAATAGTTGGGCACATTATTATAAATGTAAAATTAAATTAAGGCATGACACATACAGAACCACTCCGAGTCCCCTGAGATTTTAGGAATACATTTCCTCTCTTCACTTTTAAGTTGGAACAAAAGGTCAGTGTGAGGTGTGTGTACAGCAGCTGTATTTCAGTACTAACTAGAATCTTAAATGAGACCATTGGGTCTGCCTGAAAAATGGGAGATTAATTATGATGCCATTTTAATAAAAGGCCTCACATTTTGTACCTGCAATTAACTGTGGATGCAAAATTGCAGGTATACTTGAAAGAATTTCAACAATAACTACCTGACTGAATTTCAATAGTTCACAGGGTGACAGCAGACAGAATTTCTGGCTAAAGAACCCTATTTTAGAAACACACTGTAGGTAGATCTACTAACTAATATGTGCCTTCAGTTCTGAAATCTGAGAACAGAGAAGGCAGTTGAATTGTTCAATCTCCAGTCAGTTTGCACTAGTCATTAATATAGAAATACCAAGGGAATATGCAAAAGTATAAAAATAGTAATAATCCAATCTGTAATGTAACCATTATTTCTCTAATGCAATGGCCCTTTATAATAAACAATGTTTTCATTCAGTTTTAACAGAACAGTAGTAATCATGGCAGAAACCTTGAGGTACATAAAATTCCCTGCTCAGACAGAACAAGTGAAAAGGACTGAACACTGTTAAATACACTTGTTCTGCAAGAGATCTTCCCTGTACTATAGCTCCCTCTGTTAATACAATTTTAGGAACTGCTCCAGTGTTAGGAATGATAGGTAATTTGTCCCCAAATACCTTAAGTTAGACCATAGAAACATACACCAATGCCACGCAGCCTGCAGAGAAGCTTTTACATTAAAAAAGCCTCTCACCATTTAATTAAATTGCACCTAAATGGCACTTAGTAGATATTCTCTCTCGTACATTCCACCGCCATCTTTAGCATATATATCACTAGGAATCACTGAATTATGCCTGGGCTAAATGCCTAGTGTTACTGAGATTGAGAATTGAGATCAATTCCAAAGTCAATGCATCTTGAGTTTCTCTCTCAGGATTGGGCTAGTGATCATACATCAATTCTTTCCCTTCTGTACCGACTTTTTCTAATGGTTCTAAAAATGCAACTCTCTGAAAAGGCAGTATTTCCCTTTTCCTTTTTAACTTCTCCACCTTTTTGCCTTCCCCCAATTTCATATCCACCCTATGCAACAATACCCTGAACAAGACATACATCAAACTGAATTAGTCATTCAAATGGAAAAACCACCAGATGCCGTAAAAGGGACACATTTACTTTCAACGTGTACTACAAATTTACTACAAAATTCCTGAAATAGTGAGGTCAGAAAAGAGACTGTAAATAGCAATTATCCTACAATGAAATACAATGCAGCTGTAATGAAATAGCCTTTTAAAAACAAGTCTCACAGATGACGGATGTTGTTATTTCTGCAGGGCTAAACTATCTCCCTCTGTGCCAAGGCGGAGTAGCTGAATGTGAAAGAAACCCTCACCCAGCAACCATGGAGTGACAGTGAGTTTGTTATACAGCTCCTCTTGGAGCCCTTGAGGCTGCAGTAGTTATTACTATTCCTGAAGTTTCACTCCTGATACGTGTGCGCGTGCATGAACAGCTCCCAATTAAAGCCTGGCATAAAACTTCAGGTGCAAATAATGCATAAACTCAATCAGGAAAGTTAGGCTTCTAAATGTGTGTTGTGTAGGCACAAATAATTGAACCAGTTGTTAACTGCCTGCAGTACTGGGGGCTGCTTTTGAACATTTGGCCCAATGTTCTACACTAATGTGAGAATAATAAACATACCTGACAACATACCTACAATGGTCCACTAAATAACTATAAAAAACATATTTAAGCATCAGAGCGAGGAGTGCACTACATGAAATTACCACCTTATTTTTCAATACATCTTTGACTTTACTTGGTCTCAGCTGTTTGTTTTGCAGGTAAAAGTAAGTTCTTTTTTTAATTACTTCCCCCTCCTCCTCCTCACACTGTGGAGCTGATACAGCCAAGGGCATGAACTGGATTCTGTTTTGGCTCATGCATTATCAAAGTTCCTATTGCAGACCTGTTTATTTCTAAAAACAATACATAAGCCAGAAAGAAGATAACTTGACTGTCAGATGTTGGAACAAATTTTAAAAAACAGTAATTTAAAAAATTCAAACATTTTACATGTAAAATCAGTATTGTTGATACAAATTCATGGAATGGTTTGCTTGTATTTTTGGAGCTGATTGTTCTGATATAATCACACTTCCAGGTTTTACATTTAACAAGAAAAGCAATAATGGGAGAACATACCTTGCATGCAACATCAGCTGTTTTAGATTTTGAAAATTTTTGACCTGCGCATGTTTAATTTCTTTCTCTTAAGACTTTACTAACAATATATTTGTGCACTGCACATTCTTGTCACTTAAAGGGAAAGAAATGCATTGTTGGAAAGTGCTATTAGCCATCTTTATCTGAAGCATTGTTAATAGAAGTATCTATAACCAGCTCATCTTTCAGGAAGCTTGGACATCACAGGTAAGCTACTGATCCTGCCAATACTTATGCCTATGTTTAACTTTGTGCTCTCTGAGTGTTCCAACTGACTTCAGTGAACCAGTTCACGGTAGGTAAAATGAATCATGCATGTAGACTGTTGCAGAATTGAGAAGATATTGTAAATTCTTCTCTGGTAGTAATACAACTAACCAGTTTTAAACTTTTAGATTCAGCGAAAGTTTTGCTCACATTTTCTAGAAGAAAAAAAACCTTTTGGGCTGAGAGAGAGAATTTATAATTTCAATCCAAGAGGAATTTGAGAAAATAATTTATTTAAAAGGGTATGCGTGGGTACATGCTCAAAATTTAAACCTAGATAAATGTAGCCCTGCCTACACCTGCTATCTTAAGCAAAATGATTAACTCTCATGGACTTCAATAGGACTATACTTTCCCCTTCTTTGCAGTTCATCAAGAGAAAAAGCTTTCAAATTTGTGTGCAAAAATGTATCAAAGAAAATGTGAACATCTCGTCACAACTGTCTTTTTAGGTGCTGACAGATATGCAAGTCCCTGCTCTCACTTATGGAACTTCACATAAAGTGCCATGAGTTAAGAGACCCTCAGTAGTCTGTTGAGGTAGCGGGAGGAGAAATCGAGCTCCATTTTGGAGCCAGTCCAGCAGAAGAGTCTGCCTGCAGCCTCTCTCCCCTAACGCCCACCCACCAGCTGTGGTGCTGTCTGCATGGAGAGAGGGGGAGGGAGCTGCAGGCTGGGGTTTTCCTGATCTGAGCTGGAGGGGGAGGGGACTGGGGAGGCACAAGATGGTGGGGGGCTCCAATCCACCCCCACCTTCCAGCTCAGGTTGGGCAAATCCCAGCCTACAGCTCCCTCCTTCTTCCTTCTCCCCTCTTCCTTCTTGCAGACAGTACTGGGGGCAGGCCTCAGCCCCAATCACACTGACAACTGGCCTTAGGGACCAGAAGTTCCTTAAGGCACTCCACATTGGAGCACCTTCATCTGAACCCTCATTAGATGCCCATGCATATGTGTCACGGGCATGGCCGTAGAGTGCTTTCGTGTAACAAATGTCACTTCCATCAGGGCTTTTTATGCAAGACCTAGAAAAGCCTGGTCTCTGAGATAAGATAGGGGTGACTAAACAAAGAGTCCCTTTTCCTTAAAGGGATGAAATCCATACTGAGGTTGCCAGTCAAGCATTGTGATTACTTCCTGCATGTCTGAATGCCATTGCTCTCTTGGTGCATGCTCAGTTCCACCCTTAGCGGCTTCTGTGGAAGCCTTTGTCCATATATAGGCAGACAAGGTTGTTTGAGTGAATCTGATATCTTTTATTAGACCAACTTAAATAGTTGGAAAACAATTATTAAGCAAGCTTTTGTGTTCAAAAACCCTTCATCAGGCTAAGGAAGATTCAGCAGTGGGTGTGTGCTCTTCCTGGATGGAATGAAAAGTAAAGGATGAAAGTGGGGATGAAAGTGGAGAGATACCTGGGGAATCAGATGTCAGGCAGGTATCCCCACTTTCATCCCCCTTCTCTCTCTTCCCCCCTGCCAGCCTCTCTCTCACCCATTGACTCCTCAATCTACATTTTCACTAACTACCTGTCTTGTATGCATACCAGCCCAGCCTCTGGCTTCTTTACTTTTCATTCCATCCAGGAAGAGCACACACCAACTGCTGAATCTTCCTTAGCCCGACGAAGGGTTTTTGAACCCGAAAGCTTGCTTAATAATTGTTTTCCAACTATTTAAGTTGGTCTAATAAAAGATATCAGATTCATCCAAAGAACCTTGTCTGCTTATGTCCTTAGACCAACACAGCTACAACCTACACCCTTGTCCATATATAGGCATAGGAAGTCATTACAATTGTATTTCAGGGCAGACCTGGGGCACAGCCAAAGCTTGGCAAAGAAACCAAGAGAGAGTTTTGCCAACAGAAATCAGGATGAAATCCTGTAAGTGCGAGGCTACTGATGACAATGAAGTTTCTGCTTACCTAGCACCTATTGTCATTTTAACTCCTGTTAAATTGTCCCTAAATGTAATCATATAAATAGATTCAATTTTGGGGAAAAAATCAATACTGTGCTGGGGGGGTGGGGGTGGGAGGGGAATGGTATCTGAAGACAGCCAGACTCAGGAGTTTTGGGGCTTTTTCTTTATTGTCACAAATGTTACTTTTCATGGATGAGAAATCCTGGGTTCAATTTAAGAGAGGAATAACAACTGGCAGCAATGCAAAGGGTATAGCCTGCTTTTTTAAATTTATACGAGTAATACTTTCTTGTGCGAGTAGGAGTATTTCAAGGAACATAAATAGTTCCTTGGAATAGTAAGAACTCCTGGACATCACTCGGGGCTTAGATCTTTCTCTTTCTTCCAGATTCTGGCTAAAAATTACAATCCTGCCTCATTCTTATCCACCCAGAATGCTGCTGCAGAGATAATTTTTCCCAACTTGGGACCATTTCACCCTTTTCTTTGCATTTTTCATATCATAAGCAACTTGCTGAGACCATTTATGACCTATTATCTCTTCTTGATTACAGAGATTTTGACTCTCTCCAGGCATCAGGTGATGCCAGCCTCATTGCCTACTTGTTGAACTTACAAACAAGCACCTTTTTCCTCTGTCCCATGGTGCCTCCCATGCTTGGAAAGAACTCTCCATAAACTTCAACAAATCTATCCTATTGCCTCCCTTCAAAATCCCCCTTAAAACTCATATTTTCATGATGCCCACAAACCATCTGAAACTGGTTATGCTGTTATGGTACCAAGATCCTCACCTCTTTCTAACTGACCAATATTGGTCTCATAGTTTTCTCATTTTCTCCACATCTGTTCATGTCTAATCATCTATTTCTTTTCTTATACTTACACTGTAAGACATTAAAGGTGAGGACTCTTGTGGCACAGCCCAGGATGCTCGTGACACAGCCCAGCAAAACAATCAGCTCTTGGTCCATTACAAGGATCCCAAAGTACTACAACACCACAAATAATCATTTTAATAAATGTTTGCAGGTTCAAAGCCAGAGACTAGTTAAAGAGAAAGCATGGCAGCTATCACACTGTGGATGTTGGGTCAGATCCTGCATACATTAGGATGGCACGGTGCATTGTTGGCATAACCTTTGAACTCTCTGGATCCTGCGGCCCTTCAGTGGCATGGATTTTGGATTGGTTTCCTCAGTCATCTATGGACTCATTGATGATTTCCCTATTTACTGGAAGACTGTCATCCTCCTATCGAGGGACTGGCACTGCTGGACACAAATTAAGTCCTGCACCCTATTGGAGTGTCACTGAACCTCTTCTCCTGCCTAATCTGCTGTTCTGCTTTCTGTTCCCTGCCTCCTCTCCAACCTGTCCGTACCACAAGAGAGATCATCTATGCCACTTATGGCACATGTGCCACATGTTAGCCAGCCTTGTGCTAGTCAATCCCTTTATTCTCCTTAGGTCAGCTGGAGGCAGGTGGCACACAAATTTCCAGTTTCATGATAGTGGAGGTTCCTTCTTACAGGGAAGTGATTATTGGAGGTTTAAAAGTTAAAGTTGACTGCTTAACCACAGTGACAGCAAGGATCTAGTAGTATAAAGTACTCCACTCCTTGCTTATTCTATATGTCCTTGTATTGACAAAAAGCATCAATTAGTTTAAAAACAAGATGGGAGGTGAGTTTAAACATAAAGAAATTCTCCTTTGGTTAATCCAGTGATTCTCAACCTGGATGTCGTGGCACCCTGGGGTGCTGTGAGATCCTTTCAAGAGTGCCACAGGGAGCCATGCAACGTAGTACTGTTAGGTGTACAAACACGATTCACAAGATAAACCCAGAGGGCACTTCTACACGTGCTCCCACATGCTCTGATTACACTCAGTCGAGCCTGTGGGAGCGCTTACCCGAACGCGCCACGCGCTGCAGCGCCTCGTGTCTTCAGCATCCCGGCGCTCCCGAACAGCAGCAGGGGCGCTTTTAAAACTCATCAAATGACCTTTAAAGCACTCCTGCCATTTGGAAACACGGGATGCTGAATCCATGAGATGCTGCGGATGTTTTAATGAGCGGCTCTCCAGAGGTGGTCTCCACCCTGGAGCCGTGTATAGGTGCCCAGAGATTTCAAACAGGAATCCATAGCGTTACAGGCACCCAGGCCTGCTGGGGTCTTCCTGCCTTTTTTGCACCAGATGGATTGCTGTTATTTTCCTGTTAAAAAACAGAACGAAAACAGCATTTTCCGGGGGGGGGGGGGGGTGTTGAGTCTGAAAAGGTTGAGAAGCACTGAGTTAATCAATCAAGGTTCAGCTTTTTGGTCACGTTTCTGGACTATAATTTACTGTAGGCGGCGGCAGACGTCTTTGGCGGGGCGCGCTTAGCTGTGCCGCACCAGGCCAGGGCACAGCTGCCCGCGCTGCGGGGACGTCTGCACCGCACAGCCCTGGCGGCCGGGCCCTCACTCGGGGCACGGCTGCAACCGAGAAAACGCTCACACGGCGCCGCAGCCTCCCGCCGGCTTGTACGGCAAGGGGCGGCCCCCGAGCCAGCCGGGAGCGCCAGGGAGCCCCTCCCCGCCAGAAACTCCCGGGTGGCCCCGCCCCGCCCGTGACACGTGACCGCCGCTGGGCGGGCGGGGCCGCTCGGGCAGGAGCTGGAGCGTGGGGCTTGGGCTCCACCTGGCGCCCGGCGGCGCGGGCACAGCACGGCACGGCGCGGCACGGCACGGGAAGGCGGCGCCGGGGCCTGGCTGGAGTTGGGCGGCTGGTCCGGCCCTGCCGGCTCTCGCGGGCCTGAGCGCTGGGGCCGGGGCCGGGGCCGGGGCCGGGGCCGGGGCCGGGCATGAGCGACGTGGTGGAACGGACGCTGAGCGCGCTGCCCGGGCTGCTGGGGCAGCACGAGCCGGGGGCCGGGCCCGGCGGCCCGGGCAGGGCCTCGGCCACCTCCCGCCTGGGCGGCCTCATCCGGAGCATCACGGCGCTCTCCTCCAAGCACGTACGGGCCTCCCCCGCCGCTGTCCGCCCCGCCCCGCCTCGGGGCCCCGCGGAGGCCTTTCCCCGCCTGCGAGCGCGGCCCCCGCCTGGCACCGCCCGGGCCTGCAGCAGGGGCGGGGGGCGGGGTGCGCTGGGGACGGGGCGTGGGACTCTTGGGAAGGTTTCGTGGGCCCCGCTGGGACCGCACGCTCTTCCGCGGGGCTTTGCCTCTAGTCCAAATAGTCGCGGACGGGCGGGGGGGGGGACGTTTCTCGGCAAATTGCTGAGATGGCTCGGCCAAGCCCTGCCTCTGCTCGCCCAGCTCGGGGTGGCCCGTTTCCTGGGCTGACTGGCTGGCGGTGCCCCAACGCGCGTCCCCTGCACCAGAGTCTGAGCGGACATTGAGGAAAAGGGGCGGTGGAGTTGTGTAGCGTTGGTTGAACGTGGAAGCGCTGTGTGCCGCTCATCAAATGTTACTTCGAAATGTAGAGAAACGTGGGCAATGCAGCCTGCTGCAGCACGCTGCGAGTGCGCGAGTTGGTTACCTTTGGTCACCGTCCGGCAGCGGCTCAGCCGTGTAGCAGTAGGGGTCAATAGCCATATCTTCATTCTAAAGTTCTATAAACCACCAGCCCTTCTGCATCTTGTCCTTTTTTATCACTCGTAACGTGGTCCATAAAGCCACGTGTAAAGCGTTTTTTAGGGTTGTCTAGTCAAATGTTGATTCTGCAGGGGTATTATCTTGTTCTGCCCCAAGCACAGACCCTTGCGTTCTGTTCATTTTGTGCCGCTGGGCAACTCCTGATCCTCCCAGGTAGCTGATTACTTTGTTTGTTTCATTCTTGAAGCAAACGGCTCCCAATCCCCGTCAAAGCCCAGTGCGGCTCTGTTTGATTACATCAAGTGGAACCGGCCATGCCAGGATGAGCAACTTTTGCTGCTGATAAATTGTCAGGGAGTTTTAGCAGTTAATCCTTTCCAATCACTGTAATGAGGCCCAAGCCTCTGTCATGGCCAACAAAGTTGTCTGGAAATGTCAGAGCTTTATGGCAGGAATCTTAATACAGGGAATAAGGAGACTGGAAGATTCTCCCAGTCTCCAGGAGTTCCCAGTCTGTGGTACGGGTACCACCAGTGGTGTGTGTTAACAGGTTTATTATAATTACTTTATATGACAAGAATTTGCTGGCGGTACTAAAGGTTTTATTTTAATGTGGTGGTGTGCAATCTGCCAGAGTTTGAGAACCACTGATGTAAAACATTTTGAGAGAATTTGAACAGGTTTTCCTTTGCATTGTTGAGTTTTGTTTATCCTTTCTCTCACCATAGTAATTATGTAAACTTTAAAAATGTTTAATCTTTTATAGGAAGAAGAGAAATTAATCCAGCAGGAACTAACCAACTTGAAAGCAACAGTTTCTGCTCCCGCTACAACACTTGTAAGTTTCATAAGCGGTCGTAAGAGGTTTTCTTAACGGTAAACTGAGTGAGAATGCCAGTGTGCACAGTTTGCCAGGTAGCGTGCACTTCTGAGCGTGGTCTACACCAGAAAGATTTTGTATTATGAGCACCACTGAAAGAACCTTCTGTACTTGCTATGCAGCTGTATGTCCACGCCCAAGTTTTTGTTCTGGTGTTGAACCAGAGAGAGCACCACTGGTGTGGTTGTGGTCGTCTAGAATTGTTCTTGTTTAGAAGTTTTGTCACCATTGTCCTCTGAATATGATCATTCTTTATAGGCAACCCCTGCTTAACACTGCTTTGCTCAGCACTATTTTGCTATAACACTCATTTTAAATTCATACCTGATTCTACTTAGCGCTCAGTGAGCTTCTTTATAATGCTTGTGGGCATCAAGCAGGGAGCATATACCAGCACCACAGCACATTGGTAGCCTACAACCTCTTTGTGCAATTTAGCCTGCCTGCACCCAGGCCAGGTGCAGCAGGGCTATGACTCGCGCTGTGACTCGCTCTGGGGAGCCCTGGATGCTGCGTCCCACTCCCGCCACCTGGAGTGGCTGTGGTCGTGGCTGTGGCTGTTACTGCCTCCCTGCCCCCACCCCACTTCCTGGCATGGAGGGAGACCAACAGCACCGACTCTGTGGCCCTGGCGGGTGGCAATGGCATGGTGGTCAAGTCACTGCTGCTGGGCACCTTGGTAAATTGTATTTATTTACATTAATTCCTGTGGGAAAGTGGGTTTCACTTAACACTGTTCCACTTAACGCTGTTTTTTTTTGGGAACCAGTTAAGAGCGCTAAGTGGGGGTTGCCTGTATTGCACTTTTAGGGTATGGATTCACACATTTGAAGCTGTTTCAAAAGAGGAGTGTTTCAACAAGGCAGCAGCAGTTGGAGGAAAAGTAGTGTTGTAACTGAGGTGGTTTTGCTACATTTGTATTATTCCCAGCTTGTCCCCACATAACAATTAGAACATAACAGCTGCTGCCCTTTTGAAACGGCTTCAGATGTACTTTTGTTCATACCCTTAACATAGACAGGAAAATCGGGCTTTGTATTGCAGATCAGTAAAGATGCAAATTGTCTGCTTGCCTTGTTCATGCTTATTTATGTCATCTCAAAGTATTGGGGGTCTCATCTGCCAGGTTGCCTGCCATTGGCTATAGTGCAGTATAGCAGCGTAGTAAACCAATTGTTACAGCTCTCAAGCGCAAGTCTGTGAAGCTGCTGCACTTAAAACAGTTCTCTCTTTACAGTAGCATACACTGCCACTGTATGTATGTTTTAGCATGGGACCTTTTAGTACAGTTTCATGTTACAGAGCTATATTTAATTTGTCATTTCTTACTGCCTTTTACATAGTGTGAACCACTACTTTGTAAAGCTTATGATGGAGGCATTATTTTATTTGGGGAGTCTAATTTTGTTTCCTGTCTGTGGTTTATTTTTCTCTTACTGTAAGCCACTTAGCCTTTTAGATGATAGGGAGGTATCTAAATCCTAAATAATAGTAATAAAATAATAATAATGGGCCCCTACTGTTTGTGGTTGCACTGACCCCTTTCCTCTCATTGATAATAAAATAAGTGATTTTGAAATATTTTGTGGTTTTGTGGGTGTGGTTGTCCCATCTTTGGACAGTTCCATGGTATATTTTTGAATATCCATTATGGTCATAATTAATTTGGTATTGATTGAACAGATGCTAGTTGTAATCAGATAATGTGATCTTTATGTATGCAATTTGATGGAGTTCTGCTGTAATTTAATTTTCAGTTATGAAACATTAGCAGTATTAGTTCACCTTATTTTGAAAGAAGAGAGTTCAGAAATGTTAAATTTTTATTATAGGATAGATACTGGTTTTTATCTGTCATGTCAAAATCTGTTACTTGAGTTCATTAGAGCAGTGAAGTGGAAAACAACACTCGCAGCTAGTCTAATATTCTTAACATTTCATTTTTGGTATTTCAGAGACTGATGAAAGAATGTATGGTGAGACTTATTTATTGTGAAATGCTGGGATATGAGTCCTCCTTTGGCTATATTCATGCTATCAAGTTAGCGCAGCAAGGAAACCTGCTAGAAAAAAGAGTTGGTATGTATATTCCATATCTGTTATGTCTTAATACTTTTTCTCAAATTGTTACAAATATCCTTATGAGTAGAGTGAAAATCATGATAAATACTGGAACTGACTAAACGTTTTCTCCCAATTTTTTAAATTTTCTTTTTCCCTTATTGAAAGACAGGCCCAGATTTAAAAACTGAAAAGACAAATTTATTTGAACTTTATACTGATTGTGGGGGGGGAATGTCATGAATTCTTTTCTGCTTTTTAATTTTTTTTTTGTTCTTTAGTAAACACTAGGTATACACAAGTATTTTCATTTAGAAGAGATTTTAGAGGCATCAGCTTGAAAATTAATTTCAGTCTGGAAACATTGGTTCCAATTTCCATAAATAACCGACTGCAACTGGAAGATCAAATGTAAAATTATTCATTCATTATTATTCACTATTCAGCCACAGGGCTTCCAAAAGCTGAATGTTGTTCTTCTAACATTTAACTGTATTAATAGTTTCATAGGATTTTACTGAAAGCTGAACATACCTTTATAAAGTGGCCATCTTCTCTTCTGCCTTTCTACTCACAGGTCTCTTATATTAAGGCCAGCTTGTAACAAAAGTGATGATGAGACAGCAAATGACTAGAGCACAAGCGCAGAAGTGTGTGAAGGAATCTGATGGTCTCATAAAGACTTCCCCTCTTGCATCTGTGAAATCTTTTTATCAGCTGGTTTGTTTCCAGGAGTTAATTGTCTCACTAGTCTGAAGTATTTGCATTTGGTGGCTAATTCAAAGATGTAAATATGGGCCAGATGCAGATGTTCTTTTGGTAGAAAGCAAGTGTACAAATGTTTAGGCTTTTTCTTCTGGAGCAAAAATGGCTCCACTGGGAGCAAAATAACCTGAGAACAGCTAGGGATAAATCACTCCTACAAGAATTTCTCCTGGGAGACAACATGTCTATACACTTTCCCCTGGCTTAACTCCTCATGGGGACCAAGAACAGTGGTGCTGGGGAGAAGAGTCCCTGCCTTCCAGAGACAAAGGGTCCCCCCAGTGTTGAAAAGGTGTGTGGAGCAGTTGCTTCTCCCTGTCCCATAGACGGGGAGATGAGGGAAGCAGCAGCTATGTTTCCCAAGTTCGGCAGTCTGGGAAGAGGTAGGGAGTGTCACTGGCACCTTTCAACTTCCCCTTGGTGTATCTGCTGTCCAGCTGAGCTGCAGGATGACAATTTAGAAGATAGTGGCCAGGAATGGGGCTCTGGGAAAGTCTCCCCAACCCAGCTGCTGCCGGCTTCTTTTTCTGCCCAGCTGAGCCATAGGGTGGCGATTTAAAAGCTGGTGGCTGGGAGCAGGACTTAGAGGTCTCTTTGTTACTCCTCTGGCTCAGCCTTGAGAGGTGTCCTTGAAGGGTAAAGTCCAGCGCAAAGGTGCTTAGTTTGGTACTGGTAAGAATTGGTAATGCCTCTCTTGTGGAAAGCAGGCTGCTGTCTTTCAACCTTTGATCAAGATTTTGTGGGTGTCAAGAAAGTCTGGCTTATGGGTGTCAACAAAATTTGGCTAACTATCAACCAGACTTTCCCTTTTAAGTGATGCTGTTGAGGGTGTGGTGAGACAGTTGAGGTGGAATGTCAGAGCTTCAGATCTTTGACACAAAAATAGTTCTTATCGCTCTTGTTGAGGGTCTTACAGTAATGGGGAATGTCTGTGCTGATGTTATTAGAATGATCAGTTGTCTTTGCTGCTTACCCTGCATGTGTATGTAGTGGACAGTTGCTGTGTTCTTGTATCTCCATTCTTTCCTGGGTTAGAATGCTAAAAGTGTTATTTTAGAGAATTGTTCATTTGTTTCAGGAATGCTCTGTATATTCCTTCAATCTTGTCTTTATGTATCTGGAGCTTTTAAGAGGAATAGCTTGAAGGCGTGGGCTCTGATGCCTTCAAAATGTTGGTGACACCACTTTCATCTTCTCTCTGTTGATCCTGCCAATGCTGCTTAGTGACTTACCCAGTGTTAGGCATTTAGGGCATGAATGACAGCAAGTTGATTGAGACTAAATCTAGATGAGACAAAGGCAACAGTGATAGGATAAGGAAAACCTCTGGAGTGGTAGGTAATAATATCAGCTTCCATGACTAGGAGTCAATTTCATTTCACTTTATAAGTTTGCCTTTGGGAGTCCAGTTAAAACAGCTGCTCTTTGGTAATAAAGTAACACCTATTATCATGACACACACTTTTTAAAAATGTGCAGCTGGCCAGAAATCTGTGCACTCTGCTAATATGTGTTTATAGGTTTTTTTCTGATCAGACTGCTGCAGTGTACTCATGGACTACACGTAAAATGTATTTAGACATTGAAGGTAATTCAGAATGCTTGTTCAGTGCTGAATTGTTCTGAGGGGCTACACCAGTGGTCTGAAGCATTCAGTACCTGCCTTTTGATGCCCAGACAGAATCCAAATTGCTAGGTTTGATCTCTGAGTCCTAAATTGGCATGAACCTTACCTCTGTGGGATCCAGCTCCTTCCCAGTGTGTTAGTACCACCTTTGTAATCTTTGCAGAAGCGCTTCTCTGTAGAAGGAAAGGGGCTGTTGGCAGGTTCTCTTCTGCCAGAATCTTGGACTGTGGATTTTGGTGTCCTCTTTATTTCCAAATGGGTTGAATACTGACCTTCAAGATAGCCTCTGGCAGAGCAGATGGCTTCTAGGTACAGTAAAATCTGTTATCTGGCATTCCCAGGGTAAGGGGATTGCTGGTTATGTAAAAATTGTGGTTATCTGACATCCTCCAGCAGGGGTTTTCAGATAACGCAGGGGTGGGGGGTGGCGGCAGCAGCTGCACATGGGTGGGGGGAGAGGGTGGTGGGTGGGGGGAGAGGGTGGTGGGTGGTGGCGGCAGCTACTGCTGCCGCATGCGTGCTTTCCACTGCCCCCCCTCCGTGTATGGCCAGCCAGCCGGAAATTCTGGTGAATGAAATTTCCGGTTAGTTAAATGCTGGATAGTGCAGACTTTACTGTATTTGAGAAGGGTCATGGCAGAAAGAGAAATGGAAGTTTGAGGTGTTACAGAGGATTTATTTGCCCTTTTTAATTGTATGTTATAGGACTGGGCTAATCTGATTTGACTACCCTTTTGGATTCATTCGTTTTATTGAGTTGTTGTGTTAGCTAGAACAGCTATGAATCTGTATGATTTGTAATTGCCAAATAAAATAAATATAAATATCTGAGTAACACTAAAATTGTTGAATTATTTAATTTAGTAAATAAGTTGGAACACAGTAATTTACTTTTTCTATGTTTGTCTCTTTCCTTAAATGATGGAATTCTGCCTTTTTACAGTCAGTTGTCTGGCCTAGGAAGACTATATTTTCATTAGTACTTAGAGAAGCATTCACTTTCCAGGAAATGGTCTCTTATGTGAAGCCATCAAAGTATATAGATCTAGAATCATAGAAAATTAGGGCTGGTATGGACCTCAGGAGGTCATCTAGTCCAACTCCCTGCCCAAACCAGGACCATCCCTAACTAGATCTTCCCAGTCAAGGCTTTGTTTAGCCAGATCTTAAAAACCTCCAAGGATGTAGATTCTACAACCTCTCTGGGTAGCCTGTTTCAATGATTTACTGTTCTCCTAGTAAGAAAGGTTTTTCCTAATACCTAACCTAAATTTCCCTTGCTGCAACTGGAGACCATTGCTCCTTGTTCTGTCATCTGCCACCACTGAGAACAGTTCGTCTCCATTCTCTTTGGAACCACCCTTCAGGTAGTTGAAGGCTGCTATTAAATTCCCTCTCAGTCTTCTCTTCTCCGGACTAAATAAGCCCAGCTCCCTCAGCCTCTCTTCAGAAGACATGTGCCCCAGCCTCCTAACCACTTCCATTGCCCTCTGCTGGACTCTCTCCAATTTGACTACTTCCTTTCTGTAGTGGGGGGATGAAAACTGTACTCCAGATGTGGACATAGATGTGGACTGTCCAGATTTTCACACGCTACTCCAGATGTGGCCTCACCGGTGTCAAATAGAGGGGAAGAATCACTTCGCTCGGTCTTCTGGCAACACTCCTACTAATGCAGCCCAATATGCTGTTAGGCTTCTTCACAACAAGGGCACGCTGCTGGCTCATATTCAGCTTATGGTCCACTGTAACCCTTAGTCCTTTTTTTGCAGAGCTGCTGCTTAGCCAGTTGGTCCCCAGCCTGGAACGTGGGATTGTTCCATCCTAAGTGCAGGACTTTATACTTGACCTTATTGAACCTCATGAGATTTCTATTGTTCAATCCTTCAGTTTGTCTAAGGTCACTCTGAATCCTAGCCCTACCCTCCAGTGTATCTACTACCCCCCCAGCTTGGTGTTGTCTGTAGACTTGCTGAAGGTGCTCTCCATCCCATTTTCCAGGGTGTTGATGAAGATATTGAACAAAATCAGCCCCAGGACCGGAGATATGGGTTTTCTGGAAAATTTTGAATTGGAAAATTTTCTGGAAATTTTTCCAATGCTCTAAATAGAGCGCGATTTGATTTAGCATGTTTACTTGACTTACATTTAGTAAACAAAACTAAAAAAGTACCCCATGTTAATTTTATGTCCCAATAGCCACTAGTATTTGAACTGAAATATTTTAATAGGAAAAAAAATTAAATACGGCACACTTAATGTGGTTTAAATGTTATATTCAAACAAATTCAAAGCTTTATGTTGAAATAAATTATTTTTATTGGAATAATTGTAAAAATGTAAAGACAGTACACAATAGCGTGTACTTCCCTTATATTGTTTGTTTAAATTTAAGGAAAAAAACGAAGGCACTGAAAACTGTTGACACACTAATTTTAGCACACCCAAAGAACTGTGCATGATATGCCATGCTTTGGTTTTGATTTGACCTGCACAGCCAATTAGGTGAATTCATAACTTGATTTTTGGTCTGGATTAGTATGTCAGTGTATTTACCTTCTTGTCTACAAATCAATGACTCTCTCACTTCCTTGGGATAATCGGCTGAAAAACATTATTTACGACTTTGAAACTGCTAAGCTTGCCTAATATTTTATTGGCATCCATTACTTGTTACTAATGAATTTTCTGAAATGATGAATTTAAAAAAATGGAAAATTTCCCATGGGAAAATAAAGCACTGGAAAATTTTCTGTTCCACATCTCTGCCTAGGACTGACCCGTGGGGTATCTGCTTGATTCCAGCTACCAATTAGATATCAAGGCATTAATTACTACCCTTTGAGCCTGATGATCTAGCCAGTTTTCTATCCACCTTGCAGTGCTCTCTTCCAACCTGTACCTCCTTAACTTCTTGCAAGAATGTTGTAGGAGACCATATTAAAAGCCTTGCTAAAGTCCAGGTATATCACATCCACTGCTGTCCCTGCATCCACAGAACCAGTTATTGCATCATAGAAGGCAATCAGGTTGGTCAGATATGACTTGTTGAATTCATGCTACCCGTTCCTAACAATCTTCTTCTCTACTTGATTAGAAATGGATTCCTTGAGGACCTGCTCCATGATTTTTCTAGGGACTGAGGTGAGGCTGACTGGTCTGTAGTTCCCTGGATCCTCCTTCCTTTTGTTAAAGATGGGCACTATATTTGCCCTTTTTCAGTTGTCTGGGACCTCCCCTGATCATTGTAAGTTTTCAAAGATGATGGCCAGCAGCTCTGCAATCACATCAGCCAACTCCCTCAGCACTCTTGGATGCATCCTGTCTGGCCCCGTGGTCTTGTACATGTCCAGCTTTTCTAAGTAGTCCCTAACCTGTTCTTTCTTCACTGTTGGCTTCTCACCTTCTCCCCAAACTGTTCTGCCTGGTGCAGTCATCTGGGAGCTGACCTTGCCTGTGAAGATTGAGGTGAACAAGGCATTGAGTATTTAGCCTTTTCTTCCTCACCTGTCACTAGGTTGCCTCCCACATTCAGGAAGGAACCCACATTTTCCCTGATCTTCCTTTTATTGCTGGTATACTTGTAGAAATCCTTCTTGTTACCCTTCACATCCCTTGCTAGAAGCAACTCCAGTTTCAGTTTGGCCTTCCTGATTTATCCCTAGATGCCTGAGCAATACTCTTGTGCTCCTTCCTAGTTTGTCCAAGTTTCCACTTCTGTAAGCTTCCATTGTGTGTTCTAGCTCACTGAAGAGTTCCCTGCTAAGCCAAGTTGGTCTTCTGCCATGCTTGCTAGTTTCCATGTGAATTGGGATGATTAATTCCTGCACCCTCTGGAAGGTTTCTTTAAAATACAGCCAGGTCTCCTGGACTCAGACTGGCTTCCCATGGGATCCTGTTCATCAGTTCCCTGAGTGAGTTGGTGTGCTTTTCTGAAGCCCTTACTCTGCTGATCTTCCTTTCCTTGGGATCCTAAATTCAGTCATCTTCTGGTCACTGCTGCCCAAGTTGCCATAAGTTTTAAGTCTAAGTTTATAGATTCCTCTTAACTGTGGACATAGCTAGTTGGTTTTGCTCCTATCTTTTTTGAACATAGAACAACAACCTAAATATCTCCAAGCAACGAGGTTGCAAAAACAGCTATTTTTACCATTGGGATGCAAGCTGAAGTTAATGTAACTAGATATTTTTGCCCATGATTTGAGTTGATTCCTGTGGTGTTCTCTCTTAAAAGGTTTTTTTAAAATTACTTATTACATGGGAGTGTTGATGACTGTTTTCTGTTGTAGGTTACTTGGCTGTTTCTTTGTTTCTCCATGAAAATCATGAATTGTTGCTTCTGCTTGTTAACACAGTTGTGAAGGTAGGTTTTTTTTAAGTGATTGGAGGTAAATATTACACTAAAGCTGGCGAGTCTCATGTGTTCCTTTATCAGCTAGCAATGGAGTAAGGAAAAGGACTATAAAAAAAGTCATAAAAAAATGGATATAGCAAAATATGTCAAATTTTTATTTTGCCAAAACAGATATTTTTATATACACTGTTGACAGTTCTATATTTGAGCTTACTTGCTCCTGTATTCTTTTATTCTTCTGTAAGATCTGCATGGTTATCATGCCTTGCAGTGGGTAATTGTTTCTTTAATTCATTGTTTTAGTGCTGAAAAACTTTTTAATTCTTCATTTTGAGTACTGTCCAGTTCCTGTTGAAGGTAGTAGAAAAGCTTTGACTCCAGTGGGAGATGCATCAGGTTCTTAACTCAGTTGTTGAGGACGCAGAATATTTTACATTAGTCAAACTTTTTTCATCACAAAAATTAGGTTATGCTCCCAGGTTATGGTCACTGTGCAATGACACCTTTTTGGTTATTTTGGCTAGGTACAGATGTTCAGTTTCAGTCGGGGAGAATTGTTTTTTTTTACTGGTAGACATCAGAAATGTACAGATGTTCAGGCTTTTTTCCTGGAGCAAATGCAGCTGCTAGGGTCACCTTGGTCTTGAGAAGGTATGGGGTAGCTGCTCTGCCCCCTTCTCTCTGCTGTAGATGAAGAGGTGTGGGGAGCAGCAGCCACTACTCCCTTTTTCCCAACCTGGGCAGTCCCCAGTTTCAGTATGAGACAGGCGGCTTTTCCTACTCCCATTGGCTTCCCTTTGCTGCCTCCTTGCCCAGCTGAGTGGTGGGGCAGTGAGATAACCAGCAGCAGCTGGGTCTGGGGCTCTGGCTTTTAAATTGCTGCCCTGCCTGCTTGATGGGGCAGCAAGGGGTAGTCAACAGCTGGGTGGGGAAAGTCTCTGCATAGTTGTCTCTTGCCCCTCTGGCTTTTAAATTGCAGCCCGCACTGCTCTGGGGCAGCGCAGGATGAGACGGGTCTCTGTGCCCCTGCAGCAAGGCCCTTCCTTCTTGCACTCCTTTGGGTCAGAGGAGTGCAAGGAGTGGGACTGTTCTCCAGTGGGTAAACCAGGACATGAAACCCTCTGTGGCTGGCTGGGGCAACTGCTTCTTTTTAGCAGCCTACCCCCTTCCCAGGGGAGAGGACAGACTGTTAGTTAATGGGCTCCCGAAGGGTGGGAGTAGCCAAGGGAGCAGTGCTCTAGTGCTCCCTTGCTGGACAGCCTGTAAAGTCTAGTTTGCATGCTCTTTTTTCTACTGGAAGATTTTTTTTCTGATAGAATGAACATCTGGCTTCAGCCTTTAAAATGTCAGTGCCATTCAAGGAGAGGGCTGTCAGGAGACCTATTTTTGTTACTAATGCAGCATGGAAAGCATGAGCAAAAACCAGAACAGAATATTGGCAGGCAAGGTTCTTTGAGTAGATGTGGTATCTTTTATTAGACAAAATTAGTAGTTAGAAAAAAGTTCTTAGCAAGCTTTCGGGCACAGTCACCCTTCTTCAGGCATAGGAAATCTCTGCTGTTCTGAGACGCCAAGGAATGAGAGAAGCTAGAAGTGTGACAGGATGTCAGTGAGAATGTAAATAGGTAGAAATTAGGAAAACAAAAGGTAAAGCAGGGAAGGGTGGGGTGAGGGGAGGCAAGGGAAAAAAAGCCAAAGGTGAGTAAGGGAGACTCTACAGTACCGGTAATTCAAGGTAGAAAAAAGGCTACCTGTGAAAAAGGAAATGGCTGGAATTAGGAAGACAGAGGGCAGAAAAGGAGGGTGGGAGGTGAGGAAAGAAGAGTGTAAGAGGTCAGTTCTGCAGGGGTTTAGGTTGTAGCCGTGTTGGTCTAAGGCATAGGCAGACAAGGTTCCTTGGGTGAATTTGATATCTTTTATTAGTCCTGATCCTCAAGGGAAACTTACACAACACTTCCCAGAGACGAGCCTGTGAGCTCCATTTCATCAACCTGCTGGATACTAGAGATCATGGACTAAACATAGACATGGGATTTTTGATACATATCTGCCTGGCAGTTGACTCCCCAGCCCAGCCCCTGGCTTCTTTACTTTTCATTCCATTCAGGAAGAGCACACACCAACTGCTGAAACTTCCTTTGCCTGATGAAGGGTTTTTGAACCTGAAAGCTTGCTTAATAACTATTCTCCAACTATTTGGGTTGGTCTAATAAAAGATATCAAATTCACCCAAGGAACCTTGTCTGCCAGAGGTCAGGTCTGGCAGGTATCTGGTGAATCAGATGGAAGGTATTTATGTAATGTGTCATAAATCCAATGTCTATATTAAGTCCATGATTTTTTGTATCCAGTAGATTTATGAAGTGAAGTTCGTAGGCTCGTCTACTAAAGGTGTTTTGTAAGTTCCCTTTTGGGGATCAGAACTGAGAGATCAGAGAGGGAGTGATTGTCTTGTGAGAAATCTGCCCCCACAGGTAATGAGGTATTCTTGTCTGACAGATTTTCGGTATGCGTTCATTCTCGTGCACAGTTGTTGTTTGGTTTCTCCTTAAATTAAGGCCTTTGGAGAGGATACGTACACACTTACCAAAGCTGAAAAATATGTCCTCTCCAAAGGCCTTAATTTCTGTCCAGAAAACAACCAAAGAAGATACTACATTGTGGAGAGCTAGAAGAATTTTTTTGACGCTTCCATCTAAAGGAATATTGCTACAACCAAAAGGAATCCACTTTCAACACTAATTCATCCGGTGACAACATTGATTAAAAAATCTATGCCAAAAAATCCCCAAACCGCTCAGATAGGACACCTAACTGGACAAAATTTAAACCTCAATTGCTACATTGACTGCTTCATAGAAAGAATGAACAACAAAATACTCAACAACAAACACCACTATAAGAACCTCTCCCTCTCAGAAAGAGGGGCCATAGAATCTCTAAGGTCCAACCACCAAATAGTAGTAAAACCAGCAGATAAAGGGCTATAGTTATTCAGTCAGAGCTATACTTATTCTTAACTGTGAAGACTACATAAAAGAAGTCAACAGACAACTCTCTGACACTACCTACTATAAAAAACTAGAGGAAAATCCAACTCCCCTTTTCCTCCTCAAAACCACCATTACATCATTTCCATTGGAACTACATGAAAATCTTCAGACCCTGATCTCTCTGCTACCTAATCCAAGGACTTTTTACCTACTCCCTAAAATCCACAAACGAGGAAACCCTGACAGAGCTATCATTTCAAACCATGGAACCCTAATGGAAGAAATATCAGGTTTCGTCGAATCCATCTTAAAACCGCTCGTCACCCAAAGACCAAGTTTCATCCAAGACTCAATAGACTTCCTGCGAAAACTCAAAAACATAGACTACTTTCCCAGCAATACCCTCCTAGCCACCATGGGTGTCACTAGCTTATACACCAACATCCCGATACACCAGGATGGCATCCAAGCCTGCCTCATATATTTACAAGAACAAGATTACAACTTGGAGTACAGATCTCAGGATATCACTAAACACATACTTTATCCAGACACACAACAATTTCAGTTTCAACAGCCAACGCATCCTACAGACCATGGGCACAGCTGTGGGCACCGAAATGGCCCCATAATATGCCAATCTTTTTATGGCCCACCTAGAATAATTCCTCAAGAACTGCACCATCAAACCTTTACTATACCTGAGATACATAGATGACATTTTCATCATTTGGACCCAAACCCTGCAGTCTCTGATTTCTACCAAAAATTCAACAATCATCACCCCTCCATCAGACTATCGCTTGACTACTTTAACAACAGCATTTCCTTTTTGGACACCATGATCAGTATCCAAGAGGATTAAATTCAAACCACCACATATAAGAAACCCAAGGGCTGACACACATATCTGCACAGAACCAGCAACCACCCTAAGCACACCAAGAATGCTGTAATTTACAGGCAAGCTCTCCGATATCACTGAATTTGCACCAAGGAGAATACCTGTGATTACCAGCTCACAAATCTCAAAAGGGCCTTCAGCCAACAAGGACATTCCTCCAGAGAGAGAGATTGCACTTTTGAAAGAGCCACCCGTATACCGTGTGAAAATTTGCTGCAGTACAAAAAGAAAATACCCACAAATCTCACACCACTAATATGACATATCACCCTTCTCTGGAACCTACACGGAAAATTCTTAAACAATTGCAGCCCATACTAGAAGACAACCCAGTTCTTAGAGGGATCTTTCCAGAACTGCCCACCCTAGCCTTTATAAAAGCACTGAACCTCGCTAACCTCATCACCAGAAGCAAACTCCCTACCCAAGCCACACCCAGTGGATCCAGACTATGCCAGGACAAGAAATGCAAAACCTGCAAACACATCTCCACCCCTACCACAACAGCTACACCCCACAGCAGATCCATCACCATTCCTGGATCTTATACCTGCACCTCCAGAAATGTTATACATTTCATCCGGTGCACCAAATGCCCTGATGGAAAATACGTAGGAGAAACCAAACAACAACTGTGCACGAGAATGAACGCACACCGAAAATCTATCAAAGACAAGACTACCCAATTACCTGTGGGGGCAGATTTCTCACAAGACAATCACACCCTCTCCGATCTCTCAGTTCTGATCCTCAAAGGGAACGTACAAAACACCTTTAGTAGACAAGCCTACGAACTTCACTTCATAAATCTACTGGATACAAAACATCAGGGACTCAATATAGACATTGGATTTATGACACATTACAACCTGCCTTCCATCTGATTCACCAGATACCTGCCAGACCTGACCTCTTACACTTTTCTTTCCCCACCTCCCACCCTCCTTTTCTGCCCTTTGTCTTCCTAATTCCAGCCATTTCCTTTTTCACAGGCAGCCTCTTTCCTACCTTGAATTACCAGTACTGTAGAGTCTCCCTTACTTACCTTTTGGCTTTTTTTTATCCTGCCTCCCCTCACCCCACCCTTCCCTGCTTTACCTTTTGTTTTCCTAATTTCTACCTATTTACATTCTCACTGACATCCTGTCACACTTTTAGCTTCTCTCATTCCTTGGAGTCTCAGAACAGCAGAGACTTCCTATGCCTGATGAAGGGTGACTGCACCTGAAAGCTTGCTAAGAACTTTTTTCCAACTACTCAGTTGGTCTAATAAAAGATACCACATATACTCAAAGAACCTTGCCTGCCTATGTCTTTAGACCAACATGGCTACAACCAAAAACCCAGAACAGAATATTCTGATTTCTCTTAAAGAACTGGCACAGGTTTATATTTAAGTGTTTTGATTCTAAGGTGCATTTCCAAAACTCCTGGCTTATTAAAGTATTTCTTTGCTTCACTGACCCAAGTCTTACTTGGTCTGTTTGGTTGGTGATGTAGTAGTCCAACGAAGAGAACCAGTAACTAATTTTCAGTGCTTGTGGCCAGTCAGATTGAAAGTGGAAGATCTATACATGCTCATTGCCACCACTGTTCTGGAGCTGCTTGAATTCACTGACATTAGTTGTTTTAGATAATTAGTCCTAAGTAAATGAAGATTGATAGAAAAAATGAAAAAAACCCTTGACAAGACCTCAGAGATGGTTGCTGCAGAGTTTAGCACAGCTATGGGACTTTCTCTCCTTCAATCTTAGTGTGAAGTGTAAATTTCCCATTATTTAACTTTAGAAGTGAGTGCTTTGTTGTTTTGCTTTCTGTGACAGGACTTGCAGAGCACTAACTTGGTTGAGGTATGCATGGCGCTAACTGTTGTCAGCCAGATCTTTCCACGGGAAATGATTCCAGCTGTTCTTCCCCTCATAGAAGATAAGCTTCAGCATTCCAAGTAGGTAGTTGCTCATAGGATTTCAGACTGTGCTGTGATCTCACAAAGGCTTTCTCTTGCGAATGACTGCTTCTCCAGCAGCTAATCACAAGTTTCTGTGCCTTTCCTAATTTTGCTATTGTACGTCTTTTCTCTCTTTAGTTTACACACTGTTGAGTGCATAATGATAAGTCTCCAGTTTTGCATAACTATTGTTGATGATTAAATATCATGTAATTTGTATGTGTGTAGATACTGCTAGGAAATGTATGGGACTGAAAAGTGCTTGCTGTAAAATGGAGTAACAAATTGGACCCTTGGTATTCATTGCATCAGTGGCAGATCTGTGCCTGATTTTAGATGAGCTGAGAATGCACATGTCCCATTTGAAGATGGTGAGCAGCAAATGCAGCCACTTTGATTATCAAACCAACTAGTTTATAACATTCCATATATGTGAAAATAGAATGCCAGCATAGTGGATATGCTGAACTATCAGACTGTCTAACTGCTAAACTTGCTCTGCCACAAATTGACCATGTGGGCTTTGCCAAGTCACTTCATCTCTCTTTCTGTTCCTTAGCTGTAAAACTTGTCTACCTGAAATATGTTATGAAACTGATTTATTTTATTAGCTGCAGAAATGGAAAATGGTACAATATTGGTGTTTTTCATAAGAGTCAAGTACCTAAAATACTTAAATATAGAGACAAAAATTAAAGGTTAAATAAAGGTTTGAGTTGGTTGATGTTAAAACAACATCTGTTTTTTCTTCGTAGGGAAATTATCCGAAGGAAGGCTGTGCAAGCTCTGTATAAGTTCTATCTCATTGCTCCCAACCAAGTCCAGCACATCCACGACAAGTTCCGGAAAGCCTTGTGTGACAGAGATGTTGGAGTTATGGCTGCCTCTTTGCACATTTATCTTCAAATGATTAAGGTAAACTAAAAAATAGAAGTCCAGCAGAACTTGTAAACTGTTTTAAAAAAAAAAGTGTCCTTGTCTGTAACACTGATCAGTAGAAAAATCTTATTTAAAATCTTCCAGAAAAATAAGAGCAGAGTTGATGAAACATTTATCATTTATGTAAATTCTAAAAATTGTCTGTCTGTTAAATTTCTGACAGTCCTGCTAGGTGCACTGCCTAACACTAGTTCTCAGTATCTTTCTATCCCTGGCTTTTGTTCTTAAGTCAGATATTTATATTTTTAATGTATTAACAGTTACACTGAGGTATGTTTTTTTTCATGCATATTTTTCCACCACAAGAGCAGTGCCTTCAGCCATGGCTTTACAAAACTTCACATTAGCATATGAGAGGGAGAAGAGATGAGTTAGGTAATAGACCAATTAATTGAGTAGTTTTGGCTAGGAAATTTGTATTCACTTAGGCTGTGTTTATGTTGTGTTTGAGATGCCATATTTAGAACAGTTGCGTGTTTGTTTTTTTTTCCTTGTCTAGGAAAACTCATCTGGATATAAGGACTTAACAGAGAGCTTTGTAACCATTCTAAAGCAGGTAGTGGGAGGAAAGCTTCCCATAGACTTCAATTACCACAGTGTACCAGCACCATGGTTACAGATTCAGCTCTTAAGAATACTGGGGCTGCTAGGAAAAGATGATCCAAGGTAACCAGGTTTTTTTTTATGTAACAAAGTCTTTGAAAGTGGTAAGAATACACTGTGAATCATTATTATGTGATGACTCATGACGAATTTTACTTTCTTTCATGAAGAAAAGTGAAAGAAACGTGTAAAGTATGAGAGGTATAACATTTTTTCTCTTATAACAAATACTGATCTCGGGTTTCAGATTTACTGAAAAGTGGCTGTGCTTAGTTTTTCCCTATTTCTCTGTGGGCTAGGCACCTGAATGTGAAGGGGTGCATTGAGAGTCACTTAGTTAGAACTTCTGTTTATTAGGTTAGCAAAAGACCAAAGGGAAAATCCAGAGTAAAGATAGTGACGATTTAGATTGTCTGTGCTTTCTTTTCCATTTGGTAAGCAAAATAAACTTTTGTTTTGAGCAGTCAAGGAAGTGTTTTTACCGTGAAGACTACATAAAATAGTATAAGTATATCTTCACTATATTCTTCATAATATAGTAGATACTTTCAAATTAAAAGAGAGAATATCTGTTGAGATGCCATTTCAGTCCAGGTTATTGAGCCCTTGCTCTAATGAGAATTTCTTCATGTAAATATTCTTGTTGGAGTCCTATGGAGCACTTGCATGTGTGGTGTTTGGTTTTGCTTCCCAGACCAGGCCCCACAGGTGTATTTATACAATTATTGAATGTGCTTCAAATCAAATTACATATTTTTAATGGAAAAAAATATTTTGTAACAGGACAAGTGAATTGATGTATGATGTTCTGGATGAATCTTTGAGAAGAGCAGAAATAAATCATAATATTACATATGGTGAGTGAGAATATATTATACTTAAGAGCGAAATTAAAATTATAAGGAGAGATATACACAGTACTGTTGACACAGACAAACAAATATGGTTAAATAATCTGATAAATGACTGAATTTGGCTGTTGTGACTGGTGACCTGCAAAGCATGGAAATTACAGCATTTCAAAATATATACAAAAATGTATTGAAGTAGACATTTGTGTTAATAGGGAACATCTGAAATTGAGCTCAAACTTGGCTCATTTTCAAATAGATGAGTATAATATGGAAGTCCTCCAAGTTATAGTAGGGTTCATCTTGCCTTAAAATATGCAAGGTTGTATGCTTGGTGTGAACACCTACTGTACAGTGATCTTTGTTATAGTACCTAATTTTAAAATAGAAATGGTGATGCTTTCCTTTGTTAGAAAGAACAATGCTGGACTTCAGTTTCTTTTTTTTTTTAATTGTCTACATAATCTGTTGTTGAGACGTATAGCAAAAAAAGGGAGGATGCGAGACATCTGCTTCTTTTCCAGATTCATTTGTGATCCTTTGACTTACCCTGTAGCACCAGTTAATATATTTCCAGAGTTCATTGGTATTACATATGGAACATATGTTGCCATATGGCACTGCTGTTGACTTATAACTCTTGCAGACAGCCATGATAATGTCATTTCCAGTTTGTGGGGGAGGGCAGAAGACATCTGACAATAGAGCAGAACAAACAGGAGACACTTTAACAAGACTGAAAGTATTGTTTTAAAATGTGCATCTTTGGGGTTTTTCCCTATTTTCTTAAGCATAAATGTCTAAGGTTTTAGAACATTGAATTAAAAATGAAATGGCATCTCTCATTGTAAATGATATAGTGTTTCATGGTTTTGAAACTGAACTATTAAGTACTAGCATACACACATTAGTTAAATAGGCAAATTTAAGAGTTGATTTTGAAAATGGCTAAATAGGTTTGCTGTCTTAAAATATATGTAGAATTTATAAATGGAGTTCCCAAGACTATAAATGTGCATAAATCCTTTGTACAGTGAGAGGAAATTGGATTCCTAATGCTGAGTGTTAAATACTCTGGAGATCAAAGTGGATGACCATATGTGAAAATGTTCATATTAGCACTCAGTGAACTGTATACAGAGAAAGTTTTATGTGCATTCCTCCATTCATGTTTGTCAGTTGTTTTGTAAAGTGCTGAAGAATTGATGGTGCCTCCCTATGCAAAAATGTAAATCCGTTAAGTTATGTTCTTGGAAAATAGCCAGTTCTGTTAAATGCTAAAATCCATACTTTTTGGACATTCTTGGCTTGTTTCAGACAAGTTAGCACACGTTCCTTTCTCAGGCTTAGCTTTTCATTGGCTAAAAATCAATAGATTCAGGTCTATCACCCAGCCAATAAATTTTAGACTAAATGAGATTTGGCAAAAACATGCAATTGTTGACATGGTTTGAAATCCCTGAATTATATGTCTGATCTTTTTTCCCTTTGCCCATACTAATAGTGGATAACATCAGTAATTCATCGTTACTTCTTAACTGCTGTTGATGCCTATATGATGATGTTGAGTCTTTCTGAAAATGAGTAAATTACCCTTTTGCTTTCTTTAGGCCTCCACACAGTCTAGTCTTGGCCACCAACCAGTGTCTTGGTTGGTTAGTTTTACAGCAAACTTTGAGGTTGGAAAGTTGTGTAAAAACTGAGAATTTATAATAAAAATATTTCTAAAAGAAGGTAACCAGGATTTCAGTCCTGCTTTCATTCAAGTCCATGGGAACTGAACTATTAACTTCAGTGGGAGGAAGATAATTAGGCTCCAAGTCCTTGTTAGAGTGAATGCACTGTACTTGTAAGTCTGCTACAATGCTGGATGGGGAAACCTTTATTCAACACAAACCATTTACACATTTACATGCATTAAAAATAAATGGTCAGATCGGTTTTTACTTCATTGCTCTGTCTAAAGACTTAATAATCCATTGATAGACTTCAGAAACTTGCTAGTTTGTTGACAGAACTGCCCGTTCCTAAGTAAGAAATCGAATCTCTGCTGCCTATGCCATTCTGTACTAATCTATCCATGCAACTGTATAAACTGTACTTGGCTCCCTGTCAGACACCCTCTGTTCTTCTAACTATTATTAACAAGAACTGTCGGCTAAATTTTCAGCAATTTTTGTTGCGTCTAAAAAAAAAAAAAAAAAAAAAAAAAAAATTCTTCTTGTTTTGATGTCATTTTCCCTTTTTTGGGTGGCAAAGCACAGAACATATTTCAAGCCGTAACTGAAACTCCCCTCTGTAGTTGTGGCTGCGTATCCCTGCCTGGCCTGCATTCAGTCACAATTTTCACCTGTTTAATTTGGTGCAATTACCTTTAGGCAGAAGCAGTACAGATATTTCTTGCCTGCAGGAAGGAAACTTATTTATGTACAAAGAGTAACACCTGTTTGAAAAACTTTAATGTGATTTAAAGATCTCAGAAATCTACATAGAGATTGCACGTAGGATTGCTTTAACACATTGAGTATACCCCTCTTAGAGAAAGCTTTGACCTTGAAACTTTGTTACTTGTATGCTGCTTGTTTTGTAAAAATGCTTGTTATGCATTTATAAATTACTGCCATTTACTTGCTTTTTTGTTGTTTCCCCAGCCATCTTGTTTGAATGTGTCCAAACAATTTATACCATTCACCCCAAACCTGATCTGCTTGAGAAGGCTGCCAAATGCATTGGGAAGTTTGTTTTGTCACCAAAAATTAACTTGAAATATTTAGGTAAGGATACCTGGTCACCTGAGCAAGAAGTTTTGAATTGAATCTAATTGTGTCTGTGCTTTTTTTTCATATCCCTTTGTAATAACTTATTTTCTAGGATTAAAGGCTCTTACCTATGTTATCCAGCAGGATCCTAATCTGGCACTTCAGCACCAAATGACAATAATTGAATGTCTAGACCATCCTGATCCCATTATTAAAAGGGAAGTAAGTTGATTTTTGATTTCCACAAAATAGACCTAATGTCTGCACTATAGTTATGAATTCTTAGTGTTATAACACAGTGGCATAAAAGTCATATTGATGTTGCACATGCTAAAGGTAAAAGTACACAGAGCATGCATTTACTGATGTAACTTCTGTTTTTTAACTCTTCTCATTTTTCATCCTTATTTCCTTGTTAAAACATTTATTTAGGATATGCCAGTATTTGTCTTTTATCCAGTTTGGCACTTTATTTACTTTTCCTCTATGACTCGCTCTTGATGTGTGATTAGGGTCATGTTTTTTTTTTCTTCAGACATTGGAACTTCTTTATAGAATTACCAATGGGCAGAATGTAACTGTCATAGTTCAGAAGATGCTTGACTATTTAAAACAAAGCAAAGAAGAATATACCATCATCAACTTAGTGAGTAAAATTGCTGAATTAGCTGAGAAATATCCTTTTGTTTTGCTGAAGCTGACTCATGTAACTGACTCATGTAGCTGACTCACATTAATCCCAAGAACATTTTGTGGCCTTTCTAGACAGGGCATCAAGGCCATACTAAAATGGGGGGAAAAAGGTAAGCAGAAGTGAACACTTGCAGAAATGGTCTTGACATTATTTGAACCATAAGCGAAAAGTTAAATGATTAATTACAAATAAAAAACATTCTTAAGTTCATATTAAAACCTGAGCTTAAAACTCCAAAAAAAAAAAAAAAAAAGTCCCCTTTAGTATGGGAAAGAGAGACTCCAGTGCTCTATTAAGTGCAGGCTTCAGCACTCTTGCTTTTAAGAATGATTTTCCTAACAGCGTATGTGGGAAAAGCACAGGGTAAGATATCACAAAAATTCCAACCTACAGTAAAAAAAGGGTAAACTTTTAAACCCTAAGTATGCTGAGAATATAAAGACAATACCTAGATAACTAGTCAGTCTCTCTCTCTTTCTCTCTCTCTCTCTGAAATGAAGTTCCTGGTATGTTGCAGTGCAACAATAAATCTATTTGCAATACGAATAAATTCTGACTAACACTTTATTTGGTATTGCTGAGGCTTCTGTTAAGTGTGGGAGACTATTATTCCTGAGTAAACTTCCAGAAGTTAGCAACTGAACACTAAGGAAAGCTATTTACAGTAAAAGCTCTGTTACTGGCACCCTCCACCCCACTCATGCCAGATAATATAAAAACACTGGTTCCCTTAGGCGGGTTTTCGGCTGGACTGGGGCAGGGGTGGTGGTGGTCGCACAGAGGTGGGAGGGGGGATGGTGGCCACATGTGGAGCAGTGGTCACACAGGGTGGTGGGTGGCGGCAGCGGCCTGCGCATACGAACTTTTCCCAATCCCTGTGTCAGGCCAGCTGGCTGGAAATTCTGGTTAGTAGAGTGTCGGTTACTTAAATGCCGGTTAACACAGCTTTTACTCTATTTCTAATTCTGAATATCAGAGTAGTACTTGTTTATAGGCAATAAGTCACTTAGACTTGTTCTTTTTCAGTTTTAAAAGAAGAGCAAATGCGTATAGGCAAAACCCCACATGCTCAGTGTATATGTAAAACATGTACTGGTATTATAACTCCCCTCAGAAATTAAATGTGGAATAATCTTTGTCGTGAATTTAAAGCATTCCACACTATCACTGTCTGTTGATACTTCTGCATTAACTGTGCCATTATGGTTTAAGTTCACACGAATTCACAGAAGTTTAGGGTTGAAAGGGACCTCGTGAGAGGTTAATTCACTTCCCTCTGGCAGTCCAAGTACTATATGCTGTAGCAGCATCTTAGCTTTCCCAGTAAAATAGACAGCTTTGGACCATTGTATAATTGTTTTAAAAGAAACCCCACAATATTCCAAGGAATTTGCAGATTACATTAAATATGGAAGGACAGCTGTGAGAGATACTCGAGGTTTTGTAGAACACATGCCACAAAGATTCTTCACAGCTCCATACTGAAACCCTTTCGGAGAAGTGTGCCAAACCTTTCTTTAGCTTGGCAATCCTTTAAATGGTAAGCATTTATTTGCACAAATAGCATATTCTCAAAATTGTATCTGTTAAGATTGTAAGTAAAAGTAAATTAAATACAAAAATTAATAAAACCAATATGGTTTAGCATTTCTTCCCTTAACGTTCTGGGCACATATGCACCTGCCAATGAGTGGTTCATCCAGACTATGAATGCTGTGTTTTCGATAGGAGGAGATGTGATGCACCCTGATATTCCAAACAACTTTTTGAGGCTGCTGGCTGAAGGTGAGGAACTTCCTGGACACTGTAAAGAAACAACTCTATGTTCCTAGTTAATTATTTAGTTTGATTTTTCTTAGTTGATTTTGAATTCCATTGTACATGCAGCATACATTTCAAATAATGGTTGTCATTTTGTTTTCAGGGTTTGATGATGAAAAGGAAGATGAGCAGCTACGGCTTTATGCTGTTCAATCATATCTTGGTTTATTGGAGGAGGAAGATGCCATTTATCCTCAGAAATTTCTTCAGGTTATGAGTTGGGTAAGATACCTATGATTTTTTATTTTATATATAATTTTATATATAAAATTACTATGTGTGGAAGCCTGTTTTAAGTGAGAACTTTTTGAACATTATAGTCTCTATTTTCTAAAAGGCATGTATTACACTGAAACCTGTTCAGCCAGCTGTCTGCTTTGGTGCCTGTCACTTTCTAATTTCTCCATAGTAAGATCATAAGTAGTTATGAAAACACATGTTCAGTCTTATGGTGACCTGCCAAGATGCTGCCCTAGTATTCTCTCTCGCACAGAAGAAAAGAACCAGGCTCTACTTGAAATGGAAAACAAGCGCCTGATTAATTGTGCTTGCATAGTTATTGGGTAACTGTTTTCAATCAGCCGCTTACTTACAAAAGCGCTGATTTTACTTTTTTTGGAAGAACTGAAAGCATTTTATCTTCTCAGCTAGCAGATAAAGAGTTTCCATTAGCTTGAGGGAATAGTTTCTGACTTTGCTGACTTCTCTTATTCATAGATTGTAAGGCCAGAAGGGACCTTGGAAGATCATCGGGTCCAGCTCCCTGCATCAGGCAGGAAAGACAACTGGGGTCAGGTCACCCCAGCAAGGTGACCGTCCAGTCTCCTCTTGAAGATCTCCAGGGCAATGAGTTAGTTTTTTAGCACACACTGAAGTTGATCATTTTAGGGTGTGGGGAGGCAAACTTACCACATGTCAGCAGTTCCACAGTATCTGCATTGTGCTTTTGCTTCTATCCTGTGCTAAGTTTGCTGAGGTTGCCAGCAGGGCAAATAAAACTCTGGTGTGCATCAGCTGATGTGTTGCCAATACCAGGGAGGTGCTTCTCCCTGTCTATTTGGCATTGGTGAGGCCACAGCTGGAGTACTGTGTCCAGTTCTGGGCACCTCACTGCAGGAAGGATAAGCTTGAGAGGGTACAAAGAAGGTCCATGCATATGATTAGGGGCCTGGAGGATGGGCCCTACAAGGAGAGACTCCAGGAATTGGGCTTGTTCAGTCTGAGTAAGAAGACTAAGAGGTGACTTGATAGCCTCCTACAAGGTGTGAGCATCAAGATCTAGGGGAGCAACTCTTCAGGAAGGCATCTCAAGGGAGGATGAGGACCAATGGGCACAAGCTAATAGAGGGAAAATTTAGGCTGAACATAAGAAAAAACCTTTTTCCATAAGGGTTACCAGAATCTGGAACACACTTCCAGCAGAGGTGGTGCAGTTGCCATCCTTGGAGGTGTTCAGGATGAGGCTGGATAAGCACCTTGTTGAACTTGTTTGAGCCCAATAACTTCCTGCCCACGGCAGAGGATCGGACTTGATCTTGCAAGACCCTTCCGGTCCATCGATCCTATGATTCCAAGTAGAAAATAAACCAAAACAGCTTCACTTGTGTGTTCATTCATTTTCCCTTATCTTCGTTTACCCTGATACAGTTCACTCATCTGCCCATATGCTTAATGTAAATAAAACCAGCAGATGTCATGTCCCTTTTCACTGCATATATTTTGGGTTTTTTTAGGTGGATATATAATGTGAAAATACCTTGTAAAGTTCCAAATTTATAAATAGTTACATGCCTATATTTATTTATTTATTTATTTTTGACTGTAAGGTAGATTTTACTATTTTGGTATTGAATATTAATTTTCAGATTGGTAAATCATGCTTGTGCAATCAAATGTCCACTATATCTGTTACTTCTAGGTTTTGGGGGAGTATTCCTATCTTATAAATCATGAGGGTGATCCAGAAGTCATTATGACCAGACTGCACAAATTACTGAAGAAGACCTTTGTTACTTCTGAAACCAAAGCCTGGATTATGGCTGCAATCACCAAAATAGCATCCCTTAACCGTGGCTCTAAAACAATTGATAAACTAATCCAGGAATTCAGCACTTCTCTGGATACCTGCATGAGGCAATATGCCTTTGAATTAAAACATCTCTGTGAAGACAAAGATTTGATGAAAAACTTGCTTCCACGTGATGCTAGCTGTAATGATATGGTGGTAAGGTAACTTCAGCCTATGTTCTGACAAGGCTGACATTTTTGTGGTCCCATGAATAATGTGCATCTCGGAAGTTAAGAGTTGGAAGATCCAGATGTGTCAGTTTACTTAGTATGATGTTTTTAAGATATTGGTTGCACTGTGATTCCATTATTCATTCAGAAAGGGAGCTAATGTGATTGGGTTAACAATTGAGTTAGTATATAGATGTGAACACAGACTAGATCTTATTGGGATGCAGGATTTTTTTTTTTTGGTCAAGTTTTCTTTTCCAGACAAATCAGTGATATTGAATGAGTTTCCATAGTTATCCATTGTTTAAGATTTATTGTTTAAATGGATGTTCCAACACAGAAATACTGTCTTCTATGTGTAGAATGCTCCTATGGGTAATGGCTTAAGTCTAGGATATACTAAAGCTAACTGATTCAGGTGTGAGAGCTGTAAACTGAATGGGTTTAGATTGTAGCCGTGTTGGTCTAAGGACATAGGCAGACAAGGTTCCTTGGGTGAATTTGATATCTTTTATTAGACCAACCCAAATAGTTGGAGAATAGTTATTAAGCAAGCTTTCGGGTTCAAAAACCCTTCGTCAGGCTAAGGAAGTTTCAGCAGCCTGATGAAGGGTTTTTGAACCCGAAAGCTTGCTTAATAACTATTCTCCAACTATTTGGGTTGGTCTAATAAAAGATATCAAATTCACCCAGGGAACCTTGTAAACTGAATGGAACATTCTTCTAGTGGAATTAATAACCTGCCATTGTGAAAAGAGTCTAATGTTATTGTCCTTTTTGCATTCAATGTAGGTAGATGCTTCCTTATCTTTCCTAGATGGCTTTGTGGCTGAAGGACTGAGTCGTGGTGCAGCACCATATAAACCTCATCACCAGAGACAGGAGGAGAAGCTTTCCCAGGAAAAAGGTAGCTACTTTCACTGAATTTTTTAAATGTCTGATAAAATACCTTAATTAAAACATAGCAAGAACTTGATTAATTTGTATAATCTAGTCTCCTGAGAAATTTGGCTTGATAAAAAAAATTAGGCTAGAAACATAGGTTTGCATGTTTGTATGGGGGACACACACACTTTTATATCTAAAATACATAGTTCAGCAACAACTGGTTTTAATAATGATGGGATCCTGAATGTTAAAAGTGAGAAATGACAGTGTTTAGGTAGTGTAACTTCCCTTTTCTCATACAACTTTGATTTTGCTGTATATTTTCTGATCCATTTTGATGAATACAATTCTGACTTTCTTGTAGCTTTGAATTTTGAACCTTATGGACTGTCACTTTCTTCAAGCATGTCGTCTTCTGGCTTCACTGGCAGGCAGTCTCCCACTGGTCTCTCTCTTGGTTCTGACATGTCTGGTAATAGCACTGAGATGGGGCAAAAAGAGTGAGTTACTTTATCTTTACAAATCAAATGAAGAAAAATGTGGTTAAGTCCTAAGTTCTTGTCACTGTTATAACTTTTTACTACATAATAATGGGGGAATAATCTTAAATACTTGCGCATGAAAACAGTAGACTGTTACCCTCAGTTGGCTGTGTATGCAAGAGTTGGAGCTCTCTCAATAACTGGCTCCATATTTATTTACTTACAAAGGAGACTGGAATCCTAGCATCTCTCTGGATATATCTTTCTCTTGTTGATGCTACTTAAATTACTTATTCTTTAAAAAGCAAGCAAACAAAAAAACCCACAAGGACCAAAAAAAAAAAAGATTTAAACACCGAGAACTTTATGCAGAACGGGGGAAAGGAGAAAAGTTGCTATGTTCACTAACTAATGATGTACCAGTTAAAAAACCCAGATAAAGGGAGGGCAAATAGGAGGACATACTACTCAATAGAATCTCCTGTTCTGATTTCATAACATTGGCTCAGAGTGCATTTGCTGAGCGCTGTGCTTCCCCCAGGTAGTTATTCACAAGTAATTTCTGTGCAGGAAATGAGAAACAGCCTAGGTGTTTTTGCGTTGCTGTTACACATGTTACGAAGCAAAGTGTAGCCCAGGTGTTCATAGATTTCACTCTTAAGAATGGTATTTCTTTTCTCAATAGCACTTTCACAGGTTTGTTCTTGCTTTCATTATGTATGTTTTTAGGATGAGTAGTCTGAAACTTGATGGTGTGAAGAAATTATGGGGAAAAGATGGCTACCTCCCCAAAAAAGAAAGCAAAACAGGAAAAGAAGATAAACTGGAGGCTGTACCTCCAGGCAGCACATTAGGGGGAAACATGGTTGATCATCCTCTGTCAGAAGCTGATCAAGAAGTTGTCAGCCCCTCAGAGGAGGAAAAAGAGAAGCAGCGGCTAGCATCAACATTGTTTGTTGGGCTAGCATCAGACAGTGCTGTCAGTCTGGTACGTGATTTTTCTTTAAGCTATGAGTTATATAATATTTATAAAATAGCTGTAATTAAGGTTAAGGATATTTATTTGTAATGATATTCGAATCAGTATGTTAATAACATTTAAGGTGTGACTTGCATTGGAGGAGAAGACATTCAAATTGTCTGTTAAGAACTGGTTATTTAAGCTACTGAAAAAGAAAGAAGAAATCCCTAAAACGGATAGTTTAACCAACCTCTTTGGGTCCTACAAATACTGCCGCTGCCCTGTGCTTTGCCCCCAGTTCTGTTCCACCAGGCTTTACCAGGTGTAGCTGTCTTTGCCCTATCTACTAGAAATTGCAAACTTCACATTCCTGGCAGTAAAGGTTAAGACTGACATGTCCTTTTGCAGATAAGTGGTAAAATGGCTCACTTATTTTTTTTTTAATACTGACCCTAAGTCAGCACTTCTTGTTTAATCCTTGTATTTTATCCCTGCTGTTTTGTAAAACCTTTGGCTATGCATTTGTTGCACGGTGGCCATGAAGATCTTCTAATTGGGGTTTTATTGATACCAGACTGAATTCTGCCCTATGAACCATCTCTGATATCTTATAAGTAACTTAAAAGTAGCTTATGTATTGTCCAATAAAAACTGTGTATGTACATTTTTGTATTTAAAGATTACCTCTCTTGGGGTATTTGATTTGTATTCTTGATTCTCAAGATCATAGTCTATTCTGTTGCCTAAGCTACCTGGCCAATCACCAAGAAGAAAATAAACCAAAACATCTTTTGTTTCTTTTGCAGATGGGTAAAGCAGACACCACCACTCAAAAATTCAAAAGAAAATCAAAAATAAGTGAAACCCAAAATAGTGAAGAAGCCCCAAGTATCCAACATGATGCTACCTTATCTTTCAGACCTTTGCCTGAAGCACAATCAAACGACAATGAAAACATTCAGAGCACTGAACATGTAAGATTAAGGAAAAGCTCACTGAGTTCTTCAGAAGTTTTGGAAGCTAGCATCTCATTTAAGAGACCTCAGTCCCTAACAGAAGCTCGACTGGATGCAAAACTTCCAGATTATAGACTGTCACCATCATCTTTGTTTGCTGATAATAACATTGAAGTTTTTCAGCCTTCCCAAGTCATTCCATCTGTAGTTGCCAGTAAAGCCTCCTTGATTCCTTCCTTATCGGAAGAATTAGCCAACAACCCTCATTCAGAAGCAGTAGAGCTTTGTAGCTGTGACACCCTTGCTGTGAACTTGTGTAAAGTTTGGACAGATGACTGTTTACTGCTTGTCTTGTTTGTTGCCAACAGAAGCTCCTCAGCACTTAAGAATGTGAATCTAGTATTTGAAAATTCAGAACATTTTAAGGTAAGAAAATTGTCACTAGTGTAGTAGAAGAGATGCATGCTTTTACTCTGCTTTTCACTTATACCGACATATACTGAGTTCTTCCTTTCAGATAATTTGGACAAAACAAGTTTTACTTCAAGGATTAACTACAAAGCATGTATAGTCAAGATGTATTAGAGAGATTTTTTTTCTGCATTGTCAGCTATGTATGGGGTTATTTATTGGTTGGTATGTGATGTGACTGAAAATCTTGTTAATTAAACCTTCCCACGTGTTGCATATTTTTTAAGGGTATCTTTTGGTTGTCGGTACACATCAGTGATTGGCCTTACTATCAGCATTTCAAACATTTGATTATTTCACTTATGTGTGAAATGTGGATAGATGACCTAAGAACAGTGCATGCCTGTATCAAGTCCTGGATACTCTGTGCTGACTCATTTACATAAATTGTCTCCCCTTCAAAATCAGGGCTGATGTTAGAAGAAGCTTCATCATGGAACTGTTAAATGTTCTGGAATCTTTCTCCTGCTGGTTTCTGGTTTATATCAAGCCCAACACTTGGCAGTAACATAACACATTTGATTGGTCTGGACTTGTTCTGATGTTATGATGAGTCAGTATTTCACTGATTGGCACTGATAGGCTGGGGGTGGCAGCCTATGACTGTAGACTGGATCTGGCCTGTTGAGTCATTTGATCTGGCTTGCAGATATCGGGCTTCAGAAGCATTTGTCATCAGGGCATATTGGCAGTCACTTTCTCCTGCCACCATAGGAACAAGGGCCAGTGGCGGCTAAGTCCTAGCACCTGCCTATGCACCCACCTCTGACTGGAACTGGGTCGGTCTGGTCCTTAACCTGAAAACGGTGCAGACCACTAGTGTAGGCAGTTGCAGTAGAGAAACCAAGGGCTGAATAGACATGGAAACAACAGTACCCTTATTACTCGTGGAGGTTTCCGTTTCGTGATTTAGCATGTATCAGGGCAGTAGGGGAATCTTGCACTGTTACAATCTGCGGTGAGCATTCTGAAGATAACTCAAAGACTACAGTGTCTCAGGCAGTCAGGTCAATACCCTCTCAAAAATTAAATTAACTTAAAAATGCTGTTGGTTAAAGGAGCCAGTTGCATTTCTATTTTAACTCTGACAAGGCTTTACTAAAGCTTAATAAGAAAGCTTAAAACTGAGAGTTGGATGCTCTGTCACTAGCCAAATCCAAGAAGAGTAAACATTTGTTTATAATTTACAGCTAAATCATAACCAATAGTATGAAAAATATGTGGTGCACCAATGTGCAACAGTACCAGGCAATGAAGGAAATCATTGAGAAAGCACTTTAAAAGATTGGCTTTGTTTATATGATCACCTGTGCCTTTCCTCTCTGTTAAGGGAAATAGATGTTTTATAATAAAATGCTAGCAGAGAAAACCAGTATTTTGTTGGGTTGTCTTAAGGTTACATGGAAATATTGTTTTGTTAGTAAAATATATTTCTGCACAATTTAAAGGAATTTTGGCAGTGTATTTGGGTGGAATTGTCCTTTGTGCTCCTAAGCTAATGCCTGACGTAAGGATCATCAGTGCCATGAAAGTTGATGTGGTCATCTAAGTGCAAGATAAGAATCAGTTCTGGTGTTTCAGGTATTGTTTTCCCTTTTTATTAGATAGCAAGATGAGTATTTTCCATAATTTTAAATTTTGCTTTTATTTGTAGATTGTTGAAGGCCTTAGCTACCATTTTCCTGTAATAAAAGCTCAAAGTCTGGAAAGCTGCCAGAAGTCTGTGCAAATGGAAAAAAATTGTATGCAGGAGATTCTTGTGGGCTCTCTTAATTACCATTTAGAGATGGAGACTGGCCTTGAATTTTCAGTGACTTTGTCACTGACAGATTTTATCAGGTAAATAAGCTGCATTTTTGGAATGTCCTTGTGTTGTTTTCAAGTAATGGTTGGCTCAGTGATGGACTCTGAAATACTGGCTTCTACTTTCAGGTGGTTGATTTTTCATCTAATTCAGATGGCTAGTGAACACTAACTTGTCACTGCTCAGCATCCTAATGTGTGGGTCCCAGTGATCAAGAATGCCACTGTCTCCTGACAGCTTGGCCCCACCACCACAAGTGGTTCTTTTATTGGGAGTCTCAGTGGAAAGTACAAGGATTGACTAGAGACCAAGCTGTCAATAATTTCTAGCAGTTATCTATTGAAATTAAGATGTAGGCTTTTACTGCAGGGACAGTGTAAAACGTTTTGTACAAAAATGTTTTCTTTCTGGGACTTTTAGGGCTTCAGTCTTCAGAACAATTAGACAGCTTCAGTGAGCGCTAAAATGTTTTGGTGTGTTAAAATTACACACACAAAGGTTTCCCTAGGTTTCTATATTGTTATCCCTTTTGCTTTTTAAATGTGTACTTGACACAGTGAGAAGGTTTTATTCCTATCGTTAGCAAAGTGAGTAGAATTTTAAATTCCTGCTATTCTTTTACAAGGGTGGCAAAGATTAGTTATTTAGGCATAAATCTTACTTTTCCTGTTGCCCTTTTTTCATCATCTCCTTGAACTCGGCGTTTTATATTAAACAGAGAAAAACGTACTTGTCTTAAACATCTTACTGTAAAAGATTGACCCTGTTTTATTTTATACTGACACTTGCATTTAGTCTTACTTCCAGACATCGTGGAAAGTACGGAATTCTAGGGCTAAATAAGGCTAGAGATGTAGCCTCAAGCATTTTGGATAGTAAAGAAATGTTAGTATTTTTGAAAGCAGAAGATGACTTGCATATTTTAAGGATGTGCCCTAATGTTTGTCTTCTTAAAAGGGTTTAACTACTGGATTATTCCAAATACTGAGTTGCAAGTAAATTGTGAAGTAGAGTTAAGTACAAATCCCGTAAGATCACTGAATGCCTTTCCATTTTGGAATGTTCTCTTGAAAAATGCAGCATGTATTTTCAGTGTAGTTAATGGAACTGTAGAGACAAAGGGTGATAAAGGCATGCTGCTTCAGTATAAGATAAATTATACATGCTTAAAATTGGGTGAGCTTATTTTAAATACAGTGATCCAAATGGTGTGAAAGAGCTAACAACTTTTACAGTAAAAGAGCTCATTCTACATACTTGTCAACTGACAAAGCTTTTAAGTTAGCAGTAATAGAAATCCCTTTTTTTTTTTTTTCTTTAAAGCAATCAATTTAGGTTCTGCTTTTGTAATGGCAAATGCTGGGGTTTTCATTGTAAAATGACTTTCAGGAGGCTTATAACCTGACAGTTCCAACTTTTTTAGATGGTCAGCATTAACTTTTTAAATTTATTTATAGAGCTGTAAAAAAAGCAATTCATGTTCTTTATATTGTGGCTGGGAGGGTTGTATTAAGACAAAGCTGTATTTTGATATTGTTTGCTTTATTGTTTTAATGCCCTTTGGATATCGTGGCTTCTGGGCAATCAAAAGCATGCACAATAGTATAGAAGTTTATTATTTTACTCAGTTTTGTATTAAAATTGGTTTCAGGCCAATGAAAATTACCACTGAGGACTTTGGGAAATTATGGCTGTCCTTTTCTAATGATGTGAAACAAAATGTAAAAATGTCACCTTCTCAGGGATCACTGTCAATAGCTCTGAATACCCTGCAGCAGAAACTAAAGCTCCATGTTGTTGATATTGTAGGTGAGTGTCAATGGTTTTGTATGACATGTAAGATGTGCCAGGCAAATAGTGTCTGCTCCCAAAAGGTTTATAATCTCAGTTCTGGAACACGTGTGAGTGCAGGTAACTTTGTACAAATTCATTTAATGCAGTGACATTAATGGACATGTCCAGATGAATGTGCACATGCGGTATGTGGCACCACATGTATTCACTGTGCTGCTAATTTGCAGGGTGGGGGGTGGTGTTTGACACCAGGAGATCCTGGTGTAAAAAAAAAAAAAGTGTGTGTGTGGGGGAGCAGTGCATGTGGCACCACCATGTGCTGCCCAAAATTGGAGCCTGGCCAGCTGGAGCCACACTCTGGCTTCCAGCCAGGTTCTCTGCTGCCAGAGGCCCCCAAGCCCCGAGGTGAGGCTGCTGGGGCCAGTCTAATTGCTGGCCCCAGCCTCCTCTACCGCACCTGGAGCAATGCACCAGAGCATGCATGCACAGGCATTCCCAGGGGACAAGTAGCAGCAGCACATATGGTGCCACTGCTGTTTTTCCTCAGGGAAATATGCACTTTCCTGCTCATGGGGACGCACCTAATGGGTGTATTCAGTGATGAAGTTGAGGTTGATTTGTACATGTGTGAGTGGGTACAGTATAATGGCAAATTATACAGCATCGGATGTTCTCATTGTACCTTTATTGAGTCATCCAACAGATGCATGTTTTGAGAAGTGAAAAGAAATTGGGAGACAAGCTTAAAGGATTTTGTGTAGTGAGGGATGAAATTAGGAGTGAATGAGGGGTGAAAGGTCTAGTTAGGAAAGATGTTTGCAGGAAGGAAGAAAAATGTTATATTTGAAAGAGCTATATATTATGAAGCATATTTAACATGAACTGCAGTGATTTATCTCACTTGTAACTCATCTGTTGTTGTCTGTGTTGTCATTTGAAGGTAATGAGGGACTAGTGGCCTGCCAGCTGCTTCCATCTGTGCCCTGCCTGCTGCATTGTCGTACTCATGCAGGGATGTTGGCCTTGTGGCTCAGATCACCTTGTTCTGCTCTTCCAGATAGTTTGCTCTATCAGTGTCAAAAGGTGATGGAGGAAACCTAACTGCCACAGTGCCTGCTTTTGTAATGGAGAAAGCAAACAAAATGAATTTTTGTACACAGAAAGCAAATGTATAAGGTTTACATGGTTATGCTAATAATTACCAAAGTGAAATTAGGATACAGGCAGTCCTCAACTTAAAACGTTTCGAGTTACGTTTCACACTTACAATGTTTATAAATTGACACTGTGTTTCAACTTTATGACATCAGTTTCAACTTACAACAGGACACCATGCCAGGAAACAAATTCACTGTCACTCATCTCCCTAGAGAACATCTGTCCAAACTTCCTTGAACACTTTCTTTTAGAAAGCAGACAAGACCCCAGAAGAACCTGCAGCCAAGACTCCTGAGAAGACTCTAGTCAAGAATCCTTCAAAAAGTCCAACAAAGAACCCTTCAAATAGTCCAGCAAAGTCACCTCAAAGAAGTCTTTCCAAATCAATATGATTGCTATTTACAATATAAATACATGAATGTAGCTACATTACTCATCTATACTTGATTGAGGACAAAATTCTGGGGTATTTTTAGTGAAAATAGGGTATTGGGCCTTGGTTCAGGAACCAATCCCCTATTTATAACACTGATTTTCTTCTGAGAAAATTGGTTCCAAGTTACAACGTTTCAACTTAAGACACGGTTTTCAGGAACCAATTGTGTCATAAGTCTGAGGACTACCTGTACTGCTCCTCAAAAGCAGCTTGAAGTTGTGGGGTTTTTTTTGACAGGCATCTGCTATGTGGATTGGTAGGAAGATCTAAAGTATGCCTGCAGAAATGTGCTCAGGATTGTACAGTCGCTGAAAAGTGTTCTGTAAAGTATTACTAACTGTTCAGTTAAATGTGTCTTTCTTAGTTTATTGCAAATGTCTGAAAGTATTTATTTTCTACTATGTACATTTTATATGCAGCAACAGTTTATTTATAATAGCAGCTACTTGGTTCTTAAGTATATGGGAGAAAAAACATATTGTCACTATAAAGTCAGCTTTATACTGTGTAAAAATACCAGTTTGTCTTTATCATTACCCATTACTTCATTGAAGAGCCTCTTTTAAAGCTGCTTTTAACACTATTTGAAACAAGACCCCTTCTTGCTGTTGCTCATGGTGCATTATCTTTCTGTAGAGGATATACATGTGTGTTAACATATGGTTTTGCTAGTCAAAAGCACTGCTTGTGTTCTTTCAATCATTTGCCAAGTATGTGCTTAAGTAATGACATCCAATTAGTTTGGAGGGGGGAGAGAGAGGGAAATAGGGCAGGGGTAGAGGTAGGTAAAACTGTTGTACAGTTGTGACTGAATTGGAGTGTGTTGGATTATCATCCGAGTCACCCATAGGATGTCTGCAGCTCTGTTACTTTTGTTTACCCCGTCTTATCCTCCTTTGTGAGAGGCCTGTAATAGTAGCTGAATTACTGTGCATACCCCAAAGACACTTTGCAAATGGACAGTAGAGAAAACTGTTAAAGCTGAATTTATAATAGTCATGATGGTCCTGGATGTATTCTTAGCCGTGTGGTTCTGGATTATGTATTTGATTTTGGTTTATATATCTGTCCCTGAAACAATTTTAGGGAAGAATTTTAAGTATTTTGATTTTTCTCTTTATAATCTGTTTTATCTGTTTATTGAACTGTGTGAACTGTTGGCTTGTGCAGGCTTTGGACATGACTTGTGTTGCTATATATTTTTCTAAACCTTAATGGATCCAATAAGCCCAGCATGTATGCTGATGATGTGTCTGGATTGTTTCTCTCATAATCTTTTGTCATGACCAGTGCCCAGACCGCATCCTGGCCTTGAGACTCCTAAACCCTTCATTTATTTAGACAGTAATAAAGTACAAGCCCTTTCTTTATTTTAGTTATTTACAGCTGCCCACATTTTGCACAAACAGCTCTATGGGCATGGCATGAAAAGCAAATGGAACTGTTTCCTTACTCTTTTTATATTGAAAGCAAAAGCCTTTTACAAGGTATTTCAGTTGTCATCTCTCTCACTTAGCAAATATCAGGAAAGAAGTATTAATTCTGTTTTTGCTATTATTTTGCCTCGTTTTGTTAAGTGTTCACATTTACGAATGTAATTTCAGTACGCTGATGATTAAAACAATGTTTTTTAAACTTCCTTTAGAGGATAAGCCAATTGTCTTGTCTTGTATTAATATCCACAGGTATTGTTGCAGAAGAAAAACTCCTTTTGACGCTGCTGTTTCCATACCCTATGTGGAGGGCTTTTTAAAAAATGCACTGAATCTATAAATATGTTAAATATTCTGCACACATGTAGCATTTACTTAATAGCTTGAGATTTATATGAATGAAAACTTTTATAGTTTCCTGGAAACTTAAATCCCTGTTAGCACAGTACATAAATCAGAGTTGGGTGCTATAATTAACTTCAGTCTTTTTTTTAAGAACTGAAAAAAGTTACAGTAGCATCTGTCTGCTGGCCTATGCATTTTTCACCATTTTAGCAATGGGTTGTTGAGTGTCTTATGATATGAAACAAATAATGCCTTTTGTATATTTAGTCACGTGATGCTCCTTCCCTCCCTTTCTATTATTTATGTTCACCATATTGTTAATGTATGTTGTGCGGTTAATATGTGGAGTCTAAGAAAACAATCAAAAGCCTTTAGCTACTGTAACATGAAGGTGGTGGCTTTCTTTCACCTGTGGTACAGTATTTTTAGACTGTCCATCAAAACTATTGTGTTGAAATTTCTACTGTGCTTCTGTTGTCATGTGATTTAATAAAATAGTTTAATAAAATCTCCAGTTGAGTTTTACAGCTGTTCTCATTGGACATTTGTTCATGCCAGGTGTAACTTTTAATATTGGCTCTATTAACAACGCTGGCATTGTATAAAAATTAAAAAATAGTTGTACCCCAGGCTAGGTATTTTATATTTAATAACTGCATGGCTGGATTAACACTGAGAAGAACTTGCATAAAATACCAAAAAAACCCAAAAACCTGGTTCTTTTTTTACTGGCATTAACCATGTACAGATTACTTTTTAAATTAGATATGTTAGCAAGCATACAAACATAAAAAAGTACATAACTTCTTAGCGAATTAGTGGAGTCCTAACCCTAATTCGATTACTTTTACTTCTCTTTGTTGCAACAAAATAGTAACCGTCACATTTCACACAGCCCCAGGTTTGCTTGTTCTGCCTGATTAACAAATGTTTAAACAAAGAATATCAGAAATGTATATGACACACTGATAGATCTGTTGGGCAGCACTTTATCTTAGCGCCTGCTTTCTATTATCCTTCCTGGAATATTGCTAGACTTGGTCTAGCCACCAGAGGAAGTCTTAATAAATCTAAAGGTCCTGCTCTCATCAGTTTTAGAAACGATTAGTACAGTGCAATCGTGGTTTGAGGTGTTCTGCTTTGATCGTGCTGTTTGGATGACACTGCTGCTAGTGTTCTGGGTGTGTAATAAAGTCTGAATCCCTGTAGTTTTGCCAAGTCTCACACACTTTGCTAACACAATTTCCTGTAAAATGATTATAGGCAATTTAGGTAATTTAGTATTTTCAAGTTAGAGTAAAAATAATATTGAAAGTTCTTTAATAGGTGTTGCAGTTATGTGAGCTTTCAGCAAACAGGTTAGTCTTGTAGAATGAATAATCATTTTGTGCTCATATATTTTGCTTTTGTAGAACACCAAGAAGCTACCTATGTAAATTTTAAATATAATTAATTATGTAATTCCAGTCCAGTACATTTTTTCTTTAGTTGTTCATATTTTATATTGTCACTTGCTCTCTCTTACCTGAAATTTGAAGCAAGTTTTCCCCAGTTGTTTAATGAACACTCTGAAATAGCTTGTGCTACTTTGAGCTGAGTGTACACTAGAATTGTCCACATGGGGAATTAGTAGCTAGTGCACTATAAATTCACACTCTAGCTTACTTTGCTATAACTCCTCTGTAGATAAGCCCTTGAAGTTACTTATACAAGATTCTGAGAGAGGATCTCTCTTAGCCTGGGACTTTTGTCTGAATTTACCAATTCACTTTTGTATGAAAATGTCACATTTGATAATCCTTACCTCTGTCAAGAGAATACTGAGCCTGGTACCTTGATAGCCTCTTCTGTGCAGTCTTACATAAAGTAAGTTATAAGGCCTCACCCAGGCTTTATAGCTAAGGTCTCCAATTTTGCCTGTCACAGTAGATCTCTCTTTCTGTTTTCTTCTGCATACCTGTGTTCAGTGAGGAATGTTCACCCATCACTTAATATACAGAGAGCCCTATCCAAAAACAGAGAGAGAGGAATGAGACTTTCAGAATTATTACATGGATTTGGTTGCCTATGAGGAGAGGTTGTAAAATTGAACTTTCTAATCAACAGATTCTCACAGAATAAAAAAGTGTTTTGAGTAGTGTTTCTTATGAGACAAAAGGCCTGTAACTGGCTTAAAGATGCATTGCTAAGACCACAGCAGTCTCTGTAGCTTGTCTGTGACAAGTGTGCAATGTAAATCAGCAATGTGATGTCCTATTATTTCATTAAGTATCACTTACTGAACTTTATGTTATACTCCAGTGCTCTGTTTGGTAAAGCAGTCCTATAGGCCGTTTGAGACACTGTGCAGACACAAGACAATTTGTGGGCTTGTTTGTTTGTTTGTTGGGGGGGGGTTGTGGGTTGTTTTTTTTTTTGTTTTGTTTTTTTGAAAGGCAAGGATTTGTGTGGGTGGTATCTTTTATTGGACAAGCTGCATGGTTGGGATAAAGTTAGACATGCTTCCAAGTGCAAGGCATTCTTCTGGTCTAACAAGCCTGAAATCTGTCATTATACAGCAAGGACACTCCATTTTTATTTTTTATGAGCAATATACATGGATTGATTTGTGCCCATTCACTTTTGCACCATGACCTGTTAGGAGTGAAAGGTGTTAACTTTTTTTTCTAGGGTGGGAAATGGAAGGTATGTGTTTAGTCACGTAGGCATCTCTGGGTTGGTGAGAATGAATTATCAAGACATTGAATGGGGGTTTAACTTGGAGATGCAACTGAAAGCCAGGGACCACACATTAACTTTTAACAGCTGCCAGCCCAGGGAGGCAGAACATTCCTAGGGTCATAACTAGACTTGAAACAAAGAACGTGCGCCAAGAGGCTGTGATAAGAATTCTGTCTCTTAGTGCAGATGGAGACGTGGAATCTCTGCACCAGCGAGGCCAGCATGGACACGTGTAAATGTTGTTTGTCCATAGAAGAGCAATGGGTTATTAACTGGTGACCTGTTCCTTGACAGTTCTCTCTCTCCATTTATACTACCTACCAGTTTTTTTCTCTCTGACTTCACTGCAAGTGAGTTAGAAGAAACTGCAGAGCTGTCAGGACTCTATTCCCTTATGTGGATAGAGCTGATAACATCACCCTAGCATGAGAACGCTTCTTTCCCAACCATCCCACTACCCTAGCAGATGCAATTTTTTTTAATACAGTTCAGCATGTTGCTGTTGGAGATGCTGGATTTCATAACTAGGAATGCATAGATAAATCTCAAAGAATAACCACTACTTAGAAAGCTCTTCATTTTAAATACCAGTTGTCTATGTTTTAACAGAACATCCTATACTTACTAAAACTTTTTAACATTTATCTTTGGGAGCTCTGGTTTAGATTAAAAAAAACTTTGGGGTCTAAAAAACTGGTGATCAACTTAGATACTGCTTTCACATGTGGGCACCTCATTGTGAGAACTGCTAATGGATAAATGAAGCTAAAAGGGGAAATTATCTGGGCACAAGTCTCTTTTCTATCTGCTGATTCTCCCTTCCTTCCCTGTGCTGTAGGCACCAAAACTAAATTTGCAGCTGGTGGAATGAGGAAAATCATATTTTAAAAGGATGTCTGGGATCCACTTGTGCTCTGAATTAATCCTCATTCATTGAGAGGTACAGCAGCTATATAGCTCTACTGGGGACAAAGGCCATTTCTGGACAAAGGAAGGATTACAGGTTTTGGAGTCACTTCTTAGGACCCTCCCTCCTTGGATTTGGGCTTCAACTCCCCACTGCACAGATCTGTGTAGTCATCTTCCACCGGAGGAAATCTGAGTGCAGAAGAGCGTGTGGTCAAACTGAGCCCTACTTACATACTTAATATCTTTAGTTAAAAACTTTCATTTGCCTCCCTTGCTGGTATGCAGTGTGATAAAAATCTTGTATTGCAAGTTCACACACATTCTCTTTTTCCTTACAAGTCCGCTGCTACATTCTGTGTATAGGATGATCAGTACTCTGGGAATCTGGTGAGGGAGACAGTTGTCTGCAGGCTCCCTCCCTCATATTTTAAAAGTTGGCAGGTGTAGAGAGAATGAGATGGAATTGCTGGAAGGGAAAGGATGGTACTACTGTTAAGGTAGTTGTCCCAGGGGGACCAAAGGTAAAGGGATGGGAGACCCCTTCCGCGGCAGGACCCAGGGCAGAGACAACCTGCCAACACAAGAAAGAGAAAAGCCCTGAAGACGGAGTGAACTTACCTTTTGCAGGAGGAGATGGACTGGATGAGCCACGCCGGGACGGAACGCCCGCACGATTTGTCAGCTGCTTTTATCAGCGGCTGAGGACGGCGTGGGCAGATGACATCGTAGAAGAGCACCACCCAGCAGAAATAAAAGTTGGGGGCAGGGAAACAGCTGGGGGGGGGACGCTGCAGGGAACAAGCTGCAGAATTGTCCCCTGAGCCGAGGAAGGACTGCACCAGCAGCAACGAGGGGACCTGAGGGAGGACCCATGAAAAGGGTCCGGAGGTGACTAAGGAGCTGTGATATTGGGTGGCGGGGAAGCCAGACTGAGAACATCGGTGCTGAGGGACTGCAGAGCCACAGCCACCAGAGTCATGAGTGGGCTGAGCTGAGACCCCATTGCCCTTCTGTGTTAACTTGTTCTTTTCTCTTATTTACCTGGAGCCCTAAGGCAGGGATTAGGGCCACGGACAATGCTTGTAGAACAGAAGGAGCTGGGGCAGGGCTGCGGCAGCAGTGCAGTAAGGAAGATTCAGTATAGTGTCAGGGACGGTCCAACGTCCTGAAGTTATCTCGGGCAGGGTGAGACAACCTGGAGCCAAGCGGATGGGGAGGGCCCAGGAGGGCGAGCCAACTGACCATCAATTGGCTGTCCTAAAGGCTGGTGGAGGGGAGGTAGAGCCCCAAGAATACCCGCTATGAATAGCGCCCAACACATGAGAAGCCACAGGAGGGAGCCCCACCACTGAAAGGAAGTCATGGCAGGTGAGTGGCAGGGTTTCCCTTGGGGTGAGTGTGACCCAACTTCTAGGCCACAGGAACAACCTCTGTGGCCGACCCTGGGCACAAGCTCCAAGGCAGCAAGGGAGCACCTACACAAGGCCAGGCGGGTACAGTAGTCAAATGCTGCCCTTGAGAACCCAATTTGCTGTCTGATGCCAGGCCAGTCACTTGAACTGACTTAAAGTGATCTGACAAATGATTGCTGATGTTTCTCATCCTCAGAGTACTGACTTGAACCCCTGAAATATGATTTGCAGGAGTACTGAGCACTTAGTTGTAACTGAAGACAATTGAAGTTGTGTTTTGAACTTAAAGAGATCTGTATAATGCTAAACTGTCTGCAAAATCAGATCCTATGCATCTGGTATTGGGGAGCTGAAATTAAAGGATAATTTGACCTTCATCTCTGTGTCAGTTCTCTGTAAAATAGATGCTACCTCCATCTCACAGGCTTGTGAAAATAAATTCATGCATGTTTCTGAAATGCTCATGTGGTGTCATAAGGAGTAGCATTGAAAAAACCACAAGGAAACAAACAGTTCTGTTTTCATAGTAGGGCTTGTGTTATATGCAGCAAATAAGGCCTGGGGATAAATAACAGGAGACAGCAAAATATTGAATGGCTGTTTGTTGAGTCAATATTGTCCACCCTATGCCCTGACTGAAACCTCATGGAAAAACTAGTATGTAATCATGGAATTAAGGGTGGCATCAACATGCATATGAACAAGGAGGACTGGATTCAGATTATATTGGAAATTTTCATTAGGACAGTTGCTAACTTTTGACTAACTTTAGAACCTTAATATTTTTTGAAAGTTAACAGCTTGATAATGCAGAGCTTTTAATATCAGTGACAACTGTTCTAGGCCAAACAGTGAGCTATTTTTAAATTGGATGAGGTTCTCAGCTTTAAATACCTTCTAAGATGCAACAAATGAACAAAGGTATTTCAACACCCCCTTACATACTGAAACGCACACAAAACTGCTTTAGAAGTTTTATACTTGGATATCTAATTTTAGTAAAAATTTAAAACATTAGGAAAAAAATTGGAAACAAAAAATTGTAGTAATCACATATCATTTAATCCACAATATTATGATAATACATCATATATTTTATGGGTGACCTGAACATTACCAATAGTTTGGAAATGTTTTTACATACTGAGCCACCAGTAAAAAAGTAAACAATGAATATACAGGATATACAAGTATGAGAAATACTTGAAAACATTTTTCTGCACTTTAAGGCTACTCAGATTTATAAATAAAATGACAGACATTTGGCTGTTTTTTTCCTAAAATACCAGAATCTGAATACTGATATGCAACACGCACACACATACACACAACCTCACATACACACAGTATCCTTTTTCTTTCAACTGTCTTGCTCTTTGAATGGTGGCTTTATTCTGGCACATACATAATTTTACATACTTTTTTTTCCAAATAGAAGAAAATACATTCAGAAATCTGACATGTCTGGTGCACAGGAACATGTGTCTTGGATGCATTATACTATTAAAAAAATCTAATTCTGAGAAATCCACTGTCTGAAGCAAAACTTTGCCATAGGTGCACATAAATAGGATTGAATGCTTATATTTTAATCATGTAAGGCAAATCAGGCTAGACTTCCTGCCCATCTGACCAGACTTTTCAGAAATTCAATAGAAACAGGTGGGAAAATCAATTTGGGCAGCCTGGGATAATAAATCTGATGCCATCTTGTCTCCCTGTTTCTGAAATGCACTCTGTCAAGATGAAATAGATCACCTCTAATTTTGCATATGCAACTAATTTGTCCCTATGTAGCATGAACATTGGGCGTTAGGGCACACAGCTTTATAGGGGCAATGTCGATAGTTAAAAAAAATGTGATCATTCTTTCAACAGTTACTAAACATTAGTTTTACGGGAAGGAATGTTAAAAGTATACATAAAAATATTCTATGTTGAGTGAGAAATGTTTAAGTGCGTGAAACTTCCTGTAATACTGAAGGGTTAGTTGCATCTAATAATTAGTTATATCTTATTATTGTAGCATACTACATGATAATGGTGTTTGACATCTTGCTTGCTGGTAAAGGTTAACTATTGGTTGTGTGCCAGCTAAAAGGAGGTGTTATATCAACAGAAGAGTCATTAGAATCAGGAGTCAAAGTAAGTTCTAGAGGGGCTAACAGAGGGAAGAGTTTTAAATATACTCTAAATTGATTATGTCTGCAAGCAGAGGATGTATAGATATATAAGGCAGAAAGATGTACACATACTTGATACTGCTACGGAGTTTCTTGCTTGTGGATCCCTTCCTTTTTGCACCTTCTCAAAGTTTCAAGTTTTGACCTGTATTTGTACAGAGACATAAGGATGTGTAAGGGGCCAGATCACTCCACTGCACAAGCTACTCTTACATAGGAGGAACAGCAGCTTCTTGACTCTGCCTCCATCTGAGCCTGTCAGCCCACATGGACAAGAAAATAAATTATGCCAACTTCAACTGGTAGAGATGCCCCCTTCTCCTCCTTCAAGCACAAAGGAACCACCTATCACATTCTCACTGATTCACTCCTTGGTAACAGTAGGACCTAGCCCAGAGTAAGTTAAGTGATATTTTGCTTATTTGTATGTTCATGTTTTCGCAAGATCTTTCTGCTATATTAAAGACATTGATGGTTGTCCATATCCACTGGTTAAGGAACTACAGTGCTAAGGGTTAGAGCTACTAAGTTGTTCTCTTGGGCCCCTGGCACGTTACACTTAAGACCTGTTAATTTATCTTAAATAACTTGGCTACATGTTAAAAAAACAAATGGTGCCACAAAAAAATCAACTACACGAATATTACACACAAAAAGTGTAATATTTTTGGGGTATTCTGAATGTGTAGCCAGGTTAGGACCACGCTGGGGTCTCTAATCAGCCCCAGTGGGATCCCTACCAGCTGACACTCAGCTGATTGTCATCCAGGATGGGACCATACTGGGCTCCAACTAGCTCTGGTGTTAGCAGCTGAATAGTTAGCAGCTTTGGGGACTTGGCGGGGGCTGGTTGGACCCCCGATGCCATTCCAGAGCCAGCCAACAACTGGTTGACTGTCAGGCACCCAGATTTCAATTTGCTGGTGCACAGGGAGCCCAGGATTATGCTTCCAGCCCCACCCCTGCATTGACAAGTAGGGCACCTGATCCCTAATGCAAATGGGATCTGATGCCTAATGCCAAAATTGCACAACACACAATTGTTGATATTGGGGATCAGAGCCAATCACACCTTTTAAATGAATGTCAGCAGCCTTACACAAATATTAATGTACTGTAATAAAGTTAGGATTATAGATAAGTAAGGTGGAAAACAGAATTTGGTTCATCATTTTAATCTCTGCCTAGGACTTGTAATATTTTTCCATATACTTTTCAGCTCTGCCAAGTTGTGGATAAATAGTTCTAGCTGGATTTTGAATAGGGTGGACTGAAGGACAATTCCATTTTGCAGTAACTATTTTTGGACTAAAACCAGCACTTCTTGGTTTGGGAAGGGATGCCTAGCCTGAAGGTTATGGCATTTGTCAGGAATGTCAGAGACCTAGATTTAAGCACCTATTTAGCCTGATTCAAAATAGAGGTTGTTTATGTAAACCTGACTGATTCAGAGCAGTGAGTTGGACCTGGGCGTCTCATTTCTCAGGCCAACGTAGAAAGCAGCAGCCTAAATTATTTGTCTGCCTAGTTCTCTTTTCCCCCCTTATTCCTAACAGAAAGCTTCACAGAAACCAGTATGTCTTCACTGAAAATGTTCCAGGCAGCTGCAGTTTAAAATTGTCCCTGTTCTGTCACTGACTTCAACTTGTTTTTAGTGGAGGATGAGTTTTCCAAACTGACAATTTAACATATTTCAGTGGATATTTTGATACCAGCAGCTGAATGTGTGAAGGTGTCCCATCATTATGGATGCTATCCTATAATTCTTTGTAATTCTTTTTTCTATTGCAGATTGATGTGTGTGCTGTATGTGGGAAACTCGATAACATTGACTTCTAGATATTTTTTTCATAACAGTCTGCCTTCAGATGAATCAATAGCATATTCCCCCTTCCTCTAAAATAAAAAAAAAACACCTCCACAATTCAAGGCTAAGCAAATTCTACCAACATGATCTGTTACTGGTGTATTCTCAGTCTTAGTTCCCCAACAGCAAAGATGCACTCTATTACCCAGTGACTTCTTAGCCAATAATTTCAGAGTATTTTTAAAGGGGAGAATTTACAGATCAATGCACTAAATAACTAAGTATTCAAGTGATTTACTACAGGTCAGCAGGAGAGTTAAGATTGGTGCTCTAAGCACTAGGTCACCTTGTCTCCTTTGGTGATGCTTTGTAAATTGCAGATTATAAAATCTGGATTTCCTCCAGGACTGTTATCTTGCTGAAATCATAATTCTGTGTGCAATTTCTTCAGTGCCTCTAAATTCAATAGTTAATTTTTCTCTCTTTTTTTAATATGTATCCAAATAAGAAACAATAGGTCCTTGATATTACTCACTAGTTTCACTGCTGTTCTCTTATATGAACAAGTCATTTTTACATAGCTCTGGATACATGACACTTACATAGCAATGTAAAAACAACAGCTTGAGTTCCCTGTTTGTCGCATTTAAGTTCATTATTTTACTATCCACAGAAATAATTATAGACTCATACTAAGTTAGGAATGAAAAGTTGTGCCATAAGTTATATACTGCCTTTTGAAGGCTTCTGATTATTTGTAGATGTAAGCTGTCCTTCAGTGGAGAAAGAAGTGGAGGATGATGACTTTCTTCCCTAATATTTTTCCTTCTCCTAGGCGTTTCAGCTCTGATATTCTGGTGTCTTTCAGGAGATCTTTTGCTCTGGCACTGAAAAAGTTGAGCAAAGAAAGTACCGTGGCACTTAACAAAATGTGCACAGCCAGTATATGTGGGACTCAGCGTTGTACTTCCTTATTTTCATTTTCATTACATTTGAGTTCAGAGTCACTGATTTGTTTTCCAGAAACAAATTTACAAGGATGTTTCTTCTCATATACAAAAAACAAAAATCTCCAGTGAGAACATGCTGCTTAAAGAAACTTCTTCTACTCTCTTCCCATTTGTCCCCAACTTATTTATGTTGGCTATTTATTAATGGTCCTAGAAAACATGCAAAATTGGAGAGGTGCATTCTCAGATCAGTTGCTGACACTTTTGAAAGGAGAGAACTTATTCCCATCAGAACCCCACTTGCCATTTTAGTTTCTTTAATCCTTTTTGAAATAATGAAAACATACAATGCTGGCAGTTCGGGAGTCAGTTAGATGCATTGTTCTTTCTACCTTTTATCTTTGACATTAGCTCTGTCTGGGTTTAGATGCGTTTTACACATCAAACCTCCAACATAACACTAATGAGGTCATGACATATTGTCAGCTTGTTTGAATAATGCATTATTGACTCCCCTCCTTGAAAAAGGCTGAATTCCCTGTGAAAAAAGTTATAATTTAGAGCTCTCTAATTAAAGTGTTTCTCTTCACCATGAGCAAAGTGGGCACATTCTGGTTCCCTTTAAGACTGTGTGTACTTGGAAGGTGGTAGGAAGGAAGCTCATAACCTCTGCCATCACCTCTCAAGGGTGGCCAGTTTGCTGCAAGTCTAGGTCTGAGTGTTTTGTTTTTGTTTTTTAAAGGCAAAATTTCAAAGGACCTTCTCATCCAGTAATTTGTTGATCCCACCACAAATCTTTTTGAGGTATGGCCTGCAATCCCCATCAAGGCTGTACAGGGCAGTGAGAAATTCCACATCCGCAAAATGATTGAAGACATGATTGATACGCCCATGGGACCTGGGCGTCAGGTGTCGATCTACTAGTTCATGCACCAGGTCTTTACACTCATTGAGAAGTTCTGCAAGAACATTCCTATCAAAGGTGTATTCCACCTCGTAGAAACTGACAATTGTCATGGCTGTTTGATTCAACTTCTTTCTGAATTTGTCTACAATTTCCAGCTCCTCTTGGTTGAACTGATTGTTTCGATAAAGGATTCCAATTTTTATTGCTACTTTAATCAAGTCCTTCATGATTTTGTGAGCTTCCTTCTTGTTTCTTGTATGTTCTTTTGTTACTTTATATAACTCATCAAAGATTTCACTGCTCGTATCATCAATAAGCATGTTAGCCATTGTTTTGGTAGCCATTTTACTCAGGATCTTTTTCTGTGCTTGCAGTGCAAGGTTCTTGGAGCTGAAATAATCAGGACCTGTTTCAGGAGAGGAAAATAGTAAAGTAATATTAATGTTAATATTAATTTATATTAAATATTAATTTAAATTCACCATTACATGAAAAGTATGCAGCATAGGTAGTTTGCTAGCCACATTCCTGTCAGATGCCTATGGTTGATACTTAGTATTAGGGGTGTGCAAAATGGGCCATATTTGATTTGGATTCTGTCTGAATCGGGGACAGTGGTTTGATTCATTGATTCAGATCACTGTCTTCGATTTGATTTGGCCAAATCCGAATCTGAAGATTCGATGCTGATTCGGAGAATCGGCGATTCGGCCATAGACACAGCTTTAAATGGTTTTTCTACATACCTCAAGATACCAGGCATGGGTCATGAATGCTGCGATGCTGGGGCAGATGGAGCGTCCCACAAGAGTGTGTGTGTGTGTGTGTGGGGGGGGGGGGGCCCTGTGTGCTTGATGGTGAACCTGGAAGTGGACTGCAAATACTTCCAGGTTTGCTGGGGAGCGTGCAAGGTGCACCCCTTGCGTGTCGCCCCTCCTCCACGCCCCCCAGCTCAGCAATCTGCTGCAGGGCGACTCCAGGTGCCCCCCAGACCCAGGAGGCACCAGTCGCTGAGCCAGGGGGGTGCAGGGGGCACCCCATGTGCTCTCTGGTGGACCCGGAAGTGAACTGGAAGTGCTTCTGGTCCACTTTTGGGTTTGCTGCCGAGCACACTGGGGAGCCCCCTTCACTTTTGTGGGACACTCCATTTGCCCCAGCATCTCAGCATTCACAAGCCGCCTGCTACCTTGAGGAATGTAGAAAAAACATTTAAAGCTGTGTCTACATCCGAATCAACGAATCTTTCCGAATTGATTCAGGGGGTTCTGATTCGATTTGGAGAGATTAAAGGGTTTCCTGATTTGATTCGGATTTGGAGATTCAGCCACCAAATCAGGCCGAATCTCCGCTGAATCGAATCAGGGACCAAAACTACGCACAGCCCTACTTAGTATAGACTAACTTGTGCGTACACATATAAATACATATGCATATATATATATAGCATGAACTTTCATGGGCTGAAGCTCACTTCATCAGCACTAGGTGAAATGAGCTTCATTCAGCCCAGGGAAGCTTGTGCTATGTATATTTACTTTGTTTAACAGTCTATATGGTGCAAATCTACCTTGCCTTTCACTTGACTTCAGATGAACACAGCTAATGACACCTCATTTAGTCCAGATTCCAGCAACTTTATAGATCCATAGGTAGGTCATGTTTTCCAATAGAGTTTTTCCATTTGTCCTCAAAGCCTTTGATACTAAAATATATTTTTGAGATGCTAACATCTGAATATTCAAGATATAAATATGCTTGGCTCTTTGAAAACACTAAAATTCCATGTATGTTCTTTTTCTGTGCTTTTATCTTCATTTTAAAATATAGAAAAGGGGCTTAAAATGAACATTTTCCCAGCAGAAGGCTTTCATTGAGATGTTATACTTGGAAAAGGAAATCAGCTGTCAAAAGCTCATTTTGAAGATTAAACATTGTAGAGAAATAAATAAAAGGCCTGTGTAGAATTCCTGTTCTAGTCACTGGGAGTCACTGTTGCTCCACGGCTGTACTAATCAGTATTGTTACACAAGCTGACAGCACAGATCCATAAATGTAGACTTACATTGCTTTAATCTCTAATAATAATACCCTTTGGCATAGTTGCTCATGTGCCTAATTGTAAAATCATATTTTTATAGAAGAGTTTGTATTGGGGCTTTTGTTGCTATTTCTCCTGCAGAAAGAAAATATCAAATCAGTTAGATTATCCAGCAATACACATCTGTGTAGGTTGGATTTAATAATTTAGAAGTTAGATTAATTTATAGTCCTTGCTTATTCAACAAGTTACTTAATCTTATTCTTAACTTTAAGAATGGGAGGAGTCCCACTGGTTCAGGATGGTGCAGAACCTGGGTCTGCATCAGAGGAAAAGGAGCAGGTGCAAGGAATCGTTCCTAACCATGATGTGGTTTGGGGGTGCTGGTTACGGTTGTGTTAGTTTAAGCACATAGGCAGACAAGGTGCTTTGGGTAAATTATATCACATTTACCCAAAGCACTTTGTCTCTAACCATGACATAAGATTTCTGCATCATGAATGGGGAGTCCCAATCACTGGCTCCGAGGAACTGCTTCTCTCCCCAGTCTTGCGCTTGGAGGATTATTGCAAAATCCATTGCATGAGGATCCATTACATGAGGACTCTAGTCTATTAGGCTTAGCATAGTCTGGGTCCAGGCTTAGCGAAAGGGGGAGGTGAGACCAAAATGGCGCGCTCACGGATCACTACACCTTAGAGGGAACGTTGCCACTGAAGTACCCTGTTGATTGAGAGCTTGAGATTACTGCAGTGTTTTATATACCTCCTGCTTTTACTAAAACATTTTTAGCTGGCTTGATTTAGAAAAAATAAAGATGCAATTAAATAGTTTTGTATGACATAATCAAGTAGCTGAGCACAGCTTGATAACGTCAAGCAGCATTTTTGTTTGTTGCATATGAGATGCAAGGAATGTGGTCTTTGTAGGAAAGTAGCAATAAACCAATATGTGAAATGAATTTAAAATCAAGGTAGCCAGCAAAGTGGCCTGATCTAGTAAGTGTTTTATTTCTTTCTCAGCTGCTTACTCTCTTACTGAGTTTGTTCATAGTACAGTAGTGGCTAGTTAGTTTAGTAAAAACTGGGATCTCATTTTGCTAGTATTATACCAATACCAATTTAGAAACAGACCACATAGAAATAGAATGCATAATCTACGTAGGCAAGATAATCCTTGGTTGGCTATGTCCTGTCTTTGTTTTATAGAGGATGAATAGAGGCATTGAGCGATTAAACTAAGTGCAAACTTCAGATTTTCAGTAGTACCTAGGCTCTATGTTGCCATGGCAGCCTTGAAAACTGTATTCTAAGAGCATGTCTACACAATAAATGAAGGTATGCTTTGTATTCTGGGTTTGTGTGCCCATGCTAGTTTTAATCTAGCTAGCATGGGAAGCAGTAGTTGTGTAGATGTGAAAGTAAAGACTAGAAACAAGACTCAGGATCCCAGGTTCCTAGAGGGCTATACTGTGTTATGCTAGTTACTACTGCGTTATGCTATGTGGAATATCTTAAGTGACTTGCTCACATCTGTAGCACAGTCAGGAATTAGATGCCTGATCTCCTGAATCCACTTCAGTGGCTTAACCTCAAGGCCATTCTTCCTCTCAGTTTTCTCATCTAATCTATGCACATCAAGCCAAGGAGTGCTTGCTGTTTGGGTGCACTTCAAAAGACTCCAACTGTGAATTTAAATAAATTATTGTTATGCCATATATTTTTAGGTTATTAATAAAATGCAATGATGTTTGATAAATACTAATTATATACTGAATTGTGGTTCTTACTAGGGTACAATATCCAGTATGGAGCTTCTTGCTTTTGGTAATCAAGCTAGCTTTTTTGGAGCATTCAGGCATTATGTGCCCTGTGGTACAGACATAGTAAAATTGCAGAAGGCCACCATAGGTCTTCACCTTTTGCCTACCCAGGAGGCCACACTTTTTTTTGTTTTGTTTCTGCAGTCACAACATAAGAGTGGGTTTTGCCATCTAGATGCCAATGCAGTCTTGCAACACAGTCAAATAATCTGATAGCAAGAACGTCTCGGGACATCACCAGTTGGAACGGTACAATTTCTCAGAGGTTGTTGTCTGGGTTCCCTTCTGAAAACATACTGCAGTATAGAGGAAGGCAGTCACCCTACTGGGCAATTCCCTAAGGGTCCCAAATAGCAGCAAAATAAGCATGGGGTGCTCTAAAGATCCCAAACTGTCAGAGGCTCAGAGCTGCCATAAGTGTTGTTATAGAACCTTAAGCCCAATGTTTCTACAGGGAGGAGAAGACTATGAACATTTTGTGACAAATGTGCGAAGCCATGCTCTAAGGTGTTAATCCTCAGTACTCAAGTACACCCCCGATGCAACATTCCAATGCCCCTAGCCAAGAAAACCTACTGTGTCAAAATTTTTGTGACAAGCTGTTGTCATGAACAGATGGTGCTGTTGAAATCTTCTCTGATGAAGAACTCAATGAGGTAATGTCACATTACCTTTTAATTTTTTTTCTTTTCTACCTTAAACATTATGACTGGCCCAAACCTTTGAATGGGAACTGCATTCTTCTCCTCTGATATCATAGTTATTTGTTTTTTGTGTTAGGAGGTGTTTAATGTACACAAAAAGAAAAGGATTTGGAAGGCCTAGAATAACATTAGATATTTTTTTAATGTCTTGTTTTATCATGGGGCTCTTGGAGGAAATAACATTTAGCTTCCAGGAAGATTATCATATTTAAACCTGTGATGTTGGCTAAATGATATACTATGGTATCAGCCACTACAGTTCATTGTAGGAAACCACGGTGGTTTCCCACAATGCCACTACAGTTCATTTTCCCAAAGCTGGTGGTAGCATCTGGTTTTAATAATCCCATCATACTTTATTCCATACTTAATATAATCTACTATATTTCACAAATTACTAAAGAGCAAAGGCCAAAATAGCTTTGATAAGAGTTTTGGATACAGTCAGACGTTTCCACAAAGAGCACTATTTATAGTTGAGGGTTAGTTCGCATTTGACTTAATTTGAATACTGACTGTCAAGGTTCAGAACACAATAAACTGAAGATTTTATGCAATATTACCCTGCAAAGAGTATTCATTGAATAATATTGAAGAGTATTCTTTGACCATGATCCTGAGGTCTGGTCAAAGATTACACAGCTCAGTTTAGGATGTGCATGTGCATAGTTGGCTTGAAATCACTTTAGCATTTGTTCAACAATGGGATTGAGGATAATTCTAAATTATATTCTCTGGAGTGGTTTCAGGGCAACCCTGGTCATGCTCTCTAGGCCAGTCAAAAGGGAGGGGTGGTGGTAAAGAAATATATTTATTAGACCTATATCCCTTGCAGTTCTGCCCTTCCATTGGGAAAATACTCCTACAAGAGCTGTCCCAAATTATGACCTACATTGCACTGATGGGAGTCTCGGAACCTGTTCCTAGGATTAAACTGAATTAGAAGTTGCTTTCTAGAAGAATTTCCTTTTCCCCTAATCCTGACACAAAACTCACAGTATAGGTGCACCATTGATTATCTTAAACTTTGCCATTCAATTGCCTTTTTTACTTCTTGCTGGTTAAAAAATTGCATGTGCTGACACTTAGAACTTTCTGGTTCTGTTATACAGATTTGTAATTAGTTTTAGTTTATTTATAGCTTTCAATAAAACAGTACAATAAAACAAGCAATAACAAATATATAAAATAAAATAACAGCATTTAGATAAAATATAATCATTAGAAAAAGCATACAGTAATATGATCTATCAGCTCACACAAAAATAAAACAAAACATAATGTATGATGATATAAAAAAGGTAAAATGAAGCAGTGAATGATAAAACACAACAGGAGAATTGTATTTGATGCTGGCCCTTATTCTTTGTGCAAGTAGTACAAATATACTTTAGGTGTATAAGATAAGCTCCAAAGTATTAGAAAGAAGCCAGATTGCTTTTTTTCTTCATTATCCCAGGATTTAATACTTTCCAATAATGGAGAGACCCATTTCCCTCTTATTTATTCAACAAATAAACAAGAAAGACTACAAATAAGGATTTTAAGTCATCTATCTCATCTTCCCACAAGAGCATATTCTGTACCAATATAGAGTCCGACACCACCTGTCCATGACAGCTGCAGATCTCATTAGAGCAAATCTCAATCTAGTAATAGTCTCATTTTTTTGTAGTTTTGCACCACAGAAAGATAAATTTCTGGGCCAAAGGAATGTTTTATTACTTTTAAAAAAGAGGAAGTTCGAGACTGTCTCACTGTTAGAAAATCCGTCTCTAGGCTGGCATCTTTAATACTTGAATTTATATCTTATTTTAAATAAAGGAAATACTGGGTCACTTAGTACATTTCCCAGACAGTTTGTACAATATAAATGTTATTCAACCATTCAAACCAGATTTTATTTGGCAAAGGAGAGGCTTCTACAATGCATTTCTTAAGGTATCTGGTAGGTATAAAAGATCTTCTTTCATCCAGTAGTTTGGGGTTCTTAACTGAGCTAAAATGCTCACATTTTTCAGCCCGGTCTCAGAAAGCATGAGCCTCCGTATCATAGAATTAGGTAGAGATAAAAGCCACCTTAAAAAGTAATCAGACATTGTTTTGGTTTTTGGTTGGACCATAGGGTGAGCACCCCAGAGTTCTGCTCCATGCAGTAAAATGGATCCTACTTTGGATCTAAAGACACTTCGTGCTTCCAGAACAACTCTTCTGCCTGTCTTATTGTAAAAACATGTAATGTAATTGTAAACAAGATGCTTTTGAATGCTTTGGTTGTTGGGTTTTTTCTTTTAGAATATAAATTTGGAGTTAAATGCAGTATGGAGTACCTCAATAATATTGTACTGTATAAATGCTGAATTAAGAGGGTTTTTAAAAGGATTGTTTCATAACTGTTCCTAAAACCTCTCATTTTATACTATCTTTTAAAAAATCTAAAACAAACAAGGAAAGATTTCATGAAAGAGATGATAGAAACAAATGGTTTCCATTTGACAAAATGGTGCACCTCAGTTATGTGGACAAATCATTATTGTAGATTAATTTTCCTGAGAGTTTTTTCCACCACATCTACATTTATAAACGCATATTCTTGTATCTGGTTTTCATTTAAAACTTGATCCAACTTCCATAAAGATGACTGACAAAACTGTGCGTACCTTATTCTGTGCATGCAAGCTTCAACGTGTATATGCAGCTTGTGCTGGGCAGCCAGCTCCAGGCTTGGCATTTGCATATCAGCTGCATACTACTTTGTAACTTCAGATGTGCACAGAAAAAGCAGCATGTGATATTACAGGTTAGATCAAAGCTGGTTAGATATTTGGCTTACAATTTTGTGTCCTAATAGCAAACTGAAGTAGTAAAATTCAAGTTTTATTGCATATTGGTGTAACTGTTCGAAGTTAATTAAACATCTTTCTTAAAAGAAATAGTTTCCTTTTCTATCTCTCCTGTGTAGGGATAGTTTAGTCGGATGCTGATTTGATAATTTCAGGAGTCTATAAAGTAAGAAGTATCCTATCCACTACTTTAGAAATAACACTTTGTCAACAAGATGGCAATTTAATAAGATTTATATCTTGCATTGAAACTGACATTGATGATAAAGCCTGTGGGGACTTCAGGGACCCTTGGGTTTGTCTGAGAATTGTGTATTTCATTGAATGAGAGGTCTTTTTATCCCAGTTGATAGCTTCATCTGAGATGAGGACTTGCACCACTTTTATCTCCTCTGGCTTAGACACACCTGAAACACACTTTATTTAGGGTGACATGCAACAACTGACACACAGCAGGCTAAGTTTGATGCACCATAGTGTAGCTTCATCAATGACAACCCAGCTCCCTTTTTTAAATCCATCATCCGTGTGCTTGATTTTAAACAAAATTCAAAGACCTGGCCCTAATCTACAAAGCTGTAAACAGACTGTAAGCAGGATACTTCAGAAATAGCCTTTCTCCCCCTTCATGACACTCTGAAGCCTGATGTCTAGACACTAAGGGCACCTGTACACGTGCAGCGAGGCTGCTCTGACGCACTGTAATTACAGTGTGTTGGAGCACATTTGATTAACTGAGTCTGCTGGAGTGTGGTAGTTACCATGCTCCAGCAGACTCCAGTGTCAAGTGTATCAGCATCCCCATGCTGAAAAATGGTGGTGGGAGTGCTTTAACTAAAGCCTTTTCAATAAGCTTTAGTTAAAGCACCCCCCCACACCATTTTTCAGTGTGGGGACACTGACAGATGTGACGTTCTGGGTGCTTTATTTAGAGCAGCTCTTGGAGCCACTCTAATTAAAGCGCTCCTCCCACCCCCACACACTCCCAGAGCACATATATAAACACCCTCAGCGAGGGCTCTCTATAAATTCATAAGATGGGTTCTTTTCATAGGAACAATGCAGCTAGGGAGAACCTAGTTTAGTTTAATCAAATGGCAGTTTCAGCCTCAGGACCCCACCTGCAGAACTTTGAAAGGTCAGATCGAGTGTTTGAATACAGAGAACCACACCTAGGCAGACGGTCTGCAGGGAATAAACCCAGGACTCTTAAATGTAAAAGCCTGAGCAGCTCTTGGGGGGTGGCGGGGGGAGAGCACGCAAGTTCCTGGACTGGCTGAGGCCAGAAGCTGGGGGTGGCTCCTGCGGTTCTCCCAGTGTGGCCTTTCTCCCCAGCTCTGCGCCTCTGCCAACAGCAGCTGTCAGTGAGAGGGGAGGGGAGATGGCCCAGCTGTGCTTGCTTGGGTCTGGGGGGAGCCAGGGCTGTGGCTGGGCTGCAGGGAATCTGTGCTCCCCCCACACTACACCCAGCACTGCCTGGCTTGGCTGAGAGCCCTGCGTGGCTCTCTGCCCCCGCTCCTGCTTGCCGGTGTCAGTGGAGAGCCACATGAGGCAGTCAGTTGAACTGGGCAGCGCTGGGGGGTGGGAGAGCACAAGCCCCCACCCTGCAGCCTAGTCCCAACCCCCCCAGACCTGAGCACATGCAGCTGGGGGGGCCCTTCACTTTCCCTCCACCCTCACCTGGCGCTGCTGGGCTCAGCTGCCATGGGACAGGCAGAAGCTGGGGCTTACAGCTGTGCATGGGGGTGAGCACAGGCCCTCACCCTGCAGCCTGGCTACAGCCATCCCAGACGTGAGCAAACACAATGAGGTGGAGGGCCCATGGGGGCTCTGCTCCTCCACCCCCTTGCTGCCCCTGCTGCTGGCAGGCACAGCGAGGACACAGGACTGGGGAGCCCAGCCGAGTTCCCTGCCTCCGTGTGAGGAGGGGAGTTGGGGGGAGGGGGCCCACAAAGGCCCCTGGGATACGGGCGCACAGCAACCTAACGTGGATTGATAGGAGGTTTGGCATATAAATTTGATAAACCGATCTAATCTAAACCGATTAAGTCTGATACTACAACCATCCAGGTCTATCTTAGACTGGGTTCCCCCATTCTTAAACCAGTCTGTGTACCCTGAACTTCTGTTCTGTTATAGGTTTAGACTGGTTTTTGATTGCTTATACTGGTTTATGTGTAATGTTTGTACCTGGCTGGAAAGAAAGAGCTATTTGTTTCAGATTCCTCCTCCTGTGCATTAGTCGGTTCTTAGACACCAAAGCGATGGGTGCCTTTCAAAGACAGCAGACAGTCTGATTAGATGTAGGCATTAAAGATATCTGTCTCAGAGTTCTCTCTTGAAGTTGTTGCTTGATGTAGTGTGTTTTTTCCTCCAAAAACACAAGCTTCTCCCTTTCTACGTAGATACACTCTATTTCCTATTTATTTTCCATGTAATACATCAGAGTAGAGACAATTCTATAAATGCTGTTAACCATCAGGGACATTAATAACTGTTACGTTATTATGGGCATATGGAAAACAGCTGGTACTTTTTTGTCTAAAAATATTTCAATTTCATTTAAAAATATTCTCATTTTGGCATTTACTGCAATAGAGATCAATTCTGTCTTCAGATCTGCAGTGCAGAGCTATAAAACTTCAAATGATGTATGCATCAGAAATGCTGGAAACTGGTCTTGCAGGAATCTGCCAATCTTCCAGAAGTGTGGCCCTTGGCTGTGATATCTGAATAGCAGCAGCAGGAAAAGTCTGGCATAAGTTGTGGGGGCAGAATTTAAGGTGGTGTTAGCGTTGTCTCAAATTGATATTAGAAGCCAAGTTACCGAGGCATAACTAAGAGCATCCTTAGAGGAGCCACTGGAGAGCTACCTAAGTTACCACATATTTTTCCTTTAAATCAATTCTTCAAAGGTAAAACTGAGCCAGGGAGGGCCTTGGAAGATTTTTGGTTTACCAGCCAATTAGTGAATTACAGTAGTGTTTATACATATTTTTATTCATTGGCTAAACTTTGCATAAATGGTAACACTTCACTGAAATCAATGGAGCTGTGTGGATGTGGAAAAGCAGAGAAATTGGCTTATATGTGGATAATTTTTTTCACTGTATTGTCTCACAACCCTGTTTATAAGGGGACATGGCAATGGCATATACAAATATGTAACAGATATTTTCTTGTCTGGCTTTGGACATATATTTTGAATTAACAACAGAAGAAAAGTGGTTGTCCACTGGCCGTACAGATGTCCAGTAGATCATTAACTCCCCTGACTGTTTCTCATGTAACCATAAATGACTATGTTATATCTATAGGGGAAATAATCAGGAAGATTGTTTTGGACTTGGTCAGTCAAGATGAGCTTCCTGAGGACAGGCAGGGGCTGGTGGGACTAATCACATTAACAACAATTGATCAGGGTAGAAAAGGGAGGAGTGTGGCCAAAGACATGAAGCTGGAGCGGTCTTTTGGAAACTCCAAGCAGAATTTGAAGTTGAGGACTTCTCACTAGACCTAGTACTGGTGAGTACACACCTGTTGGCACTTGGTGATAAAAATGCCCTGCATACTGCCACTAAGCTGAATCCAGGCTTGAGGCCACACAATTTAAAAGTACATAGTATGCTGCTGCAAAAGTTTAGTAATTGTAGGCCAAAGCTATGAAGACCCTTTATTATATCTATTTTCCTGGCACTTCCTGGGTGATTATTTAAGCAGCAAAGAGTTGCACATACAAACAGAGAGAGTTGTACTCTGCCACGTGACATCTGAAACCATGTTATCAATAATTAGGCCTATATTAAGCATAATTCTAACAAAGCTTTGCTGACAAGTGTGAATGAAATTCTTTCCCCCTAAGGAACTGCTGAAGAGTATGTTTAAGGAGATGGTAATAAGGATTGTTTAGTACACAAATGAAGATCCCTCTTCATAGACAGGAAAACTGTTCTATGTAACAATTACCCATTTATCATAGTGCAGACTTGCTGTGGAGTCATTTGTTTGCATTTGCTTTAATTGCAGTAGCAGACTCTTACTAGAGAATGGCTATGACATATGGTAATTTCTTTGCTTTGTCCTATAACTGAGGAGGTATAGCTGAACTGAACCCTTTGCATGTCTGAGAGTGGGAGCTGTGCAGTGTAAGGACTGCTATGACTGCTTATGGCTTTCAGCTTAGATAACTCCTGTGCAATTAAAGAACGTTGATGAATCTTTCTCCCACGCACAGTAGCAGTTGTGTGAATTAGCTCCTAGCTATACTGTGTATGTAACCACAGTGAGAGACCTTGTTACAACAAAGATGTCCCTCAGTGGACAAACCACATCTTGTGTTTTTGAGCTGTTACAGACCAGTAAAAATCCTTTCCTATTGAAACTGATCTTTTTTACTTGTGAATCTAAGTGTTTTTCTTTAATATTTAAAAACCTACTGGAATATACAAGTAACAGATTGGACCTAAGAGCAGTTAAAGGACATGATGAACATGAGTTTTCCAGTGTTCCATCATGTTCTTAGCACAGTCATCTGTGTCATAAATGAATTTGATTATAATAAATGTCTCCTACAATTAGCAAACTTACCAAGCAGCTTTATCTGTCTCTTGGTTATGTACTTCTTCTCAAAAGGAATTCACTGCCATCTTTACTGTATTTTTGGGAACACACTTGAATGCATGGTAGTGCCAGGGTCTTCAGTGTAAGTGTGTATTTTATTACAAGACAGAAGAAATATTCAGCATCTGGCAACTTCAAACCAGCAGAGCAGATGGAATATCTCAGCAATTTTTAAAGAAGGCTAGTTTAAACACACACAAGCAGACAGGATCCTGTATTCAGACTTCTCAAGTTCCCAGACCGCTGCTATGAACACGTGCCCATGTATAAAAAGGTTATTTGCTATAATAACTGAAAAGGGGCAGGGTTGAGAGTGAGGGCCAACAAGGCACAATTATGCTGTATAACCATGGGAGAACTTCACGGTGTCCAAACACAGAAATGCTAATGCCATCCAAGCCTATGAATGCACCAATTTGGGCATTCTAAACTTAGAAACAGTATTGTTTGTGGGTTAAATGCCTAAACACAAAAATAAATCTCTTTTCCTTCAATGTTTTCTAATAGCAAGAGTCATTCTATAAATAAGTACTTTCTGGGACACTGGCTGTTACCCTAGTAAGGGTAGATTTAGCATGGTGACTTGATTTGTTCTATATAAGTTATTTTATTAGCAAGAGTGTGCTTGGCTTGTATATAACAACGCATCTTTCACCAGGTCAGAGAGTTCTGGAGGCAGAGAAACTGCATTTATAAACTACAGGTACAGCACTGGTAGTGGCTGCCGCCTTTACTTCCCATGAATCTCAACACTGAAAGCAAATCCATATTATTGTCCTTGCCTGTTTTGTTACAAATGCCAATAAAAGGGCTAGCTGTACCAGTTGTTTTATGAGATGAGAACTCATGGGTTGGAATTAAACTGGGACTACCAATTAATTTCCCACAGGCAACAGTGATATCAGCTGAAGCCTCAAAAGGGAGGAAATTCTCTCTTTGAAGTCTGACTTGCAGATATTCCCTCTTACAATTCTGTACCTTTGCATATTTTGGTTGTTTTGGCAGTGATTATTTAAATTCATATAATACATCCAGAAAAACAGAATAAAGAAGTGAGCCATTCTAGTCCCTTAAGTAAATGTTGAGTTACTTTAAGAACAAATGTGCATGCCTGTTTAGTGTGATAATAAATTACAATCATGCATATCTTATTTACTATAAATTTTAAGAAAACACCTCTCAATGTGCTGAATACTGCACTCTACACAAATATTTAAATACTTCCAGTGCTATTGCAACATTATGTTGATACCAAGTACAAACAAATGTCACCATGATAGATGCCCCTAATGAAGAATGTGCAATCATTTTAAGGAGAGTAAATACACGCTAAGAACAGGGACCTACTTCCCAAGGGCAAGAATAAAAACAGGAAAGCATCTTCATTAGGGCTAAACAGTAATAGACAAAACAACATACTCGTGCCAAAGGCTAGCTTTTCCGTAGTACTCAGGCAACCTCACCCTCCAACCTAGTGGTCCCTAAAAATTTCACAACCCCAAGTAGTCATAGAACAGTAGGGCTGGAAGGGCCCTCAGGACGTCATTTAGTCCAACCCTGCATTCAAGGCAGGATCATACCTGTCTGAACCACTCCAGACATATGTTTATCTAACCTGCGCTTAACCACCTCTCTGTGAAATCTGTTCTAGTGCTTCTCTTCCGCACTGGGATAAGTAGGTGTGACACCCAACTAAAAACATAACACTCCCCTGGAGCCTCTCTAGTGGGACAGTAAGGACAGATTAGAGCTCCTCCAGGAGAAATGCACTGCTGAGAGCAGAAGCTATCTGTGTCCAAATGCACGTACAAGAAGTTGTAAATTGGGTGCTTTGCACTCTAATTCAGGGAAGCCAGTGACATAGCTTGCTTGCAATGGCTTCAGGAAAAGCAGCTGTAAGAGGAGAAACAGTTAGATTTGGTATCTCTTGCTTTGCACACTAGCAGGCCTGCATGTGTAGGACTTCTAGATACAGGTATAGCAAAACCAGATGTGTCTATGCATTTCTGGCACTGCTGGCAGAGTAGATGGTGTGGCAATTTCCTGCTATCTCTGATAGTCCAGCATTTTCTATACTTTGAGATAAAGAGTAACTGCTATTCCAGCAGTGAATGATAACTTAGGGTAAACTGGGACTTTTTAGTGTGAAATCAGTAAAATGCTACATCGCATTTTGGATTAATACATCTGGCTCACAGACAGAACACATAAAACATTAGTATGCACACTGAATCAGGTTTCTGGATAACTAAATAATTGACAAAAAAAATTTCAGCATGTGTTATACTATGCAACTCTACATTCTGGGCATTAATTGGTAAAGACTTTAATTCTCTCTTATTAAAATATTGTGCTAATTTCCTTTCTTCCTCCCTCCCCCCCTTCACTATCATGACATTTTTTAGACATTTGCTTTCTTCAAAGAAACATTTATCTTCTGATCTTATAAACATTTAAAGAGAGGTTATTGTGCTAACTGTGTAACAAGGATAAGTAATTATAAGGATAATTGTTATCTTCATTACAGGAAAATTACACTTGTTGCTGTAAAGTCTTGCTGTGAAAATTATGTGACCAGATAATAATAAATTCTGGATTGTCATGACAGAAATATTTATTCCTCTAGGATGTATTAAACCTCAAGGATATAAGGAGGCCAACAATTTTGACAGCAGAAATATCTCATTAATTTCTCCAAAATAAAAGACCATTTAATCTTATTCCAGGCATTCTTCCCCAACAAGCAGAAATTATCTAGGGGAGAACTTATCTTCATGTCAAACTGGTATTTGCTACCGAGAATATGATATATGGTGATAAACCTTTCAAAATTATGTAACTATATTGCTTTTCAAATAAAGCACTGTTCTTTCTAGACAATAATTTGCATAAATAATAAAAGGTTGCTATTACGTGTTATTTAGGAATGATATTTATATGCATATTTGTCCAAAGAGCTGGATGGAATGAGGACCCAGCTCTTTAGAATATTTGAACAAAACTTTGGGTCCTGAGCACTTGAAAACATAGCTTTTATTGCCTCGCCGTTGAGTTACATTTCCAGGAACTCACAAGAACAAAGGACTAGAATGATATGACTGGAAGCCACTCTGACATTTGTTATTAAAACATTTTTTCTTCCCAGTTTCCATTAGCATATACTGTTGTTTCTTGCACAAGAAATGCAATAAAAGAACTTTTTTCAGTTAGTTCACTCTAAGTCCTAGTTAGTTTGAGTCATGATGTGACAAGGCAAACTTCCCCTCCAAAATGATGTTAAATAGGGTGAAGAAAAGGGAATTCTTAGGGACTTAGACATTTAAGGTTAGATTCACCAAGAGGAGTCAGATTCTGAGGCAGAGCTTAACTCTCCCACTTAGTGGAATTTGCAGCCCACAGTTACGTTAACTAAACCTGATTAGGGCTAGATATTTAAGAGAAGAAGCCACAAAAGAGCGAGTTAAGAATTTTGCCCTTTGCATGCACTCTAGATGCTAGTTTATAGGCTGGAGAGATTTGCATCCCAAAATTTGTGATTCATTGCCATAAAACTTCTCCAGAGGTTAGTGGCTTTAACCAGGTTAGTCCTTGAAAATGTATTTATCACCCTCCCACCCCACTTCCATCCAGGAGATACTGGTTTTGCTGCTTTCCACCCACACCCTTTTCTCCAATAGCTCACTAACTAGAGAACTCACTGTGGATTTAGAAGACCAGGTTCAAATCCTTAATCTATTTCATTTGAAGTGGGAATTTGAGCCCAGGCCCACCTGGGGTTCTGCAGTGATCTGGAAGCCAGGACACTCACAGGAACTGTTCTTACTTTACTGAGGGTTCCTCTAAGTACACACCTTTGGGTAAGGTAAGCAGACTTTTTCATTATCCTTTCATCTGTTTCCCTGGTAAGTGAGTAGGTCTGCTAAGGGAAAAGGGCTGTGTAGGAACCTATGCAATTGGGGGGGGGTGTTGGTTAATTGTGTAAGTGTACACAGGTGAGCAGAACCAACCACTTTTCTTGCTATGTGTTGTTAGAAGTCTCTTGGTCATACTAGTATGGAGGAAGCCAATGTTTTGCAGTGAAAATGAAATGGCATGTCTTTGATAAAATAAGGCTGTCTGGAATGCTTGGTATTGATATTAAACAAAGCCTTATGTGTAATCTGTTTGCTGAAAATGAACTGATACCTGATAGGAACAGGCCCTTGGATAGGGAGCCTATGCTGCTTGGAGAGGAAGGTGGGTTCCCTTTTGGATATTTATTTCTTTGCTATGTTTGTGTGTGTGGTGTTTTAAGAATAGTTCTTATTCTTTGTGGTTTGTCAAACTGTCTCTCTTCCTGCTGCCCATTCCCTGCTATATAGAGTACCAAGTGTGTATTTTTACATTTGAGATGCTAGGAAAAGCACATAAAACCTCTTTGCTTTTAAACTATAGAGATGCATAAAATTCCATGAGAAACAAATGAGACCAAGGACTGGGAATATCTATGGCACAGAATGAAGAGTTTAGGAGATACTGTGATGTGTAGAAAGGTATTGCTTTGTTACTTAATGTGATGCTTAGAAGTAAAGGGGAAAGTGAGGAGTCCATGGTTTGTCTGCTGTACATGGTCAAGGTGATTAGACCTCAGAGCAATATAACTTGAGAAATGGCTGAAGCTAATGCTAAAACAAGTATAAAATCTGAAATCCTTAAAATAAAACAAATTCCACTGTTATGACTCAAAGCATTGCATAATCCTGTTTGATTTTTTTTTTTTTTTTGGGTGGGGGGGGAGTGGGGAAGACCTTTACACATGTAAGGGGTGTCACTAATGATTTATGCAGAGCATAAATTTAAAAAAGCTGCTCCTGACTGGAACTGAAATGGCTTTGGCTTCCACTTATATGGCTAATGAGGGAACTATATGCATGTTCATGAATATTTTATGCACCTCAGTTTACTTCCTTGAGCCTAGCTTGTTTGATTGCAGGGCATTAAAATTACAGGTGGCCAGCTTATAGGAAACAAATAGGAACTAGAACACTAGCCAAAATGGACTAGGTCTTTAATAAAATAATGGGGGAGGTGCTACTGGGGATATGTCCTCTTGTTTGTCTTCAGCTAGACCATCCATGACCAAAATAGGTAGTTAGACACATTAGTCTGAAGTTAGTCAGAAGGCAGGGCAGAGTGGCACCTTAAGGCTCCTATACACAGGAGGCTGCTCTGATGTGCTGTAATTACTCGATTCACTGAGTCTGCCAGAGCATGGTAATTACTGTGCTCTAGCATCATGCGTATCAGCGTCCTCATGCTGAAAAAGGGCAGCGGGGCCCTTTAAACTAAAACTTGTTCGAGCTCTATTTCGAAGTGCCCCACTGCTATTTTTCAGTGTGGGAATGCTGAGACACGTGATGCTCGGGGCACTTTTAATTAGTGTGTCTCTTGGAGCTGCACTAATTAAAGCATTTCCCCCCTTCCCGCACATCTATAAATGTCCTTAGAGACTAACTTGGGGGTTGGCAGGGGGTCAGTAGTGGGCAGACATTAGGATGCTATTGCCACCATCAGTGCTCAGCAGCAGCATGGCATGGTAAAAGCCCCTCTCAGCCAGAACCTATAATGCCAAGCTGTAGCAGAGCTCTTCTCTGCCAGAGCCCCGGTGGCTGACCACAGTGCAAACACAAGGAGAGCCCTCAGCTGTCAAAGGCATGGCTCTATAGGAGAGATGGGGTCTATGAGTTGGAAGGTTGCCAGTCCCTGGACTAATTTAGAGAGGCATGAGCTTTCACAAGTAAGTAATCAGGTGTGTAAACTGTTGCTTATGAAAGCATATGCCTCTTGGCTTTAGTTTATAAGGTGCCATTATGCTGTTTTCTGTCTAGCAAAATCATTGAGGTTTCTTCTTCCCAAGCTTAAGGCTAGAATCAGATAATTCTAAGTGGCTACGAAGAACAGCTGAGAAAAGAGAGGACAAATAGGGGGCAGTGGTTAAAGATAATACTGTATTCTTGGCAGTCAATGTGAGAGTATGGTTGGGGTGGGCAGCTGTCCAACGCCCAGGGCCTGCTGCATAGAACAGAATCAGAACTTGCAAGGGAAGGCTATGGTTTAGGTGAGACTGTTGTACAGGCCTTTCATTGTTGTTTTCCTTTCCACTGCTTGTTATGTATTTCAGTGGGAATGAATAAAGCAATGCTTTTTTTTCTGAAGAAGTTGTTAGTGAATCCCTTTAGTCAGTCACTGGTCATGGCTGAGGCTCAGGGGGACTGCAGGTCACAAACATTCTTTGAGTAATGGGACTGCATTAAGACACCCAAAGGGTGTCCTTGAAGTGAGCACTTGAGGGATATAAAGAGAGCTCATTCTGTGACCATGACAACATGGAAAACTGCACCCAATTCCCTGACTCGCATATGAGGGTGGCAGAGAACCTGCAGGTCCTGTCTGTTTGCATTGAGTCGATTGTTGAAGACACAAACTCAAGAAGCACTGACCTAAAACCAGTCTCCACATAAAATATTCTCTATGCCATTTGAGAAAAGGACTTGCCAACAACCTCAAAACCAAGCATTATTTCACTATAAATGTTGAGATCCCTTTAGATCCTTTATGTATATAATTCTAATATGGCAATGTCTAACCACACAGCATGGATTGTGTTAATTGGGTGACATGTTCTACATGTGTTTATATTGGTGTAGCTCAGAGGTGTCAAAATTGCCCTGACCTGCAAGCCAGATCCCGATCACAAGGGCTCCTCCTGGGCTGGATCAATCTATCAGGCCAGCAGCAACTGCAGTGGGGCTGCGTTTTGGGCAGCGGCACAGGTCTGGGGGAAGGCAGTGACATAGGGCTGTGTTCAGAAGACAATGTGAAGTGCTGGCCAAGCAAGAGCATGGAGCCAGAGGCATGTGGCAGCATGGAACTGGGGGGCTATCACCAATGACCATGTCTGTATGGGTCCAAGAACCCCAGACTGTGTGGCAGGCCATGCCCCTCAACTTCCAGTGGCCCCCCAGACTACCAGGGGGCCAGATAGAGTGGTTCTGCAGGTCAGATCCAGCCCATGAGCTATATGATGGACACCCTTGGTGTAGATTATTTCGATATAGGCAAGGGAATAAACTATATTAGGATAAGTATGCATTTACAACCCCTAATGTGTATACAGTTATTCCAGTGTATTTTTAGTATAACTTGACCAGGAAAATAAACATGCGTGTAACTGAAATTGTTACATAGTATGACCATGCCAAAGTCTCCATGTCTCTGTTTTTCAATGTGACATCTAAACTGAATTTATCAGCATTGTCCAATGTGCTGGCAAATCAAGCTTCAATCAACCCCTTATTTTCAGATTAGGAGTACTAGAAAGGTATTCATCAACCACAGTAAAAGACAGCAGGCCTGTATGTGCAAAGACAACAGAAGGAAGCTGAATAGGCTTACAAGCATATTTTATGTTGCTTTTGGACATTCCCACAAGAGCCCCAAACCACTGCACTATGTTTTTAGAAAGATATTAAACAAACTAGGAGTGCGTGCTTTTTGCTAGGGTGTTTCACAGGCTGCTTACATTTAGGTAACACAACCCCTCAATTACAGGGTATGCAACTGTACATACATGTTTCCTTTTCCTTCTTAAAAGGATTAACTAGCAGAGATCTGGCCAGCCTAGTCTAAATCCTCCCTCTCTTGTTCTTTGAAGTAGAAAATTGACAAGGAGGAAAAATTGTTTCAATTTCATATGAAGGTAGCTTGGATTCTTCATACAGTTGTTGTCTTGGAACAGCTAGCTTGTCTGACTGGGGACTTACTGGTAGAAGAAAAGCCTTCTTCACCTGTTACAGTTGGTGGCTCAAAGGAACTTGTGGGTTGCATGCCACACGTCTGAGATCTAGAGCCCAATATACAGGTGTTGTCATGGTCATCTATTTCATTCACCTGCAGAATGGCTGTTGTATACTAAGGTGTCCCTTAAGTATGATCCAAAATTTAGGATAAGAAGCCTGAGGGCTTCCATATCTGCAGAGGAGGACTAAAAACAATGTATGGTCTAGATTAGCTAGGATACAGCTGACCACCAGATACATTCTCTGTACTAGGTCTCTGAAACTCTTCCATAAAGTCTTAATATTCATATTGAGTTTTTTTTTTTTTTTAATAAAAAAGAGAAATAGTTGGTTTTTTTTAAGTTGAAAACTTAATAAATGCTAACAAAGCTGTAAGTCAAGTCCAACGGCAAAGTGACTAAGGTAGAATTATTCCTAATGCAATTGTACTTGTATCAGAAAGGCGGACTTACATCTGTATTCTTCCCCTCCTTAGTTTTTAAATCAAGATGAATGTCTAAATGTTACAGCATATTCTCTATGTGGAGTTATAAGCCATTATTTGCTTAACAGTAATGAAAGAAAAATCTGGGCTGCATTAGGAGAAGGGGAGAGGAAACTAGATCATAAATGTCACATTTTTGTTTTGTTAGGGGTTCAGATTAAGGTGAAAAGCACAGTGTTAATGCTTGGATAATGATGCATCTACCCCAAAGTGGCATAAATAAGATACAGGCAATATTCCTTTAAAAGACGCATGCTAATGAGGATAATCTGGTTTTTATACTTGCTCATTGAGTCTATTACAAAACATGACTTATCAGAAGGAACATCCTGATAATGGAAACATTTTCTCTCTCATCAAGGAGTCCCTATTAAGTTAAACAGCACTGGTTGCAAATGCCTGCGCTGTGAAAATTCATTCCAAATGCAGCCTTTTACTGCAGGAAAGGCAAAATGAAAATGATCTTGGAAAAATACCAAACAGCCAGAGTGGCTTTTTTCTGAGGTCTACTTCATCGCTGCGGCAATGCATTTGTTGCAACAGTGGATTGTTTTGTTGGCCCTCAGTTTTTCACTTATATGGATGTACCTTCCTTCTATAGGCATCCTTGCTATGTAGTCACATAAGCCCACTGACTCAGGATCAAATTTTTCATTGCCAGAAAGGAAAAAAATCCATAAGCCATTGGCTGTGTATGAGCAGAGGAAAATCCCCTTTACTGAGCTCTGTAACAGAATGACATGTCTTCATGGTTAAATGTTTGCTGACCACTGTCCTTAGATTATAAAGCAGTTGCTTACACTGGGCCTCAATTCAGCAAGGTGCTTGAGAACACATGTCCTGGACTACTCAGGCTTAATTATACAGGTTGACTTCATCAGAAGTGGAATTTAGCTCCCTATTAGAAATGAAATTGCGAGGGGAAACAATTAATACATTCAACATAGTCATGCCCCTGCTGCTTCAGGTACAACCACAGAATCCCTGTATTTCACTGAACATGAGTGATGGGTTAGAGGACACACTATATATTTTTACCTGCTAAAATAATGTGACGGCTCAGCAGGGCTATCACTTGTGCTGAAGGTAACTCAGCAGTAGCTCCTGTGTTTGCAGTACTGAGCATGGATTATTGAGAGCCTGATGGACTCTGACTAGACACTGTTCTCCTTCCAGTACAGATGTAGAAATGAACACGTCCTCAAAGGAAACAGGAATATTTCTGAAGACGCTGGAAACAAGTGATCTCTCCATGTTGCCTCCCTTCCATCCATTTAATGCAGTATTCATAAAATGAACCCTTATTGGAGCTGCTTCAGAAATTCTAGCAGTTGCTCTAGGAAGGTCTCTGCAACAAGAACTTCCATCCTGAGGGACTAATCTTGCTGTCCTTGTCCTTGCTTGTACACAGCTCACCCTGACTTTAATGTGAATTTGGTCTGAGTAATGGTGGCTGGATTTGCTTTCTATTCAGATCTCTCTTTTCCAGTAGAGGTTAGAGGGGGTTGTTGTCAAGAACCTCTACCTCCCAATTCCCAGTCAAGGAAAAGGTGGTCAGAAATTGCTAAATCCTGTTCTGCAGGTCTCCAGTGGGCCCATTAAAGATGTCTTTTTGAGAATCGTGGACCATTTTATTCAAGTCCCAATTCTGACAGTCTATTTGATTCTTTCAAGTACAAGACTCCATTCTTCTCTGAAACACTTGTATAATGAAATGAGGTGGTTATTATCCTGGGTGGTAGAGAGAGTTTCATAAGACAGACTATACTTTTATTTATTATATTATAAAAACACTGACAAGTACTTTTAGGACCCCACTGTTCTGGGCAACACAAAGCGCACAGGAAGAAGATGGACCCTGTCCCAAAAAGCTTACAATTAAAGTAATTTGAAGTGTGATGACAGGATCCCTCTTTGGATGCTTTTGAAAGGAATATACTCATTCATCCTAATTAATACTAATCAATGTACTAGGACAGCCTAAGATTTTCCACAAGGCTTGGAAAAAGAAGAGCTGAAGTTTAACCTATGTGTGGTGCATGCATTGTTGCTATATAAGGTATAAACATTCAGTTTGACTTTGCCAGCTAATAAGCCAGCTGACTGATGTTCTGAAACACTGTTAACTGATTTGACTTTTGCTAAGAATCATTTATTCCCTTAACGAAACATCCTGACACTGTTTAGGCAATATGAGAGAAGATCTGTGGTTTTCCTGTAATAACACAGTGCAACTTTAACCTTCCTTGTTAAATATTTAATGGACCATATTCATGCCTGGAAAAGAAGGTTTTTGTTTATCCTTTTTGTCTAGTTTTATTTTCACTAATTTGAGTTGCTAATTTTCTGCCATTGAGCTCTATGCTGTACTGCTTTTGAAGCTTCGTTTGGCACAGCATTGGGAAGAACTTAAACTGAGCTGACCTGACATTAATGGAGTTATACTTGTTGCCAAATTCAAGTGCTGGCCTGCTTCATCTTTTCCCCCCAGGCTATTCAGAGACATTCTTTTGAAGAGATCTGTTTCCCTTCCTCTAGGCCTGAAACTGCCGGTTGCTGAGGGCATCATTTGATGGTGCTGGATACTGTAGCCTGCCATTGCCAATGGACTGAACTCAGGGTTCCCTGTGACCCCGCAGTATCTTGCAGCATTGGGCCTTCCTTGGTTATTTGTCTGTCTTTTTCCAAAGTTTGTTTTAGAAGTGACTCTGCCAGAGTCTTCCCATCAGCCAGCTGCCTGTCTGTATTTTCTTCAGGCTTGGAGCATGAAAACAATTTACAATTAACTGTTTTTCAATGGTCTTTTCCCCACATTTTAAATAGTATTGCACTTGCTGCAGGAACAAATGTAAGAACTTTCCAAGCCTCCTTAATCCATCCAGCATATTAATAGCTATGCTTCTTGCAGCAATGAGCTTCTGAGACTGGCTTCTCACTATTACGTGCACTCTCATTAACAGCAGCCTATCCCATGGAGCTAACAGATAACATTAGAACAGATGCCGCTTATTTGACTGTAATGCACAAAGAAATAACTTGTGAAGAGGACCCATCCCACAAAGACATGGGACTAAAGGAGGCCTAAAACCACTCTTTCTTTTGCATGTCAGAAAATGCTTGAAAATCAGATGGCATGTCTCATCCTTCTCCAAAGTTGCTGAAGGGAGACTGAGGTCAAATGGGTAATAAGCAAGCTATTGTTTGCTAAGTTTTGGTCCAACATTCAAACACAGAGCAGGTTAGGAGAAAATGCAAAAGAGCAGTTTTCACTTATCTGGACTTCAGAAATTTATGCACAGAACATAAATCACTTTTAAGGTAATCTGTTATGATCATCTGCCAGCTTTTTCGGTAACTGGCAACACTGATGCTAGAAACACAATTCTGTAAATGGTGATTCAGAACAACACTGTTCTTTTCCCCTCCCCCTTCCTTTTTAATCCAGGTAGCTATAATAATTATGCCTCTTGTATGACAGTGCCAGATGAACTAAGAAGTCTTAGTGGTGGAATGGACAAGTCTCTGGCAAATTCTGCCAGTGCTGCCTTCTGCAAGAACAAGTAAACTACCTAGCATTTATTCACCTCTCATTACCAAATAAAAAATTGGTTTGAATTTGGAAACGTTAGATACAACTGTAGCTATAACTTATGAATGAAACATTAGATACACCTAGCTATAACTTAGTCATAATTGTAATGCTTAATCTTAATCTCTTTGCTAATAATCAATGAAATGGTGAATTTAGAGGGGTGGGTTTTTTAATTATTTGCTCTCTCAGCTGTACTAAAACAACTCCTTGCAGTAATTCTATAATAAACCTTTCTTACTGTGAACACATTAGTTTCTTTGAGCAGATACCAAGAGTATCTTAAGAAGCTTAGGGAGAAACATTTTGCCTCTTATTTTCTTTGCAAGGTTCATTACATCACCTAGAACTAGTGTTCCCTTCACAACCACTTGTATCTATAGGTTCTAAAATGTATATACAGAGTAAAGGGATTTGGGTCATGAGCCAAACCCAGTGCAATGTAATGGAAGTCTTAATTAACTGCAGTGTTTCATAGAGGAAGGTGTTTCAGTGTTCACAAAGGTGACAGAATCTGACTCCAGAAGATGCTGATGTTATGTAAGATGCTTCTCTTTCCTATCTTTCCATACTGCCTTTAGGTCTGTTCCCAACAGTTTCTCAATCAAGGGTGAATTAATATGTACCAGATACTCTTTCCTTTTTTCTTTTAGAGGGAGCTCTCTATTTAAGGAGACTGTCCCAATCTAATATACATTTTAAGAGATTCATATTGCATAATGTGACATGTTTCTCAGACTGTTGTCTCTGAGTATGATGTCTGGCATTATTTTTTCAATTTCTCATAAGCTATCGGAGGATAAGCCTGCACAGCACAGGGGACACAGCCTAAAATGAATTCAGAAAGGATGTCCCTGTGGTATTCAAGTTGTAATCTTCAAGGCTAGTGACTGGATTAGCTAGTGTAAAGAGGGACTGATTTGCCTAATTGCTCTTTTCTTCGGCTTATGTTTCATTACAATAAATTCTCCAGCAGAATTCTCTGATGTTTTATTGTGTCTGTTTGTGTCCCTTTCCTACTCTTTGTTTCCATTATGAGATGATGCTATGACTTGTTTGGGACAATGGAATGTAAATCACTAATGTCAGACTCTTTGTATTATGAATGACTTTTTAAATCAAAATCCTAGGTCAGCTTCAAAAATGAACTGGCAGAAGGTCTAGACCACTAAAGGAGCAGGCAGAAAACTGGCTTCAGGAAAAGCAAAAGACAAGGTTGAGTAGATGGAGATGTGGAAGTGCCTATGCATTTCGTGATGATAAACTGTAATAACAATTAGATCACCTTATTGGGCACATGCAGATGTGACATTTGTTGTTGACTTGACCCCTGAAATTGCTCTACAGCCGTACTGTGACATGTGCACCAAACGTATGGCTAATCATGTGACAAATTCATCCTCATCAAACGAGGGGTCAGATGAAGGCACTCTACCTTAGAGCTCCTTAGGGAACTTGCATCAGCCCAACCCTGCCACTGATGCTGTCCGCAGGAAGGGAGGGGGAGGAAGCTGCGTGCTGGAGTTTGCCTGGCCTGAGCTGGAGGGGGTGGCATGAGGCAGGGGGGGCTCCAATCCACTTGTCCACCCTCCAGCTCGGGTCGGCCTGCATTCCCTTCCCCTCCATTCTAACCCCTCTCTTCCTGCAGACAGAACTGGAGCTGGGTAGAGTTGGGGGAAGAGGCTGCAGGCAGGATCCTCTGGGTCCATCAGCTTGAAAATGGAGCCCCCTGCCCCAAATCCAACAGGCAAACATCTTTTGGGTTGGGAGACACTCTAACTCATGGCACTCTGTGTAATGTGCAGAGAGTTACAGCAGGGGCCTGCACATCTGTCAGCACCTGTTGAGCTCTCCTCTTATGGTTTATAAAGCCTCTAGAATCTCTTTTTCTATGTCATTGTTCTCTCTTGTTTCAAGTCATTACTTGTTTGTTTTTCATCATGCAGATCAGGTGCACGGTGGTTAATTGTGATCAGCTAACACTATTTTATACTGTATATTTCTGCATAACTGTTCAGGAAAACAAATGCAACATTCCTTATTAAGAAAACTAATGCAGAAAATGTTTCCTTATCTCATTAGAATAGTAAGAATGTTTAAGCTGTAACTCTCTGATACTCATCTCACTATCTAACCAGATAGTTACTTCTCATGACAACTGGAAAACCCACAGAAGAATCCTACTTTGGCTGTATTTTCTTGAGTGGGGAAAGTTAGGCAATAAGAACTAGTAGTCAGAGACTGACGTGGTCCAGTGACTTGCTGTTTTATAGGCACTTGATGTTGCTAATTGAAGAGGCACGTCCTGTTTGTACATTCCTCTTTCTGAATACTTCAGCTTAAGTTCCCTTACCTACATGTATACGTGAAAGTAAAGTGGAACGCTCAGCCTGTGCCCCTACCAAAATAACTCTGGCAATTAATTTCTCATCTCCTGTTGTGGATGGTCCTTACAGATCCCCTCAGTGCACTAGTAGTTGTGCAGTTACCAAGCTTTTGTCTCATTTCCAATGGACAATATGCACCTTTGCAACTGGAACTCTTTGTGGCAAAGGGTAGAAAGAGATATTTTCTCACTCCTAGAGGTTGAGAACATGGTTATTTGGTGAGGAGAATCAGTGGAGAAATGTACTTTGCCACTGTTTGGATTATATCTGTTAAACCAGAGCAACATCGGATTTGTCAGCAAAACTACTGTCACAAATTCAGTGCTCAAGAGAAGGAAATGGTTCCTAATCTGTTGCCACCTTGGCTTGTTTCAGACAAAATATGGAAACTGCATAAACTGGTGCCTCAGTTATTTAGCTTATTGTAAGAAATCGGTAACACCTGCATACACTTGAGGTTGTGTGGGGTAAAGTGTGTGCTTTTGCTTGTTGTAATTATGAGGGATTTGGGGACTGGAAGAGAACCACTTCCCTCTCCCCTCATTGTGTCCAGACGATTGTCTTAAGATTCCTTAAAAGAACCTGTAAAACCAGTTTAGAGCAAAGCCAGGAGCACTGACCACTTTTGAACTGTTTGGTCTGTATTAGCAGTGTTCAAATGACGCTGTTTCTTGATTTGAGACCCTGTAATGACGTCAGAAAAGTTTTTTAAAGTTCAGATCACCTGGGCTGGGGGCTCTTTTCTTCTGGGGCTGCTGAGATCTGCGCTGCTGAATTGGAAACCAGCAAACCTGCTCTCAACGTGTGTGTGTGTGTGGGGGGGAGGGGGGTCTCCTCTCTAATGGAGAAGCAAGCAAAAACTATGTGATGGGAAAGCCTCATGCACAGGGAGAGAGAGTCTGTCTTGGGGCTTGAGACCCCTGTTATCTCCTTCTTTCCCCTTTTTGTTTTTTCTGGATTTTGAGTGGGATGAAGTAATGGGGAGGGGATCAATCCCTGCAGCAAACTAGCCAAGGTTGGAGCCTGGCAGTTTTGCTGGCATGCTCTAGGCCAGGACTGAAAGCCTGGCATGTTTTAGTTGCTGTTGTAACTTCTTTTGGGTTCAGCATAGCTGTGTTGCTGAACCCTAGCTGTATGTCTTGCTGGCAGTTTTGGCCACGCAGGCCTTGAGTGGGATGTCATGAATGTGCAGACTGACCAGGAACAAGGTCCTGGCAGTTGTTGTGCCCCTGTGTTGGGGATTGCACTGTCTAAGCATGGTGGTATAGCTGAGACTGGATATCCAGGCTGCAGCCATAAGCCTGGGTCCACTTTGCTATTTCACAGCTCTTGCATTTCAGTTCACTCATGTGGGGCTGAACCCCAGCCATATGTTTGGCTGGAAGATTTGAGCCAGAGTGAAGCCCTGGCACTTTTTGTTGTGTATCCAGGCCTCAGAGCAGTATTAGTCTAGCCAGCTTTTTGCCACCCAGTCCAGGGCCAACAAAATAGGCCTGGGCCTCCTTTTTGTCCCTTTTATAGTTTATGGCCCAAGCCAAGATAGGCCTGGCCCCTTTTTTGTAGTTTCATAGCTGTTAGGTCTCAGCATTAACAGTGTAGCTGAGACCAAATGTCCAGGCTGCAGCCAAATATGCCTGGCACTCTTTTGTTGTATGTTGAGGCCCTGATGCGGGACAGGCCCAAGTATTTTATTGTTTTACTGTTATCTCAGCTCAGCGACACAGCTAGGCTCTGCTTTACATTTACTGCGTATTTGGGCCTGGCACATGTTGCTTTTGTAGCTCTTTGTCCTGACCAAGCAGCGTGCCAGTTGCTGTTCAGGCTCTTTTGCTGTTTGGCTGGCTTTTCTTTGAGTTCTCTTGCAGTTCCCTGCCCCAGGAGAGCTGGGATTAGGACTAGAAACTTTGGGGTGTGATATGCTGATGAAAGCTGCAGTTAACCTCTCAAAGCCACCACATGGAAGGGGAGATCAACATTACAGCATCACAGTGAGCAACAAGGGGCCCCTGATTTACAGTTGCAGCATTCACCCTTGATGAAAAGGAAGCAAGGGAGAAATTCAGAACTGTGGCTTCTCCCTTCATGATTGTTTTCTCTTGCATGCAGCATATTGGCAACACAGCATGGGGACTTGAAAAAAAGCAGTTTGTTTTTTTTTTTTAATTACAAGAATTCCCAAAGCATCTATCCCTGCTACATTTTACTGTATCCTCTTTTTTCCTGAGTTATAGTCTAGCCACTGTTAGGCTATATGTTTCAGGCTTAATGTTTACATTTGGGTGGGGAAGGCAGAGTGCTTAGTGAAAAAAATGTCATGGTAAGGGAAATGTGTGCACAGAAACCTAAAAAGTCAGTGTAAAAACGTGCTTTGATTCCCTGGTGAAATCTGCAACACTGTAGCATTGTGCTAATGTACAAGATCCACAAAATGAAATGGACTAGGCTGTTTTCCCTGTTTTAATTGGCATGTGTGAACCAAACAGTGGAAGTGGCGAGACGAGCAATTACAGATCATTGTTCATGAAGTGTTCTGACTGTTAGCAAAGAGCTAACGGTTAAGAAGAGAGGTGGGAACACCTGCATTTTTTTTTTTTTTTTTTTTTTTAATAAATACTTTCTTACCTTTAGAATAAGGAACCTATTCTGCTCTGATACTCCTGTGCAAACCCACTGTTGGGGGAGAAAATGAAGGAGGAGCCATTTGCTTCACAACTGCCGGAAAACAGCTCTCAAAACCAGGCTGTTCAGTGGTACCCTGACTAGAATAGCTGGCAACTTGGGAGACCTGCGGTTGCCAGTTCTGGCACCTTGCTGATTTCCCCCCACCCCAGCCGTATTTGTTCCTTTTTAAAACTGAAAGCAAGATGAAACTAATCAAACCCCTCTTCTCTAATAACTACAGGCTTCAGAGTTAAATCTTGCTCAACTTACACATATGAAAAGCCCTCCTGCCTCGTATAATGCTACTTGAGTGAATCAAATTATCTGAATTTCATGTGAATATTAATAAAAATTCTGGTAGTTTATCTTCCAAAACTTGTCTGCATTATGGTAATCATTTTATTACAAAATTGTTAAATAGTATGTCTACTACAGCAGCACCTAACGATCTCAAAGAGGAGTCTGGGTATCGCTCTTCCAGGCCCTCCATCAATGTAATGAGAACATCCCAAAGAAATTTCAGGCATTCCCCATCTCCCTTGCCACATAATCTTAGCTAAAACCTAGCTTTTAATCTTTTTGGGAACAATGCAGCAAGATCAGCAGTTAATGCAAATCGATCCAGCAGAACTAGAGTGAGTTAGGCTGTACTGATATGCACCAATTGAGGGACCAGTCCCAGCCCTTCATTTTAAAATGAAGTAAAGAAGAGCAAATTGCCACTTCAGAGACAAAAGGATTTTCTTACAATACTAAGAATATATATTTTGGTCATATCTACAGATTCAATCTTAGGACACAAATTCATCACTTGGCATTACTATTTGCCTAAAGTTGGTAGAGAATTTTCTTACTAAACAACTTTTGATTCATTGAAACTAAAAAGTATTATGGAAACCTCATGCGTTTCAGTGAACTTCCTGACAACTTGTGTGGCAGGCCTGGCTTCCTGGGTCTGTGGCTTATATAGCCCTGCCACATGGATAAAGTAATTCACATGGCAGGGCTATATAACCATGAGCCTTGGAGACCCCAGGTTTTCCAGGTCTCTTGTCATAGGGCAGGAAGCTTTCCCCAGTTGCAAGGTCACTGGTCTCAGTCCACTAGCTTAAGATGGAAGCTTCTGAGCATGAGGTCCCAGGCACAGTTTTCCTTCTGAAATGTTTTGGGTGGAGTAAAACCATGGGCAACTGGTGCCTCCTGAGTCCGGGGGGGGGGGGCACCAGTGGAGCATGACCGGGGGGGTCCTCAGCAGTCAGTAGCTGAGCATGCTGGCACTTCCACATGCGACACAGCGGCAGTGGAAGTGCCATCTGTTCTGCCAGCATGCTCAGCAACCGATCGCTGCCCCCCTGGCCCCCTGCTGGTCGCTTCTGCCATCAATGTGCTGCCGGCTGAGCCAAATTCAGGGAGGGCACCAGCGCTCTCCGTGTCCCCCTACTAGCTGGAGCACTTGCTGACAGGGGGTGCACCAGAGCTCTTGGGGGGGGGGGGGGAGGAGGTATGTGCCCCCACTGTGCATTGCCTATGAATAAAACCAGTTTGATTATTTCAAAATAATTTTGGTGAAGGAGATTTTTCCTTTACATGGGAAACTTAGTTCTATTTCTTTATTCTAAGATGGAATAAAATAGCACTTTGGATTTTCCTGCAGAACAAAAACTCTTTTAAACAGCTCTAATCTTGCCACCATTTTTATGCAGCTCTTCCTACTAATTTCAATTGTGCAGCATAAGGTCCATCATAATTCTTTTTTTGGGCTCATATTTACTCTAAAGTCTGTTATTACTTAAGTGGGATACAAAATCATTCTAAATTACAATATTATTATTGTCCTAATATGTGCTACCAACTCTGCAGGATTAGTTTACACATCGATAGGATATGCTGCTTTGAAAGAAACTATTTATGGCTCAAGTGTGGGATGACTTCAAATTATCCCTAAAGAAGCAAGCCAGACAAGAATGATTTTCATGTAGTTCAGATTGGCATTATCTTTAAGTCCTCTTTGTATCCTGTGTTCTCTCAGCCTATATAGTTTTTAGAATTGAAGTGAAAAATGTATCAACCTTCTCCCAACAAGGGCCTTGCACTTCTCCTCTTCTGTATCTTATCATATTGTTGTGATGGGTAAGAATTTTCAAATTGGTATTTGGCCTGTGGTTTTTTCCTCCCCATCTTATTCATACATTTTGTGTAGGTGTTTAAAAAAAAACAAACGCTAAATTTAAAGTAAAGATGAATTCTGATACAGGATTAGATAATATCATTTTGGTAAACAAAATCAGTCCTTTAGTTAATCTGTGCTTTTGTTTCTCTGGTAATGAAAATGTTCCAGGAACTTATTTAAAACAAACAAATTCCTCCTTGTCTCCAGTAACTCCTAGAGTATTTAAAGTAGGCAGGACCTTAACCTATCTTCATTCTACCCCTAAGAATTTAAGCAAAACAAAATGAAACAAAGCTCGCCCAAGTCCAACCCTGTCCTTTTTACAAACATTGGGTGAGATTCAGACCTGTACAGAGCGTAGTACTACAAGACTTCTGTACCGTTGCTTGAAGAGAGGGCTTTGCATTGGTCCTCTGCACAGGGATGACTTTCATCCTTCTCTAATTGCTTTCAGTTCTGTTATCCTTGGCATAACATTACAGAAAATGTTACTGATCTAAGCTTAAAGTGTGTGATCATGAAATGGTTTACATCTGGAGAGGATCGTTGAAGTGAATGCTTGGATATGTGCTGGTGTACAAGTAGAACCTAGCTCTGAAACTAGTTGTTGTGGGGTAAGTGGAATAAGAGACTAGATTACTGATAGATACATGTCATTTAAAGGATCAGCTTTTCCTCATAGGACTGCAGTAAAAGTGAAGACTTTTCGTTGTTCTGCACAAAAAGCATAGAACAGCTGCAGCTACAAACTGAGGTGCTTTCCTTCATTTGGCGCACACAGTCTTTCTCTTTCCAGTGTTGGGGAATTTAAGGGGGTGCTCAGAACCAACCAGTGCTATTGTTCTTTCCAGCATGCTGGAGGGACTATTCGGTAGTTCCCCATCTACTAAGCTCAGCTTATTTATTGGCTACTTCACTGGTATTAATCTGCTTTCCAAGGGACATTTACAAGGTTTAAATAGAGATTTCTCTTATATCAAGGCCAGCAAAATGAAACCAGATTGTTACATGGAAAAATGATTTACAAGGATGGAAATGATTCTGGCCCAAGGAAGACAGAAATAGCACAGCAGAAGCTTATTTCAGTCACTGACTGAAATAGGAGCTTGTTTTGTGCTCTGTCTGTTGCTGACTTTTCTTAGTCGTTTTCTGTGAGATCAGAAGTGAAGTGTTGTTGGGTTTGAGCGTCTGTTTCCATTTTGTTGGGGTGCATATTCCACAGGAATTTCCCTCAAGTTTCAGAGCTAAAAAACAACACCACAGAAGGCTTAGAATTCTGCAGGAAAGTTCGGCCAAGCTTTTCCTCATTCCTATCCACCGCAACCCTTTCCTGGTTCCCATTACAGCCTGTATGTGCTGGGGTAGTGGCCATTGTTTCTTTCCTTTGCCCTAAATCTGCATGCTACTCCAAGCTGATGGCCATCCTTCATAGGCTTTCATGCGCTGCCCCTCCCCTCATCCCTGGACCATTCCACTGGTTTTTCATGTACGGTCACATGTTCAAGATCTGATACCTCCACAGCAAAATACCTTCCTGCTTTCATTGAAGCTTTCTATAGAATTATAGGGTTGGAAGAGACCTCGGGTGTCATCTAGTCCAGAGGTGTCAAAGATATGACCTACAGGCTGTATCTGGGCCATGGAGCCCTATCAACCAGCCTGCCCACTAGTCTCTGGGTGGATCCGCATGCTGTGTGCTGGATTGGCCCTGGGTGCTGCACATGGTGCCCATTCTGGCTAGTCTGCAGGAGCAATCCAGCCCAGTGACTCTGTCATTTATTCAGCCTGCAGGGCCAAATGTGTTTGACACTCCATATCTGGTCCAATCCCTTTACTATATGGACTTCAGTAGCTTTCTGTGCACAGTACTCCTCTGTGTTCATGGAGGGGATACTGGAGAGGTAGGCATTGCTATGCATGTATACAACTGAGGACTCTGAATGGGGTATCGCAGTGCTATTATGTATGATGAGTGGCAGAATACAGAACACTTCTATAATTCCTCTGTATTGTATATAGCTGGGTAGCAGCTGTGACTACTCCAACTGAATGCAGGGACCACAAATTGGATGTTTTTAGTAATTAAGCCTAGCCACCAGTAAGAGAAGAGATGTTTAGTAATTATTCCTAGAAAGAAGTGGGGCAAATGCTTCACTACTACAACTTATCTCTGTATTAAACAAAATACAAGTTAACTTAAAGAAAATATGAGTATCATGCTGTCTGGCTTGGGTTGGCCTAATTGATACCTCAGACAACATTCCTCAAAACCAGGAACTTGTATTGTATCACAGGAAATTAAACTCCCATGGTGAAGCAATGCATCATGTTTGTGGATTCACAACAAGAACCACTTGCCTTTACACACTTGCACGATGCTGGTCAACAGGCAACAGCATATTACGCCCACTAAAAAAACTATTTATGAAGAGCAAGTCCTTAACAGATCTTTCTAACTACACAAACTGACTCGGTGCTATGGTTCCTCTGCTCTCTAAGAGACCAGAAAACTTCTGTATGACACTGAATATTAACAGAGATGACATGTGAAGTAACTTTAGGCCTAAGCTTAAGATTTTCATGATTTAGCAAAAAATATTTGCTCTGAAACTTGTACAGATGACCCATACAAAGCCTTTTATTGCTTAAGCCCAATGTGATTCCTTGACAGCTAAGTGGACCTGAAGTTGTAGAAAGAGCCTTTCATGATCCCTTTGCTTGGACCCATAGCTGTGATTCAGAAGGGGAACTGCAAAAACTTTTCTGGAGCCATCTGCCCCAGCTCAGATTGTGACATCAGAAAGCTTAAATATCTATTCCAAACAAGCAGTAGTAAAATGAAATGAAGTGGTCATTGATTATGAAATTGTGTTTATGTAATGGATATACTTGAGTGGATCCAGGATTTTGTAAAGGGAGATGGAGGATCACAGACTGGTGTTGTAGGGGTGGCTGTACCCCCTGTTTCCAGCTTCTCCTCACCCCACACTGGGGCAGACAGATTATGCTGTGGGAACAGCAGTCGGGGTCTTTTTTGAAGTCCTTCAATCAGGTAAGAATCTTCCCTTCCCTCTCCTCTCCCTTCCCCTCTGTGCTCAGCGGCACATCCCCTTGCTGTCCCCCCACCTTCATCTCCCTCCCCTGCCTGCTGCTGTCCCCAGCTGACCTGGGGACTAGGGATGGGGGTGAAGCTCCAGAGCCGCTCCTGCCCTGTTCCAGCCAGGCTGCATATGGAGCCATGCTTGGCCAGAGACAGCAGCGGCAGCGGACAGGTTCCTTTCACCTGTGCCTAGTCCTGGGCTGGCAGGAAAGAGGAACCTGCCCGCTGCTGCCGCTGTCTCCGGCTGAGCCCAGCTCCCCGTGGAGCATGGCTGGAGCAGGCATGAGTGGCTTTATAGCCTCCCCAGCCCTTGCTCCTGGGGCAGCTGGAGACAGTGGCAGCTGTGGGCAAGGAAAGTGGTGGAGAGGGAAGGGGATGGGGGGAGATGCTGCTGAGCATGAAGTGGAAGGGGGGTGGGAATTCTTACCCGATTTGGGGACTTTAAAAAAGTCCCTGGCTGCTGGTCCTGCAGTGTCACCGACTGAAAGGGGGGTGGATCCGTGCCACTGCACCACCTCTGGATCTGCCCCTGTGGATATATAAATATTTTTAAGAGCTTTGAGATGGCATACTATAAAAGTTTGCAGTACACGAACATAAGTGCAAAATATCCAGTTTGATCAACCACAGTCACTCTGTACATTGATATGTGAATTACTAATAACTCACAGGAGAATGGCAGACTGACTTAGTACAGAATCAAGGCACCAGTGTTAATGCAGAATTGCCAGCTTTTCCTGAAGATAGTTTCTGACTATCTATTCAGGAAACACTACTGATCTAGTGAATTTCTCAGTTTAAGTGCATATTCTTCTACAGTATCCTTATTTGGTAAATAAAAACAAAATGGATATTTAGTATGCATACAGATTTCCTTCCCCCTCCAGTAGATGTTATGAAAATCCTCTCAACTTTTAAATATACTACAGGATCCAGTTTCTTAGTTGATTTAAGTACATGGGATAAGAACTGCCTGTCATTGCTGTCCAGTTTTTTTGCTTTTAAAAATTACTCTCCAGGAACTGATTCCTATCTTTAAAAAAAAAAACACAAAACCAAACCCTAAAAGCAAGCCAAATCTGATTTGGGAAGGGAACACATGCTTCTCTGCCTCAACCCCATGCAGATATCCATATCAACATATACCATATTATATGTTGTATTCTCTCTGGGGTAGTTGTAGCCAGAAAAGTTCTTGGTAGAGCATGCATGCTTAAAAGAATGTTGTATCTGTTCATTTTCAAACTGCTTCTTTCACAAAAAATGCTTATTGCTTATTACTTTTTTCAGTGGCACCCCATGTCCTCTCCCAGCTGTGAATGGCCACAGTCTCCCATTGTATGCTTTGATCCCCTTGGGATTTGAGCAGTGATGGCTAAAATGGAAAACATATAGGGAAAAGTCAGGAGTTACCTTAAGACTTTGCAATAAGATGCATTCAAAGCCCTCTTTTGACAATATCATCTGTTGTGTCTAATCACCCTTGATGAATGAATAATATGTACAGAGGTCTGGAAAACAATGCTGTACAAGAAGGACTGGTGTATTTAAGACTACAGATTTTTTATGAAGACAAAGATTAGGAATGGGCAGGCAGAATCAAATGAATATTTTATTTTCTGGGGGGAAAAAAAAAAGAGAAATCATAGGGATAGGGTCAGTTGCCAATACAAGTGTTTTATGTGTTTGCAGGTTATTGTTAAAGAAAAACAAAGTTTTTACTGACTACCAAAAGTTTTTAAATGACAGCCAAACTTTTTTTTTTACTGACCTATGTTCTACATAATGAAAATGTAACTAGTGGTGCACCAAGATATTGGTGCCATATCAGATCAGCACCAGTATAAGGAAAATTAACATTATCGGCTGTTTTTTGGCTGGTGTAGTTGATAATGTCACTGATGCATACAATGTGCCTTCTGCCCAGGGCTCCCAGATGCCATGTGCGTGTGCACAGCTGCAGCATGTATGTGGCCAGGAATGCAGTCAGGCAGCATGGAGGGTAGCACCCTGTAGGTAAGTCTGTGGAGGAGAAGGGGCAATGGGCGTGCAGGTAGATAGAGGTCCCCACTTTGAGGGAGTAGAGCTAGGGCCAGGGGTGCTGCCTAGCTAGGGTGGTGAATGGGACCATGGGGCTGGGGCAGAGAGTGGGACAGAGCACGGGCAGCTCGTCCAGGAGGGGCTGAGGATGAGAGGTGGCTCCCTGCCACTGTGCCACCCCTGGGGGAGGCATGGGGGGAGCATGTCCCCTGGATTTGTGCATGGGGGGGGCGGGGGGAGGTGGGCTGCCCACTGTGGGCTCAGGGCTCTCTGCCCTGCTGCCTATGACCCAGGAGCCAAATGCTGGTTGCATGGCTACTGCCTGGCTGGCAGTGGTGAGTTGTCCCTCCTGCTGTCAGGCAGGCAGGGGATGTGCAGCCAGCATGCTGCTCCTGGGGCAAAGGCAGCAGGGCGGATAGCCCCAAGCCCACAGCAGGCAGCCTGACTCCACCCTTGCCCTAAAAGCATCCCTGCGCTTAAAAATGATGGCGGTAGCACTTGAACTAAAGCTCATTTGAGCTGCCATTTTTAACCCCTGCCGCCATTTTTAAGCACTAGAACACTGAACCACTGGATGAGCCACCTGCAGCTCTATCCCACTCCCTGTCCTGGCCCTGGGGTGCCATTTGCTGCCTCAGCTGGGCAGCGCCCCTAGCCCCACCCTCTCCCTCACTGTCGGGGGGCCTAGATCTGCCCCCCCCCCCCCAATCTCTTCCCTTCCCCTCCACAGACTTACCTGCAGGGAGCTGCTCTCCACACTGCCTGGCTGTGCTCCTGTAAATTGGTTATCAGATCGGTTTTGGCCAACATGCCTGATGAATAATCAGCTAGCAGTGTCGGTAAAGAAAATCTTTATTGGTGCACCCCTAAATATAACTCTTCTGCTAGATCCTGGACAATGGCCAGGTTCAAACCATAGTGAAAATGTTTGGAAATTATCAATAAAACCATTTTCTTGGATTAGTAATCCAATTTGACTGCAGCAATGGTTTTACACCCTACTCACTTCCACACTTTGGTACTCCCAACAGCACCACACACCATGCTGTTCCCTAATTCAATCCCACAGCTTTACTTTCACCAGCACCCCCCTCCCCCAACCCAGAATGGACCTTCAAAGCAGTGCTGGCTATGTGCCGCTCAGTAGTGTTATAGGAAGATGGGAGGCAGAACCAGCAGCACCAGCATGGGGGTAGGGAAGGAACCACAAAGCCCTGAGAAGAGCTATCTTTGGGGTACTGTGCTTCTGCTCGGACACCAGGTGCACTCTGTCTGCCTCAACAGTGCATCTACCTTGTTTTTCAACCATGAAGAGTCAGCTCTTTGCTTTCATGGAGCTGATTTTTGCTTCATAATTTATGGACAGCATAATTTTCTTACTGGAATTTTGGCCAAGAAGAACCCTGGTGCCATGTCAACTGATGTCCAACATGGAAGCAAATTAGATAAGATACAAGGTAGAGCGCTTAAAGGGAGATTTGGATTTAGTTCCTGCTTCTGCCAAAGATCTTCTATGTAATGTTAGATTAATTGTTTAATGTCTTGGTGCCTCATTTTGCCATCTGTTGAAAAAGGAAAAAAATAGCAATATCTTGTCTGGCTAGATAGTAAGCTTTTTGGGATAAAGACTCTTGCTATATTTGTCCAGCATCTAGTATAATGGGACTCTGAACTCAGGTGGAGCTTCCAGCTGCTCCTGTAATGAGAACTGCAGATATTTTTCACTTTGCAGGATTCAGCCCACACAGTATAGAAAGCTTTAGGAATATCATACCAAAGGGAGGGAGAGGGGGACTGAATCTGAGGCCTTGGTCAATGAGCACACAGCTTAACTTGAGCGTATTCTAAATGTGTGACTGTTTTGACTGTCAGTTTTACTTAAAATAAGTAGTCACCTACATTTAATAGTAGCTACCTGTTAATATTGATAAGTTTATTTATGTACTCCCCTCCCATAGCAAATTAGTTGTATTTTCAAAGGCTTTAACTGAATTGGCTTCTAAGATATTAAGTGTCATTAATATTTAGCAGTATTATTCCTCCCAAGAACTTGTTAGAGAGGTATTGACAGACCAGTTATGAGCTTCAAATAGCAGGCTGTTGGGGCTGGTTCATTTGTTCTTTAATGCAATATTATTTTTTTCATGCATGTTTGGAAATCAAATTACATGGAGCCTTTTGCTCTAAGCTATGTACCGCAGAGACACTAATTAGAGATCTGCCCAGCAAATGACAAGACCGGGGTTATTTCTGTAAAAGGGCATAATGTTTAAACTTGTTAAGGTAAATAAAGGATGAGTAAAGGGATAACAAGCAACTGATATATGCGGATATACCCTAAGCCTTTGTATTCACATACCACTTAGTGGATTTTTTGGGCTCTTTTCTCTTTGGAGGAAAAAAATCTTTTTTTTTTTTTTTTCCTTCTCTAAAGAAGTCAGAGTAGCAGCCTTTACCTCTCTTCTTTTTCCTTTTTCCTTCTGTTCTCTTTATTGTAACCCTCTTCCCTGCTCTGTGTGGGGCTGTTGGTTTGTTTGGGTTGTTTTTTTTGGGGCAGGGGGGTTGTTTGTGGGTTTTTGGTTTTTTGGCCCCCTTCCCTTCCTATAGACATGATCCTAGATTGTAGTCTGTCTACTCGGACAGACCATTCTTTCAGTGGACTGAAACTAATGTGCTAAAGGACACGGGGAAAGGGTGTCAGAAAGCAGCCATTTTTTTCCCCTAATATGTACACCCAGACCTTTCTCAGCAATATAAACTGCATGTGAGAATTGTTATTGCTGTTTGCAAAAGATTGGGTATCATTGTTTGGGGCAGAGCTAGTTGGCATTCCATTACTCTATTGCAGATCTAATCTTGGAATCACAGTATGTGAAAACCAAAGAACTAGTTTTCAAAAAACCCTCTATTCTCTCAGTCTATGCAGATTTAGCACACATCATTCTATTTAAAATATTCAATACAAGACCATTAATCCTGAATTACTTCTATATGTTCTCTTATTTATTGCAAAATGAACTTGACATGAACTAATTAACTATTTTAGAAGAGACTAGAAATGATTACTGTACTGCAATACGGTGGTATCTTAGCAACCAGGAGAGGTCAGTTGGAATCTGTGAAAGAGAGACCCAAATAACATGATTTCCAGACACTGAGAAGCATCCCACTTCTAGGCTTGCTTGCCAGCTAGTTATTTCTTTCTGCTTGCTGCTTCAAAGCTACATCTTAAACAATCTTAAAGCTACATCTTAAACAATGAAGTTAGAATGGGAAGATTTTCACAGCCACAGCTAGGGCTACAGTGCCTAACCAATTCAGTAAAAATTAACTGCTATTTGTGCCTTTAAAAAATATCCTCCCCAAACTTAGTGGGGAAAAATACCACCATGCTGGCATGAAGACTGGTGCATATGACACCTCCTCCTTGAGGCCTTTTCTTTGATGTGAGGTTTGCCTGAATAAGGATGCAAGGTTAGGCGTATTTGTTTTAGTGTAACATGTAGTTAACTACTGAAATAGTTTACGGGACAATACAAAAAAACTTCTTTCAAATGTTGTGGCCTTTAAAAGTTCCAGTGGCCTATTAAATAGACTACCATTACTTTTTCTATAAGGCTAAATAGTTTTATTGTACTTCTGGGCACTCAAAATATACGATCATAATCTGAGGATATTTACTTTACTTTAATTAAAGTATTTTAGTTAATATACTAGAGAAGTGGTAATACCCATGTTGCTGGCTTTCCAAAAGAGTGTTTTGGTTTTTTCCTCTTAAGTTTGCTGAAACTTCAAAATCACTTTGCTATACAACCACCATTCATACGTGGCCTATTACTCTGTCATGGAGTCTGCATTTTATTCTTTATTATAGGGAGAGTGAAAAACAGTCTCTTTTTCCAATTCTTTGGTTGGAAAAGAATGGGAGAATCCTTTTGGAACCTGAAAACTAGATGGCAGGAGAGCCAGTGCAAATTTTTAAGCGGAAATGCAGATGTCAGGTGTATTAAATTGACAGGGCTCAGCAGCTGCCTTCACAGACATCACACATAAACCGGTTTAAGTGATCAGAAACTGGTTTACACCTGTAACAGAACAGATGTTTAGTACACATAAACCAGTTTAAAAATGGCTGAAACCAGTTTGAGAGAAACCTGGTTGAATGTCAGATTTAACTGATTTGGGTCAAACTGGTTTATGCAATGTCTGTCCCAGCCCCCTTGTTGTTTAAGATGAACCAGATGCCCCCAGCATCCCGGCATGCTCTCTGGGCTGGGCAGGGCTCTCTGCTCCACAGCAGAGCTGGTCCCTCTTCTCTGCTTCCTGGCCAGAGCTTTGGTAGAGACTGCAGGCGTTTGCCTGCTCCCCCACCTCCCTTCTGCCTTACCGACACCTCAGCATTAGTTAGTAGACCACATGCTGGCTATGGTCCCTGCTGTGGCAGCACAAAGGCAAAAAGAATCAACAGGTAGCTGGTAATGCCCCTTTGTTTTCTTAATGGCATGATAAACACTGAGTTAGGGGTGATAAACACTCTTATCAATTCCCTGCAGGGCTGCTTGGGGGGCATGACCTCTCCCTAATCAAAGCATCCTGCTGGGGCCTGGCCATGCCCCCCTCAGCTCAGCACTGTGGAAGGGGAGGGAGGGCTGCTTTAGTGCCCCTTCTCCCCCGCCCCCGACTCTAGCCTGAGCCACTGTAAGCATGTGCCTGCATTTCCTCAGTCTAGAGAGAATGAATGTCTGTTCAGTTGGAAACCAGTTCAACCTAGCCAGGTTTGCAGGTTAGTCTAAGACTGAATCAATTCAGGCTCAGGCTTTTTGAATGTCTGTCCCTAGCCCTGGAGACTAGACATGGAAGGCAGAAAGGCCATGGGCTTGAAGGGGAAGGTGGAGATATGTAGGGTGATGGAATAGGGAGAGGAAGGTGAAAGGTTTGGGAGCAAAGATGACTACTTTTCTTTTCTTCCTCTCGATCTTTCTTTAAGTTGAATTTGGCAGCCTGATCACTGAGTCTTTCCTGTGTGCATTTGTATGTTTCTGAGGGATCCCATTTCTTTCTTTCTTCAGCCTTGACTTAGGTTGAAAGTTTTTTTATATTTATTTCTTCAGGTTTCAAGGAAAGCTCGGCTATGCTTTACAGGACTCCACACTGCCTAAACAGCTCTTAATGAGAGAGGCAAGGAAGTCCTTAAATATATCCGATGTGTAAACTCTGATTCTAAAATATGAGTAAAATATTAAAGTGACTGGTCTTCTTCTCCAGCCTCTTTACAGCTGGGAAATTATGCTATTGCATAATTGAACTATATTTCTTTTATTTAAGTCTTGGACAAACAGGAATCTTAAAAACCCAAGGAATCTTTTATTTCTGAATTCTGTCAAAGTGGTCCCAAAAGGACAGGATGTGGGATAGTTCCTTTTGCACACTTGCAGTTAAAAATAAACTAAGCTAGCTTGGCTAGTTCGTTTAGCTTGCTTTTCCACTCACAAGTGTGGAAGCTGCAGAGACTCTAGTGTTTGGCGTGATTGGAAAGCTGGCTGTTTCTTCTGTCCACATGGACCCCTACCACTTTCTGATAATGCTCCCAGAAGTTCTCCTGAATAGTCTCTCTAAGCATTCACACTTGCTTCTCCAAGATGTGATGAGAAATCAGCATTTACAAAATCCAAATACAGAAGTCTTTATGGTTATAGCTCTTGTCCTCCACATTTGATTGAGGGGCTCAGGGGATATTTTGGTTAGAGGCTTTAAAACACATTACTTCATTCTATTTCTTTTGCTGCCAAACTCCCCGTGAATTTTAAAGTTGGAGTCATGAGGTAACCTTGCTTTTACCAAAAAACACTGTCCAGTACCAAGGAACCTAGAGGAAATGAGTCAGATTAACCAGTACAAAGACATGCTCCAGGCTAAAATGAAGTTAATTGAAATAAATATCTTTTGTAGTGTAAACCTGAGTATTTCCTTGAAATGTACTTCAAGATCTGCATGCTTGATGATGAGATGTTCAGGGATTTTTTTTCAGTGTGTTTGTGTTTTCTTTTTTTCCTTAAGAAGTTTTATGAATATTCTAACAACTAGAAGTAAATATCACCAGGGCACAGACAATTCCTGGCAAACCGATACGTAGACACCAGATCCAGTCACTTTATGTACCAGTTTATTTCTGCATGAATCTCTCACTTTTTCTAATAGTTTGCTCCAAACTGTGGGCTTGACCTAGTTTCAGTGGAAGCTTTGGCTGGTTAAGGACTTCAATGGGATAAAGTTACATGACTGTAATAAAATGTATTTGGAAACCCTCATTAAGCAAACCTTTGTGTGTGAAATTACCAACCTCTTCTCCCAGAGAGACTGATTTGCAGGTACACGGAAGGTGCAGCTGAAACACTTATCCTTTGGTTTTAGCCAATATTTCAATCGTAGCAGCCCTATCCCATCTCCTCTTTCTCGCCCTGAGGACAGGAAGTAAAGATTAGCTGCTCCCCAAGTAGCCACTCAGGCAAATGTTAAATAACCTGTCACCCTTTCACTCCATACTAGACTTTCTGCAAGGCACAAATGGCAGTTATTCTCTTGAGGTGCTTATAAATTTCATGTGGCAATTCCATCCTCCTCCTTTTTCCCCCATGTGACTTGAATGGGATAAATCCCACTTGTCAGATTTGAGTATTCAATGGGCCTTGGTGTTAAACACTTGCACCCTGGTATTTGTAGTTACCAGCTCATGGCTTCCTTTCTTTATGTAACTAAATGCATGCCTCCACATCAAGGAAGGATGATTTTGGGTATGTCCCACCCACCTGCTCCTGCTCACCTGAGCCAAACTTTGAAATGCAGCAGCAAAGCCATATGGAGGATGCCCATCTCGGAGGGAGATAGCAAGACCAATCAAAGGGGGAATCTCTGAAGTGGCCTTACCATAGCACTTCTATGGGTTTGGTTGGGGTGGAGAGGAGGAACAGGATGTGTTCAAGAATTTCCCTCTCTGGGGCTGTTGGAGATGTACAGCAGTCATCTCCTGATGGTCCTTGAGGGTCTCTTCTATTCACCAGTCCCACTGGAAGTGTCTTCCCTTTCTTAGTCTCAAGAATTTCTACCTTCTCAGACAACTTCAGGGTAAAGTCCTAATCCTATGTGGAGAGAATAATGTTCATAGTGTCTAACATTCTTTGTTACGGGGGTGGGGGAGCAAGTGAAGACTCCCAGGACAGACTATCTGTTTAGTCTATCTTAGGTCATGTTAGGAACATTTCTACTCTTATAAGATTTACTCCTGCCATATAAGGCATTGTTACAGCAAGATGAAAATCAACAAAACATGTTTAAAGTATAAAATGACATTTTCAGGTCTGCCGAGTAGTGTATCTATTACTCAGTAAATCTTCTTGCTTATTCCTTTAATTCACTTGTTCCCACTAGAAGCTAGAAAGTACTCTGTAATCCATCTTAGATTTATCTCTCTGGGTATTTTTTTTAATAAGGCTGAGATCCACTGTTCCTTCTGTTGGGATGTAATTTACACTCACAAAACGTCTCTGGGACAAATAACAGAACTTGCATTCATAGTTCAATTACAGAGGCAAGAACAGTTACAGTTCTGCAAGGAGAGGGTGCAAAAGGGAGGCTCTTATAAAATTTGCCCTTATAGGAGAACGTTGGTGTTAATGTATATTTGAGATGATTAAAGGTTTTGTTGAAGACCGACCTTTTCCACTATTTAAAGCATTTAATCCTTGTGAAGTAACAGGCACTCCTCAAGGGCATTTTAACTCTATTTGTTGTTAGCTACCCCAGTTCATCTCCTGTACAGAGGACCAGAACAGAAAACACTTGCTAGCTTTAAAGCTTTTGGAATTTCAACCCAAATTAAGATGAAAATTAAAGCAAGAACTAGAAGAATCCAATGTGGGTCGCTTATCATGTTTAAACAATAATCTTGTGTAAATGTTCACCAACATCTAAAAACCTTCTGTGGGGAGGCAGAGGGAAGAGGAATTATACAATGCCATGGGGTCTATGCCTGAAAAAGAGAACTATGGATTATTTATTTTTGTGGTAATGCCTAGGAGTATTAAGAATGGGCTGAGCTAATGATACTTCATACTGCAAAAACATAGTCTGTGACCCAGAGACTTCACCAAAATGCTAAAGGTTCCATCCAAGAGAGCAGAATATAACTAGGAAGACCAGTCTTAGCTGTTTTGCTTAGACAATGAAAATAAGATGGAGAATTTGAGAGTCCTTGCTGAGTGCAATGCTCCCTAATTGTTTCTGACACTGAGAACTTAAGCTGCCCAAAACATGACACAACCTGATCAATATACTGTACTATTCTTTGAAATAATTTCATAATTGGGATGGAGATCCTGGCTAGTTTCAGATATTTCAGATACTGCCTGTAAACCTAATACTTGATAGCTAAAGCAACAAGCTATGCCCTAAGAGCTTGGCAGAAACCACCTTTTTAATTAAATGCAGGAAAGTTTTTAAAGACTTCAAAAATAAACTTTGGTGTCTATGAGGAACCGCCAACTTCTTGTCACCAACACTTATGATGCTTGCAGTTTGTTAGGACCCAGCTCATAGGGAAAGATCTCCATGGCTGCCTAGTTGAGGGCCTAGGGAGCAAGTTCTGCAGGAAGTAGTTAGCTCCTACAGGAGATCATGGATCAGAATGAGGTTTCATGTATAATATACATGACAGTTTTGTTTGGAAAAACTAAAAATAAGGCTCCAAAGAGAGAAATCCTAGTGCTGTGGGGAGTGACTGTTAATGCTGCTGACAACTCGCTGTGTGTTTAGAGATTCTGAGTTCTTGAGCAGGGCTACATGCATTGCATTTCCAGCAGAAATGACCCAAACCTAAATGATGTATCCAGTTACTGCTGACCTTTACAGTTTTTAATTCATATCTGATCTTTACAGTCTCAGCCCATTCTTAATTTGCATAAGTCTTGATACACCAGTATGTTAAAGACACATCAACTGTCATAAGCATGCTAAGTCTGGCAAACTTTTTTTTTTCCTTTGGTGACTTCCCTTTCAGTGAAAGGGAATCTTTCTTCAGTTCAATAAAAGAACCATGTATTAAAAAACCCCTATAGTTTCAGTTTGTGGATTCTATTTTTATTCCAAACATGCTTTCACTGCCAAAGAGCCTACATGGGCTGAATCGGAAGCAAATGGAAGAACAGAAACATGTTACTGATTTTTCTTGAAATCTGTTGTTTAAAAGGGAGAACAAGAATTTCCTCTCTTGTATGCAGTGTTCCCATACTGTTGCATAATTTGTAGTGGCAATGCTTGTCAAAGAATTATCTAATCGTTTATGTTAAAATGACAGTTTGTCAAGTGTGGTTGAGAAACTGGTTTTCATACAGCGATCTTCTCTGAGAAGTTTCTAGTACAGTAGGTACCTTGCCCAGAACAAAGTTCCTTGGTATTTAAGAGCAAATGTGGACGTGCTGCTTCTCTTACAGTCTCAAGTTGTAAACTCCTGTGAAGTTGTCACAGTTGACCTATAATAATATCTGCATCAATAAAATGAACTGGAATGACAGTCACTATGTTACACTGTTATTACCTGTTTATTTATTGTGTGTAAAATAATGAAGGTTGGGGGCCTGAATGCTGTGCAGTACACAGACACTGAATGAGAAATTGCTTCTGTCCCAAAGAGCTTAGTCTCTAAAATAGACTAAGCAGACAAAAGGTGGGAGGGGAAGCAATGTGCCAAAATAGTTGCTTTAGGCTGTAATTAGAATCCTGCTGTCCCAACTCTGTCTGGTGCTTTGTCCAGTAGATCATGCTGCCTCCTGCACTATTTCTTAAATTAAATTGGTGCACGTGCAATGTGCTCTAGACCAGGCTAATATGTATTCTCTCTTTCACTTCTAAATTCCAAGTGCTGTCAATTTTAACCTCACAGGCTGGAAACAGACTTCACCTTTATGCTGCCACAACGTTTTTTTTTTTATGGTGGCACAGAGCAAAAACAAGTGGATGTCCATGTTCTTTGTCATGTCACAAATGTCTTTGTTTGCAGCTGCAACCCAAAGTAGTAATTTGTGCCACTTCTTCACAGAAGATGTCTGTTTGCATTATGGTGGGAGAGCATGGGCAGCCTGGACCTGCCTACACTCTCCAACTGCCCTGGGCAGGCACTCCCAGGGGTTAAGGGGACTGATCTTGCATGCCCTAGGAACTCCCACGCAGGATTGGGTCCTTTGAGCCCCAGGACTGCCTGTCTGACTTTCCCAGTTTACAGAAATGCACCCCTAGAAATCTCTCAGGGTGCATTTCTGTAACTAGGGAGCCCTGGTTTTTCCTGCTTAGAGACTTGCTCCTAAAGATTCCAGCAGGTATGTCTCTGTAAGCAGGGATCACATTGCCTGTTGTCCCACATGATCAACAGGTGGGACAACAGGCAAGGCACATTTTCACCTAATGAAACAGATCAGACACATCCCGGTACTGCCAACTGCTTCATAGTTAGTATGGTCAGAAGGGACCTGAGCAGATCATCAAGTCTGACCCCTGCCAGGGCAGAAAAGAGTGCTGGGGTCAAACAACAGCTAGGTGATTATCTAGCCTCCTTTTGAAGACCCCCCAGGGTAGAAGCCAGCACCACTTCCCTTGGAAGTTGGTTCTAGATCCTAGCCACCCTGACTGTGAAGTAGTGCATCTTGATATCTAGCCTGAATCTACTCTCTGTCAACTTACAGCCGTTATCCCTTGTTACTCCCGCTAGTGCTCGGGGGAACAGGGACTCTCCCACTGCCTGCTGGTCCCCCTTGGCTAGCTTATAGATGGCTACCAGATCCCTTCTCAGCCTTCTCTTGTAGAGACTGAACAGGTTCAGGTCCCATAGCCTCTCCTTATATGGCCTGCCCTGCTGCTCCCTGACCATGTGAGTGGCCCTCCTCAGGAGGGATGTGGCTAGCATTGAGAGGGTCCAGAAGTGCGATGCCCAGAACTGGATGCAGTACTGCAACTGTGGCCTGACCAGAGTCGCATAAAGGGGGAGGATCACCTCCTTGGACCTGCTTGTGATGCATCTGTGGATGCATGACAAGGTGTGGTTAGCCTTTCTGACCGTGTCCTCACATTGGCTTCATTTGGTGATGTCGATTTATACCCACAGGGTCACAGAATCATAGAGAAGTAGTGATGAAAGGGACCTTCAGAGGTCACCTAGTCACTATGCTAACAGTGAAGAAGTTTGTTTTTCCTGATAGCCAGTCAAAACTTACTTTGTTACAACTTGAAGCCATTGGTTCAAGTCCTCCTCTCTGCAGCAAGACAGAAATGGTGCTTTCCTTCTTTATGGCAGCCCTTCAAGTATCTTTAGACTGCTATCGTGTCCCCTCTTAAGCACCTTAACCACTTCACAACTTCCTGAATTTGAAGAGGTAGAAGTTGGTTTAACAAGGTACTTCGATCTCAGTTACTCTTGACACTTCGGAAGATGTGGGTTGGACAAACTAGTATGAGGAACAAGGATCAACCCCATTGAAAGCTCAGTGGTATTTACTACAGAAACAACAGGGGTGGTGGTGGGGGTAGTCTGACTTGAAGACAAGCTTTCAAGAAATTCTAACTTGGTGGTCTCCAACTTTTCTAAGTAGGAGATCACCTTTGGCATTTAAAAGCAACCCAAGCTCTACTGTCCGCCACCACTGCCAGCCCCCGCACCCAGCAGGTAAGACTGTGGGGAGGGGGGCAGATCGAGGCAGAGGGAGAGAAAATTTGGGGGCGTGCCTTGCCAGCAAGCAAGTCCCACCCAGCTGGGGCCCCACTCAACTTACCCCTACTCCTGCCTCTGCAGTGCTGTCACTGTGGGGGCCTCGATCTAGACCCCCTCCCCTTCCCTCCACCATGGACTAACCTGCTGGGCTGGGGTGCACACGTGGGCACTCAGCCCCCAACCTCAGCCTCGGATTGACTCAGAGGCCCTGAGATCTACCGGTGGATCGAGATCCACTGGTTGGTGACCACTGTTCTAACTCTTCCAACTGTGCAGTTGGTCCAATAAAAGATATTCCCCCAAGAAATTCTTGCCTCATGCATCATTATATTAAAATTTAAGGGGAGATGTTTAAATCTCCACTGGGCAGTTGGATGCCTGTTTTCATGTGCCATATGTTGGATAATAACACAAAAGGACTCCAGGCTCATAAAACTAAAAGGACTCTTTGTTTTGGAGATGCTGGATTTCCAGGGCGCTTTCTGCAAGTCTGTGCCCAGCTTAACTTCCTGGTGCTCCCCCCCCAAACTCTTTTCTGCAGCCTGTCTTCTTTCCTCCAGGTCTATATATGCTAACGCTCTGGCTGGCTCCTATTACTTATCAATGGGCAGCCTATTCCTTGTTATGTCTTTCAGGATCATCCCCCATATAATGCGTAAAAAGGAATCTCTTTCTGACAGACTGAAGGAGGCAGAGGAAATAGCTTTCAGTCTTGGCTCCAGAACTACTGACTCTTCAGCGTGTGTTCTCAGCTTCTGAGTTAAAAAAAAAAAAAAAAAAAAAAAAAAAAGAAAATGCTGGGTTTTCGTTTGGTTTTCTGTTTTAAATCGCATTCTCTGGATTTTATATTTTAAAACTGTATTAAAAAGAGCTTTGTTTCCCACTTTCCTCCACATCACCCAGTAGGTTTGTGCACACATTTTTAAGTGAATTTCACATAAACTATCCTGCAGAGATTTTGAAAAGCTTTAATAAAATCAACACGGCCTAGTCTGGTTTGCACATATAGTGTTTCAGGACTGCAAAGGAGTAAGGGTGGGTTAGGAAAGAGGGAATTCCTCTAGCCAAGGAGCAGTATGTGGCTGATGTATGTTACCTTATGCTGCCCCCTGGTTGCCAGCTCCATACCACAGATTTTCTTGGCTGTGATTTTTTTCAATTACAGGCGGGGTGAGGGCAGGGGCTTCCCACACTGATCTTGGGGCTGGTTTTGCCTGGACAGCAGTCCAGAATTCAGATGGATGATGCAAAAATGACTTACTACCTTTCTTCTCTGCTGCCCCAGGGCTGTGCTTTCTGTTCTGTTCCTCAGGAGAGACAGGACAGAATCTGCCTCTGCTATTTTTAGTTTTAGACTTTCAGATTTGGTTAAAATGTGTAAAATGTCTGAGCTCCTTTTGTTTTGCATATACTTCCCATTAAAGGTAACGAGATGTGAATGTTGATGGAGTTAAACAAAGGAACCAAGCAATATGATAATTCCTAACCTGTGAAACTATTGTCTCGCTGTGTGAATAGTTATATGGTTGTATGTAGTCTTTTTATTCAGAAACACTGCTTTTGGTGATGTCTTCCTCTTACAGCTTTGATACCAAAAGGCTTTCTCTTCCTTAGAAACCAGAAGCCTCCAACAATCAGCTTTACAAGCAAAGCTTCTAAAATATTATTATTTAAAGCACTTATTTAACAAAATATGATTAAACAGAGTGGCTCAGTCCAGTTTCAATCAATCGTATACTTTGCAAAATCTTGAATGCCAAACTTCAGGCAAATCTGGATTCAAACACTGAATTATAAAACTGTTTAAAAAGGGGGGTGGAAGGGTCATAGAATCATAGAAAAATTACTGGGTTGGAAGGGACTTCAGGAGGTCATCTAGTCCAAACCCCTGCACAAAGCAGGACCATCCCCAACTAGATCATCCCAGCCAAAGCTTTGTTGAAATGGGCCTTAAAAACCTCCAAGGATGGAGATTCCACCACCTCGCTAGGTAACCTGTTCTAGTGCTTCACCACCCTCTGAGAGAGAGTTTTTCCTAATATCCAACCTAAACTTCCCTTGCTGTAACTTGAGACCATTGCTCCTTGTTTTCTCATCTGCCACCAGTGAGAACAGTCCAGCTCCATCCTCCTTGAAATGACCCTTCAGGTAGTTAAAGGCTGCTGTCATATCCCGTCTGTCTTCTCTTCTGCAGACTAAATAAGCCCAGTTTCCTCAACCTGTCCTTAGAAGTCATGTGTCCCAACCCCTGAACCATTTTCGCTGCCATCCACTGAACTCTTTCCAACTTGTCCACATCCTTTTTATAGTTGGGGGGGGGGGGGTGCAAAGCTAGACACAGTACTACAGATGTGGCTTCACCAGCACAGAACAGAGTGGAATAATCCCTTCCCTTGATCTGCTGGCAACCTGGGGCACTCCACTTGATACCAGCTGCCAACTAGACATTGAGCTATTGATTATTACCCATTGAACCCAACAATCCACCTTACAGTCCACTTATTCAACCCACATTTCCTCAGCTTGCTTGTAAGGATGCTGTGGGAGACAGTAACAAAAGCCTTGCTAAAGTCAAGGCATATTACATCCACTATTTTTCCCAAAATCCACAGAGCCAGTTATCTCACCACAGAAGGCAATCAGGTCAGGAGATTATGATGAAACCTTGGATAAATCTTTCCTTCTAGTGGTACTTCTGTGTGCCACTAATGAAGATGCATAGAAGTTAACTACTAATGTGCTTGTTAAAGGATTTTGTTGTCAAGCTATTTGTTAATCTCTTAATAACCATGTGGTTTACAAGAAAAAAGAATTTGTATTATTGCTTTGGATGCAGTCAATAAGCACAGCCATAAACTGTCCTCTAATTTGCCAGGAAGAAGCATAACTATCTCTTCCCTCACTTTTCAGAAGTATGAAGAATAAGCTATACCACAATTACTAGTTTAACATAATGGCACATACTTTACATGAATTTCCTTTAAAAGGGGTGATTGGAAAATTTTAACCCATATTTATAGAAATGCTGCCTCAGGGAGAAGAACATTTTGGGTCTAAATCAAATATTTTGTAGTTGGGATTACTTATTCTGGTTATTTGGTATGTCTAGTCATGTTCTGTACTTCAGCCTACGGACAGAGGTGTTTTTGTTGCATGTTCCCACCTCCACGCAGCTGACTGGTAATTTAAATAAAATCTAACTCCATCTGCTTCTGCTAAAATAAGTATGTGGAATGATGGTATTAATAGAAAAGACCACCTGTTGCATGTTACTTTCTTCCCTCTATGGCTGGACTAAGCCAAGTTGTGCATAGGTGAATTGTGAGAAGTACATAAACTCTGCTCCAGATAAAAAGGCAACAACTATGTATTTAGTGTCTAATGTTGTAAACGGGCATAGGACTTTGCAAAATCCACTGCATATAGAAAACTTGTTTCCTTGCTCCAAATGTATACCATCTGGGTGCTAGAGGTAGATGAGAACAGGGCATAGATGGCAGCGTGACTGTTGCCCATGTGTCCCCCAGTCTGATTCTCCTCTTCCTTGTGTGTCTCCTCCTTTCAGGTGTGCCTGTTTATTGTAATATGTGTCTGCATATAATCTTTTTTTGCCACAACTGAATCAAGGGTTTAGGCTCTAGGCACATCTTTTGCTTTAATTACTTCTTCTGAGAGGTAGAACAACTTTTCTGTCTTTGGGGGCGGTCCATGTAAAAAACAAAACAAAACACCCATACTATAGTAACTTTCTTAAAACAAAGATTTAGTAAAAATAATGTTGGTAAATAAAAACTTACCTGTCTAGTGGAATCTTAACTGTGAGCCCTCTGCCAAAAGCTAGGGAGGCTGGCAACCCTTGCCATACTTGCGTTCCCTAAAGCAGCTTCATTTCTCTGACTTGGCTGAGTGACAGCTTCATTCAGCTGTGTCCCCACACAACCGCATCTCTCCCTCACCTGAAGTGCTGATCAAGTTCCAGTGATAAGAACCTGTATTAGGGTGAAGTTTATATCTTTTTCCCTAACACGTCTTTATTCAGAAGAAACAATTTTTTACTGATGTCAAAATTATTGTTCTCTTATTCTCTGGCAGATTTCCACACCTGCCTGCCTCCAAGTCCAGCATTTGGAAGTTACGTTTAATCTCCTCTTTCCATCATCAGCTGATGATTCAGGTAACCATTTGATTTGCAAATAACTTGCGCATTGATATACGAGTGAGATTGTTTCTTCCTGTGAGGTAAATATGGTTTTTATCTCTGCTTATACAGGCAAAGTGATGATTTCTTCATTAATTTTCCTTGGCATGAAATATAAACAGACAGATCCAGCCTGTATGCTGCAGTGGCAGAAAGCATAATGCCAAGAATGGGTGGACAGAATATAAGAATCAGGAAAGAGGTGTGTGGGGAAAAATGTAAGAATTAACGTTGTATGAGGAAATGACACACATGACTGTAATGGGAGGGAGATTATACAAGGCCTCAGGAACAAGATGAAGAACTTCAATTTTTATTTGGTAAAACATGGCTTGTCACTGGGGGATTTCAAAATGAAAGGGAGTGATGTGCTTAGAGCAGTGATACTCAACCTCTTTATCTAGCAGGCTAGATGAGCAGTGCCCAATCCCTTTGCTGGCCATATTTGGCTTCGGACCCAATCCAGTGCCTGGGGCAGGTGCAGCCAGAGCCCCATCTGGCTCTCCAGGGGGGCAGGTGCACAACTCGGCCACAATCCAGCCCTGTGGGGAGAGGTGGGGGAAGGGGCACCACCCGCCTCATCTAATCGTGTGGAGGGGAGAGTTGTGGCCTGGCTCCAACCCACCCCAAAAAGCTAGGGATTTTGGCAGTGGGATGGTGTGGCAGTACTGCCACTACTCCCCTGCTGCCAAATTTACTGACCCATGTGAAGCCCCATGGGTCAGATTCCAAGCCTCCATGGGCTGCTTTTGGCCCACAGGCTGGAGGGCGAGCATGCTTGGCCCAGACTAGGGGTAGGCAAGATACGGCCTATGGGCTGCATCCGGCCCACAAGGCCATTCTATCCGGCCCGCGGGGCCCCTAAAAAAATGTAGAAAATTAATATTTCTTTGCCCTTGGTTTCTGTTAAAAATGACAGTAACCAAAGGCAGGGCTTCCCCCCCCCAAACCCACAGCCAGGGCTTCTGCCCTGGGAGCACGTGGCTGCCCCGTGCCGGAACCACAGGTAAGTGTGGGGGGGCCCGGCCTGGCCCTGCCCTATAGCCAGTGCCCTATGCTGCAGCTGCTCACAGCCCATGTGGGGCTGCTTGTGCCTGTTCCGGACAGCCCTGCATGGGCTGCGAGCCCCTGCAGCAGGGAGTGCCAGCCATGGGGTGGGGGAGGGGCTGCTTTTCCCCTCCGCACTTGGCTTTTCCCTGGGCTCCTTCCCTGCACGGAGAAAGGCGGCCCCTCCCCCACCCCATAGCTGGCACTCCCTGCTGCAGGCGCTTGCAGCCCATGCGGGGCTGTCTGGAGCAGGCCCAGGCAGCCCTAGGCAGGCTGCAAGTGGCTGCAGCATGAGGTGGGCGAGGGGCTACTTTTCCCTTCCCCCCTGTGCTCAGCACCATCTTGTAACCCGGCCCCACTGCCAGCCTGGCAGCGGGGCCGGTTTACAAGCTGGTGCTGAGCATAGGGAAGAGCGGCCCCTCGCTCACCATGTGCTGCAGCCACTCACAGCCCGCCTGGGGCTGCCTGTGCCTGCTCCAGACAGCCCCGCGTGGGCTGTGAGAGCTGGCTATGGGGTGAGTAAAGGGTTGCTTTTCCCTGTGCTCAGCACCAGCTTCTTTCCTGCTGGCAAGCAGGGGGTCAGGGCTGTGCGCTGCCCCCCCCACCTGTACTGCGGGGCTGGGGGGCACTGGGTGTGAGTGGGCAGGGAGCCAGCGGGAGCATGGGGCCTGCACCGGTGCCCTGGGCTCAGCGCCAGTGGGGTCCAGAGCAGGGTGGCAGGAGCGTGGGGTTCTATGGAGCCGGGCCAGCTCCCCCTGCTCCCTGCTGCTGCAGCCCAGCCTAGTTCCATGGACCTGCCAGCCTGCACCCCACTTTGGGCCCCACCGGTGCTGGCCCTGGGACATTGGTCTCCAGACAGTGACTAGGGGGTGCGGCACCTGTCAAGGGGTGGGGCTACCCATGCGGCCCTCGACAGCCTGCCAAAACTGGCCCTAGTGGCCCTCTGCCCAAAAGAATTGCCTGCTGCTGGCCTAGAGCAAGAAGTAATGAAAACAGCTTTAGAAAGAGCATATGAAGCAGTGAGAAAAAAGTTAAAATAAGAGGAAAGATGATACTACTGCTAGCAGTAGGGACAAGTAGGAAAGGGTGAGGTTTGGAGATACTTTAAGAAATGAAGCCAAAATGGGATCTTCCACTGCTCAGCTGTGCAGGAATAACCGAGAAGGGGTTAGAGCAGTGATTCTAAACCAGGGTGTTGGGGTACCCTGGGGTGCTGTGAGATCTTTTTGAATGGTGCTGCAAGAATGTGAGGAGAGAAGCTCAGGCTCTTCCTGCCTAGCTGCTCTCCTAGCCCCACTGCCTGCTCCTTCTGCAAGGAGGTAAGCACTGTAATAAACATTAGCTTTTGAGATGGGGTACTGCTCAATTAACAAGTTATGGAGGGGTGCCTCAGGTCTGAGTGTGTTAAATCTAAAAAAGGTTGAAAACCACTGGCTTAGAAGTAAGAAGGTATAACCAAAATCTTGGTGTTTACACCTTTGCATGCAAGAATTAAGTGCCTTCACTGGGCACTGGGTACCTGATAGGTGGGGCACAGTTACATTCCTGGTCTTCTCCTCCTTTCTACAGACGTAAGAAAGCATGTGTTACGCATTTTTAAAGTATGTGGCAGAATAAGTTACCTTAGTAAATATGGTCTAAATGGAACCAAAACAAGGAGGGTTCATAACTGGTTGGAAAATTTATACCCAATCATCAATGGTTCAATGTCAAACTGGAAGAACATGTCAAGTAAGGGTCTGTCCTGGGTCTGGTACACTTCAATATATTCCTTAATTACTTGAAGGATGGAATTCAGTGTAAGCTCAATAAATTTGTACCATGGATGATGTAGGGGATTAGGTTCCAATTTATGAAGGCAATTTTGAAAAAATGGTCTGAAATAAAGATTAAGTTGGATAAGGAGATATGCAGAGTTCTAGGAAGCAACGGTATATGTGCAAAGACAAAATTGGGAGCAACTAGATTGGTGACAGAAAAGAATCAGGGATTTATAGTGGATTGCACTATAATATTAGCTTCTTGCAACAATAGCATACACGGAAGACCATCATATCCGGTTCATAGCAGAGATTCTTCCACTGTGTTCAGTACTGGTAGGGCCTCAATGGGCATCAAAGCCACAGAAGGCATCCTTGTTTGGAGGAAAAGTGAATGCTGACAGATGAACACTAACTCCTGAGGTTTCTCTCAACCCTCAGACATCCAATTTAATACAATTTTTAAAGTCTGTATCGTGGGATTGTGGTGGTTATTAGTATTCATCTATGCTAGGAAACTGCCTTGTTTCTAGCTTTCCATCTATTCAGTATGATCTCTGTGAGATCCATGCTCTGAGGAGGAATGTAAGTGGCTGTCACATTTGCATACATAATATCATTTTAGGGGTTTAGATGAGAAATCTCTCTTCTGATGATGCAAATACTACCTCTGTCCTTTTTAGTAAGGATGTCTAAGGTGATGACTAAGGTGTAATGACAGATATGCAAGTACAGGTACCTATTAAGACATACCTTAAAAACAGGTGCAAGTCTGAAGAGACATGCTATGAACTTTTTTGAATCTAACCTGCAGAGGTCTAAGTCTTGTCCAGCCATTTTTGGCATAAAAATATTTTAATAACCAATAAAATACCATATTTACTTGAATACAAGATGAGTCATCCCCCATCTTCCCAATCAGCACTGGGGGAAGACCCCTCATTTTATATTCACATACAAGGAAATCTCATTAAACACTGTCTATCATTAAACTGTCTGGCACCAGCAAGGCCAGAACCAGCCCCCCCCCCCCCAAATTGCTATATTTAGTAGTTTTATATTTGGGTAAATACAAGGTCTGTGCAAAGCTTTGGTCACTGATTCAATTTGGTGGAGATTTGGTAGCTGAATTTCCAAATCTGAATCTAATCAGAAAACGCATTAATCTCTCCGAACTGATTCAGAAACCTCCAAATCGATTCGGAGAGATTCGATGATTTGGACATAGACACAGCTTTATGTGTGTTTTTTCCTACATGCCTCAAGGTACCAGGTGGCTCGTGAACACTGTGATGCTGGAGCAGATTGAGTGTCCCACAGGAGCGTGGGGGAGTCCCCAGTGCGCTCAGCAGTGGACCCGGAAGTGGACCAGAAGCACTTCTGGGTCTGTCATGGAGTGTGCGGGGGACCCCCTTCTGACCCCGCAGCTTGGCAACTGGTGCCACCTGCAGCAAATCACCCAGCCAGATGGGGGTCCGCTGCTGAGCATGCAGGGGGCCCCCGCACTCCTGTGGGACGCTCCATCCGCCCAGCATCGCAGTGTTCACAAGCCCTACCTGGTGCCTCGAGGTATGTAGAAAAAACACTTAAAGCTGTGTCTATGGCTGAATTGCTGATTCTCCAAATCGGAATCGAATCTTCAGATTTGGATGCGGCCGAATCTAATCGGGACAGTGATCTGAATCAACAAATCAAATTGCTGTTCCCCAAATTGGGTCAAATCTGAACTAAGTATGGCTCACTTCGTACACCCCTAGTAAATATGGTACTGTTTCTTGGTCACACACCCAGCTTGAGAAACCTAAGCAACACCTGTTAGTTCAATTAAATTGATAGTAGTTTAGAACCTGTGCACCTTTCAAAATCCGAGTGCTTTCTCTATACATCTTTAGATGTCTACGTAACTTTAAAATCTGGACCTAAATCTATAATCCATGGCAAAAAATGGCCGTGGTTGTTTCATGACCCTCATCTCTGCCAATTATAAGCAATACAGTAATTTTGAATCATAAAAATTTAGGCCTTTTAGGGACATTATTAGATGAATAGTATCTCTTTGACTTATATCAACATTATAGTAAAAAAAAAAAAAATCTACCCGTTTTGCTATGAATTTTTTGGTCCTATTTGGTATTAACAGAATTTCATGCCCTACGTTTATTTGATGGAAATAATATGAACATTTAGGGTTAAAACTTTGCATCCTGAAATGTCAGGCAAAAGTCAAGTTTTTACTGGCACGATCATTTGAAAGGAAAGAGTTATCAAAAAAATGCTTAATTAAAATAAAACATGAAAGACTTTCATATGTTTGCCAAATCACTGGCAGATGCAGATCAAATAATGTCAACAGTTTGCTTTAAATTCAAAACTGTTTGGAAAAGTAACGGAAAAAATATTTTTATTATCGTGTTTTTTTTTGTTTTGTTTTTGTTTTTAAAAGCCCAAAGTACTAGGGGGAGGAATGGCTCGTGGGGAGGCTAATTAAAACAAAGGATTAGGAATAGCAGACAAAGGGAGGAATATCAGGTTATAATGGCTTGTGGGGAGGTTAATCAAAACAAATTATTTGAATAAGTATTGAATTGTGTTGGGTTTTTTTTTATGAAGAAGATTCTGTGGTGGGTATGAAGGCTGAGATTTCCAGTTCACCTCAAACTCTTAAATTTCAAAAGCATTCCAGTCCTACTAAACTAGCCCCACTAAAAATGAAGGAACTTCCCCCATCAGAATTATGCAAACTTGAAATCCGGATCAAAATTTTGAACTCCCAAATCTTTAAAAGTTTTTAGATCCAGGAATTTTACTCAAGCAGATTATAATGGTAAATTTACACTTACTATAGTACTTCCCTGAGAAAAGCACAGCTTTTACAGACAACAAAATCATCATCCAAACCTTGGGTATGAAGAGTTCACCTCTGCGGCAGAATAAAAGTCTTTTTAAAGAGCTTGCCATATTAAAATGGATGTAAGGGGTACAGAAGAATACCGTGTCCACTTGGAACTGCAGGATATATTGTGTTTGTTATAGGAAAGGTAATTGAATCTTGAAGTACAGCAACAGGAGGGAAATAATTTAAGGAGCAAAACAATCCTTGCTCTTGATGCAAAGGAGGAAAGACTAGAGCAGGGACTGCGCAGTGTGGAAGAATTTACTGCTCACAACTAAGGATTAATATTACTGATAAATACATAATTTGCATTGTTCGGTGTGAATGACCAAAAGCCAGAATGAGGATGGAGTATGTGGAAGAAACCTCTCAATATAATAGCGGCAGAGAGGTAGAAAGATGTGCTTCTAATTTTCACCAACTGCTATGAGATAAGTGACCTGAGACAGTTTCACACATCCTCAATAGAAAACAAAGCTGCATCTTAAGACCTGTGTAAGAAGCAAAACATCAGCTTGGGGGTGAAAATAGGGGAATGATTTTCTCCATTGTAGTAACAAAGGGGCATGCAATACAGCAACTGCTAAGATGGGGTAACACTATTGCTGATTCTGACCAGTTCTCTTGTATGGAAACCAACTAACAGACCCATAACAGAGCAGGGCTGTCCAATTTTTGGGTGGCTGGGGGCTACGCCCTACATAGTGTGTGCTGGTGCAGCCTGTTGTGGCCCCTTGGGACTGTGGCTTGCACCACATACCACATAATGTGTGCAGGTGGGCAGCCAGTACACTCCCCAAGCGTACTGGCCCAGCATCTCCTGTTGCTCTATGCCACAGGTCTCCTCAGCACTTCAGGCTGTACTGCACCACCGCTTTGGGTAGGCACAAAGTGGAAGCCAGAGGGGAAGCCTGGAGCTCCTGGCTGTTGCCGCAGCTGGAACAATGCGGAAATGGCAGCCAGGTGGGAGCCCAACTGCCACAGATCAACAACGTCTGGGCCTCCAGTTGCACAGCCCTGCTGTAGAACAGAGAGGCTGGATTCAGACGTGTGGTTTGTGATGCTGCAAACCTCTTTGCAGTGCCACAAATCACACAAGTTGCACATTAATCCGTGTATGGCACTGCTAATTTGCAGCGTCAGGGCAAAATTTGCTACCAGGATTTTCCCATAGCAAAAAACCCCCAAAACAAAACAAACAAACAAACAAACAAAAAAACCTGCACTGCAGGCACGGAGCCCCTGCGCTGAGGCGCGCTGTGCCCCAGCCAGCCATTTCTCTGACTAGCTGTCCATTTCCCTGACACACAGAGGCTCCACATGCCTCATCATGGGGGTCCCTCAGTGAAAGCCCCAGGCTGAGGCACATGGAGACAGGGGAGCAGCCCAAAGCTGTCTACTCCCTGTCTCGAGGCACACTGTGACCCAGCCGGGTGGGGAGCAGCTGGCTGGGATTCAGGGTGCCTCAGGGGATGGCTAGTCCCTGCTGAGACCCCCTGTGCCCCAGCTACCCTCCCTACAGCATGTGAAGCAGCAGGACAATACCACTACAAAGCACACGGGCAGGGGCATGCACTGCAGCACAAATTTGTGCTGCATCTATTTGAGGGCATGCCCCTGCTCATGTGGACTCGGCTAGGGTTTCCATCAGTTGAAGATTAATGACCTACTAGAAGGGGATAAGGAAATTGCCCGTAAACCCAGACATGTCCAGTGGTTCTCAACCTTTTTGGACGCCAGGCACCCTTCACTGTACTCAAGGCACTCCTTCATAACTCCTGTGAACCGAGTGGCACTCGATTTCAAAAACTAACTTTTATACCATAGTGTTTACCTCCTGGCAGGGGGCTAGGCAGTGGGGGTGGGATCATTTGGGCAGACAAACCTAAGTCAACATTTATCTACTTTGCTTATTTGCTTATCTCTTCAAACTTTGCAGCACACTTCAGAGGGTCTAGGGACACCCTGGTTGAGATCACTGGGGTAAGCAGACTCTGGGCCACATCCCAAGAGGGTCATCTTTTCTGTGCCAACATGGTTTCCTCAAAAGCCAGGAGACAGCTGGCTACCAGCCCACCATGCCTCTGCTCTACTATGACCCTCAAGCCTTAGTCAATTTTGCCCCAGGGTCTCAAGGAAATGCACCTTGAGGTAACCTCTAGACCAGAGCTTTCCAAACTTTTCATGTTGGTGACACACTTTTTAGACATGCATCATTTCGCAACAGTAATTCAGTTCCGGGGGAGGGGCCAAGGGAAGCAGACACGAGTAAGGGAGCTCCGCGGTGCCCTTCTGCAAAATTTTCTGCATTTCGTGCGACACACCTACACACTGCCGCCGACACATTAATGTGTCGCGGCACACAGTTTGGAAAGCTCTGCTCTAGACTCTCGGCATAAAACCCTCTAAAAAATTTAGGCAACAAGAGCATGGAAAGGCAGGTGTGCTCCATTTGCTTTGCTTTTCCCCACTCCCTCTTCATGACTTCCAGAAACAAGGCAAACAGGACTCCTTGTAGCTGGGTCTGTGGTTAGGTAGTACAGCACTCTACCTTATGTAACGTTTACTTCAGTTACTTTCCCTAGCTTTCATATTTTTATCTGTTTATGTAAATGCTATGCCAGACTCTTCCTTGCCAAACCCATTGCCCCTGCCAGTTCATTTAGGCCTCTGTTATGCAAAAATCAAGATAGGGTATGCATAAAACAGGTATTTCTCCTGGCAAAGTGCACCCTTTGTTACGTCTGCATAAGCTATAACAATTATCACCATACCATTGAGAAAATTATTTATGAAGAGTGCATTTATGCTTTTCATACTGCGTAACCTCTCTAATTTTTTTTGAAACTTGAATTATCTCAGGATTTTGTAACTTTTTTTCCTGTTTCTAAATATTTTTATATTTTCAAAATTATTTTGACTCCAGAACAACATTTAGCTTTGTTTTAAGTAAAAGACAGACAACATTAAAATGGACTAATTCGGATCACACAAAAAATATGTATTCAGATCCTATGGCATGATAAATGGTTTGGAGAAAAAATGATTTGCTAAGCATTGCAAATCAAATAACATAACTGGACAGCTCCAGATAAATTATGAATGTCCTTAGAGACCTATTTACAGCAATAAGTAATGTTTAAATCTGACACTTTGTTTACTAAGTACATATTTTTCCCATGGCAGAGTCTAGAAAATGTATTTAATAACTTACACATTAATTTCTGTGCTCAAAGTGACAGGAAAAAATCCTGATGCTATTGACTTCAATAGCAACAATCCCACAAACTTCAATGTGGTATGAAATTCATGGCAACATACAAAATCTTGCACCTCAAAGCGCTAATACTTCTGTAAAAGTCTATCGCCAGTTGAGAGTTGTACCTGCAGCCCAAAATACAGCTCTTGTCAACTTATGATAACTAAAGGATAATATTTCTATGCCAAAAACCCAGAAACTTCTATTTTGAGTTAAAAGCATATATTAAGGCTAAAACTGACATGGTACTAGAAAATATTCTGTAGGATGGAGTTATGCCACATCAGTTGAGGCTCTGACTTTCTTCTTATGGATTGCATTTATCACAAAACTTGTAAGATGACTTGAAATTCTACATCCTGTGCTAGTAATTTGTCTTCGTTTCTTCAGCTCCTTATTGTTATGAGGTTTAAAAAAATCCATTCTTCTGAAAATGGCCTTTAAAAACCCGTAGATCTCTCTGTTGTTTTTATGGCCATATTATACTCTCAAGATTACTTACTCGGGTACCAAGAAAGTTTCTATAAGAGGATCATATTTGATGGAGTTAATACTACTGTAATTAATGAGTAAGAAAAAAAGGTTGAGAAACAGTATTAGAACATGGGACACAATCAGGTTGTGCAGTGTTTTTCTGTCCCTTTTAAAGAGAGAGTTGCAGTCCAAATGTGTTTTCAAAAGACTGAAGACATGCCTGGTACTTTAAATGGGAATAAGTTTCTTCAATCATTTATAGTTAAAAAAAACCAAAACCAGACAAAACAACCCTCTCCCCCCCCATCCTCCCCCAAACCCTCAGCTTGACTTCCAGGAGTGTGGTAGAGGACAGTAAGGGACTGTGATGGAAGCCAGGTCTGGGATGGCTGGCTGTTCTGGTCTACAGCTGAATTCCACCCTCCCCAAGTAAAAATAACATTATATGCCATACAGTGAAAAACAATGAGCTGCTTATTTATACAACAGAAACATGAAGTTGCCATCATGACACCATATTCAAAACAAACCTGGAAAAAATGTTTCTACCCCCTTGTAGACCGAGTTTGAATCAGCTCATTGAAGGAAACAAGACTGCTGGGATTAGACTCTGGCTGGCTTTCTAGGTGCGTCTATTTGTGGTACAAGCGGGCGGTGAAGGACAAAGAACACTTCTGTCCTGTTTGCATCTGTGCAGGGGAGTGCTGGAGTACGAACTCCTAAGTGTAATGTGGGGGGCCAGGAGGAATTCCAGTCCTCAACAACATTGCTGCTGCTTGTTTCAGTAGTGCCCAAGACGCAGAGTCATGCACCAGGATCCCATTGTGCTTGGCAATGTACAAACAGAAGGAAAAGATGGCTCTGGCCCAATGTGTCTGCGAGTGGCCAGCGCCCTCTTTCTCTATCTGCCAAACTAAGATTGGTATTGACGAGTGTGCTGCGCTGTAAGTGTTGAGAGTGAAATGATAACAGAAATCCCAAGATTTTGCTGTGAGGGGACTGTTCCAGGACAACCTGAAGGGTTTTTTGTCTGCCCTTTTCAGGTATAGTGCCTGTAATCAGTGCCAACTGGGGTCTCTATATCAGCATTTGTCCCTCTTTCCTGGAAAGGATCTGATTGTGAACTGAAGTAGATGCCTTGGATTGCTGTGCTGCAGCAGTGAGTGACAGCATGACAATCACACCCACATATGCATACATCTGCTGCACTGTATATATACAACAGCAGGCAAAGGAGACCAAAGAAAACCCACCTTTCTCAGAGGAACATAAGTGGATCTGAAGAAATAAAAAATAGCTAGTAATTTTTTTTTTTTTTTTTTTTTTAGCATGCGCATGTGTGTGAGGGTTGGGGGATCATTGTAAGTGATTAGAGAAAAGCACTATATGCTTCTAGAATATTTGCCAAATATGCCTACTGATGCCAGTTTTTTCCCCTTGTGCAGTACAAAGAAGACAGAGTGCTGATGAAAGGAGTTTGCCAGGCTAAGCATCAGCCATTGGAAATTAGGAGGTTATGACAAGGGGTGACTCTCTAAACTTTAATTATCCATTTAAAAAAAAATCATCTCAATAAGCAGGTTTTAAAAGCTGCATTAGCAGTTTCTTTACTTCTGCCTTTTCTCTGAAACTCGAATAATGGGTAAGCTATAAGCATGTAGAAGAAACAATATGTATGTCTACACTGTGCTGCCTAGCACTCAGCAGAGATACCTGAGCTAATTAAGACTGACACAGTGTCATGCAAACCCAGCAAGGCTGCTTCTACCTGAAGAAGGAGCTAGCATGCAGAGATAACTCCGGTACCTCTGCAAAGTGCTGCCTAATACCATGTAGCTTTCTCTCTCTCTCTCAGACTGGCCTCTTGGTCTGAACTTAAAGTACAACTTACGCAGGAGGCCTGAAGAGCTGTACAATCTGATGCTTGTCTGTTTTAACTTAATTATTAAATAACAGAGCACACAACAGGGCATTGTCTGCAAATCTATCTCCTTATCAAAACTGGACTCAACAAAGCTTAAGACTAAATAAGAGAATGCCTAGCTAAGGTGCTCAGTAGAGCATGTGCGTGTCTTCTGTGTAAGATTAAATGGCAAAGCTCTAGTGGGTTTCAGAAAGTACCTGGCACTTCTCATTTTTGTTGTCTCTGCTTTGAGGAGGCTGCTTTTGGTGGAGGGTGGATTCAGAGAGGATGTCCGAACTGTGAGCATCACTTGTGGTGCAAAGGTGCTTATAAGGAGGAACACATTTGTAATATATCCCAATAATCTTCCATCTTTGTCTCCTATGATCCTAATGTTGTATTTACTGTATGCATTGTGAACATGAGTCTGATCTCGCCTGTGTGTCCTATGTTGAGGTAACTCTGCTGACTCTCTTGAAAAGCTATTCCTGATGTGCCAGTTTAAGTCAGAGATCAGTTAGGCCCTTTCTTTGCATCCCATAGCTGCTGTGATTTAAGAAGTGGCATACTGAGTCAAACCAGTCTGCGGCAGGGGCAAGTAGTAGATGCTTTAGAAGGACAGTACAGAAAGGGGTATGTCTAGAGTGATCCATTCCTGTCCTGCCCTTCCTGGCATCCACCATCTTTGGCTTACAGGTGTCAGAGTATGCCTCCATCCCTCATTATTGTATTTGCAGGTCTTTTCTGTGATGCTGCTACAGGCGGCTTCACTGGTGTCAGGATTATGCTCCCTGGCAACTACAGGAAAAGTTAAAACCTGAGGTATGTGAAGCCTTTCAATGGTACCCTGTTCCCTTTAGACAGAAACTGGACTGCACGCAGCGCTGGCAGACTCTCTACTTTAAAGCTGTGTAAAATCCAGCATTAGAAGGAACAGTCTTTATTCACTTCCTTCGCTGGCCACCCTTTAATTACTGGACATGTCATCTGTTACTCATGTCCTCTGCACATGATCTGGGGAGGGCGAGCAGCAGTGTTTTTTCCATCAGTCGTTTTTCAGTCGTAGCTGAAAACCACCCAAGCCCGGCGGCTGGAAAACAGCTGCTCTGTTTCAGTGACAGGTAGAAGTTCCCAACAAAACCCTGAGCCTGCCGCATGTCTGGCGGGGGGGGGATGGAGAGGAGAAAGACTTCCTTTCCAGCCACTGGGTCAAGTCCTGGTTGCTTCGGACGGAAAGAAAGCACCGAAACTTTCTGCAGTCTCCGGATACAAAGCGCGGGGGCTGGGCTTCGTCCCTGCTCCTTTCAGGGCTCCCAGCTGTATTTGAACCCCCCCGGCTGCCAAACGAGCCCGAGTCGCAGAACAACCCGGCGGGTTTCAAGCCAGGCATGTGGCCAGGAGCCTTGGAGCTGCTTCTCCTGCCCCGGGGGGAGGAGGGGATCCCGCACCCTTGCAGAGCCTGCGCCCGCCCGCCGCCGCCTTACCCGCCGCGGAGAGCAGCTCCCCCTCGCTCAGCTCGCCGGAGTCCGAGTCCATGGCGCGGCGCGGCGCGGGCGGCAGCTCAGGCGGGAGCGGTGCCCGGAGCGTGAGACGCGCCCGAACCGGCTGCTCCCTGCGCGGCGCCGCGCTCCGCCTGGGCTGTGGGGCAGCGCCGCCCGCGCCCTGCCATTGGCTGCCGAGGAGCGGGCGGGGCCGCCTCGCTCCTCTCCCCGCAGCCTGTTGCGCGGGCACCGGCGCCTCGCTCGCCCGCCGCACCTGCGCGCGCCCCGCAGCCAGGCTCTGCCCGGCCTGGCCGTGCCCCTCCGCCTCGCCCCGCACTTTCGTGTGCAGCCTGCTGCTGGCTCCCTTCCGCCGGCATCCGCTCTGCAGCGCTCCCCTCCGGGCTTCTGCATCTGCCTTTTTGGCTGGCCCTTCCAGCTCAGGGAGCACCACGGCATCCTGGCTTTCTCCGTTTAAAAAAATCCCCAATTTTCGGTTAAAAAAAGGACCTCCCCATCCACATGTGTCCGTGATTAAAATGAAACGCCGCTAATATCTATACCACCCCGAAGAGGGGTGGCCGACCTGCACCTTGAGTGCACCAAGTGTGCAGCACGCACCAGAGAGGGAGGGGACGGGCAGCCCAGAGGCAGATAGGGCAGGGAGCAGATGGCAGGGAAGGAGATCAGTGCAGGAGCAGAAAACAGAGCAAGAAGATCGGGCAGGGAGCAGAGCAGCAGATGGGGCAGAGCAAAGGGATTGGAGCAGCGCTTTGGGGAGAGTGCAGGCCTGCCCAAAAGCTTGGCCTCAGGGGAGAGGTCATCACCAGGGATCCTGGTTTTCTCCAATTTTAAAACAATCCTCAATTTTTGGTTTAAAAAAAAAAAGGAATCCCAAATGGAAAAATATGGATTTGGGGTTCCTTTTTTTAATTGAAAATTAGGGATTTTTTTTTTAAATCGGTGAAAACCAGGATCCCTGGTGATGACCTTTCCCATGTTTCCGCTCCCAGGGGCCAAGCTTTTGGGCAGCCCTGCACCCTCCCCAAAGTGCTGCTTCAATCCTTTTGCTCTGCCCCATCTGCTGTTCTGCTCCCTGCCTGATCCTCCTGCTCTGTTTTCTGCTCCTGCACTGATCTCCTTCCCTGCCTTCTGCTCCCTGCCCTAACTGCCTCTGGACTGTCTGTCCCCTTCCCTCTCAGTTGCATGCTGCACACTTGGTGCACTCGTGGTGCAGGTGGGGCACTCAAGGTGCAGGTTGGCCACCCCTGTTTGGTGTGCTCAGACTAAGCAATGAAATAATGTTGACCCTCTAGCGTTCTGGGCATGTTTGTGCCGCATGCTGGTAGGCACCAAAGGCAGCCTTGTCCAGAGCTAGCTGGGGTATCTACACACGACTGCATCATGCAGTGTAAACCTAACAGAAGTGTCATAACTGGGCACCGCCCGGAGCCAACATTCCCAAGAAATGACTGTAATGTAGGGAGGAGTGAATTTCTTTGCCATCTCCTCTCCAGTCATTGTTTCAGACAGCAGATTCAGGAAGACAACACTGCATATTATAAGGTCATGCTTGGGAAGATGCCTTTTTAACCAGGAGCTTTTTAAGGTGTTAAGCTTCTCTAGAAACCACATAAGCATTGCAGCTGTATAAATACATTGAGTGAGCCTGATCCAGCTTGTGAATCAACTATTTGGCCCTAGTCCCAGTTAGGAGCATCTCAAGTATTACTGTTCCTTCATGCCCTGCCTCTTATTAGACATATTTTTTGCCCTCTGGTTATTGTCATTCTGGCCATAAACAAAACAAAAAAGAAAAGCCCAAGATGCTTCATCAGAAGGAGCAGGATTACATTTCTGGAACAGAACCAAAGTTCACCTTAGTGTGAAGTCCAATTGAAAGTGGTGTATGGCTTTACCTAAGAGGCAGCCAGGTCAACATTGCCACAAAATATAGCCTTAATAAAATTAATTCTTTAATTTTCAAGGGTGGCATTTTTGGAGGGCACAACCTATGCTATAATCCTAGAGAAGCACTGCAAACAGAAGCCTTTATCACTGACTGATCATTGTTCAATTGCTAGTAGATCAGATTTATTTTTCACAGGCGACTAAAAGGTGAGGGGAAACCTTGGTTTAGGAATACTGTAGTTAAACTGAACTTTGTGCGTGTTTAATTCTTTGTCAGGTTTTTTACCCTTATATAACCTGATAATAAATATGGTGGGAATTAAATGATTTAATCAATATCATACTTCATGCAACTTGAGATGTACTGGATATTTTCATTACTGTGCTGAAGTTGCTTCCTATTCCATAGTAAATTCTTTCAAACTCACTTTCCTGTTAACTGTAAACCAGTCACTAAAGTTTTCTGTTGAAACAGAATAAGCATCTTGTTTCACTTCAAAACATATGGTTAGAATTCATTTTTTCCCCTCTGCCCAGCAGAGTCCAGCACTTGGCTTAACATGTGACCTGGAAAATTCCATATGCTTAGAGCTCAGAACATCATAGTTTCCACCTATTACACAGAGTGCACAGAAAACCCAAAAATCATTATTAATGGAAATATGTTCCATATAGATGCAACTGAAGTAACAGACCACAGTAAAGCGAAAGTAGCTGCTGCCTGATTTTTATTTTTGCTTATTATATTCAGCATCGAATGCTCTGTGTAGCTTCATATTACACTGTTTGGATCCCAACACCATGTTTCATGTTTCCTTTTATTAGGAGCCAGGCATGAGACTCGTTGATGGTTCTGGAGGAGGCATGGCAGTGACTTGTCTGTTTAGAAACTAGCATGTTGCTTTTAAAAGGCCAAACACCCATATGATTGTATCAGTCTCTCTCATTGTGTGTGGATCTTATTTGAAATCGTTACTGCTTTTGCATTATTATCTGGGTATTGGAGATCTTCCAGGGGAAGACCTATCTTCACTTAATCAGTGTTCAATCAATATGGCTGCATATGCACACACTAACAATGTTTTATCTTGAGTATTTACATGGTCTCCACTGTCTTGGTATTTGGGTACTTTATAACCTTTAAGGCTTTTATCCTCATGGCACATTGTGAGGAAGGGAAAAGTACTGTTATCCCTATTTTACAAACGCAGAATTGAAGCACAGTCTGTGACTTGTCAGAAGTCCGACAGGAAGCCTCTGTTAGAGCATGGAAATGAACCAGAACCTCTTGAATTCTAGGTTGGCCCTCTGGGCCATTTCTCTTCTCTAGCTGTTCAATGGGACCCCAATGTACTTGGAGATGGAAATGCCAATAGGAGAAGCTGGAGGTGGTGGGAGAGCTCTGTGAGTTGTTAGTCAAGGGTGGTCGATGAAGCTCTATGACTGGGGCTCACCAGAGTGGATATAGAGAAAAGAGCATCCAAATAACCAGTGGAGTGGTAGATTACTGCAAGAGATGTTGGAGGAATGTGGGAAAAGATCTAACTGAACAAGAACCGGAGGAAAAGAGTCATTAGATGCTCTGGATGCAGGAATGATGGGTTACTGATTTGTGATGTTGGTATCAGGGCTGTGCGAAGCTTCAGTCCCCGATTCGATTCTGCCTGATTTGGTGGCCGAACCTCCAAATCGAATCAGAAGACCCTTTAATCTCTCCAAATTGAATCGAACCCTCCAAATCAATTCGGAGAGATTTGGAGATTCAGACAAAGACACAGCTTTATTCTACTTGTTTTTTCTACATACCTCCAGGTAGCAGGTGGCTCATGAATGCCGCGATTCTGGGGCACATGGAGTATCCCATAGAAGCACGGGGGGCTCCCCAGCACGCTCAGCAGCAGATCCAAAGTGGACCAGAAGCACTTCAAGTCCACTTCCGGGGCCACCAGGGAGTGAGTTGGGGGTGCCCCCCGCATGCCCCCAGCTCAGATCTGCAAGAAGGAAGAAAGGAATTGACAGGGAAGCAAACTTGAGACTTTGGTGACTTTGATCAGGTTCGGCTTGGTGGAATGGATGAGCCAAAGACTAAATGCAAATTGGCAGACATGCAGTGAGAGCAGACAACCATTCTGAAAAAGCCGTGAAACAACTAAATCAATCTCGTCTGACAATTCTTTGTCCTTTCTGCTGCCTACATCCATATTTTCTGTGTAGTCTTGGACTCCTTCCTTTTTGTTTATTTTCTGTCTCTTACCAAGTCCTGTCATTTTTCTCTATCGATTTACCTTTTAACATGTTAGATCATGGTCTTTGTTCTCATCTATAAGTCTGGGCATTTTATGGACCTCATCAACACCCCTGCTGTCATTTCTCCTTATACCTATTTTTGCTTCAGACTCTTCCCCAGGCTTCCACCTGGTGCCTTTTGTCTTCTTTTACCTTTCTCATTGTCAGACATTCTGTCTTCCTACCTTAATGGGTGCAGTCTTTAGTGACTAAGTGCTTTTTCCCCCTCTTTAAATTTTCTCCTCAAAACTAATCTCTTGAATCAATATCCTCTCTCTTTCATTCATTCTTGCTGCCCAGACTCTCTTTTTCCTGGGGTACTGCATTGTTGTTGAGTTGCTTGATTTAGACTGTAAGTCTTTGGGCAGGAATGAATCCTTCTGTCTGTACTGGCTGTGTAAATGTAAGGTTCTATTCAAATTACTTGTAATAAAAATGAAAAAAACATTTGATACACTGCTCTAGAATCAGCTGTTTTTGATGCAAATTCTTTATATTTTGCCTCTCTATTTTCTAAAATTCTCTCTTTTGCATCCAAGTCCCATTGTTATGTCCCTACATAGATGGTATGTAACACCCTTAGAGGATCTCTCCTAAGCATATCAGCTTCCTTTAACTCGGTGCTTCTCAACCAGGGTGCCACAGCACCCTGAGGTGCCTTGAGATCCTGTCAAGGGTGCCAGGGGTGCCACATAATGTTAGCACTGTTAGATGTACAAACACGATTCACAGGATAAAGAGATTTCACATAAGAATCCATAGTGTTAAAAACAGTCTGACCCTTTGTGGTCTTTCTTCATTCTTTGCTCTACTATTTTTCTGTAGTAAAAAAATGAGTGAAAATGAAGAGCTCACATTTTCTGAGGGGTGCCTCAAATCTAGTGAGGACTACCTTGAGTATAAAAAGGTTGAGAATCACAGCTTTAACTGCTTCTAAATGTCCTTAATCTCTTTGCTGTGATGCTGTTCAGTCTGTTTTTGATGTCAGTGTACAGGCAACCCCTACTAAGCACTCTTAATTGGTTCCCAAAAAAATGAGCGTTAAGCAGAATAGCATTAAGCGAAACTTGCTGCCCAGGTGTATGATGCCTATAAGCATTATAATGAAACTCGCTGAGCACTAAGTGGAATTGGGTATCAATGTAAAACGAGTGTTATAGTGAAATAGCACTAAGCAAAACAGCATTAAGCGAAGGTTGCCTGTACATGGATAGTTTTGGAAGGATGTATGTTCACACTGGCAGACTGAATGGCTGACATCAAGCTTTAGTATCAACAACTGACATCAAGCTGTGTCAAGAACTTTGTCACTATTAATTGTCAGAGCTTCTTACTGATGCCCTGAAGCCAGGCACCTTTATGAAGTCATTAATAAAATGTACTTACGCTATTGTACTTGCACTTCAATGGCAGGAAAAGAGAATGAACTTCCCACTTGTATTAGAATTCTCTGTGAAGTACCTGTTTTGTTTAAGTCCTATACATATATCAATAGTCCTTCCAAAATCTGTGTTTTTCCTGTTTTGTTTCTAGTTTAGGCAGCGTATATGACCCACATTGTGTAAATAAATATGCACAATTTTGTAATTTCCTTAGCTAGTATGGGGCATCTCTAGTATCCTAATTCCAGATGAGCAGTTTAACTACTGAGTTGTGTTCTGCCTTTTATTTCCTTTCTATTAGTTTACTTAAAAGAGGGCTGAGGAACCAGGAATAGCTTTGGGTCTGTATTAGTTCTAAAACTGGTGTGAAGTTTGCAGTGAGCCAGAGTTAGGGCTAGCATTAAGATCTGGCTTGGAGGCACTGAAATGTCAGGCTCTCTGTAAGATGCTTGGGATTTGGCCCACCAGACTCAGCCAGGGTACTCGTAGTTCTGAGAAATGTTAGTAGAGATACTAGGGGTGTACGAAGCTGGCTCTATTTGATTCGGATTCGGCCTGAATCGGGCTCAATGATTCGATGTGTTGATTCAGATCACTGTCCCTGATTTGATTTGGCCGAATCTGAAGATTCGATGCTAATTTGGAGAATCAGGGATTCGCCCATAGACACAGCTTTAAATGTTTTTTCTACATACCTTGAGGTACTGGGCACAGCTCATGATTGCTGCGATGCTGGGTGCATGGAGCATCCCACAGGAGCACGGGGGGGGGTGGCCCTTCACGTGCTTGGCAGTGAACCCAGAAGCGGACCAGAGGTATTTCAGGGAGCCCCCTGCGCACCCAGCTCAGCGATCAGCCTCAGGGGGCCTCTGGGTGCCCCCTCAGACCCAGGAGGCACCAGTCACTGAGCTGGGGGCGTGCGGGGGGCCCCCCCAGCTCACTCCCTAGTGGCCCTGGAAGTGGACTGGAAGTGCTTCTGGTCCACTTTTGGATCTGCTGCTGAGCACACTGGGGAGCCCCCTGTGCTTCTATGGGATACTCCATGCACCCTAGCATTGCGGCTTTCATGAGCCGCCTGCTACCTGGAGGTATGTAGAAAAAACAAGTAGAATAAAGCTGTGTCTTTGTCTGAATCTCCAAATCTCTCCAAATTGATTTGGAGGGTTCGATTCAATTTGGAGAGATTAAAGGGTCTTCTGATTCGATTTGGAGGTTCGGCCACCAAATCAGGCCGAATCAAATCGGGGACCGAAGCTTCGCACAGCTCTGATACCAACATCACAAATCAGTAACCGGATCAAAGTAGCTCTTTTTTTGTTAAGGTGGCTTGTTTGTTTTAGTTAGGTGATGGCAGTTCTTTGGGAGGAAAATATTTTATGCATCTCTAATAGAGAAGAGAGACCCTGAGATATTTTGAAATTCTACTTACATTTTTCAGTGAAATCCAGCTAGTTTTCCCCAAGTACACCTTTCACATGCCCACTACTATGTACTGACTAGGCAGTTATGCTACCCTGTCTTCTCCTTAGTGGTGGAAACAAACTAGTTGAAGTGATTTCACTTTACAGATCTCAATATGCAGACATCATTTTATGAGTCAGATGGTCAGGTTTTTTCTAGAAGAAGCCTTTATTAAATGTAGCTTAAGCCATACGCTTTGTGTGGCACAGAATATGGCTCAATTTTTCTTTCTTATTTGTTTCTACCAAGTAGATGTATTGTACTTTTGGGACCTTATGTTGTTGGTTGAATCATTCGTGGGTAGATAGACAAAGCTACTGAATAGGGCCTTGATCTTGCAAGCTGCTCCTTGTAGGTGGACTCCTCGGTTCACACTGATCAAATTTGAGGTCAGGATCTAGGTTGTCTCAGTGTCTAAAATTGTTTGCATAAGTGAATGGGAGATTATTGTGGGGGTAAAAATGGTTCTGTGAACAGTCAGGACAAACAATTTTGGAATCTAGTTTTGAAGCAAAGAGTTTACCTTGGGACACTGGAAAAATAATTGAATACATATATTTTAGCTACCATGCTACTCTTTCTTAACCTTACTTTTAAAATGTGCCTCTTAGTAACATTTTTGTTTTCCTCTGGGGTTTTAGGTTCATTTTTTGTCTGTTGAGATAACAGAAACTTGCCTTAGGAAGGCTTTTTCTCCATACTGGAAACATATATGCTGCTGGCTTTCACCTAAATTTGTATTAACCTGAGCCATGATCATCTCTCCAGCTTTATAATCAGGGGGTTTATTATAATTATTTTTAAAGCCATGAGCAATTTAGAAACTTGTGATTTCACCTGCAACTTGTCATTTCACCACAGGTGGCTGATAACATTACAAAAGCTATGAGAGTAATTAGCACAAAATGGAGTTTTTCTTACCAGTTTCTCATTTCCACAAGTGCAGGCAGCTGAGGAAGAATCCTACCCTGCCTCCAAATACAAAAACAAACCTTCCCACATCTAAAAAATTAAATTTTCTAATGTGGTGAGCATTGGAAGACGGAAGGAACTACAATGAGAATTCCTTGAGTGCCTTAATCTACTCCCTGTTTGGCTGCCAGATGCAGAAAGTAAGCAGAGTGCTGTTAATGTTAAGCTGCTGGTTAAAAATGGGCAGTGCTGGGGGGATTCCTGGCTTTAATTCTCATAGTAGATATATTAAAATGTCACTAGAATGTTGCATTCTTTTCTCCCAGTGCCTTTGCTGAATCCTGGCACTTCATTCCTTTGATTTTTCCCCACAGTTACATTTTGCAGTCATTCAGGGAGTTAACAGTATAACCATGGAAAAAACACAAGTAAAATACAGTTAAACCAGCAACAGATGCTGCTTGTTGTTGGGTTGTGTTTCATCATGCATTTTGCTGCACATAGTCTGGTTATCGGTCATCCTTGTTTTTTATCCTTGATTTTCAAATTGTGTGTAGGAAGTGGATTCCACAACTGCATCTTTCTCTAAGAAAGCAGAGGATGTTTGGTTGCTAGGAAACTATGGAGGTCCTGTATCTTACGTTTTCTACTGAGCAGTTCTTTAGTTGCTATCAGTGATTTTTATCAATTGGCATAATGCTATTCTTCATCCAAAGCATCCCTGAGTTCTGTAACTATATACTTGTCACAAGATTACATGTGCTGTGGATTTAAATATTAACTTTACATGATGTTCATTTTATTTGTCAATGGCAGGCCAGTTTTAGATTCTTCTGTATTCATGATTGCTAATGCAATTTTTATTAATTTATATTACATAATGTCTAGAAGTTCCCAAAGAAATGGGGGCCCTTTGCGTATGTACCACACACATACTAAAAGACAGTTCTTGCTTTGAAGGGACAACAGCTGAGACCCACATGCCACCCACTAAATCCGAGTCCAATTATTAAACTCCCAACCCCATTGGCTAAGCACCTGAAGTCTGTGAACCCATTAAGTTTTCAGCAGTTAAGTTTCCTGGGCAGACCTGGGTAAAGTTCTGCTTGTATATGAGCTCAGGATTGATTCCGCATTGACAAAGTTAAGCAGCTCAACACTTGTCTCATGCCCAGTCCTATGCCTTTCAGCCTTTTGGTACAATAGCTCAGTGGTTAGGGCATGTTGTGGGAGATCAGACTCAGCCACACTAGGCAGGAGAGAGTGGTCTATCTGCTAAACTACTGTATTCTGTGCTCCTCCCACTTAAGCTGCTGCAGTGAAGAGGACCTGGGCTAGAGATAGTCAGCAAGAGGGAGGCTGACTCGAGTTCAGTGATTAGGGCACTTGCCTGGGAGAAAAGTTCCCTTTGGATCCTTACTCCAAGGACTGTTTATATATTTTATCAAAAGTCTGTTTAATGTAAAATGCAGGCATTGGAGTTGGGCTCAGAACCCAGGTTTCCCTTCCAAGTGAGTGCTTTATGCAGACACCATGTGATATAATCCCTTTCATAAAATTATTGAGTACCATCATAAAAGCAGTTAGGTTTTGTGTCCCCACTGTTCTGATTGGCAGGCTGTTCCACAGTCTCTCTACTTTAATGGACAGAAACATTCTTTTTTTTCCTAGCCCAAATTTATTCATGGCCTATTTGTCTCTGTACCAACATTGTCCATTAGCTTAAATTACTCTTCTCCCTCATGTTTACTTCCCTGATGTCAGGGAAGACAGCAGTCATATTCCCACTCAGTTTGTTTTGCTTGGCTAAGCAAGTCAAGCTTTCATTATAGCCCCCCTACTTTGGTACCTGTTCCAATTTGAATTAATCTTTCTTGAGTACGCGTGACCAGAATTGTATACAGTATTCCAGGTCAGGTCTTGCAGGGCTGTGATACAATAGCTTAAGTAGTTGGCTATCTTACTAGAAATACCTGAACTGATATACACTTAGATCACATTTATCTTTTTTACAAATATATCATGTCAGTGGCTCATAATCACCTTGTGATCGACGAGGAAGATCTTTCTTCTCCTCAGTCGCTTCCATTTGATGAGCTCCCAGAGAAACGGGCATTCTTGTTGTTCCCCAAGAGCATGACTTTGTATTTTATATTATTGCATTCAATTTCATTTCTATTAGTCCAGTTGCCAAAGTCATCCAGTTCTTTCCGTGTGATATCTTGCTGTTTCTCTGCATTAACAATGCCTCCTAGTTTTTTGTTCAAAAAAAATATTGCCATTATAGTCTAACTTTTTTGAGATCAAGGCTGTCAATGGAAAAATGTATACAAGTTGAGTCCCAAGAGTGATCTTTGAAGACCTCGACAAGTAGTCTCCCTCTAACCTGAGGTTTCCTCTTTCACTACTTCCCATTGCTGTCTTCCCCGTAGCCATTTCCTTAGTTAATGCTATCTTTTTCAACTTCATAACAAATGCATTACATAAATGTACAGAAATAATCTCAATGACATGTTCTTTGTCTAGAAATCAGTTATGTTATCTAAGAAAGATATTGGCTTAGGGTGATATCGACTTTTGGTAAAACTGTTTAATTTTCTCCCATTTTCCATTTGCCTCTATGTCCTTTATTTATTCTTTCCTTCAAAAAATTATTGTACAACTCTCTATATACTATTCAAGTCAGAATAGCAAATCAATACGTGCCCATATCACTCCCTCCGCCTCCTGCTCCCCCATAACTAAATATGAGTGCTACATTCTCTGGGCACATAGGTCCTGGAAAATTCAGGTTTTAAGTTGTATCCCTTTTCAGTGTTCTCAGTTGACTAACTTAGGCAGCTTGCCACACAAGAGCCCATGCTGGCTATTGTAAATTCCATGATTTGTATAGAGAGTGTAGGTACTTATTTTCAGGCTTCATAAGCCATGTGCATAATAGTTGGGCATCATGATACTGAACACTGAAATGTCTAAGACTTCTGTATGGATCTAGCTTAAAAAGCCTCAGACCAAGACTTATTTTTCCCATTTATGTGGGGAAGTGAAGCATAAAGATTAAGTCACTTGCCTAAGTTCATATACAAAGTCTATAGTAGAGCCAGCAGTTGAACTTGGATCTCCTGAATTCTTCTCCAGGGCTAGGGACAGACATTCAAAAAGCCTGAGCCTGAATTGATTCAGTCTTTGCAGTTTAGTCTAACCTGGCTAGGCTGAACTGGTTTCCAATCATGCAGACAATTCCTCTGGACTGAGGAATTCAGGTACATGCCTGCAGTGGCTCAGGTTAGAAGCCAGAGTTTGCTAGAGCAGTCCTCCCTGCCCTTGCAGAGCTGAGCTGAGGGAGGCATGGCCAAGCTCCAGCAGGGCTCTGATTAGGGAGGGTGTAAACCCCCACTCTGCCTGCAGTCCCAGGCTTATCCCTGCTTGCTGCTCAAGGGGCAGGAGTGTTGTCAGCTTGCAGCCCTGGGCTAGTACTCTGAGGCAAGGGAAGCGGGGGGAGGAGGAGCTGCAGTGCATGCATCTGTTGATGATACAGAGCTTTTCACTCTCCCTCCCTGCTTCTGTATACTGTCTGCAGCAAACTGACAGGGAAGCAAGCTGGGGTTGGGGGGGGCTGATAACCATGTTTATTACCCTTATCTCAGTGTTTACTGCCCCATTAAGAATGCTGAGTCTATCTGTTGATTCAGCAGAGACCCAGCATGTGGTCTGTTAGCTAATACACAGACACCTCCTCAGCAAGGCATAGGAGAGGGGGAAATTCCTGCTTAGCAGAGAGTGGTGAAGGGGAGGGGAGCAAACAGCTCTTAAACAGCATTTCCAAGGAAGAACATCCTAAACTACCTGTTAATTAGCTCCAAAAAGCTTGTCTGCCTCTGACCTCTCCCACAGCGCAGACTGTAGCCACCATGTGGTCTGCTAGCTAATGCTGAGGTGTTTGTAAGGGATGGGGAATGCCTGCTTAACACATAGTTGGGAGGGGAGGGGAGAAGCAGAAACCAGGAAGATGCCTGCACAGACTGCTGAGCTCCAGCAAGGCAGCAGAGGGAAGGGGCCAGGCCTGCTGTGGAGCAGACAGCCTTACTTAGCCAGAGAGTATGCCGGGATGCTGGGGAAGTCGGATTAATCTTAAACCAGCAAGGAGTCTGGGGCAGACATTGCATAAGCCGGTTTGGCCCAAATCAGTTAAGTCTGATTCAACCAGATTCAAGTTAAGTCTGATTCAACCAGGTTTATCTCAAACCAGTTTCAACCATTTTCAAACTGGTTTATGTGCACTGAACATCTGTTCTGTTACAGGTTTAAACCAGTTTCTGATCACTGAAACCAGTTTAGGTGTAATGTCTGTCCCTAGCCCTGGAGTTAACAAATGATTATCTAAACAGTTCACTGTATTTGAAACACACCCCTTGGTGTGTTTCTGTGTCCTGGGTCCTATTCTGGCTGCTTTATCCCATTTATTCTGGATTCTGGGTCCTATTCTGGTTGCTTTATCCCACTCTGAAAGCAAATAAACCCTAGAGCTAGGTTCTGTGAAGGCACCCCTTTTCCATGCCTCACTGGAACTAGAGGAAGATGATGTTGTTACTGTCCTCATGATCCACCTTGCTGATCAGCCTCTTGGGTATTGTGTACAGTTAACATAAATTAGAGCTCTTCAGTTGTTTTAGCGTGTGCCAAGGTTCTGGTCCAGCCACCGCTAACCCTACCTAATTAAAACAGTTCTCTGTCTTGATCAGACAACTTGATCTGACTAATGGAGTTGATTTTATTTGTTGTTGTTGTTCCTGTCACCAAAAAAACACCTCTCCAAGAAGGTCAATCAAATGAACCATAAATAGGAGACATGATAACCATAAAATGTCTTAGGATTTTTGAAAAAGTGAATGACAGGGAAATCTTTGAAGAGTTTTGACGTTATGGTCTCCCAGAAGATTTTTCCTAGGGATTTAACAAGCTTATAGCACAATTTATTTTGTGGGAGGTTGTGTGTGAATGATGAGATCACCCTTAGTAACAGAATTTCTATTAAACTTTCTACAGCCTACTGAAGAGGAGTCCATCTTGACTGAAGGCAACCATTAGCTCTGGTTGCTAATATAAGGGACACAAAGCTGCTGAGCAATTTACTCTATCGAAAATACTTTGTTGGCAGGCAACAGAATATTAGTACATGCATTTGTTTGTTCAGATCTCAGTGTGAGTATTAGAATGATCATAGAAATCATAGAAAATTAGGGTTGGAAGGGATCTCAGGAGGTCATGTAGTCCAAGCCCCTGCTCAAAGCAGGACCATGTCCAACTAGATCATCCCAGCCAAAACTTTGTCTAGCTGGGTCTTGAACACCTCCAAGGATGGAGATTCCACAACCTCTCTGGGTAACCTGTTCCAGTGATTTACTACCCTCCTAGTGAGAAAATTCTTCCTAATATCTAACCTAGACATTTTTCTTCTGGCCATGATCTTTTTTTGCATGAATGGGAAAATACTCCTGTAGCAACCCTTTCTTGGTAATACATGTCCCTAGAGACCTGTTAGATATGTGGGATCAAGTCTAAGAAGTAAACACTAGCAAGTGAGTTGCTGATCTATTTCTCCTATCCACCCCAGCTGTAAAAACTACAGCTCCAGTGGAGTGCGATACAGGTAGGGGTGGGGTTGGGGATGAACAGAAGAAGTGTTTCCCAACATCATAATTGCATCACACACTTTAGGATAGCTGACAATTTCTGCTCATTATCTACAAAAGGTTGGTAATAATGTGGGTTTATTATAGCATTTCTAGAATCTCTCTGCACCACACTTAGCTTTTGTTGGCCCTACTGTGCTGTTAGGGCCTTGTTGCACAGTAATTTTGGGAAGCTCCTGGAGCTCTTAACACCTGGATTGTCCTTATATTAACACCTGAAACTGGTTTTAAGCACGCATTATGTGGCTCAACGTTATACCACTCCAGGGCAGGAATAGCTCTGTTGGTGTTACCCAGTTTGCATTGGTGACACATAAAGGGTGCCATGCGGGTGCAGGTACACCCCCTGAGATTGGTGGTGCACCCCCTGCAAAAAGCACCACTGACACTGCTGGCGGTACATGAAGATGATCGCTGCTCGCTACTGACGCTTCCAGAAGTGTCTACGGGCGGTCCCCTAACACTGCTGGCTGCTGCTGACACAGCCAGCGTCATCTGTGGGTGGTCACCAACCGCTGGTCAGCACTCACTAACACCCCACTGACAGTGCCACAGCTGCCTTCATAGACTTCTTAGACTTCATAGACATTTGGGCTGGAAGGGACCCCGGAGGATCATCGAGTCCAGCCCCCTGCCCTAGGGGCAGGAGGTCAGCAGGGATCATAGGATCCCAGCAAGATAGGCATCCAAATGTGTCTTGAAGGCATTCAAAGTGGGTGCTTGAACCACCTCCAGTGGCAGTCTATTCCGAACTTTGGGGGCTTGGACAATAAAGAAGTTCTTCCTTATGTCTAGTCTGAATTGGTAATGGCAGAGTTTGTGACCATTTGATCTTGTCATCCCTTGGAGCGCTCTGGTGAACAGATGTTCCCCCAGATCCTGATGAGCACCCCTGATAAACTTATAGGTGGTCACTAGATCAGCCCTGAGCCTGCACTTTTCCAGGCTGAAGAGTCCCATGGCTCTCAGCCTCTTATAAGGTCTGTTTTCCTGACCTCTGATCATGCACGTGGCTCTCCTTTGCACTCTATCAAGCTTCTCCACATCCTTTTTGAATTGTGGAGCCCAAAACTGGATGCAGTACTCCAGCTGCAGCCTCACCAAGGCTGAGTACAATGGGAGAATGAAGTCCTGGGATTTGTCTGAGAAGCATCTATGGATGCAAGCCAGCGTTTTGCTCGCTTTACTAGCCACAGCAACACATTGAGGGCTCATGTTCATCTTGTGGTCAATGATGACCCCCAAGTCCCTTTCATCTGTAGTGCTAACCAGCATAGCACTGCCAAGCCTATAAGCATGCTGCAGGTTTTTCCTCCCAAGGTGGAGAACCTTGAATTTTTCAGTGTTGAACACCATCAGGTTTTCATCCTCCCATTTCATGAGCCTGTCAAGATCTGCCTGGATCACCCTCCTGTCCTCAGGTGTGGATGCTTTTCCCCAGAGTTTGGTGTCATTGGCAAACTTGGCCAGTCCTCTTCTGACACCAATGTCCACATCATTGATGAAGATGTTAAATAGTATAGGCCCTAGAACAGCCTTGAGGGACCCCACTGGTGACTGTGCACCAAGACGATTGGCTTCCATCAACCACCACCCTCTGGGTCCTACCACAAAGTCAGTTCCCCAGCCAGTGGTGAGGTCGAGGCCGCAGTTAGCCAGTTTAGCCAAGAGGTGATCATGGAATACCAGATCAAAGGCTTTTTTAAAGTCAAGATATACAACATCAATCTCTTTCCCCTTGTCCAGTTGATAGGTCACCTGGTTATAAAAGGAAATGAGATTGGTCAAGCAAGACCTACCTGCAACAAACCCATGTTGGGTATCCTTCAGGATGTTGCCTTCAGCTAGTCTGTTAAGGATGGCCTCTTTGATAATCTTTTCCAAGACCTTCTGCAAGATAGAGGTCAGGCTGATGGGCCTGTAGTTTGCTGGATCTACTTTCCTCCCTTTCTTGAAGATAGGCATGACATTGGCCCTCTTCCAATCATCGGACAATTCACCAGAGTGCCAAGAGCTCTCAAAGATCTGTGCCAGGGGCTCAGCTATGATGCTTGCCAGCTCCTTGAGTACCCTTGGGTGTAAACTGTTTGGGCCAGCTGACTTGAAGGTATCCAGCCTGTCAAGGTGTTCCTTCATGAGGCCAGCTTCGATGGAGGGCAAGGAATCTCCCTCACCCGGGCCTCTCTGACTCACAGTGGGCAGGGGCGTCCCATGGGACTGGTGAAAAACTGATGCAAAGTACCCATTTAGCAAGTTCGCTTTTTCCTAGGCATCGGTTGTCAGTTGTCCCATCTGGTTTAGCAGGGGTCCAATGTTGCCCTTGCTTTTCCTCCGGCTCCCCACGTATCTAAAAAATAACTTTTTATTGTCCTTGATATTTGTAGCTAGCTGGAGTTCCATCACAGCCTTGGCTTTTCTGGTTTGCTCTCTGCAGGACTGGACCAGAGCAGAGTATTCCCCCTTGGTGGTGGTTCCAGTCCTCCATCCTTTGTAGGTCTTCCTTTTAAGATGCAGGAGGTCTGCCAGTTCCCTGGAGAGTCAAGGGAGCTGGTGTGTCCTTTTGCTGCCTTTTCTCCGAGACGGGATGGACTTTGCACGCGCATCCAGGATTGCTCCCTTGAGGAGCAACCACTTGTCTTGAACTCCCCACTCCTTTGGGTTGTGGCCCTTTAGGGCCTCTCTGACAAGCTTCCTTAGCTTGTCAAAGTCAGCTTTCCTGAAGTTGAGGGCTTCTGTATTACTGACTGACTTGCCAGCTTTATGGCAGATGGTGAAGGTGATCAGCTCATGGTCACTGTCACCCAGCTTCCCTTCGATCGTTAGGTCGCTGATTAGGTTGTCCCCAGTTGCCAGAACGAGGTCAAGCAGCACTTTACCTATCGTCAGCCCATAGACTTCCTGCGTCAGATAGAGGTCATCCACGCTCGAGAGAAAGCTTTGCGACTGCTTGGATTTGGCTGAGCGCTCCTCCCACGAGATGTCTGGGTGGTTAAAGCCTCCCATGACAACCATACACCAGGAGTGCACAGCCTCAGCCAATTCCTGGGTGAACTCCTGGTCAAGGTCTTGACCCTGGGTAGGGGGTCTGTAGTAGACTCCCACCATAGTATCCTCTGTGCCGTGTTCCCTATGTATTTTAACCCAGAGGTTCTCAAGTCGTCCACCATGGGTGCCAATGTTGGCTTGCAGGGACATGTAGCTTTCTTTGACATAGAGAACTATGCTCCCACCCCTTTTGTCCACTCGATCCCTCCTGTACAGGGTACAGCTGTCTATATCTGTGGCCCAGTCATGGGTGGAGTCCTACCAGGTCTCCGTTATTCCAATGACATCATAGTTATTTGCGTTTAGCAGGAGAACAAGTTCCTCCTGTTTATTCCTCAAGCTCGTGGCATTTGTGTATAGGCACGCAAGTGCCCCCTTGGGGGCCCTTGTCTTGTTCCAGGACTGGGACTGGGGTGGGCTCCCTTAAGTGCCTTGGCCTGCTGGCTTTGCAAGAGTTGCTCAGTGGGCCAGCAGTGGCAGTAGTCCCCCCCCCCATGCCTGTGGGAGCTCACTGCTCGCCACCCCTGACAGAGCTGCCACCACCTGAAGGAGCTCGCTGTGCCCCCCCCCCCCCCCCCCCAGCCTCTGGTGGCACATGGCATTCATGTCAATTTGTATTGTTGTTAAGATGTAGCCACTCTAAGTGTAAATACCACCTTCCACCTGTTGGTCCAGGTAGGGCCCACTGACCCCCACCACCAGGTCACAGCACCCCAGATCCTCTCTCTCTCTTCCCTCTCCCCTCCCTTACTTGTGGCTGCCCATGCTGTCTGTTCTGGGGGAGCAGGCAGGAACATGTTAACCTGCTTGCTCAGCTGCTGCCAGTGCTGCTGTTGCTCTTTGGGATGGGCTCACTTGTAACAGAACAGATGTTCAGTGGACATAAACTAGTTTGAGAATATCTCAAACTGGTTTCAGCCAAACCTGGTTGAATGTAGTATCAGACTTAACTGATTTGGCTCAAACCAGTTTACGAAATGTCTGTCCCAGACCCCTTGATGGTTTAAATTAAATCAGAGTCCTTCAGCATCCTAGAATGCTCTCTGGGCCGGGCAGGGCTCTCTGTTCTGCAGCAGGGCTGGCCTCTGCTCCCCGGCTGCAGCTCCTGCAGTCTCTGCAGGCATCTGCCTGGCTTCTGCTCCCCCCACCCTGCCCTAGTCTCTGTTAAGCAGGCATTCCCCATCTCTCACAGACACCTCAGCATTAGCTAGCAGATGACATGCTGGCTACCACTGAGCTGTGGCACATGGGACAAAGGCAGAATCAACAGATAGCTGTTAATGTCCCTCTGTTTTCTTAATGGGGTGATAAGCACTGAGTTAGGGTTGATAAACATTCCCTGCTGAGCTGTTCAGGAGTGGGGGAACCCTCCCTAATCAGAGCATCCCGCCGGGGCTTGGCCACACCCCACTCAGCTCATCACTGTAGAAGGGAAGAGAGGGCTGCTGTAGTGTCCCTGGCTTCTAGCCTGAACCACTGCAGGCATATGCCTGCATTTCTGGGATGTCTGTCTGGTTACAAAACTGATTTAGCCTAGCCAGGTTAGACTAACCTGCAAAGATTGAATCAATTCAGGCTCAGGATTTTTGAATGTCTGTCCCTAGCCGAGATGATCAGCAACCTGGGGGGTAGTTGTGGGGACAGGAGTGGGGGGTGCTCCAAACATGAGCTAGTACTAACATGAATCAACATTTGCATGACTTGCAGTGTAAGATGTAACAAGGCCCTTAAGCTGAGCACAACACTCATGCATAATTAAAACCACACAGAACCTGTCCTAGAGACAGAGATGATCCTAGCAGGATGAGAGGCCCAGGACAAATCAACCTGTGCGGGGCCTGGATGCAAAGAAGCTGGTGGTGGTGGGGTTGGGCGGCTGGATGTGAAGGTGGTGGTGGTGCAGAGTCATAAGAACTAGGTGGGCCCTGCAGGAGGGGCCTTGGCCACTCTGCACAGCTCTGTAGGGCCCTCCAAAGCACGGGGCCCAGGGCATTTGCCCCGGTTTCCCCCCCCGACCCCAGGGACTACCCTGCCTACAGAACACCAGAGATGAGCTAACATGGTTTCTGCTATTGGTCAAACAGCAAAGTTGAGGTAGATATTCTGCAACGCACATTGCTTTCCTGGGAATTGAGGAAATCCAAGATGGTATACAGAGTGGTATGAATGAAGGAGAAAGACGCTCTAACAATGGGTGGGATCTCCTGAGTGAAAGAAACATTTTCAAATACAGACTAATATTATTTGTTGCCATTAAACTATAATTCTGACAATTCAAAATGCACTCTCCTAGTCAACTTTTTCTGTAACTAAATAACCTCCCAGACGTATCATTGCATTTTACACGAAGGCTTAAGAATATGCAACGTAGACAATTAGATTACATGGACTCCTACAACATTCCCAGTACAGAGAAGACATTGACCTTGAAACTTGCTGTCCAGACAACTGGCAATTGAATTCTTTCCATGGCTCCATGCATGGGGGTCCCACTGCCCTCAGATCCATGGACAAGAATGCCTTGACTTCACTGAATCCTCTGCTTTTGTGTATCCTATAGCTGTGGAGTGGGCAGAGCCACAGAATGGACATGAACCCTTGCAAACTGCTGGGTCATTAAATATATTACGTGGATGTAGCTGGAGAGCTGTTTTAACAGTGTCACAGCCCCACAATATACCGTAGAACTCTCCGACCAGGAGCAGCCCCTTGCTGAGGGAGCACTGAAATTAAGAGACTGTAGATGGGGGCATATAAATGATTGCAGCCTCTTTCCAGGCAGACCTTTCATTATCCCTATATTTAAAAAAATCTGTGGGCTCAGGGTGTTTGTTTCCTTATGGGATCATTTTCTTTTCCCACTGACAGAAGACCATGAAGTAAAACTTTGAGATGAGTCTCGCCAGTCTTTCTTCACTACAGGGCAGACCTCTGCACCTGAAATATAGCAGAGCTGATCATTAGAGCAGGTCAAACAATTTTGAATGTCAGCTTTCTGACTGGGGATGTGGAGAATGGAAATGCCATAATTTCATTAAGATTTCTCCAGGTCCAGGACTGGCAGCAAGCCAGGCACCACAGACACATTCCAGTGGTCAGCCCTTTCTCTGGGATGCAGGGAGTTGAGGTTCATGGCCATAGTGTGCTTGCCGGGGGGAGGGGGTTGTTCTATATCCTAAGCAAATGCCCTACCCAAATCAGTCTATCTGGTGCAATGAATGTTGTCTGTATTTATACAGAGTGGAGCAGTTCCCACAGCAGAGGTTCAAGTTGGGCTATTTTAATTAAATCTATTCTCCTCCTAATAGCCAGTAATGATTTTATCCAGCTCTAAATTCCTGGGGCTTGTATTATGGAATACCAGCTGACCATAAAACCCAACTTAAGACTAATTGGCTTTTATGTGGGTTTAGGACCTGTGTGCAATAGTTCTTTCACTCTTTCCGTCACTTCACTTCCGTATAAGCTATGGGTAAGAGAACATGTGCTTAATGACATTTTTATGTTACCACAGCTAGAATTGTCTCCACAAGTATAAAAGTGCTTTTAGTTAAAGGTGTAGCATATGTTAGTACATTGTGGTAAGGCACCTGCTTTTCTCAGGCAGATGTGTTGGTAGCCGAGGAGTCTTGGAAAAAATCTTTGTATTTCTAGTCCTAAAATATAGATTATGAGATCATCAGAGACACTGTGGGATACTGTTCTCGGGAGTGCTCCATAGTACTTTGTTTCCTTTAGATGACGAAATCATGGCTCTATTGATACAGAAAATCACAGTTTATAGCTGAGTGTGACCCAATCTTTTTGTCTTGAGCATGGAGCAGTTGGTTGCTAAAAACATATCAAAAGACATCAGTAGCAATAAGAATTTTTAATGAGAGATCATTGGAATATACTTTGACGGTAAGAGAGGTAAAATGAAATGGCAAGCAGAGAAAGATGATCAAGCAGAACTAAAATGTAGGCAAATTAAATATCTTGAGGCATATGGAAAGGTACAATAATGTGATAGCAGGGAAATTACTGACTTATGACTTCTCATGGTGAAAATGCAGACTAGAAAGAGTCCTCTGTCAGAGGGGCCAAAGTCAGCTGGTATGTATCCCATGTAGGTGGTATGGTGAGTCAGAATAAAAGGATAGCATGAGGATGTGTACTCATACAGCTATAAGTCTTTATGAATTTGATAGAGAATGAGAAATATTGTTGTCAGAAGGTAGAGGCTTAGTAATTAAGGGAACAAGTTCCTAGTTTTGCCACAAGATTTTAAATCTCATGTGTTTTTTCCCCTCTGTCTGAGGAGGACATGTTGCTTTTGTTTTTAATTTAAATAAATATTATATAATTTAGAAAAAAAACCAGTACTTGTGAATTTACTGAGAACATTCTTGCCAGGTCTGTGTCTTATTTTCAAATAAATGAATTCTGAAAATATAGAGACTTCCAATGACAGATCAAGCAGCTGTTCCATAACATTAGATTAAATAAGAAGAAAAATTGTATTGATTTAAAAGGGCCAGATCCTTGAATCCTTTCCAAGGATACTTGACACCATTTCAGGGGTGAAATCCTGGCTCCAGTGAAGTCGATGGGAGCTTTACCACTGGGAGATTTCAGTAAGGCTAGGCTTTCATCCCAGAGGTGTGAAGGGGATTTAAAGTTCCTCTAGGCAAGCATAGGATTGGCATAACTTTTATCTCTCTCCCTTCTCCCCCTCACATAGCCGTACTTCATGGGTTATTTGGGGTTTGGATTACAGAAACACAACAGAGCATGTGGATGGGATCTGGCCACAGTTCAATTCATTCTTGAAATCCAAGCTGGTGGACTTGGCCCCTAGGGACAGAGATCTGCTCATGTAAGCTGTGCCAGGGAAAAATTCCATCCCCAGCATCTTGGGATCCGGGCCTTGATCCAGCCAAAATGGGGCATATGAGCCACAGACCCATCACAAGCACTCTAACCACTGGAGTTGCATGTTTTGGTTAGCCTCTTAACTGTCACTTTAAAAACATAACTTTCTTGCTCTGAGATTTATGAAGAAAAGCTTGAAAATGCAATGCGAGTACAACTAATGCAGTGGCATCTGTCTGCATCTACAGTAGGTCTGTGGATGATGGGGAGGAGGGGACCTGTTCTAGCAATTTTCTACGTCAAATTAAGGCCAAAGCTCAGTGCTGTGTTGGGCCCTGTTAGTCACCCAATAAAAGACTCTATATGCAGTGGGAGAAGAGGGTGCAGTGGGCTTAGTCCCACTCACCCATTTAAATGAACTCTGACAGTTGGGTTAAGTGATGGGTCTCCTTTTTTGGAGAGAAAATGGAGAAGGACCCTATTATTACCAGTACTCAGTCTGAGGGGGGAGAGGCAAGAGGGGACCCTGCAACCATCCTTGCTATTTCTAAGGTCAGGAGAACCCTAATACTTCTCCCAAGGAAAGCAGAGGGAATTTAAACCCAGCAGCATAACTAGACGTGGGTGACCTGGGTACCAGACCTTAGTACTAATTTTGAGGGAGCACAAGGATGGCAGGCACCACTGCTGTAATTGCTACTGAGGGCCTGGCCATGACCCATAGCACATAACCTGCTTGTGACGCCTTTCCTTAGAGGGTGTGATGCCTCCTTAGCTGTCACCACTCCAAGCAAGGGGCCTAACTCCAGAAGAGAAGTAGGACTTGAGGGACATAGCCAGGGGAACCTGATGTTGCGTTGTGCCCTGGAGTATCTTAGTTCCACCTTGCACCCAAAGTATAAATTTCACTGTTTAAATTACAAATGACCTACAATGAAAGAGTACAGGAACTACAAGTAGATTATATGGGTTGTCAATGTAATATTGCATTTATCTGGCATAATGTTTATGGATTGCCTGGCAGTCTGAGCTGGCTGTGATAAAGAAGGTTCCATGATAAAGACATCAAAAACAATGCTTTTCTTGCCAATGACAAGTTCTCCTGTGGCTTCCCTTTGCGGACCTGTCTAAGGGGAATATAGGACAGTAGCATTTTACAGATGCCAGGTGTTAGCAGGGGAGAATTTGACCCACTGCCTGCAAGACTTATTGTGAATCGAAGAATAGCAATAACATCCCATCCAAAAGATGACAAACCAGCCATTACTATAACAACCATTTCTACCATGCATGCTGTCAGATTACAATCACGGTGTTTGAAGAATCCGAGATGTGTGCTAAGAATGGGCCCAGTTTCTGGAGACCAATGAGTGATTTTTGAGGTGCTGAGGGAAGCAAATATAGAAGTAGAAGCTGATTCAGTATTACACAGAAAGCACTTGGCACCTGTGAGAGATTGGACTTTAAAAGGGAAGGCAGACTGCTGATGTGATGGATACTTGAGTGGGATTGGTATTGATAAGGAGCTTTGTGGAGCAAAACTTGAAGGGCACATCAAGAGACTGCACAGTGTTTCAGCATGTGAGAATCCAGTCTCCGTCATCTCTCTCTGATTATGAAGCATCACAGTTTTTTACTGAGAACAGAAGCAAAACAGCAGACTACAGGCAGTATCTATCAGCTAGTTACATAATGCAAGTACTTTATAAGTTAATATTAACAGCCACAACGTACAGCAGACTGAGTCACTTCAAAGATCCACTGTGCAGGTGCAAACACTGCACTTGGTGTTTATAATGGGAAAAAAAAGGTGATGAGCAGACATGCCCCACTCTGTGAGCTGAAATGCAACAGGAGGCCACTGTGGACCCAAATAACCATTATAGCTAATAAAATGCCAGAAGTGAGGAGAGGCTGCTACTATTCTAAAATACAGAGAGCTTGGCCCAAAATTTACAATCTATACAGTCCCGTAATCCATAGGAGACTAACACTCCAGTCCCCACAAGTGAGAGCACATAGGCAAAATGAGCTTTTGGGAAGCATTATTTAAGTCTGTAGGGCTCCATACGGGTACAGTGGACTAATGGTGCTATGTGTTGCAGAAACAAGATCCAAAATCTATGGACAAAACCATCATGGAAGTACACATGTCTCTTCTGACGTATATTGATACCTCCACAATGGCATCATCTATCGACTGTTTTAGACATTGTTTCTGTTATCCTGGGTTAGGTTTTTTTGTTTGTTTGTTTGTTTTTTTGTGGGGTTTTTTTTTTTTTACTGAATCTACTCTAGGAAGCTGAATATGTATACTATTCCTTTACTTTTATATGACAAACTTTAATGTAGTTGCAAAGCATGCCAAGAATCGGAGATCTATAGTTTTGGAGTAGACCGGGCCACAGAATAGATGTGGACCCTTGGAAAACTGCTGGGTCATTAAATATATTAAGTAGTTGTAGTTGGAGAGCTGTGTTAACAATGTCACAGCCCCACAACATACATCGAACTCTCTCATCAGGAGCAGTCATTAGCTGAAGGAGCACCGAAAGCAAGAGGTGATAGATTGGAGACGAGTGATATTCTAAAACCAATATGGAATGAGTTCAAAGTCAGAGTCGCATGTCTGCTGTGAATTTTAAATCAGTTTTATATTTTTTTTCTTATGATACCCCGAATCAATTATTTACTAAGTTTCTTATTCAGCACAATCCACCTGACTAAGCTCTGCTTCCATTGTGTGTGTGTAAAAGGTGTAGGTGGCAACAGAAGTCTTAGGCTGTGATGAATCAGTCTTTATTCACTGGCCTTTTTATATTTTGATTTATGAAGACATTCTTTCCTTTCCTTTGCATTCAGATATTGGTGCAGTTCCACTGAAGAATGTAATCTATCTATTTTCCTTAATTCCTTTGATACTACTTATGTCTCAACTGTTTGGTAGGTGATACAAATTCAGCATCCTTTCATGGATGATTTAGAGGTGTTTGTTCAGATTTTATTTTCTCATTCCCGTGTTGACAATAACCTTTAATCAACAGTAATGGATTTTTAGGGGAAGCACTGCTTCCCCTGTTTTCAATCAGATTTTACATGATGTTATAAAGTCCTAATGCAGATACAGTACATTTTACCAGTTTCACATACAGTTCCCATTTTCAGCCTATGCTAAAAGCCAAAGACCCCCTACATAAACCACTCAATTTCCATGTATCCAATACTGAAACTAGGAGCAAGCTTTTTTTCACTATGCCATAGGCCCTGACTTTTAATGTTAGAGTGATTATCCATCTGTCTGTCTCTCTTTTGACTTTTTTCCATACTGGTAGCAATATCCATCTGGTTTCTAAACATTTTTTTTCCTTTGTCAAATTGTGAAGTCTCTGAGAGCAGGGTGTGAAAAGCATGAGTCCTCTTGTAATGGGGTCCATAACTGGAATATAAGAGTTCCTATTCTGAATTTGGGGTTAGTAATATGCAGGCCACAAACACTAAGTTCAGTCACCGGATGGTGGACTGCTAGGTGCTTAAATTCATACTTGTTCTTGGTCACTGTTTGTTAGGTACACAACCTACTGGCTTAAAGAATCTTTATTCTGGTTCTTTCAGAGATATACAAACTAAGAACGTAGGCTTTTAAAAAGGAAACCCTTTTATAAATAATTTTAAACATATTTTCTTTACCATGACTTACTCTTATATTGTTAAGAATTATTTCAGTCCTGTGCTTTCCAACTCTATGGATAGCAGGGACTTGCTGTTTAAAAATCATACTTTAGTTGTAAAGGAGTTCAAGTATTTGCACATCCTTGGTGCAGAGGTGTGTGTGCGCGTGTGTGTGTGCATATTTACACATCAGCACATGCAATTTTTTTTTTTTAAACTCAGGAGAACTCCTGGGTCTGTATTTTAAGAGCAGTGTGCGCTGCATGTCAATATGCATACATAATTTTGTGCACTCAGTTACCACGATTGTAAGAATAATTGCAGTAATTGTGCAAACAACCACTTACAGGCCACATATAATTAACCCTTTGTGCATGCTGTCACTTTAATTACATGCACAAATTATATGTAGCTTTGAAAAATCTGGAGCAAAGCCTACTTTATAAATGACTACATAATGTTCTCTCTGCTAAAAGGATCTTGCTAGTGCAAAGATAAGCTTAAAGGTTTTGTTTTTGCTTTTTATTGGAGAGTGGAGGTGGAGGTGGGTCACTGGTTCATTTAACTTGCCAGGTTGAATGAGGTTTCCTAATGTTGAGAACAGTGTCGTTTATTTATTTACGTATTTAGCTGTTCCAAGAGAGTATCAGACCTCATGTCCCGAATGCATTGTAGAACTGCATATGTGGAAATAGTTATTATTCAGGAATACATAGTGGAGTTTGTGGGGTTTGCAAGTCGAGTAGCATTATATCAATATTTTCCAGCATAGTGCCAAAAAGAGGGGACAGTCCTCCTGAAGTGATAGGTAAACTTAAGCCAGGTGACTACAGCTATGTCAGTGAACAGAAGGAATTTCCCAAGAACATTTCTATCCATACTCACAGCAGGGAGTCTCTCTCTCTCTCTCGTTAGACACACTTCCTTTTAGGTCCGCTAACCATATCCCTGATGAGCCATAGCCAGTGTAGAGACCTGGGTACTAGTATCCTCTGTGCAACCTCATTTTAGCTCCACACTTAGTTACTCCCTGAATATCAAAAACAATCAAAACCTTTTATTGGCAAAGTGAAATCAATGGCAGTAGCAGCAGAGAAGGCTAGTTTATTGCCAAATGCTGCAGGCATTGTAGAGCTGCCAACTTTTCCCTCCTCTACTGTGCACCCCCGGTATTTCTGGGTCTAGTGGTAGCAGCAATAGAAACCAGTTCTACCCTCCTGCCCCCAAGGTTTCCTTTTCTTTTTTCCACTCTCCTGGCTGCCTCATCCCTGGCAAGGGTTCCTCTTTTCAGCCAGCCAACACAGCATGGCTTCTTCCTGGCTGCCTGCTGCTTCAGCTTGCAGGCCCCTCTCTCTTCTTTCCTTAGGAATTCTTCAAACATCCAATCCTGTGAGGACCTAAGGATGTCCTCAGAGGTGCTGGGCATTGACAATTCCCCCTGATGCTCATGAGAGGCGAGTGCTTAGTATCAGGCTAGATTTGGCCTCTATAGGGAACTGATAATTGATTATTATAAGGCCATGCTAGCAATACTGGCTCAGTTTGAGCCTTGTTTTTCATAGCCTCATAATGATGGCCCAATGAATATTTATCATTATTTGTGGGACCCTATTTCCAGCAGTTGTGTATTATATTAGCAGCTGACAAAGTGTTCATTTTGGTTTGTAATGAAATTGTCTCTATTTTAGCTGTTTATTGTGATGGAGATGTCACTTGTGGTCCATTGTATCTATAGTGGTAACACAGCTGGTTTGCTGGCAGGCTGGCAAGTTTGAAAATGTGGCTGATTAATTTGTTTCTGGTCCAGATGAAGGCATCTCAAAGGAAACGTTAACTCTTTGCACTTGCACTGTGCCTATTTCCTGTGACAGGGAGTATAAAGTTAAGTTAGGTGTGATTAGTATTTTTTGTGTGCAAGTGACTTGTACTCTTCCAAAAGTCTTGCAAGGTCACAGATGGGCCCTTTGTTTAGTCTTTTATTCCTAGAGCAGAAGACGCCAGTAATCAAATCAAAGCCTATCTCCAAATATTAGGCACCTTTGTTAGGCCTCCAGTAAAATAAAGCTCAATTTCTTAAGTAGAGTACAACAAGGTGCTCCTTCAATTTCAGTAGTTATAAAGCATCCTTGGATTAGAATAGATTCTAAAAATCACAGTGTTTGCCAGGTCTGTATCATTAGAAAACTATTGCTGATGTGCTGCAAGATGTAGCTGGGGAGGTCCTTCTGGGTATTACATGGTCCAAACCCTGAAGTCCTGTATTAGATTTAGGGAGCTGCTTACCTTGCCCTTATGGCAGTGAAGGTCATCAGCTCCTTTGTGTACATAAGGCTGAGATGCTAAATTGCTTTTCAGAATGAACCCTAGATTATCCCCTGACCAGTGCACCTTTACAGAATACATTCCCAAGACTTAACACAGTCATTTATCAGAGCATTTCTGCTCTTTCCCCACTATATAGTTTAGCTTAGAAAATTTTGCTTGGAAAAGTGCAGTTTGGTTTCAGTTTTGCAAACCAAAACTAGGACTAAATTGGGTTTAGCTTCCATTTACTCTACAGAACATCCCAAGTTATTTTGCAGAGGCAAGTGGCTGAAGATGACTCCATTCTAGCATCTAGTTTGTCACTCTGATCCTTATTGTGCTAAATCTTGTTGCTCCTAACTCTCTTCATTTCAGAAATAGAAATCCAGCTGTTACCATAATGAAAGGAGAGGGCTGTGCTGGCATTTTAATTTTTTAAAAAGTACATTTGAGAATACATTAGTTCAAATGGGAACATTATTGCAAATAATTGACCATGTTCCTATACAAAGTGCACAGAAAGTGTTAATAATCTAATGCAGTTTCGTGCACACAAGCACAGATGTTCCATGGCAAAGTTTTAAATAAAATTGGAAAAAATTAACACTTGTCCAGTTTTTTAAATGCACAGAAACACTGTTTCAAATGCAGGGCTGATGCTTAAATGCCTACCTTCCCCTGATTAAATGGAATTAGGTCCTGTTTATCCAATGTTCCAGAAGCTGGGCACCTCACAGCTCTGTAAGCTTATGGGGTATACTTCCATCCACATGTAATTCAAAGTTAAATACATGTATATATTTTCCGACTTACAGTTATGCAACTTGGAAATACTGGTAACTCCATCAAAGTCATTACCCCAGTATCATAAAAGGAGAAAAAGTTCACAGTTGTTGAGGATCCCACAAGATACCACACTGAGGCTTCTGTCTTGTAGGGTAAGATTTTTACAATTTGCCATAATTTTCTCCTTAGGGTTTTGTGTTAGTTAAGAGAAACTGTGACTCTGATGACCACTAAAAGGGGAGGATGCCTTTTAAAGGTAGGCAACCATCTTAAATTATGCAGTGATGTTCAGAACATTTTAAAATATCAAGTGTTTGTTGAAGAAGAACCTGGTTTTGAAGAGCAGGCTCAAGGTTTGCAGGCACATCTTGTGTCTTGAATTAATTCTGGGAAGGGAATCAGCACTTTTCTATTTTAGGACCGTATCACGTTTGGCATTCACAAAATTGAAGAATTCTTAATCACTTGTGGAAAAACTTGATCTTGTTTTCTTGAATTGCCTTGATCCTGGGCACATATTTTAGCACCAGACCTCATCTAGGTTCTTCTTAGTGGCATCCTTTCCCTCACAGTTAGTATTAAAATAAGTCTCACCAAAGAAATAAGTCCATTAACTGATATATGTTCAAAAATAGAGCAGAAGAGTGGATAGTGGGAAATCATGGTGTGGGTTATTTCAGAAACAGAATATCTACACTGCCAAATTTCTCTAGATGGACTGACTTTTCTACTACTCGGAGAATACCAAGAGTTGTATGGCTACTACTGTTAGCCAGAATGGATTGAATGGTATACAGATAACCCCACTTAGCGCTGTTAACTGGTTCTGGAAAAACTGAGCGTTAAACAGAACTGCTCTAAGTGAAACCCATTTTCCCATAGGAATGAATGTAAATAGAGATAATTGGTTCACACCGCCACCACCTCTCCTCACTTCTCCCTGCCCGCCCACCAAAAGTCGCTGATTCCACTGAGCACTATAGCGAAACTGGCTGAGCGCTCGGTGGAATTGGGTATGAATTTTAAACGAGCACTGTAGCGAAAGAGTGCTAACTGAAACAGCGTAAAGCAGGGGTTGCTTGTACCAGTATGTATCTCAGGAATTTTTACTCTTTAAGTCTGGTGGGACATGGAGAGACTGGTTTGTTCTGATGGCAGTTCAAGATTTTATTAACAAATAGAAAGCCCCCCCAGTAAATTTCTAATGCTTGGTCAGTCTATAAATGGGGAAATAAACTGCCATACTAAGAAGAAGAGAGATCAGCATTTCTGTTGGTTCTGCAGTAACATTTATAGGAATCTAATGGTTCAGATTGAAAAAAGATAAGCATTCCATTTGTGAAGGTCAAATGATAATTGTTTTTTCTTATTCTGAAGTAAGGAATGGGATAACTACCTCTTCAATTAAACCCCATGTATTAGCTCTTCCATTTTTTTACAAAATTAGATTACCAAAAGAATGTGATCCTCTCTTTAAAGCAGTTGCACTAGTTAGACTTTCCTCTCCTAGATACAGTCCTTTCAATGACTTCACTGTTCATAATTGATAATTAGTTTATATTCAAACATAGATTTTGCAGTAGTATGTGTATTTACTGCAAGGTGTTGTAGTGGTCAATGAGAATTTTCAAATGATGCAAGCTGTACACCTCTGTGCTTTAGTCTGAAAAAAGCCAGAATGGTTAGGAAGTTTTACTTGTTTGGCATGAATTTTTTGGATTACCAAGTTTTCTTTTGTCCAGCAAAAGGCTAACTCAACATGTCTATTTTTGTGCTTTTCATCTTTTAATGAAAGGTGTGGTACAAAGCTAGCACTGAAAAGTATGCACAGTCTCATGAGAAAAAAAATCACTGTATTTATATCAAACTTAGGACTTGGATAAGAAAAGGCGTTAGTATTCAGACATAATTCTAACATATGCTTTTCATTTGGGTGAAATTTCTTGTGGTTATCCAAAGGTGTCAATGATGACTTCACCACTTTTTGGTCTAGCTATATCACACTGGTTAAACATAACTGGAGACCAGATGAGAGATGCATATGGGGTTCTGTTTTATGTAGCTTATGTTGATTACTATGGAGAAATATATCCTATAATTATAGAAAATTCACTGAGCCAAATCCTACAATACTTAAGTATTGTAGGATTTCAGTTATATTTCTGGTTAGTTATATGTACAGTAGGGCTGTGCAAAATTTTTCTGGCCGTTTCATTTCGACACTGTTTCTACTCATTTTGAGCTTGAAACAGTGAAATCGAAACGAAAGAAGGGTTTTGAAACAGCCTCGAAACAAAATGAGGCTAGTAGAAACATTTTGAAAGTGTCAAAAAGTTTCAATTTTCGAAGCAGCCAGGTGGTGGGAGACAGGGGAGAACCAGGGCTGCACTCCCAGCAGCTCCAGGCTCAGCCAGGCGGGGAGCACAGCCCTGGCTCTCCCCACCTCCCACGGGGGAAGCTGATCACAGCACAGCTGATCATAGCACTGCAGTCAGGCTGGAGAAGGGAACTAAGCTGGATCACTCAGTTTCCCTCCCCAGCCCTACAACCAGGCTGGGGAAAGCAACTCAGCCCAGCTGGGCTGAATTCCCAACCTCAGCATGACCATTGTGCTAGAGATGGGAACTCACCTCAGCTGGGCTGACTTCCTTTCCCCAGCCCAATTGCAGGGCTGGGGAGGTGTGACAGGTAGTCACTCTGGGCCGCCCTCAATGTGACCTGCACACCTGTCTCTGGGGCAACCGCCCGCTTACTTGCCTACCATGCCTTGATCTTATTTAATTAGCAGGAGGCTGCCCTTATACTGCCCCCTCTGCTAGGGGGCGCTATCTGTGGCTCTGTTTCCTCCCCTACACTGCAGTCTACACATCGCCAATGGAATCATCGTTCTCTCACTTCTCTCACTATTTTGGCCCCTTCCTGTTCTCCCTGGGCCTTCCTTCTCCGTGCCCACCTTTGGGCTTCTTAAATGTGGCCCCCCTGTCTGGGGCTTGCCTTGCCCAACTTGGGCCTCCCAATAATGCGGCCCCCTATCAGGGGCTCCCAGTGCCCACACTTGGGCTCCTTCAAGATGCTGCCCCCTATCTGAGGCTCACGGTGCCCAACTTGGGCTTCCCGATAATGCAGCCCCTTATCAGGGGCTCACCGCGCCCACCTTGGGCTTCTCAATAGTGCTCCCCTCTCTGGGGCTCGCCACACCCGCACTGGGGCTTCTCAAATGTCCATCTCTGGGGCTGGGGTCTATGCACCCCGTGTGCTGCGTCTGCTGACGCTGGGGTCCTCACACTCCTCTGTGAGTCCCCTTTGAGGCCTCCTCCATCCCCTTATAGCCTCACCCAAACCGCCGGTCTTAACAACAACGACGAAGCAAAACACACAAGCCCCTAGGCTATAACATAACGTAGAGCTGCTCAGCTAAAACAACATTGCTCAACTCAGGTCAAACTATACCTGCAGTTCAGCTTCTCCTCGCATCCTGCCTTAGGGAGCTCCTGCCTCTCTGGCTGCTGGCAGGGAACTCCCTCAGGCCTCTGCTCCTGGACTTTATAAGGGCCAGGCCCTGCCCCCTCTGGTCAGCTGACCTTCCCTGGTTGCCCCGGCAACCCACAGCTGTGCTCCTTAGTCACTGCTAAGGCTCCTTCCCTAGCAGTTTTCCCCTCTTCAGGCACAGGGCACCTCAGTGCTCTGTGACAGGAGGGAAACCGAGCAATCAGGCTCAGTACCCTCCCCCAGTCCCAGGCAGCAGCACCGGCTTCCCTCCCTCATCTGGCAGGCAGATTGAGGCCTTCAGCCCCAGGAGGACTGGTGCAGCCCTGGCAGCCCTCCCAGGGTTGGGCCCCGATCTGCCTGCCAGATGAGAGAGGCCATTTTGAGCGTCCCCATTATAGCCAATGGGTGAAACATCGAAACAGCGTCAAAACAGCCTTACTATTTCGACAAAGTGAAACAGAACAGCTGTTTTCCTGAAAATGAAATTCAAAACAAAATGCTGTTCCATCCAAACTTCGAAACTCAAGTCAAAATGGAACAGTGCCATTTCACACAGCACTAATGTACAGTTATTTCATCTAGATTTACAAGGGGGACCTAAATACTGATTAACTATGCAAGTTTGAAAGTCAACTCTCCAAAAACCCACTAAGTCTGGAGGCATCTGTATTTTGGCACTGAGATTCCCAAGTGCCTAAATTTCTGCAAACAGGCATGCACAAAAGTACCTAAGTCTTCATAGTGCTGAGCTGCTCAGCACTTCTTTTATATATAGGTCTAAGCAGGGATTAGCAGGATTAACAAATTAAGCACTTCGCTATCTATTTTGCCTACTGGGCTTGATTTTACAGGTGTGTTCAAAGCACCTTACTCCTCAAAAAAGACACAGCGAGAAGTAGGTGATGCTCACTGTCATGCTACCTAATATCTTAAAGGTTAGAGCACTTGCTTAGGATGGGAGACATATTAGTTTAAATCCCTCATTTATTTACCTGGAGTTGAAGTCAGGTTACCCGTATTTCAAAAGAGTGTCCTAACAACCAGGATCTTTGGTATTTGAGGGCTAATCTTTCTCAATGTCCAGCTGAAATAATGAAGCATTATTGGAGCAGAAAGTGAAGCTCAGTGCCTTGCATCTCTGGCCCATAGCCATTGGGCTGCACAGCAAGTATCTCTGTAGCCCAATGAACTCTTGAGCATTATCCAAAGTGGAACCACTTCAGCAGGAGAGACTGAGGTAAGATCCACTCTGATATATCTTGCAGCACTGGCCTCTAATGACTAGTTTAGATGGCTTTTCTGCATCTCATTCTTTGACACCCAGCTCCCCATGCAATAGATTGGAGTCTAGGTGGGCGTATAGATGAAACGGGGGCCCTAAATTGAAATGGTGAGTTTTTAAAAACACCACTTCAATTTAGGGCCCTTTAAACCCCTGTGTCATGCAACTTACCTGCCTCTCCGGCGGCAGGAAGGGCGAGCTGCCGGGGGGCTAAGTGGTCCCTGGGTTGCAGGGGGGGGTGGTCCTGTGGCAGCAGCAGCCCCCCCTGGTGACACCCACCCACAGGCACCTGGCTCAGGTAGCCCTGGGGGGCACTGCAGCTATGGAGGGAAGCACCAGGCCCCTGTGCAGCTCAGGCAGGCAGGCAAGCAGGCTCCAGGGAAGAAAAAAATCCGGCTTGCTGCTTTTTTTTTCCCCTTCAGCAGAGCCTGCCTTCCTGGGCTGCCTTCCTGCAAAGCCTCTGAACTGCATAGAGCCTGGTGCTTTGCTCCATGGCTGTAGGGCAGCAAACCAAAACTCCTCAGAGGAGTTATAGCTTGCTGAGCCCCAAGTCATTTAAGGCGCATTATGCCGCCAAATTTGCTACAGATGCTGGAATTGCTGCACAATATGCTGTTGACATGTGCAAACATCAACACCATTAAAGCAGTGCAAAAGCATTTAACCCACTTTAGTGTCATGCACACATGCCCCTCATTTTGTCTACACACAGCCCATATGTCTAACTTAGGTTTGTGGATTCCAGTAATTTACAGGTATCCTAGAAGTTAGGTGTTATAAATTTAGCTCTAGGTTTCTCAAGAAAACAATGGCACTTCTGATTATTGTTGAATTACACCTCCGATCATAGTTTTCACAAGCACTCAGTGCTACTCTATTATTAATGCTACGCTCACTAAACTTAACTTGTTGCATTTTAATTAATGTTTTTAATTAAACATTTTTAATTGTTGAAGATATACATGACTTCAGAGAAAGGTGCACTTTTTAGAGTCTTCAGGCTAAACAGAGTGACAGAACTGATTTAAAGGAATAAGTCTGTCAGAACTGGAGTGCATGGTCCCAGTCAGGGACGTGAAAAGATGTTTCAATATATTTGTTCTAATTGTCCTATAAGGAATAGGTATAATGAAAAAAATCAGTAATCACTCCAGGAAGCTGGATGGAGCATGTTGGATGAAATATCTGATTGTACTAAGCTGCTCTTTACCTTTTGGACTGTTAAAGAAACATACTTTGGAAGATGAATTTTGAAAGGGCTTTTGGCTTGGTCCTATCCTCATATTAATGCCAATTAGCGGTGTGTCAAGTGAGCCCTATTTGATTTGGGTTTCGATTCGACCCGAATCAGAGACAGTGATCCAAATCAATGAATCTGAAAATTCAATGCTGATTTGGAGAATCAGCAATTCGGATATAGACACAGCTTTAAATGTTTTTTCTACATATCTCGGGGTACCAGCACGGCTTGTGAACGCTGTGATGTTGGAATAGGTGGAGCGTCCCATAGGAGTGCGAGGGGACTCGCCATGTGCTTAGTGGTGAACATGGAAGTGGATACCAGAAGTATTCCTGGTCCACTTCTGGGTCCACTGGGGAGTGTCCGGGGGCCTGCCCAGCTTTGCGATTGGCTGTGGGGGGACCCAGGAGCCACCAGTTGCTGAGCCAGGGTGGGCTGGGGGGCTCATTCGATTGAGAGAGATTAAAGGGCCCTCTGATTCAACTCGGATTCAGAGATTCAGAGCCTGAATTGGGCTGAATCTCTGCCAGATTGAATCGGGGACTGAAGCTTTTCACCGTCTTATCTCACAGCTGTTACTGTAGACCATAATCCTGATCACCTTATTAATAAGTGATTTTCACTACAGTGTTTTTAACATCAATCCAAAATACAGGTCAAATGATAAAATGACAAACCCTGGACGAGTTTCTGGCTCTTTCAAATTAATTGTGCTAGATGAACATTCTGTGCTAGATTTCATAGATTTCATAGACATTAGGGCTGGAAGGGACCTCGGAAGATCATCGAGTCCAGCCCCCCGCCCAAAGGGCAGGAAGTCAGCTGGGGTCATAGGATCCCAGCAAGATAAGCATCCAGTTTCATCTTGAAGGAGTGCAATGAAGGTGCTTGAACAACCTCCGGTGGCAGGCTGTTCCAGACCTTGGGGGCTCGGACAGTAAAGAAATTCTTCCTTATGTCCAGCCTAAAACGATCTTGTAGTAGTTTGTGACCATTCGACCTCATCATCCCTTGGGGCACTCTGGTGAACAAACGTTCCCCCAGATACTGGTGGTCACCCCTGATAAACTTGTAGGTGGCCATCAGATCACCCCTGAGCCTGCACTTTTCCAGGCTAAAGAGCCCCCAGGCTCTCAGCCTGTCATCAAAGGGTCTGCTTCCCTGACCTCTGATCATGCGCGTGGCTCTTCTCTGGACTCTCTCAAGCTTCTCCACATCCTTTTTGAATTGTGGAGCCCAAAACTGGACGCAGTACTCCAGGTGCGGCCTCACTAAGGCCGAGTACAAGGGGAGAATGACGTCCCGGGATTTGCTTGAGAAGCATCTATGGATGCAAGCCAGCGTTTTGCTCGCTTTACTAGCCGTACTAGATGAACTACTTCTACCATTGTTGAACCTCAGTCATCAAATATAGCTGGTGGAAATGTAAGATTTTAAGTCCTTGTCAGGGATGCTATTTCTCATCAACAGATAGTCACCATTTTTCTAAGTATGGACATTCACTGTATGCTTGTGAGATGTCAGGTGAGAAAGCTATTCCAGAAATATACATATATCTTCTGAAGTGGAATTATTCTCTCACACTTTATTTAAGGAGAGATATGAAACCCCTGTGGGGCAAATTTTAGAGAGAGACTCCCAATTTAGAGATAGACAAGGCAAACAAGACAACAAAACAAAAATGGAAAAGGAAATTTAGTTCTGAGGAATCATTTTCAGAAAATGAAGGCTATACTCTCAATGCATTTAAATACACATGGCAGAAAAATATTAATCAAATTGTTGGCCAGATCCCACAACCATTCATGACTTGGGATTCAATTCTATGCTCCTACCTGACTGAGTAAAGCACACAGAACACACGAGCAATAAATGCATGCTTAAATTTTAGCCCAATTCATTTCAGTGGAACTAATCACATGCTTAAAGATAAACGTGCAGTTTACCTGCTAGATTTGGGCCAGTGCCCTCAGCACCTTGTGGGATGAAGCTCTTAGTCCTGGAATTTAATGGGACATGTGTAAGGGTTGCATGTTAGGAACCAAGTTTCACATAGGAGAAAAAAAAGAGTCAGACCTGCCCTTGATTTGTTTCCTGAGCCTTATCTTTAGGGGTCTTCATCCTACACTATTAAAACAAACAAAGAAACAAACAAGCAGCGAGTGATTTGCCATTGGCATTAGGGGTGTGTGAAGTGGGCTCTATTCAATTTGGATTCAGCCCAAATTGGGGACAGTGATTCGATTAGTTGATTCAGATCACTGTCTCTGATTCGATTAGGCCAAATCCAAATCTGAAGATTTGATGCTGATTCAGAGAATCAGTGATTCAGACACAGACACAGCTTTAAAAGTTTTTTTCTACATACCTTGAGGTAGCAGGCGCAGCTTGTGATCACTGTGATGCTGGGGTGGATGGAGTGTCCCACAGGAGTGTGAGGGGGAGGGGGGCCTCCATGTGCTCAGTGGTGAACCAGGAAGTGGACCAGAAGGGCTTCTGGTCCTCTGCCAGCGAGTGTACTGCCCCCCCCCACCTCCCTGGTTTGGCAATCGGCTGTAGGGGGACCCTGGGTGCCCCCCAGACTCAGGAGGCATCAGTCACTGAGCTGGGGAGGGCGCGGAAGTGCTTCTGGTCCACTTCTGGGTCTGTTGCCAAGTGCGCTGGGGAGCCCCCATACTTCTGTGGGACACTCCATGAACCCCAGCATCACAGCATTCACAAGCCCCTACTACCTAGAGGTATGTAGAAAAAAACATGTCAAGCTGTCTCTATGTCCGAATCTCCAAATCTTTCCAAATCTCTCCAAATTGATTTGCAGGGTTCCGATTTGATTCGGAGAGATTAAAGGTCCTCTGATTCGATTCAGATTTGGAGATTCAGCCACTGAATCAGGCCAAATCTCCCCTGAATTGAATCAGGGAGTGAAGCTTTGCACAGCCCTGTTAAATACAGCATTGTCTGGATGTCTGTGTTTGATTAAAGGTAATGAGAATTGAGAAGGAAAGTTGGGGGTTTAGTTGTGAAAGACACAAAATGAAAAAGTAAGGGGTGGTTTTAAGGATTCCAGTTGTTATTACCCTACTTCCTAAAACAACCTTGGCTATTTTCCCTTCTGTTATCATTATACTTCTCCCTTTATACATACATTTCATTAACTCACAGCTGCTGATCCTACCTCCCAGCCCTGTCCCCCAACCACCAATATTATTTGTGCTTTTCTCCTTGATACAATATTCTCATCTCATCAGAATTTAGCAAACACCCCTGAAAATATCAATGCAAGGTGTGAATATAAATATAATGCAAGTGGTTGAATTCTCTTTATCCTGACCTGTCATTATCAAGTATTGGCACCTCTGTGGGTTCTGTGAAGCCCTGCAGGATTAATATTTCTCTAAAACTAGCATCTAAAGCCCCTAACTGCAACAGATACCAGAATGTGCTCTGCTTGGCTCTGAGACTTGCACTGCTTGCTAGCTAAAGAAACAAGAGAGACAAAGCACAGGAGGGGAAAGTGAAGTACACAGAGGACAAAGGTCCCAGATAATGCAGCAGAGGACCTGGGCACAGGGTCTAAGGTTTGAAACTCTGGCTTGGCTGAAGCCTGTGGCAAAACTTCTATTTGGGCAGGACTTCAAATGGACCACTATTTCAATCCAGGAGTCCCAACAGGTCAAGAAAATATGTGAGCTTCCAGTCCCCAAAACTTGTCTAAGTCTATTCCAGCCATACAGTTGGTCCAATAAAAGACATCACCCACAAAAATCCATGCAAATTACTGGATCATGTATCCTTCATGTTTGCTTACAGAAGCAGAGTCCTATATAAATATTTATTTATTTTATATATGCTGAGTGTGTCCACATGAGATGCTACATTGCCATGGGGCTGAGCTACAGCGATGTACCTCATTGCTATGGCAACGTAGCATTGGCGGGCACTAACCATGATGCTTCTGCTACTGCGCAGTAGGGTTGAAAATGACCCATGTGTGGCTAGGACTATACAGCAAGCTACCAATTGCACAGTCAGGGGCACATGTAGATGTGCCCGCTGTTAGCCATTTTCTCTTAAGGATAAAAAAAGCCCATTACATCATCTTAACTACAGGGGAGTATGGGGAAAATGTATAGAAAATAAAAAAATTCTTCACAAGTTGCCAAGTCTGGAAAATTAATACATCCTGAAAGGAAGAAAAGTTGCAGCCTAGGATTTTTGAATGACTAACTCTTAAGCCCCACTTTGCACATCCTAGGTGTTTTGATTGTTTATTAAGTGTCAATGATCCACTCAGCATGCTGCAAACATGTACATAAACGTTGTTGCTGAACCAACTTAAAAAGGCAATTGTTTAAGTACTGGCTTTCTTTCTTCTGGCTTTGACAAGCTATATTTCTGTATGCTCAAATGTTTTATCAATGCTTCCCTTTATTATATGAAAACTAAAATATGTCCTTACTCCATTAAACTCGCTTAATGGTGATGCATGTTAAGTACCTATATGACAGGATTTTTATGATTAATATTAGTTAAGGCAAATCACCTTGCAGACAGCATAAATTTTCTCTGTAATCTCTAGAAAGGAAATCATTTTACACCAGTGGAAGGAAATTGGATTATGATCCATTCATTTTTTCATATACCTATACATAACTGATCTGCCCCCTTGGTGAAAAAAAATATGTAATGAGGTAACATGCAAGTGCTTAAACTCATAGGTAGATGTAAAGAATAAAGATTTTTGTAATCTTTAACCTACTTTATAATTTATACCTGTTCATAATATCAATGGAAGGCAGAGTACAGGCTTAATCTTTCTTTGAAACTAACTTTGGTGTTTATCCTTTAGTTTCAGATGGTATTTGACCAGCAATTATTCACCAGTGAGTGTGAGAGCTGCAGTGATTTTGTTGTTGTTGTGTTTTTTTTAAATTGCCTTGATTACTAATTTAAAAAAATCCAAAGAGCTATTAATCATGTGCTTCAATCTTTAGCAGGTTTGATGCAGTCTACTTTTGCAATGTACATGCTGTGCTTTGATAGTAGATAACTGCACCAGCATCAGGTAATGAAGCAAAAGGGCAAACAGCTGGCTAACACCCTCCTAGAAGGTAGTTGTATGCTACAGTCATTACAGTCATAAGGACAGTATCAGAACCAATGCAGAAAAGAACAGTTCAGTAAAAAGCACTTTTAAATTATGCATGCATTTCAGCTCCTACTTTGTCAGGAACACTTATACGTGTAGGAAAAGGTTTAAGGGCAATATTATCCTAGGTGAAATGTATTCTTATATTCATTTCCAACTCTCCTCAAGCAAAAAGAAAAAAAAGAAAGAAAAAAACCTCACTATGAATAAACTGTATCCTTGAGAACCGCATATAAAACACAAGTAAAGTATGAACAAATGGAAAAAGTAAACACATTGATTTGGGAACTATATTTTCATTCTTTTTCTAGTTTGTCTTTTTTAAAAAAACCCTTCTTTCATCTTCCATCTCATGCTGTTGTCATTGTTCTCAGATACCACAATGATGGGAATATTACAGAATACGATGGCTAGATTTTAGTGTCCTTATATGTGTTGGATAGTACTGTTCTCTCTGAGTTTTTTCTCATTTAAAATACAGAATCTGGCCCTTATATAGTCATCCACCATTTTGAAGATGCCTCAGCACCACCTACTTTTTTCAAAAAGCTGCTTCAGTACAGTATCAGCTCTTGAAGGTGCACCAGCACTGTTTCTGCTCCGACTTCGACCTGTAAAGTGTTTCTGTTACACCTGGACCTTAGAAGGTGATTCCTTACCCTTTGGAAGGTGTCTCCTGACTGCCTCTGCTTCATGCACTGGCACACAGCTGCCTAAATGCCACGTCCTCTGTTTGAGTCTTCAGAAAGTTGTCAGTGGACTATCGAGCCCCTGATAGAGTCCCTGCCACCATGGAGGCGTTCCTGCAGGAAGCAGGAGCACTTTCTTCCCCCTCCATCCTCTCTTCTGTTACCCAACGGTTCCAGACTGTGATGATGTTCAGTATGACATTGCACCCAGGCATGTTTGATTTAGTTATTTTATCCTTTCCTTACCTGACAAGGATAACATTTTTGTACCTTCTAACTCAAAACTTAACTGGATTTTAATAAAAAGGCCCCCAAACCATCGCATAACTGAAATGCAGTGAAGACCGGTCCTTTCAGCAGTTTCCTGTTGCTGACTGGCAAATGCCTGTGTAGAGCTTCTGTCTGTGTGGTGCACCTAGTTTGCGAGACGCTCAGACCACTCTTTCTTCATCCACAGAAATCTCTACTTTCTTTAAGATTTTAAGTCTACAAGGCTTATGCTAACATATTGTGACATGCTCGTAAAGGTTTTTGCAATTGCTTCTTTGGATGCAGTGATGTTTTGCCTATATATTTAATGTAGGAAGAGTGGAGAAAAGTTTGCTTGCTTGTCTGTTCTTCTGTAGATAAGCAATGTCTGGTTAGGATGACTAGAACTCATTAGGAATGGAAAAAATGTTCATGTTTTCCTGCTGGCATAGACTAGGATTTCTGAAGAAGCTTTACAATAATTAAGCACCCAAGTCTTTAACTGAATTCAATGAGGGATCTGGATGCCTAACTCCCTCTGGTTCATTTGAAACTCTCAGACATCATTAATAATACTGTTTGATTTCAATGGACCTAAGACTGGGTTTTATTTTGACTTAGTGGTCAGTTGTGATGGCAGCTAAATTGAGTGAACTTGGTAAAATATTTTGTGCTGGGAATTACTTGAGAAAGGTGTCCAGGGCAGAGTGTCTGACTCTTTCAGAAGCAAGATACTAGTCACAAATGGGAAGAGATGCATGTTTCCCCTCTGTGGAACGTGCATAACTCCAATTGACTAAAGTACAAGATGTGTGCGCTGTGGCAGCACAGGGCTGCCAGATGGCACAGAAGCAGTACTTGTTGAGAGATATGTAGCCTTTCCATTTTAGATTTGCATTGTCTAGTGTTTTAATATGAGGGTATTGAGCAAAGCCATCTTGTGAGCTGTGTGAAATATACAGTGTTAAGAAGTAGTGTGGGTTTGAGATTCCACCTAAGAAGGGGGAGGTGCAAACAGGAGTTTGAAGGAGAAGCAGGGAAAGGCACACAGTCTGTGAAAATCCCTATCAGGAGACATCTGTGGACCTATTCTGCCTGACTCTAATTATAGTCAGGAGGGAAGGTAAAAAAAATCAGTTCAAACACATTGTTCCAATAACAGAACTCATAAAGGAGGACTTCAGTAGTTATGGGTGCAGACAGAAGTGCAACTCCCTGCTGTAACTGAAAATGCTTTACAAGAAGTGTTCTGAGTTGCAAAGATCCCCTGGACCAAACAGAAGTTTACTGTTGGTTCCGGGGGGGAGGGGAATCCAGTTGCTGGCTGCCAGCTGCTTTCCCCTAGCAATGACCCCTCCTCCCTCTCAGCCAAGTGCTGTTTTCAAAATGGGAGTGGGGAAAGGGAGCAGAGGGAGCTCATTCCCCACCTGGTGCTGGAGGGTGGGGTGGTTGGATTTGAGCCCCCCATAGCAAGCAGGGCCTCCAATGTCCCTGTCCCACTCTGCAGCGGGGACTGAAAAAGCCCCAGACCAAATTCCCTCTGCTCCCTTTCCCCCTCCCATTCTGAAACATCAGCAGACTGGGAGGTAGCACAGACAGAAGTTACTGAAGATGCTATATTTTGAAATGTCTTTATCTGAACCCTCATGCAATGAGAGTTCGAGGGTTCAGATTTTTGTGGGATCAGGCTCTTTTAAAGCACTTTACAGCTGTGCACTTTTGTTTGGTCCTCGCTGTAGAGTGCTTTCAGGATTCAGATTGAGTGAAAACCGTCACCTCTGTCTGTGCCTTATAACACAAGAACCCTTCACAATTTGCTGATGAGTGATAGAGTAAAGCTGAGTGCAGTCTAACTTCTTTTAAGGCCTGTACAATATGTCCTATATAATAAATACTTATTAAAAATAGAGAACAAGGGAAAACTACACTTAGGGTAGGGGTTTGAGATTTCTGAGTGGAGAAAGAGATAGCTCTGAGAGGAGGAAAATAGTGTCAGCAAGATTCCTTAACATTTGTAAATGCCAGCCATTGTCTCCAGGCCATTGGGTTAAGTAACTAGGCAAAATACATTTATTATGCCCAAGTTATAGAACCCAGATCTTTCTTTGTAGCAATCATTTGTTTTAATAAAGACCCTTGTTAGAGTTCTGAGACTAAGTAGGAGATGGGGGGGGACATACTTACGAGGAAAGAAAGGGATATATCCTTGCAATGTTAGAAATCATACAAGTCATAAAGAAGTAGAAGGGGCTGGAAAGGACCTCCAGAGGTCATCTAGTCTACCTGAAGTAGGATCATCCCTATCCAAACCAACCCATACAACCATTATCTAAACTCTACATAAGACTACCCTCAACCCTGACACAACATAGACCGTACACTCTTACCTACCACAGCTAAAGCAGAGGAACCACGGCAGCCAATGTTCTGCTTCCATAAACTGTTGTCAATATATTCTCAAGAGTTCCCAGGCAGAGAGTCATGCCCCCTGCTACAGAGGAAGGCAAAACCCCCCCACAGTCCATCCAATCTGACCATGGGATAAAATTATTTTCCAACTCCAAATATGGTGATCAATCTGCCCTGAGTGGAGGGTCAAGACTCTCTAGCCAGGATCTCCAGCTTTTGTCTTAGCAAGAGAATAGGTGCACCCCAGTTGAAATCCCTAGCCCATGAATGACTGGTGCCTCCTGAATCGGGGGGGGGGGGCACCCGCAGAAGCCAGCGACCCTGTCTGGGGGGGCACCAGCCCTACTGGCAGCATCAGTGTCGGCCATTGGGGGGGGGGTATGTGCACCCCCGTGCACCACCTACCAGTTGCCTATGCCGTAGCCTTAGCTGCAGCCAATAGCTAATGCCTCAGGGGAGGCTTAAAAACACTTGACACATATACCAGAAAAAAGTAAGTGTGTGTGTGTGTGTGTGTGTGTGTGTGTGTGTGTGGGAGGGGGGCAACCAGCCAACCACAGAAGCATGGGCAATACTCATAGTAGAACATAGGCATAGCTACACCTGGATCTTCCCTGACCAGTGGCTGTCTAACCTCTTCTTGAGCACCTCCAGTGGATAAGGGAGTCCACAACTTCCCTAGGCAGTCTATTTCACTGCCTCACTATTCTTACAATGAAGAACTTTTTCCAGATACCCAATCTAAATATACTTTGTTGCAACTCAGGCCATTAGCCCACATTCTCCTTTCTGCAACAAGAAAGAAAAGGTGGTTTCTCTCTTCTTTATGGCAGCCATTCAAGTATTTGAAGACTGCTATCAGGTCTCCTCTTAAGCACTTTTTCCACAAGCTGAACATGCCCAGCTCCTTCAGCCTCTCCTATCACTTGCCTTGCAAGTCCTTGATCAGCTTTGTTGCCTGCCTCTGAACCCTCTCTAACTTCTCCATGTCCTTTTTAAAACGTGAAGCCCAGAACTGCACACAGTACTCCAGCTGAGGCTTAACCAGTGTTGAGCAGAGGCACTATCACTTCTCGTGTCTTGTACCTAATGGTTCCATTGATGCAGCTCAAAACCACATTCACCTTTTGTGTGGCTGCATCGTACTCATGTTGAGTCTATAGTCTACCAAGACTCCCAAGCCCTTTTCCATCGAGGTGCCATCCAACCAGGTGGTCCCCTATTTTGTATATTTGTTTTTGATTATTCCTCCCAAGGTGTAGCACCTTGCAGTTGTCTGCACTGAACTTCATCCTGTTAGCTCCAGCCCAACTTTCCAATCTGTTGATATCCTTCTGAACTGCGCTTGCATTCTCCAACATGTTCATAATCCTTCCCAGTTTCATGTCATACGCAAACTTGCTCAAGAAGCTTTCTGTTAGTACCCCAATTATTAATAAGCACATTAAATAGCACCTCTGTGGACAGACCTCTGTGGGACTCCACTTGAAACTGCCTGACATTCTGGCATGGATCCATTAATAATTACCTTTTGCTTACAGCTACTGAGCCAGTTATCTATCTGAGTTATAGTAGTTTTGTCCAGGCCACATTTCTCCAATTTGTTTATGAGATGATGATGTGGAACCTTGTCAAAAGCATTGTTGAAGTCCAAATGTACTATACCCACAGCATTCCCTTCATCCACTCATTTAGTTACTTCGTCAAAGAAAGAGATCAGGTTTGTTTGACATGATTGGATTTTCATAAATCTATGCTGGTTGCTTGTGATCAGCCTCTCCTCCTCCAGATGCTTTCAAATGGCCTTCCTTAGGATAATGTTCCAGTAACTTGCAAAGTATTGAGGTGAGGCTAACCAGTCTGTAGTTCTCAAGGTCATCCTCCTTCTTGCCTTTTTGAAAGAGGGACTACATTGGCCCTTTTCCAGTTTTCTGGTTCCTGACCTGTCTCCCATTACTTCATGAAGAACATTGCCAAGGGCTCGAAGATCTCCTCTTCCAGTTCCTTCAGGACCTGGGTTGAAGCTCATCTGGGCCTGCTGACTTGAATTCATTCAGACCCAGCAAAAGTTCACTGATCCTCTTTTTTTTGTTGTTGTTTCTCTTCACTCAGCTTGTCCTCTTTCTTATTCAGTTAATCTCTATTAAGTGTCTGGCAGTTTAATTTTTTTTTGTGAAGACTGAGGCAAAGTAGCTGTTGAGTGGCTCTGCCTTCTTTGTATCTTTGGTTAGGAGTACCCCCTGGCTTGTTAAAAAAGACCCATAGCTTCTTTGGTCCTTCTTTTCTGGCTAACATATTTATAGAATCTCTTCTTCTTGTCTTCAGCCTTCTTTGCCAGGTGCAGCTCATACTTTATCGTTGCCTTCCTGGTTTTGTCCCTTCAGGTTCTTGCTATTTCTTGGTGTGCTTCTTTGGTGATCTACCCATTCTTCCATCACCTGTATGCTTTCCTTTTGCATTTGAGGCATTTTAGAAGTTCCTTGTGCAACCACAGTGATCTCTTGCAATTCTTCTTGTGCTTCCATAGTGTTAAGACAGTTTTTCTTTTTGGGCTTCCAGTACCTCTTCGAAGCTTCCAGCCCTCCTGGTTACCTTTATCTTATGATGTCATGCCTTTGAGTCAGATGAAAGCCACCTTTTTGATATCGAGCATCATAATTTTGCTGACCTCATGCTTTCTCTGTCTCAGGATTTGGAATCCTAGTGTATCATGATTGCCTCCTCCCAAGTTTCCCATTGCCTTCACATCCTCCACCAGTTCTTTCCTGTTGGTCAGGACAAGATCCAAGACAGATGGTCTCCTACTTGTATCCTCCACTTTCTGGAACAGAAAGTTGTCCTCCATACAAGTTAGGATCTGGCTTGACATTTTATATTTGGCTGTATTGTTCTTCCAGCAGATGTCCGGAAAATTTAAGTCTCCCATCAGTACCATCCCATAGCTTTTGGATAGATTTGTCACCAGCCACATCCACTCTCTCTCTCTGATTAGGTGGCTTATAATAAATCCTCACCATTTTATCAGTGCTGTGTCTTTCACCTTTCATCTTCACCCAAATGCTTCGTCGTCTTCTACTTTGCCTGAGCAGTAAAGAGTATAAGCTATTATTCGGTCTTTAACCAGTTTCTATGGCTGGACCAGAGTGGCAGGGATGGGACAATATTCCTGGTTTGTTTTTTTGCTTTTTTGTTTTGTTTTTTTTTGACCGGTGATACCAACAACAAAACAATATTTGGATTAACAGCATGTTATTACCACAAGCTTTCCTTGCTGATTGTACTTTAACACAGTGGGACTTGTGTGTTTACATGACAAGAGAGATGGTTGTCATGGGTGATTAAAATTTCCCTGACATCTGCTGGGAGGAGCAGTCAGCCAAATCTAATCACTCACATAGGTTCTTAACCTGCATACAGGACCTCCACCTAATGCAGAAGGTATATGATCCCACTAGGGGAAACGTTTTGCTGGACTTGGTGTTAGCTACAGGGTATGACCTGGTGGGGAATCTGTAGTTACAAGGTAACCTAGGGGATAGTGACCATCGACTGATTGAAATCACTATCCAGCGAAGGGTGGGTAAACTAACCAGCAGGGCTAAAGTGCTAGGCTTCAAAAAGGCTAACTGTGCTCAGCAGATTAGTTAGTGAGGCATTAAAGCTCAAGAGCATTGGCAAAATGGGGGTCCAGGAAGGGTGGTCATTCCTCAAGCGGGTGGTCCTACAGGCAGAGAAGGAGATAATCCCATTGCACATAAAAAGGGGCAAGGGGGCAAAGGGGCCAAGAAGCCCTCTTGTCTGAACAGGGAAGTCCAGGAAAGCCTAAGGGCAAAGAAAGAGGTATACAGGCTTTGGAAACAGGGGGGAGCTACCAAGGAGGAATATACTTTCCTGGCTCGCACTTGCAGGGAATTGGTTAGGAAGGCCAAAGCAGGATTAGAATTTAGGCTGGTGACAAAAATTAAGGACAACAAAAAGTCCTTCAGGTATAAAGGGAGCAAAAGGAAGGCACAGGATAGCATAGGACCCCTACAGGACAAACAAGGGCAATTGGTGACAGAGAGGGGTGGACAAAGCTGAGCTCTTCAATGAGTTCTTTGCATCTAGACACAGACCAAGACAAATCTCCCAATTGGATCATAGATGGACACAGGAAACCAGCCCACCAACTGTTAGTGCAGATTTAATGAAAGGGCACTTGGAGGGGCTGGATGTGTTCAAATCAGTGGTCCTGGATGAACTTCATCCAAGGGTATTGAAGGAATTGGTCAGTGTCATAGCAGAGCTGCTGGTGCGGCTGTTCAAGCACTCATGGTACTCTGGTCAGGTCCCAGAGGACCGGAAGAGGGCCAATGTGGTCCCTATTTTCAAGAAGGGGAGGAGGGAGGAAGCAGGAAACTATAGGTCTGCTAGTCTCACCTCTATCCTTGGGAAAACTCTGAAAAAAATCACTAAGGACCACATTTCTGGGAATTCAGAGGGGGAAATAATGCTGAAAGGAAATCAGCACAGGTTCATTGCAGGTAGATCCTGCCTGACTAACCTTGTTTCTTTTTATGACCAGGTCACAAAATGCTTAGACACAGGAGTTGAGGTAGATGTCATCTACCTAGACTTTAAGAAGGCCTTTAGTTACGAGAACAGAATGTGATACCGTAGCAAACTGACAGGCTGTGATGTAGATGATCACATGGTCAGGTGGGTGGCAAATTGGCTTAGGTGTTGCACTCAGAGAGTGGTGGTGGATAGGTTGATATAGGCCTGGAAAAGTGTGGGCAGTGGAGTCCCTCAAGACTCAATCCTTGGACCGGTGCTATTCAGTGTCTTCATCAGTGACTTGGACAAGGGCATGGAGAGCATCCTGTCCAAGTTCACAGATGATACCAAATTACTGGGCAAAGTTAACACAATAGAGGGTAGGGAATGGATTCAGGTGGATTTGGACAGGTTGGAAAAATAGGCAGAATGAAATAAGGTGCAGTTCAACAAAGACAAGTGCAAAGTGCTGCACCTGGGCACAAGGAACCACTAACACACTTACAGGCTGGGGGAAGACCTTCTCAGCAGCACAGCAGTGGAAAGGGATCTTGGAGTCATAGTTGACTCCAAGGTGAACGTGAGTCATCAACGTGACCAAGTGATCAACAAGGCTAACCGTACTTTATCATGCATTAGCAGATGCATGACGAACAGGTCCAGGGAGGTGATGCTTCCACTCTATGCAGCACTGGTCAGGCCACAGTTGAAGTACTGTATCCAGTTTTGGGTGCCGCACTTCAAAAGGGATGTGGAGAATCTTGAGAGGGTTCAGAGGTGGGCCACTTGTATGGTCAAAAGCCTGCAGGCCAGGTCCTTCAAGGAGAGACTGAGGGACCTAGATCTCTTCAGCCATCACAAGAGAAGCCTGAGAGGTGATCTTGTGGCCACCTATAAATTAATCAGGGGAGGGCAGCAGGGAATAGGAGATTCTCTATTTACTAGGGCACCCACTGGAATAACTAGGACCGATGGTCACAAATTGATGGAAAGCAGGTTTAGGTTGGATATTAGAAAGACCTTCTTCACAGTAAGGGTTGCTAGAAACTGGAATGGGCTTCCAAGGGAGGTGGTGCTCTACCCTGCCTTGGGGGTCTTTAAGAGGCGACTGGACAAGCACCTAGCTGGAGTTGTCTGACCCCAGTGCACTTTCCTGCCCAGGGCAGGGGGTTGGACTCAATGATCTACTGAGGTCCCTTCTGATACTAACATCTATGAATCTATGACCTTGAGAGCTATCTCAGCTGGAGTTTTAACACCCGCTAAAGCTGTCAAAGGCAGACAGGTCAAAGGGTAGGGAGTAGATTTGCACTGATACATCAGTTCAATATCAGATCAGTACCGATATAAAGAAAATTGTCTGTATCGGAAATCAGCCTAATGGGCCAATAATTTGGCCAATAAATGCTTGTGCGTGTGCGCAGCTGCAGCACAGAATGCAGGCAGTGAGGAGAGCTGCCTCCATCTGGTAAGTCCATTGTGGTGGAAGGGGAGGGGGGAGGGAAGGGCCATGGGGGGACAGATCAACCCCCCCACAGTGAGGGAGGGGGCAGAGGCAGGTACTGCCCAGCTGGGGCACGGGGGGAGCACTCATCAGAGGGGTGGGGTCAGCTCCTGCCGCTGCTTGCACCCCAGGAGGGTATGGTGGGGGGTGTGTGCCCCTGGATCTGTGTGGGGTGGGTGGGCTGCAGCTATGGGCCAGAGTCAGGGCTGTGCTGGGTGCTTCTTGCTGGGGGCTGGGCTTGGGGCAGGGGCTATGAAGGGAGCCTTAGCCAGCCCAAATTTTGCCATAGCTCCCTCCCAGTGCTGCTGCCTGCCTGCCTGGCACAGCTCTGGCTCTTTCTGGTACATGTGGGGAAATGGGAGTTGAGCTGGGAGGAGTCGGGGCTGCACCAAGCACTTGGGTGGCAGTGCTGGGAGGGAGCTACAGTGAAATTTGGAGTGGCTGTAGCCCTCTCCATAGTCCCTGCCCCAAGCCCAGCCCCTTGTGAGAAGAGCCCGGTGCAGCTCCAGCTCCTGCCTGCAGCTGCAGCCTGTGCACCCTGTCCCACACAGAACTGGGGGCACATGAGCACCCCTCTCCTGCCCTCCTGGGGTGCAAACAGTAGCAGGAGCTGCATCCCCCCGGTGAGTGTCCTGCCCCACCCCGGCTTGACAGCGCCTGCCCCTGCCCCCTTCCTCATAGTGGGGGGAGGTTTGATCTGCCCTTCCCATGGCCCTTCCCTCCCCTTCCACCACAATGGACTTACCAGATGGAGGCAGCTCTCTATGCTGTATCAGAAATTGGATCAGTATCTGCCAATATGCCTCCTTAAAAATCAGATATCAGTATCGGCCCCAAAAATCTCTATCGGTGCTCCCCTAGTAGGCACTAGATGAAAACATTCAACAAGTCTTCTAGGTCGGTGGTTGAGCAATGGACCAACCTGTCCTTGTGAAAAACGAAGTTACAGAACCCCCAAAATATCTGTTACAGCAAATGGCATGATAAGTAGAAAGGAGGAGCTATTCTCGCCTTACACAATGTCTAATGGTGCAGGAAGAGTTTGAATTCCTAAATGCCTAATGACCAACTCAAAGGGTTGTTACCATCTGTCTTCTTGCTTATCAATTATCAGTCTCAATTTTATATATTTTAAGTTTAGAGTCTGATCCAAAGCCCACTGGAATCAATGCAGGGTGTCCAGTGATTTTGGTGAGCTTAAATTAAGATTTAAAGTCAACAATGAGTTTGACCTTCTGTATAAAGTCAAGAATTACTGGAACTAAAATCTTATTATCCCTGATCTCTGGCCCTCTTGTAAGGATCTTTTTCTAATATTTTTTCCCCATTTATTCAGCTGATATGTTTCAAATAGCCTTTTTTTTTCCCTGTTTTCAGCTACAGTGGATAATTGGTGCTCCTGTCACTTTGCTGAGAACAAGTTGTGCTCAAGTGGGTGTGGAGATTAAACATAAGTTGCAATAAGAAGTATGTGAAAGTGGTGAACATCCCCCCCCCCCAAGACATTTTTCTCTCTTTCTTTCTTTTTTCTAAAATTTGTGAGAAAATGTTATTCTCTTATTGGAAAGCATGCCACAGAACAAAACATGCCATCCTACTGTATGGTCTCCAGCTGCTATCTATGACAAGTTCTTCTGTGCATCATAATATAGTATAGAATTAGAAATGTTGCCTTTGGCAGTGGTGGATGCAACTACTATTACTACTGATCTCCTTTTTGAAGAGCATCTCTCAGGGCACGTTTAGGTTAAACATTTATCATAGTGAAGTACAAAGTATGTATGTGTTTTAAGAAAAATTAGGAAAGGGAACAGACAATGTGAACTCCTAAACCAGTCTAGAAGTAACTTTGCCCAGTATGGTTGAAAATTATCCCTGAAAAAAAGAGGTAAAGATTTATTGCTATAAAACACACCAGTTTAGGTTTTGTTGTCCATCTCCCCTATTAAACTAAGATTGGGCTTTAAACTAAGGGCTTTAAATTAAGATTACTGGGGGATGGGGCAACACTGACTGGAGCTTGCCTGCGACTAACATGCAAGAAAGCTTCATAGACAGGGACACTAGGAGAGCCACGCTTGCAGAAGCTGAGGGAATAGTTCTCCTTCAGGATGACAGGAAACTGAGGGCCTCAACAGAAGGACTCAGGTGCCTGTACACTAATGCCAGGAGCATAGGGAACAAGCAGGAGTATCTGGCTCTCCTACTTTCCAGAGAGGAGTACGATCTAGTAGGGATCATGGAGACCTCCTCCCATGATTGGAGCATAGCCATAGAGGGCTATGCCCTGCATAGAAGGGACAGGTAGGGAAGAAAGGTGGATGTGTTGCTCTCTACGTGAAAGAGCAGTACACCTCCTTGGAGGCTGACATCAACTCCAAAGAAGAATGTCTTGAAACCCCCAGGGTCAAGCTGTGGGGGTTGGGGATGAAGCGAGAGAGACCTAACTGTAGGTATATACTACAGACCACCAAACCAAGGGGAGGAACTTGGTTAGTTCGCCTAAGAACTGACAGAGGCTGCAGGTGCATGGGACATGGTTGTCATGGGTGACTTCAATCATCCAGACATCTCCTAGGAGGAGCACTCAACCAGGTTGGATCAGTTGCATTCCTTTCTGACCTGCCTCAAAGAGCTTTCCTGACTCAGGAGGTGCACGGGCCAACCAGAAGTGATGCTCTGCTAGACTTGGTTCTGGCCAAAGGAGACAACCTGGTGACTGATTTAAATATAGAGGACAGTCTGGGCAACAGTGAGCGTGAAACCATCATGTTCACTGTCCTTTTCAAGGCAGACAAATCATATAGCAGGGTAGAAGTACTGGACTTCAAAAATGCAAATTTCAACAAGCTCAGGTCACTAGTAGGGGGAGTGCTATGGGATGAGGGACTGAAGGTGAAAGGTGTGCATGTGAAGAATGGTTGTTCCTGAAGGACACCATCCTTGAAGCACAAAGGAAGTCCATTCCCATGCAGAGAAAAGGTAGCAGAAGGGCTGGGAAGCCCTTTTGGCTAAACAGAGAACTCCTGGTCCTCTTAAGAAAGAAAAAAGAGGCTTATGAACAATGGAAGCTCAGGGCAGACCCCAAGGAGGACTATCCAACAATGGCCTGCACTTGTAGAGAACAGATTAGAAAGGCAAAAGTGGCAACTGAACTTAAATTAGCAATGGGAATCAAGGACAGCAAGAAGTCCTTCTTTAGGCACATAGGAAACAGGGGGAAAACAGATGGGAGTGTGGAGCCATTGCTCAGCAACTCAGGACATCTGGTTACCAGTGCTCAGGAGAAAACTGAATTCCAGAATGACTACTTTGCTTTGCTATTTCACTGGGCCAAGGGGAAAATCATGCCAGGTACGGTACAGAATGAGCAGGGTAGGACTGACCACCTTCCTACTATTGCTGTAGAACTGGTGTGTGATCAATTATAAAATTAGACATATAAGTCAGCAGGACCAGATGAACTTCATCCACAAGTGCTGAAGGAGCTGGCTGAAGTCATTGCGGAAGCCCTGGCAAAACTCTTCCAAAACTTATGGCACTCTGGAGTGGTCCCTGAGGACTGGAAGAGCACCAATGTTGTGCCCATCTACAAGAAGGGGAGGAGGGAGGACCCAGGTAACTATAGGCCAGTTAACCTAACTTCTATCTCAGGGAAAATCCTGGAATAATTCATCAAGGAGTCTATCTGTGATAAGCTCACAGAAGGTAGGATTCTGAACAAGAGCTAGCATGGCTTCATTGTGGGCAGGTCTTGTCTCACCGACCTCATTTCCTGTTACAACCAGATAACTCACCACCTGGGCATGAGAGAGCAGGTTGACATTGTATACCTTGACTTCCAAAAAGCCTTTAATCTGGTATCCCATGATATCCCCATGAGAAAATTGGAGGATCGTTGGCTTAACTCCGAGACAGTCAGGTGGAAAGGGAACTGGCTGCGGGGTAGGACTCAGAGAGTCCTAATGAATGGATCTGTGTCATCCTGGTGAGAAGTGGCCAGCAATGTCACATGGGGGTCAATGCTTGGTCCAGTACTTGTCAACATCTTTATCAATGATTTGGATGTGTGGGTGAAGAGCTCACTGCCCAAGTTCATGGACGACAAGTTATGGGGAAGTGTGGTCATGCTTGAAGATAGGCTACAGATACAGGCAGATCTAAACAGACTAGCAAGCTGGGTGGATTGGAACCAGGTGAAGTTCAACATCAAGAAATGCAAAGTGCTCCACCTGGGGATGAACAGCTTGCCACACACCTATAGGCTTGGTGGCGCCACAAGCGAAAGGGACCTGGGGGTAATAACAGACCATGGTATGAACATGAGCTGTCAGTGTGATGCTGTAGTCAGCAGGGCAAACAATACTCTGGCATGCGTCAATTGAAGCATCTCCAGCAAGGCTAAGGAAGTGATTCTTCCACTCTACTTGACATTGGTGAGACCACAGCTGGAGTACTGCATCCAGTTCTGGGCACAACACTTTAATAAGGACATGGAAAAGCTTGAGAGAGTCCAGAGAAGAGCCACCTATATATCAGAGACTTGCATGGTAAGCCATATGAGGAAAGGCTGAGGGACCTGGGACTCTTCAGCCTGAAAAAGAAGGCTGAGAGGGGACTTGGTAGCAGTTTACCACTACACTAAGGGAGTATGTCAAGGGCTTGGTGAACAACTGTTTACCAGTGCACCCGAGGGGAAAACTGGGAGTAATGGCCATAAATGCCTGGAATACCGTTTCACACTCAACATTAGGAAAAACTTCTGCACAGTCAGAGTGTCCATACTGTGGAATAAGCCGAGATGGTACAATCACTTACCCTGGAAAGCTTCAAGAGGAGACTGGATGGTCACCTTGCTGGGGTCACTTGACCCCATTTGTCTTTCCTGCCTGGTGCAGGGGACTGGATCTGATGATCTCCGAGGTCCCTTCCAGTCTTACGATCTATGAAACTATGAATTACCTCTTAAAGCGTACAGTAATAATTACCTACTATGTGAGCTACCTCAAGATAGCTGCATGCTTGTTGATTCCTGTTCAAACTTTAATTTCGTATCCAGATGTAAATTACACCAGTGGTCTTTTCACGTCCAAAGTCTCTAGTGGATTGGGAATCTCTGGTGATCTGCAGATTATTTTGGATTGTGTAATAACATGAACATTTTTGCTCTCAAAATCAGTTTGGATGTGTCACAGAGCAAGCTTGTATGCACAAGTCTTTATATTCTCAATGAGAGGAAGTGAGACTAGCTCCTAGCAGTATTTCAGAATATTAGCCCAAACTGAGGTAGAAACCAGGAAGAACAGAGGCTAAAATGGAATGGTTTAAACGTTTTATTACTAAATTAATAATAAAGCAAATTTATGAACTTTTAAAAGAAACTAGAATGAGATTTTGTCACTAATTTTTACTAGGCCTTTAGGATCAATTCATTTAATCTGAATTTAAAATGAATGGTGCTCTCAGCCAGCATCATGTACCATGTATTTGCAGTTTTAAGAAGCATTACTTCTGTCACCTTGTTAAGTGGGTATTAAAAAGAAAGAACAGAGCTGAACTAATGGCATGGTAGGAGTGCTCTGAAGTGCTATTTAAACAACCAGTATTTCATTATCTGTTTTCCTTGATGGCAGCTGTGCCTGGGAATTGAAGGAGCACTTTCATTTTTACTTTGTAAGTGGTAAGTGTAAATTATAGTCATAATGATAGCCTTCTTATCTTGTAGTCACCACCAAGCTGATCAGATAAAATGAACAAAGTCACATACTTCACAGCCCAACACACAATGTTGAGTGAAAGGAACTTTAATGTACAAAATCTTGTTATGGTATATTGTCACATTCACGGTTCTGCAAAAAGTAAAAGAAAAATGTCAAGACCATATGGGAGTCTATTGAAGCTGAGTGGCAAGAATTTTCTCACATCTATTCCAGATGGTTTAGACTCTCCTTGGAACTGGATGCCTCATAAAATTAGCTCCCTGTTTATTCTAATTCTAACAACAGTTGCAAAGGTGAAGAGGAGATTAATCTGGCAGAAAAGTCATGAGAACAGCAAGATGTCTTTCCTGCAAAATAGCTAATAGTGAAAGATGCAATTTTTTTGCTTGAGCAGAAGGAGATGACTGCAAATAAGCAGTTTGATTTACTACGTGTATTCAAACATGAGATGGCACATGCAGGAAAGGGATGTCTTTCCTAGCTAGGCAGGCTTCCGTTCCTTTATAAAAATCTGATTTTGGGTTAGAATCGAGTACAAATTCTGAATGGATTTAGGCACTGTGTTTCCTAATCTGTCACTTCCTGGTCTCTAATACTCTTTCTTGAGTAAAGACTAAATTTAGTAGTTGTTTTGTGGTAAGTAGCAGTAACTGAGCTTTAGGATGAAATCACTGTACTCACCATAGCCTACAACTTTACATGTTCCAGAATATGAAAGAAATTAATAGACCCTCCAACACTTCAGGCTTAAGAGCTAGAAAGGGACTGTGCGTGTCTTTGTCCTGTGGTGTGGCAAGTCAGGCAGAAGAAAACTTAATTTACTTTTTTTTCTGACAAGGTAATTTTCTGTCTTGTAGAAACGGTCTCAGCAGTGGAGTCTCTAATTACAGAATGCTTGCCGAGTTTTAAAAGCATAAAATGTGTATCCAAAAGTCAATGACATTTTTACTGATAGAACGAGAGGAAAATTCATGTTCTCATTTTCTTTATCCAATGTTTGTTCCCTCAGCAGTACCTTGAGTTGAATTAGGTACAGTGTACAGCATTGCCAAATGAAAGCAGTAAAAAACAAAAACACCAGACTAAAAAATCCTACATGTAGTAGGGCTCAATTTATTGTGCAGCTTCTGAGCCTTTAGATTTTACTGGGGTCACACTTTCTTTTCAACTAGTGTGGTTAGGAACTTGCTATAAAATAACATTGGTACTTTCACCTGATCGCATCAGTTCTGGAGTTTGAACTCAAGAAGAAAAACCACAAAAATTACAGAAGTTGTAGTACAGTTGCAATATTTGGTCAAGCCATGTGCAAGATGGAATTATAGTTCCCTGCTTAGTAACATTTTGTGGAAGATATTGTTGAAACTTGAAATAATTCAGTTCAGAATTAAAAGCAAAAAATTAAAAAATAATCTTCAAATAGCATTCCTGTTCTCCAAGGGTGTCTGAGCTGTCATCTCCCTAACAGCCTGGCAGACAGGCTGACAAAAAGGAGTCAGTTAGGTGAGGGGGCAGGAAACCAGTCAGATTTCCAACAGAAATGAGCCTGGCAGACAGAGTTCCTGCAAAACTTACACCTTCCCACGGAATGTTTAAATTTTCCCAAATTGTCAAATTCTGATGAAAATGTTTCATCAAATTTTCCCAGAGGCTCTATTATGGGATGCTTCTTAGTGCCAAATTCATTAATTTTATGGACTTGCCTTTTTTTCTAGATATTTTTACAGTAAATATTGTAGGGTTGAGATAGATGGCTTTACCAGAAGAACCAAACATGATACAATTACTATTTGAAAAAAGGAAAAATGTAATTTTTTGACACTCAAGCTCTTGAATCTGATCCTGTGTGGCTGAAAATTAAGTGAATATTATCTGCTCAATATTAAATTATACTATTGTAATGCACTTGAGGAATTTTCAGCCTGTGTCTTCAACCATCTTTTTTTTTTTTTTTTTTTAAAGGTTGGCTTTCTTTTTTGCTTCTGCTGTGGAAATCCTTCTATGGGGTCTTGATCTGAGTAATTTTGTGAATTTCAAATGAATTTTTTATGTGAGTCAGAAATATCCACAGCAGCAAGGATTTGGTAGATAGGGCTCAGTTTTTCTGTGGATTTTTTTTGTTCTTGTAGTTAAGAGATTTATTACAAGAGTTTTGTGGGCTGTATGGCTATTTGTGTCTGAGGTTAGTTAGAATTCAGAATGTATTTGGTCCATGTTTCATTGAACTTCCCTACTGCAGGGTGAAGTACAATAATAGTTTCCCCTGGTACTCTCAAGGAGATCAAATACAGGGCCAGAGAGAATATGGGGAAATACCCTCATATCTGTCTGGGATCAGCTTGAAGAGCCATGATATCATTCTAAAGGATGGCTCAGTGGCAGGTGTACTTCACCTGGGAGCAGCAGCTTTCTAGGGGGAATTTTGCCATTAACTTCAATAGTGGTAAGGATGAGAGCAGTGATCCCAAGAGAGTTAACACATTAAAGAACTAATAATCATCTTACTGAAGGTACTGGTAACATTTCCAGTGATTGTAATGGATACAGAATTAATCCCTATCAGCCTCTGCCCAGTGCTTTTGACATCTTAGTTTTGTATGCATATATAATATATGTGTGCATGTGTGTGTTTGTGTGCATGTGTGTGTGTGTGTGTGAGTGTGTGTGTGCATGGGGACTCTAATCTTAGAGGAGGTAATGCTAATATTGCTAGCTCTCAGCAATCAAAAACTCTATCTCTAGACCCCAAAATCAGGAAGCCATTTAAAAAAACTCTTTTTTAAAAGTAATTTTTGTTTTGAATGCATGGGTTGTTTTGGTTTTATTTTTAGGTTTTTCTTTGCAAACCGAGAACTGGAAACTTTTTATTTTTAAATGCAAGCTGAAATTCTCATATATACCCAGAAGGTATGGTTTTAAGAAAAACACCAAATATTATGAAAGTCATCATACAGTTGTGAGAGTTGGCATCACCATGTATTTGGTTTGGCTTAATTCAAAGCTCTGCTTTCTGTTAACAGTTTAATTAGAAAAAATAAGCTCAAAAAGCACACTTTTTACTTTCTTAATTTAGGCCCAAACAGTCTTTGTTAATGAGCTGGAGACTGAAACTTCTTTTATGTGTACCATTTGCTTTGTTCGGTTTAGGAAAGCTGTTTTCAATTAAAGATATTTATAAAGAAAATTATTTTCTGGCATTGTTTATATGCTATCAGTGAATTGTTAGTGAAGTAACAAGAGTATAAAGGAACAATGATGCAGACCATTTCTATAGCACATCTTTTTCTGACAATAGCTGCAATGTGCTGCCCTAGCTAAGTATGAAAGTATTTACCATGTCATGCCTTAGACTATGAGCACTGCAAGGATACCCTCTCTCCTGTTAAAGTGATTCCAGTATGTACTGGATACTTAACTGTTCAAAGGGCATCCTAACGGTTAGGGTATACACTTAACTGTCCACCTACATTCCATGTGGAGTCCAGGGCTCCGTATATACATTCATGACATGGATTTCACTGTGCTGCAAGATGCTTAAAAGCAGAGGTTGAATTACGCTCTGACTCTTGGGGTGCTGGGGAGGTCTGCGGCAGTGGTGGCCTGAGCTGCTTAGAAAGGCACAATGTGGGCCAGGGGCTCTTGTCTCTTATAGGGGGGTTCTCATCTTTTATAGGGGGGCTTACCCCCCCCCCCCAAGCCTTCCCATAATTCAACCCCTGCTTAAAAGTTAGCTCAAAATGTGGATATTTCCCTATGTTTCTGCATTCCTCAATCAGGCAAAACTTTTGAAGCCTTCTGTGGGTTGGATTGCCCTGAGTAACTTTTTCAGCTTGGTGAGAGGTTAGGCAAGTGTGTTTCATGTGACCCTGTGTGGGTAATCAAGAAACAGCTCCCTACTTAATATAAACGGTGTCTTTATTATAGCAGTTTCTTACAGAGCTGTTACAGGGGCCGCTGTTCTCCCCCAGCATCTCTAATGCTCTTCTTCCTGCCTCCTCCCCCTCACGTCCTGTTCCTCCTTTGGACTCCTCCTTTCTGCTACTGCTGGTTTTGCCTCTGAGATCCATACATATTGTTACAGCTTTCCTTTCAACAGTTCAAAACAGATGATTAACTTATTCCCCTGGTTGGGCCAGAGGTTGCTAGCACCACTGAGACCGAGACTTTACTGCTAGTCTGTTGTGTTCTTTAGGGCTCATAGTCATCCAGGTATGCCAGTCATTGTACCAGCCTCCTGCTTTTAGTTTGGTTGATTTTCCTGGGTGCTATGCCTGCTTCTGTTCTGTCTGTATCTTTGTTTTGTGGGCTGGGCTCTGCTCGTGTATCTCTTTCCTTTCCGTGTCATCTTTCTCCCCTATCTGGGGCTCACCAAAGACTGACCAGTTGTCAAAGTTGTCTTGGTCCTGATCCTGGGATCTCTTGCTCACCTGTATTTCTGCTCTGCCAGCTCTCCTCAGCTGCTTCCGGTTACGTCTCAGTCACTGTCCACTATCTGTGACAACTTCATAGGATCTATCTCCCACTGTACCCTCAACGGTGGCCTTTTGCCATTCTTTCACATGTGGACTTACTGGTTGTACCCAGACCTTTTCCCCTCTGCACAGTGGTCTCAAGTCCCTGGCTCCTTTGTTATACTGTGATACTTGCTGAGACTGTTGCTTTTTTAACTGCTTCCATGTACTGTCGCCCCTTCCCCCCTGGGATTGTAGCAACCAGTCTCTCATGGGGAGTAATGTCATTGTTCTCCGGCCCATAAATCTTTGGCCTGGGCTACTGTCCATTCCTTGGGAGGGTGTGTTGTGATGGTCCACTAGAGCCAGGTAGGGATCCTCTGCAGTCTTATTTGTCTTCAACAAGAGTCCCTTGGTTGTCTTTACCACTGATTCAGCCTTCCCATTGCTTTGTGGGTACCCAGGGGATGATGTCTTGTGCTGGATTTCCCATCTAGTGCAGAACTGTTTGAATTCTCTTAAGGTGTATTGTTGGCCATTGTCTGAGAACAGTGTGTCAGGTATCCCATGCTGCACAAAATGGGCCTTCAGCTTCCTGATCACCATTCTTACCTGAGTGTCTTCGAGGTAATCCACCTCCCAAAAATTGGAATAGTAGTCTATGGTGACTATATGGTTTCTGTCATTGACATTGAATAAGTCAGTCCCTACCTTCTCCCAGGGACGAGAGGGGATGTCATGGGGGTTCAAAGTCTCTTTTTGCTGTTTGTCACTGTATTCCTTTCCTCGCACACCTCACACTGCTCCATGTATGTTCTCAAGTGGGCATTCATGCCTGGCCAGTAGATGCACTCCTGTGCTCTCCTCAGGCATGATTCTATTCCCATGTGTGAAGCATAGAGTTGGTTCATAATGTCTCGCTGCAGAGCTACTGGGATCACAATGATCTCCCTTGAACAGAATTCCATCCTGTGCACATAGTTCATCCCTCCATTGGTAGTATGCGGTAACTTCTGGTGGTACTTGTGCCTTGTGCTGTGGTCAACCCTCTAGGATGATTTGTTTAACTGCTTGTAGCACACTATCCTGTTCCATACTCTGTTGTATTGCTTTTGGAAATGGGTAAGTCTTGTACCATATTAACGGACTCTATCTCCTGTTCTACAAATCTATCTGTGCTGCACTGTGGAAGGTATGCTCTACTTAGTGCATCTGCCACTTACAGGGACTTCCCTGGGTAGTCTTTTATACTCGCATCATAGGCCTGGAGTCTCAGCAGCGTGCATTGAAGTCTCTTAGGAGCACTCAGCAAGGGTTTTTTCATTATAATCTCTAATGGTTTGTGATCTGATTGCACATCTACTCTCTGTCCAAAGGTGAACCGATGGAACCATTCCAGTCCAAACAATACCACTAGTAACTCCTTTTCTATCTGTGCATATCTCCTTTTGGTCTCAGTCATTGCTCTACCAGCAAAAGCTACAGGCTCATGGTTCTGCATCAGTACTGCTCCCAGACCTCCTTCTGACACATCACACTGTAATACTAGTTGCTCAGCTGTGTTGTAGTACTTCAGTGTTGGGGCCTCACTTATGAGTTTTTAAATTCTTTTGAATGTCTCCTCTTGGATCTGTGCCTATTCCCAGGCTGCATCATTGTATGTTAGCAACCTGAGTGGCTCACAAGTAGATGTCCAATGTAGGGTACTTCTGTTCTTCTCAGCTGTATTTTGTCGGCATTCAGTTTAATGTTCCTCTCCTGGCATCTGTTAAGGAGTTGTTGCAATTTGGCATCATGGTCATGGATTGCCTCTTCTTTATCCTCTTCTCCTATGATAAGAATATCATCAGCCACAATCTTGATACCTGGAAGACCTTCCAGCTCCTGGTTCAGCTTCTGCTGGAAAATTTCCAGAGCTGGACTGATCCCCATGGGGATCTTTAACCAGCAATACCTGCCAAAGGGTGTACTAAAGGTTGTCAGGTGGCTGGAAGATTTGTCTAGCTCCACGTGCCGAAACCCATTCTTGACTTTACAAACTGTGAACACTTTTGCCCTAGACAGGTCAGGTAGTACGTCTTCAATCATCGGCAGTGGGTAGTGGCTTCTTTTGAGTGCCCTGTTAAGTGGTTTTGGATCAATGCAGATTCTCCATTTGCCTGATGGCTTCCTTACTACTACTAGGCTGCTGATCCAGTCAGTGCTTTTTGCAGCTGGTGTGATGATGCCTTTTTTCTGCAGGTTTGTCAATTCTTTCTTCATTGGCTCCAGCAGGGCTAGCAGAACTCTGCGTTTTGGTAGTTGTACTGATTGCACCTGTTGATCTATTTCTAACCTAACATCTATTTGCTACCTAACATTCTGTTAAGATTAGTCAAGGACGCACTGCAGAGTAGGAGATTTGAAGAGATGGAAGCCCAAGAAGGGTGGCTGTGCCTTAAGGAAACGATCCTTCGGGCACAATGCAAGACGATCCCCAAGCGAGGCAAAAGAGGGAAAGGGGCCAGGAGGCTTCCCTGGCTGACCAGAGAAATCCAGAGCAGCCTAAGGGACAAAAGGGGAGCACATAAAAAGTGGAAACGGAGAGATCACCAAAGATGAATATACCTCCTCTGCTCGTGTTTGTAGGGAGGCAGTTAGACGGGCCAAAGCTACCATGGAGCTGAGGATGGCAACCCAAGTAAAAGACAACAAGAAATTGTTTTTTAGATATATAGGGAGTAAAAGGAAGGCCCAGGGAGGAATAGGACCCCTGCTAAATGGGCAGAAGCAGTTGGTGATGGACAGGGGGGACAAGGCTGAACTCCTCAACGAGTTCTTTGCCTCAGTGTTCCTAAGTGAGGGGCACGACAAGTCTCTCACTGGGGTTGTAGAGAGGCAGCAGCAAGGCGCCAGACTTTCATGCGTAGACCCTGAAATGGTGCAGAGTCATTTGGAAGAACTGGATGCCTTTAAGTCAGCAGGCCGGGATGAGCTCCATCCAAGGGTGCTGAAGGCACTGGATGACATCATTGCAGAGCCACTGGCGGGAATATTTGAAAGCTCGTGGTGCATGGGTCAAGTCCCGGAGGACTGGAAAAGGGCCAATGTGGTCCCCATTTTCAAAAAGGGGAGGAAGGAGGACCCGGGCAATTATAGACCAGTCAGTCTCACCTCCATCCTTGGCAAAGTCTTTGAAAAAATTATCAAGGCTCACATTTGTGAGAGCCTGGCAGGACAAATTATGCTGAGGGGAAATCAGCACGGGTTCATGGCAGGCAGATCGTGCCTGACCAATCTAATTTCTTTTTATGACCAGGTTACGAAACACCTGGACACAGGAGGAGGGGTGGATGTCGTATACTTAGACTTCAGGAAGGCCTTCGATATGGTATCCCACCCCATCCTGGTGAACAAGTTAAGAGGCTGTGACTTGGATGACTACACAGTCCGGTGGGTGGCGAATTGGCTGGAGGGTCGCACCCAGAGAGTCGTGGTGGATGGGTCAGTTTCGACCTGGAAGGGTGTGGGCAGTGGGGTCCCGCAGGGCTTGGTCCTTGGACCAGTACTCTTTAATGTCTTCATCAGTGACTTGGACAAGGGAGTGAGGTGTACTCTGTCCAAGTTTGCAGATGACACAAAGCTATGGGGAGATGTGGACACGCCGGAGGTCAGGGAACAGCTGCAAGCAGACCTGGACAGGTTGGACAAGTGGGCAGAAAACAACAGAATGCAGTTCAACAAGGAGAAATGCAAAGTGCTGCATCTGGGGAGGAAGAATGTCCAGCACACCTACAGCCTAGGGAATGACCTGCTGGGTGGCACGGAAGTGGAAAGGGATCTTGGAGTCCTAGTGGACTCCAAGATGAACATGAGTCGGCAGTGTGATGAAGCCATCAAAAAAGCCAATGGCACTTTATCGTGCATCAGCAGATGCATGACGAATAGGTCCAAGGAGGTGATACTTCCCCTCTATCGGGCGCTGGTCAGACTGCAGTTGGAGTACTGCATGCAATTCTGGGCGCCACACTTCAAGAGGGATGCGGATAACCTGGAGAGAGTCCAGAGAAGGGCCATTCGTATGGTTAAGGGCCTGCAGACCAAGCCCTATGAGGAGAGACTAGAGAAACTGGATCTTTTCAGCCTCCGCAAGAGAAAGTTGAGAGGCGACCTTGTGGCTGCCTATAAGTTCATCACGGGGGCACAGAAGGGAATTGGTGAGTATTTATTCACCAAGGCGCCCCCGGGGGTTACAAGAAACAATGGCCACAAGCTAGCAGAGAGCAGATTTAGATTGGACATTAGGAAGAACTTCTTCACAGTTCGAGTGGCCAGGGTCTGGAACGGGCTCCCAAGGGAGGTGGTGCTCTCTCCTACCCTGGGGGTCTTCAAGAGGAGGTTAGATGAGCATCTAGCTGGGGTCATCTAGACCCAGCACTCTTTCCTGCTTATGCAGGGGGTCGGACTCGATGATCTATTGAGGTCCCTTCCTACCCTAACATCTATGAATCTATGAATCTATAAGATATGGAGACATATTCAAAGAGTCCAGTGCCCTAGAATATGTCTCCATATCTTAACAGAATGTTAGGTAGCAAACCTAATGACTGTTCTTGCTCTTCTGTGGCCTGGAGGATGTTGTGGTGTTGCACTGTAATTGAATCCATGGCCTGTGCTGCCCAGCTGCCCAGCAGTGGATGGGTGTTCACCCTGTCAATCACTATAAATTCCAGGCAGTACTGTTTCTTGTTGTGTGGATTTATTATAGTCAGCTGGAACTTTCCCAGTGGCCTCATAGTTGTTTTGTTATACATTAACAGCACTTGGTGGCATTTTGTCATTCTGATGCTGCTACTCAATAGAGTCACAGGAAGGACATTGCAAGTGGCTCCACAATCCACCTGGATCTTATAGGTCTTTACTCTAGGATCATTGCTGCAAATATAGCTGAGTTGAAACAACAGTAAGCCTATTTTAATTCTGTTTTGATGTTTCGCTAGATCTGGCCTGGGAGGGTGTTGGATCAGGCAGGGGATGGGAAGTCAGCCCAGTTTCGACTTTCAAAACATTTTGACTAGCCTTGTTTTGTTTTGAGATTGTTTTGACGCCCTTTGTTTTGTTTTGATTTTGCTGTTTCGACCTAAAAATGAGTCGAAACTGTGTTGAAATGAAATGGCCTGCGAAATTTTGCCCAGCCCTACCTGTGAACCTGCTCCATACATGTGGCTGTTGATATCATTTTGATTCTTTGTTTAGACAACTCTGCTGCCCTTGCAATTTGGTGACACTTTTCCAGGGTTAGATCTACCTCTCTTAGTAGTCTGTCCCTCAGGGCAGAGTTCCATGTGCCACACACAGTCCTGTCCCTGATTAGGGAGTTTTTTTATGCCAGAGTTTTCAGTGCTATGATGTAGGCCTCTATTCCTTCCTTTTCCTCTTGGTTTCAGGTGAAAACCTGATATTTCTCTACAGTCTCATTTTTTCTGGGGTCACAGTATGCATCACATGCTTCTGTTAACTGTGTTAGTGTGTCAGGGTTCCCTGGCATCAGTGTTGGACTTACTTCATGGCCTTTTTCCTCCACTAGATAGTAAAACAGCTTTACCTTCATTTTCTCTTCTTTATCAGCCATGGCTAACTCTGTATACAAACTGAATTCTTGCTTCCATTGTGTCCATGCCTGTGCCAAGCTCTTTGTGTTGAAATTCAGTTGTCCTGGGGGCTTCAGTCTCTCTGTGCTTCTCACAATCTGTTTGAATCACTGCTGGGGCCCAGGTCTCTCTCTTCTCTTGGGCTTCCTCACAGACTTTCTGCTGCCACCATGTTTCATGTGACCCTGTATGGGTAATCAAGGAACAGCTCCCTACTTAATATAAACAGTGTCTTTATTATAGAAGGACACTGAACTTGGATATGAGTTTAAACCATACATGGTTCAACTGAAGTAGAAACAGGGGAAAAATAGATTTTAACTCTCAAAATGTAACGTTTAGAAAATGTATAGTCTTTAGCCTGTGTTATTGACAACTGGAAACAGGACAGTTTTATACCAGACTTGTTGACTAGATTGATGCTTAACTGAAGGGCAGGCAATTTCTGAGTAAGCACTGAACTGTTTGGTAATGGAGTTTGTGTTTGGCAACTCCTAAAAAGGCTCCTTTCTTCCATGGCCCAGCCTTTCTTATGCTGTTAGTTGCTGTTGTTTTGCAATCCTGGCAGTACTTCCATACATCTGTCTCAGGCTAGTTAATACATGCATGGTTAGTTCAATACTGTGATATGGTGAGTCATGAAAGAGGCCTAGTATTCCTGGAGTTAATGCTATGAAGCCTCTCTCCCTAGGATGTATTCAACAAAAGTCTTCTGGTATATTTAGATACCATCTGGTCTTTGGGAAATGGTAACTTTTTGAGGAGAGCAGTAGAAATTCTAGCATTCTTGTACAGTAAGCTTCTATTTCAGATAATTTCCAATATCTACTCTAGTGACTTTAATGACCTTCTCTAAGGCAAATGCTTGAATTGTAAAAGCATACAAAAGATTAATCACTTTATCAGAGAAATAATAATAATAATAATGATAATAAATCCCTGTTACAACATGAAAAGGAATCCAGTGCTCAATGACATGCAAGTAAGGCTGCAAAAGAAATGTAGCCCTTTAGTGGGAGTGTAGTTTAAGGAGAGTGGAGGAGCAAAACCCACTGGGCATTACAGTGGATCTCTAGTTCTAACAAAATTATATCGGCAAATTGCATGCATAAGATCACTCTACCTGAGGGCTATTTAAATGGCAGCCTGCAAACCTCATACATCACCCAAAAGTTTAGATTACTTCCACCTGGATGCCACTCCCCACCACTACCCTGGCTAAAGCAGCAGCTCTCTCTGCCCCTGCCCCAGGGATCAGAGCAGTACACCTAGGCAAGGGGGCAGATATGAGGAGCCACAGCAGGAAGGTGTGTAGTGCAGCGTTTCCCAACCTTTTTCACCCCATGGCGCACTTACTTAAATAAAAAAGCACCGCGGCACACCAGATGCAGAGTGGGGCGGGGGGTAGTACACAGCAAGCCGGACACCATCAGAGTGGGGTGGGTGGCACGCGGCCAGCTGGATGGCATCTTGGGCTGGAGTCACACCCCCTGCTTGGCTGGTGCCATGCTCTCCTTCTGTCTGTGTCCGCAGCAGCAGCAGGCAGAGGGCGTGGCTCCACCCAAAAATGCCCTGGCGCACCTGCCCGTGCCTGATGGCACACCAGTGTACCATGGCACACTGGTTGGGAAACCCTGGTGTAGTGTAGTTGGGTGCAGAGAACATCAGTAGAGGGTGTGTGGTGCAGTGAGGGGTGTTGAAACAGCAGTGGGAGACAAGAACAGGAGTGGGAGGGTACATAATGCAGCAGGTGGGCATGAGGAAGAGCAAGGCAGGGGTGCATAGTGCAGTGTGGGGGAACTTGGAAAAAAGCAGTGTGGGGGAGGTGCCCAGTGAAGTGGGGGGCACATTTCAATACTGTTGTCATCTAACAGCACCTCTGCATGAAGTTCAGAACTAGGTGTTGCATGGGAATGTTTAACGAAGGATAACCCAGAGCTGTCAATGGTTAATTTTGGGTATGAGCTGAAGAGAAGCAAAAACATCACAGAAGTATACTAAGAAGCTTGAGGTTTAGAAGACAAGTATTTTCATAAGTGTTCTTTGCATGAGCTGTCAGACCTTGGCACATACTGCACGTGGGTTTGCATTTTTAGGTCATTCCAATTAATCAGATGTGCACATGGGGGAAGCCAAGGCTTCTGTCAGTCTGGTTAATGAGATCTTAAAATAATTTTAACTCATTTTGTAATGTAGTTTGCTGTTTATTGTAAATCAGAAATTGTGTGTGCTGGGCTCCTGTGAAACCGTGCTGTTTTTTGGTGATTTCAGGATATCGGGAAACTGAAATGTTTGCATCTTACTTAAATTGTCTGTCTGGGAAAAAAACGTGCAAGAATGGGGGGAAAAAATGAACAGATGGGAATAATTTATAACATGAACATGGGGATTTACTGGCTTTTTTGCTAAGAATCAGACTGGTTTTAGTGCAAAAAGCATACAGTGACTGGGCCTCCAGCACTCATTTTCTGTATGCACCTAAATAATCACTGAATGATAGAAAAGGAGGGCTGGAAAGGAGGAACTGCAGGAGATAATCTAGTGCAACCCTCTGCTAGAGGCAGGATCATCCCAGCCCATTCTAGACAAATATTTATCCAACTTACTCTTAAAAATGTCCACGGATGGAGATTCTACAGCCTCTCTGGGTAGCCTGTTCTAATGCGTAATCACCCTCAGTGAGAGAGTCCTTTTTCATATCCAAAAAAAACTTCCCTTTTTGTAACTGAGACCATTGTTTCTTGTCCTGTTCTGTGGAGCCATAGAAAATAGTCTGTCACTGTACTCCAAGTAACCACCCTGCAGGTATTTGAAGACTGTTATTAAATCTCCCCACAGCCTTCTATTCTCCAGACTAAATAGTCCCAGTTTTTCTAGCTTTTCCTTGTAAATCATGTCTAGACCTCTAATAATTTTTGTTAACCTTTGTTGGACTCAATTTTGTCCAACTCTTTTTTGAAATGCAGTGCCGCAAACTGGACATAGTACTCAAGGAAAGGCTTCACCGGTGTTGAATTTCAGATATAAACTGAATAAAGAGCTGCTGCAAATACATCAGTCAGTTCATTATATTTTTTAGGGTGACATCCCTAGGCAGATGGATAAATTTTAGATTTAAAGGATACATAGGCTTTGTGCTTGCTCTTTGGGTAGGGAGGAATTTCAGTCTAAATGTATCAGTTTAATCTTCTTAATGAAACAAGATTAAATTGTCAATATAAAATTATTAAATTATAGATATAGTCTCTTCTTGAAGAGAGATTACATTTTATTTTCTACATTTTAAACCTAACAGGACTGGCATAGTGGAGTCAGATTGTCTTAGTAGCTCAACAAGTGTCAAAGAACAGGATAAAAGGCAGAATTTACAGTCTTTACAAAACCTCAGTTGATTTGAGTGAAAGTAGCACTTGTCTTTAATTAAAGATCTAAATTAGTTGTGTAGAACCTAGGAGTTTTATTTAGTGTATGTGTCAATTCAGTTTAAAATATAAGACCTGGCATTTTGTCTTTCACCGCATACAATACATTTCTGTGCTTAAAATGTAAATACAGCAATCTACAGATTTCATTTGAAAAAAAATGCAGTGCTTGATTCAGTACAAACCACAGCATGGAAGCCAAAAATATTTTTTGCTGAATCAGGCTCATGCTTTTAACCCTGCTTATTACATACATGCCATAACAATCTGAGTCAGTCTGACCAAATTATCTTCACTTTTTAATTTTTTTTCAAGTGTTCTGGAATGGCAGCTCCTCGCTAGGTGTTATATTACCAGCAAGTAGTTATATTACCAATTGGAAATACAAAGAAACTGTGGAGATGGCATCCTTCCCCCCACCAGCTGATGGTGCCTAGCCCACCCCTTGAGGTGGGCTACAGTTGTTACTGGGAAGATGTATAGGAAATTACTAACTCCACTCCCTTGCTACACAATGAAGAAGAATGCTTTGTATTTGAAATCTTGTCTAACTTTATCCTAACTATGCAGTTGGTCCAATAAAAGATATCACCCCCCAAAATCCTTGCCTCTCTATTTGTAGTTTATATGATTATACAATTTATCATTTATCAGGGAGAGGCACCTACTTTTTTCCATCACCCAACTGTGAGTAGTCCTCCAGTAGGGAGGATACTCAACTAGGACATAGGGCAGCAAGTCCCTTGTCAAGTACATATGTAAGTATTTACTTCTAGTGGAACAGCTCCTACAGGAGAGAGTGGGGAAGACCTAGGAGCATAGACAACAGGTGGGTTACAGCACCCAGCTGGGATGTAGTCAAATGAGGTGAAAGTCCCAGGTATGAATCAAGCTATGCATGGTTTTATCCTTGTTCTACCAGTGTGGATATCCTGTTGTACCAATGTCTAGAAGGTATTCAGGGGTGCTCATGGTGCTCTTGCTCTTTCTAAATTTTGATCAAAAGTCCCATACGTTTATTTTAACTTTTTTATGTTCCTAGACAACGTTTTGGTTCCAAAAAGACAATTTCATCATAAAATACCTGACTAGCTTTAGCTTCACTGTCTTCACTCAAGCAAACTTAATCCATTAAAAGAGACAAAGGTCTAAACTAATCATGTAGTTATTTTGCACAAATTATTCAAGGTGTCTAGATGATGGCATCCAGTCACTGTATAATTAGTTTTTGGGATAGGTTAGAGATGTAGGTCAACTGTGAGAGCAGTTTCATCACCATTTATAAAGGATTATAAAGGATTATAACCAGGTATCCTTAAAGTATTAATTGCTTTAAATATGCAGCCTGTTTGAAATACAGGCCAGGTTTCAAAGATAAATTCAATGCAATGCCAAGATTCATAGATTCATAGATTCTAGGGTCGGAAGGGACCTCAATAGATCATTGAGTTCGACCCCCTGCACAGACAGGAAAGAGTGCTGGGTCTAGATGACCCCAGCTAGATGCATATCTAACCTCCTCTTGAAGACCCCCAGGTTAGGGGAGAGCACCACTGTCACAGGGCACCTCGGTGCTCTGCTCCTAGAGAGGAGGAACTGCCAGGGAGAGAGCCCTGGCAGGATACTAACAAGCACAGCTGCGGGTTGCTGGGGCAACTAAGGAGAGTCAGCTGGCCAGAAGGGGGCAGGGCCTGGCCCTTATAAAACCCAGGGCGGAAGCTAGGCTAGCAGTTCCCTGCCAGCAGCCACAGAGGCAGGAGCTCCTAGAGCTAGGAGGCGAGCACTGTAGGAACTGCTCTAGCTGAGTGAAGGAGGGCAGTTTGAAGAGGTTTGAGCACCAGGGTTTAGCCAGGCGATGTTGAGTTAAGTTGTGGCCAAGAGGTGTGTGTTTGGTTGTGGTTGTTTATTACACTGGTGGTTTGGGTGAGGCTATAGGGGTTGGAGGAGGCCTCATAGGGGGCTCACGGTAAAGTGGGGACCCCGGCGCCAGTGAGGGCGCACTAGGCCCTGAGAGTTGCAGGGCAGAGTTGTGGGGTCAGTTAAGCTCAGAGAGGAGCGGTTGAACCCCAAGGGACCCACAGGGGTGTGGAGCCCTAGCGCCAGCGAGGGCACAGCATACTCAGAGGGAAGCCCAGCGGCGTGGGAACCCTGGCGCTAGTGAGGGCACAGTATCCTTAAAGGAGCCTCATGGCGGAGCGTGAGGACCCCGGCGCCCAAGGGGGGCGCAGCAAGCCCCATAGGGGGGCCGTATTATTAGGAGCCCAAGAGTGGGTGTAGCAAGCCCCAGAGAGGGGGCAGTATTGCTGAGGAGACCTACTGTGGGCACAACAAGTCCCAGAGAAGGGGGACTATTGAGAAGCCCAGGATAGGTGTAGCAAGCCCGGGTAGTAGGCTAGTGCTGCAATAGACCTCAGACAGGGGCAGGGTGCTGCACTGGACCCCGACGAAAGGGTTTAGCAGTACAGAGCCTAGGAGAAGGGCAAAGTGCAGCGGTGGTCCCCGGCAAAAGGGGATAGCAGCACGGTGCACTCGGAGGAGGGAGGTTAGCAGTGCGGTGGGCCTAAGAGAGGAGGGCTTGGTAATAAGTCCCAGAGCGGACAAGGGTCCTGGAAAGAGATGACACTTTAGAGAAGGCCTAAAGTCGGCCTCGAGAGTCCCAAGAGAGGGGCAGTATACTAGAGAGAGCCCTGAGTGGGCACAGAGAGGGGGAGCCCAGGAGGGGGTGCTTCCATAGAGCGTACGGAGTAGGCCCGAGGGAGTGGGCGAGTTGATTTGCGACAGGACAACGTCTAGAATATCTGCGAGGCTTGGGGCGTGGTATTAGGGGTTGGTAGGAGCCAAACGTGGCCCTAAGGCTAGGGTGCCTGGGGAGCACCCGTCATACAGGGAGACCCCCGGGGGGGTCTAGGAGAACACGGGGACGGAGGTCCCAATTAGCCGTGCCCAAGGAGGTGTAAGGCAGCCTCCCGAACCTACTGAACATCAAAGACGTGGTGGGCGAGAATAAGAGGGTGCCCTTGGGCCGGACTTGACATGGTGAGAGGGACCTCAGGGAGATCACGGCCCTCCTGTGGGACTCCACCGTGACAACCACCTCCCTTGGGAGCCCATTCCAGATTTTGGCCACTCTAACTGTGAAGAAGTTCTTCCTAATGTCTAGTCTAAATCTGCTCTCTGCTAGCTTGTGGCCATTATTTCTTGTAACCCCTGGGGGCGCCTTGGTGAATAAAACATCACCAATTCCCTTCTGTGCCCCCGTGATGAACTTATAGGCAGCCACAAGGTCGCCTCTCAACCTTCTCTTGCGGAGGCTAAAAAGGTCCAGGTGCCCTAGTCTCTACTTATAGGGCTTGGCCTGCAAGCCCTTAACCATAAGAGTGGCCCTTCTCTGGACCCTCTCCAGGTTATCCACATCCCTCTTGAAGTGAGGTGCCCAAAACTGCATGCAGTATTCCAATTGTGGTCTGACTAGCGCCCAATAGAGTGGAAGTATCACCTCCTTGGATCTGTTTGTCATGTATCTGCTGATGCACGACAAAGTGCCATTAGCCTTTCTGATGGCTTCGTCACACTGCCTACTCATGTTCTGCTTCCGTTCCAAGCCTTTCCGCTTCCGTTCCACCAAGCAGGTCATTTCCTAGGCAGTAGGTATGCTGGACATTTTTCCTCCCTAGGTGCAGCACTTTGCATTTCTCCTTGTTGAATTGCATTCTGTTGTTTTCCACCCATATGTCCAACCTGTCCAGGTCTGCTTGTAGTTGTTCCCTGCCCCCCCGCGTGTCCACTTCTCCCCACATTTTTGTGTCATCCACAAACTTGGACAGAGTACACTTCACTCCCTTGTCCAAGTCGCTGATGAAGAAATTGAAGAGTATCGGTCCTAGGACTGAGCCCTGCGGGACCCCACTGCCCGCACCCTTCCAGGTCGATACCAACCCATCCACTATGACTCTCTGGGTGCAACCCTCTAGCCAATTCGCCACCCACCAGACTGTGTGGTCATCCAAGTCACAGCCTCTTAACTTGTTCACCAGTATGGTGTGGGATACCATATCAAAGGCCTTCCTGAAGTCTAAGTATATGACGTCAACCCCTACTCCTGCGCCCAGGTGTTTTGTAACCTGGTCATAAAAAGAGACTAGATTAGTCAGGCATGATCTACCTGCTATGAACCCGTGCTGGTTTCCCCTCAGCATTTTTCCTGCTGGGCTCTTGCAAATGTGAGCCTTGATCATTTTTTCAAAGACTTTGCCAAGGATGGAGGTGAGACTGACTGGCCTATAGTTGCCCGGGTCCTCCTTCCTCCCCTTCTTGAAAATGGGGACCACATTGGCCCTTTTCTGGTCCTCCGGAACCTGGCCCGTGCACCACAAGTGTTCAAATATTCCCGCCAGTGGCTGTGCAATGATGTCGACCAGTGCCTTCAGTACCTTCGGATGGAGCTCATTTGGGCCTGCCGACTTAAACTCATCCAGTTCTTCCAAGTGACTCTGCACCATCTCAGGGTCTACGCATGGTAGTCTGGCGTCCTGCTGCTGCCTCTCTACAACCCCAGTGAGAGACTTGTCGTGCCCCTCGCTTAGGAACACTGAGGCAAAGAACTCATTGAGGAGTTCAGCCTTGTCCCCCCTGTCCGTCACCAATTGCTTCTGCCCATTTAATAGGGGTCCTATTCTTCCCTGGGCCTTCTTTTTACTCCCTATATAGCTGAAAAACAATTTCTTGTTATCCTTAACTTGGGATGCCATTCTCAGCTCCATGGTAGCTTTGGCCTGTCTAACTGCCTCCCTACAAGCACGAGCAGAGGAGGTATACTCCTCTTTGGTAATCTCTCCGTTTCCACTTTTTATATGCTCCCCTTTTAGTCCATAGGCTACTCTGGATTTCTCTGGTCAGCCAGGGAAGCTTTCTGGCCCCTTTTCCTCTTTTTCCTCACATTGGGATTGTCTCCCTCTGTGCCCGAAGGATCATTTCCTTAAGGCACAGCCACCCTTCCTGGACTTCCATCACTTCAAAACTCCTACTCTGCAGTGCGTCCTTGACTATATAGAACTATATACTCAAAGAACTATATACTCAAATCCTTACACATTATGTGAATTAGGGAAGATTCAGTTCCCAAAATTATGTCTAAAGATATGGTGATGTTAGAGCGATGTTGTAGCTGTGATGGTCCAGGCAGGCAGCTGGTGTTGATGTTATACAAGAGGCAAGGATTTTTTGGGGGGTGATCTTTTATTGGACCAACTGTATAGTTGCAATGAAGTTAGACATGCTTTTGAAGGCAAAGCATTCTTCTTCGGGTCCCTGAAAATGAAGAAGAATCCTTTGCATTCAAAAGCTTGTCTAACTTTATCTTAACAACTATACAGTTTTTCCAATTAAAGATACCACCCCCACAAAAAATCATTGCTTCTGAAAGATGGTCCTTTTAGCACTTTACCAATTCAGGTCACTGCATACTTAGATCATAAACTGCTTACTAATTACACATTATATGATTATTAATTTGCTAGAGGATACATATATACAGTTGGCCCAATAAAAGATATCACTCCCAAAAAAGCCTTGCCTCTAGAGGATACAGGTATCAGTTGTTCCATGCTTAGGAAAATTCAGTGCCACTCAAGAAATAGTATTGGCTTACCTGAGTATCTCTGTTCAAAGCGATCAATATGTGCTTCCTGACCATAGTGTGGAAAGGAACCAGAGATGCTTATTAAGATGATTCTGCTGGTCAAGTTCATTTATTGTCTAGCTTTTATGTGGGGGTTTTCAGAAGTGGTTTCAAGCACAGTTCCTTTAAAAAGTGTATTTCTTAAAATAATAGCAAAGCCATGTCTATTTTTTGTAGTCTTTAACATTTATGAATGTACCCAGTTGGAATTCCTCTGAAATCTGAATCTTTCCTGTGGTTCAGATGAACTATATAATAATACTCCAGATGAGAAAGGAGGAGCTGTGCTCATCTGGAAATCATACTCTGTGATTTTTTTTGTTGACCTGATCTCAATTGTCTCAAAATATTTTAGTCTGTAGAAGGCTTTTGCATTATAGCTACGTTCACAAAAAGCTAAGAACCAAGTAAAAAAAAATCTAAGCCCTGATGTACATGTCATGTTTTCTTTGTCCTCTTTCAGGTAAAACTCCTTTTGAAATCAATACGAGGAATATAGAATTTGGCCCACAGATCATAGAAGGCTAGACTGGACTAGAATTACATGCTCACTAAAAACCTAAGGAGAGTAAGATTTCACTTTATACCCTCTTCAGGCTACAAGGCTCCTAGTCTGAGCCACCAAGCAGGCGCAGTCTGTGCCCCTTATTCCTTTCTGGAGCAGCGAAGGGCAAAGCCTCGATTCCATCCTTTGTACTGGTTGGCTAATACAAAGCTTGTCATAATTTGCCACCAAACTGATCACCTTTCTTCTAATATCAAACTGCCCCAGTTGCCATTGATGGAGATACTTTATCTGGACCCTGTTCATTATAAATGGGGGGACATCCTGGAAAGTGTTCCTTTGTATATCCACTATAGCCCAGACCAGTTAGTCTTCCGGATACGTTACATAAGCCCAATCTTGTCCCCACATGTGAGGAGATTATTTGAGTTGAAGGGGGATCCTTCTTCTCGAGCATAGGAGGGTCAGGCATTTCACTGGGATGAGCTATTTATTTGTTGATGTTATTTATAAATTTTGATTTGAGACTGTAAATATATCTCTTGCCTCCATGCTTTGAACCTGGGACGACAGCCTAGGGGGTCAGTCATGCTTTCATGCAATATCTTCATTAAATTCTGTGGTGCAGTATCAGACACCTATAGAGTGAATAGCATTTTTCCTTGTAATAAATATTTGTTCTACCAGATTCTCTTCTGATAAGACTGTTTTTTACCACCTCCACCAGAGAACAGCAGATTTCTATTTTAAATTATTGGAGTGGGTGTCTGTGAGTCATGAGGCTAAATCTCTCTTCAAATAGAGACAGCCAGAGCCATTGGTGATCAGGTAAGAGACTGCTCTAGGGAAAGTGTTAGTAGGAAGACAAATCCTAATTCAGTGTGTTTACTATTTTTGGAACTATAGACAACAGACCTAGCTCTGTAACTGCCATGGAGTATATTCCACTGATTTAAGTCCTAGATGGTCAACTGGTTTAAAATGGCACCTACTCTATGGGACAGACTATCATAGGGCATACAGGGCTGGATCCTTAGCTGGTGTAAGTGGATTTAGCTGTACTGGCTTCACTGAAGAATTGGACCTAGGGTCATTAATCAAGCTGTATATAGATGCTGTCATCATGTCTTTTTATCACTGTGATCATCATAAATGGCCAAAAGCTGTTACCACTTTAAGTTGAATTGAATGGCTTTATTACAGATACCTGAATCTGCAGATACAATTTATTATTAAAATTATATTTTTATTAAAAAGTAACACAACCTAAAATCCAAAAACTGCAAGACATACAGCAGTACACCCCAGATAAGTACCAAGGGGCCCTTTGGGCATCAGAACAGGGAGGGTGGGGCACCAAAGGCACCTTCAGAGGGCTCAAGGGCCTCTATACTAATGTTAGTACCCTTCAATATCTTCCCTGGATGTGGGTGTGAAGTGTACTCTGTCCAAGTTTGTGGACAATACTAAATTGTGGGGTGAAGTGCACACTCCAGAGGTTGGGAACAATTGCAGGCAGACCTGGACAGGTTAGAAAAGTGAGCAGTACACAATAGGATGCAGTACTCCAAGGACAAGTGCAGAGTGTTGCACCTAGGGCGCAAAAATATCCAGCACATCTACTGGCTGGGAAGTGACCCTCTCAGCATCACAGAGGCAGAAAGGGATCTCAGAGTCATAGTGGACTCCAAGATGAACATGAGTTGTCAGTGTGATGGAATCATCAGCAAAGCTAACCGCACTTTGTCATGCATCAGCAGATGCATGACAAATAGAACCAAGGAGGTGATACTTCCCCTCTATGCGGCACTGGTCAGACCGCAGTTGGACTACTATATCCAATTTTGGGCGCTGTACTTCAAGAAGGATGTTGATAGACTCGAGAGGGTCCAGAGGAGGGCCACTTGTATGGTTAGGGGCTTACAAGACAATCCCTATGAGGAGAGACTGAGGGACTTGGACCTCTTCAGCCTCTGCAAGAGAAGGCTGAGAGGTGATCTTGTGGCTGCCTACAAATTCATTAGGGGGATGCAGCAAGGGATTGACGATGCTCTGTTCACCAGGGCACCTCTTGGAGTAACAAGGAGCAATGGTCACAAATTGACAGAGAACAGATTTAGGCTAGATATCAGGAAAAACTTCTTCACAGTAAGGGTGGCCAAAATTTGGAATGGAGTTCCAAGGGAGGTGGTGCTCTCCCCTACCTTGGGGGTCTTTAGGAGAAGGCTGGGTAGGCATGTGGCTTGGGTTATCTGACCCCAGCACTCTTTCCTGCCTGGGCAGGGGGTCGGACTCGATGATCTGTTGAGGTCCCTTCCAGCCCTAGCATCTATGAATCTATGTTTTGACAGTGAACTCCTAACTGAGTTGCCAAGGACAGCTCTGTTGCCTGTTTTTATCAACGTATTCACAAAAGTTATGATTCACTATTAGCTGATCCAAAAATAAATATTCTTACAGGGTGAATCATTGTTCTAAGTCCAGAGGTGTTAAGCCAGGGCTGGGTAAAATATGGCCCATGGGCTGGATCCATCCCATCAGGCACTTTGTTCCAGCCCATGGGTGCCCACCAACAATTGTATCCCACCCAGCCCTTTCTGCCCACCCTCATGGGTGGAAAGGCCCATCCCACACAGCAGAAGCTTCCAGGTGGGGCTGCTTCTGCCACTGCTGCAGCCACTGGGGGTCTTGCTTGGCTTCCTCACCATTCCACTTGCTTCAGGCACCAGGTAGAGAAGTAGCAGGGGCAGGCTGGGGGCAGGGAGCATGGGGCCGGTGTGGAGGCAGTGTGGAACTCAGGTAGGGTGTGGATGTGAGGGAGGGTGAGAGGTGTGGGGCCTCCCCACACTTCCCCACATGGTGTGCAGCCCCTGTTGCTGGCAGCACCAGCAGGCAGGGGCACTTGGTGAGCCTTGTGCCTGGTGCAGGTTCTGGTGCCTGGTGGCACGTGGCTCTGGCAGCACTGCGAATGGGAGGCAAGGAGCACAGTCTGCCCAGCCTGCCTCTATCATGCCGACTCTGCATGGCACGCATGCAGCTCCCAGACTCGCGTAGTACCAGGGAAAACTCCATGTTGGAGCTGCCTGTCTTCCCCACCCCCTGCCACGCAGGTCCTGGGGCTCTGCCAGAAGTGGAGGGGAGCTCCACCCCTGTTTGTTCACGGAGTCCTGAGAACCGCGCTGTTACCAATTGCTCTGTTACCTTAAGTTGTTTCATTCAAAAGAAGCATCACAGGTCTGGCTTAAGATAAGCAAGAGGTTTCAGAGGTGCCTAAGGGAGCTGGTTGCCTCATTCATAAGACCCTTTGAAATTTTGCTTGCCAGATCTTAATAATATGTGCAGACATATTTTATTGCATTGTTACCTCAGCATTTGAAGAAGTACAGTTCAGAAGGAGTAAGACAAGAATTTATTATTTCAATTATTTTCTTTCTCTAACGTTTTACTTTGCTGTGTATTCCTGGAAAAAAAACATTCTAAATGGTATATGATCAAATGGTTTTCACAGGTATTTATAATCATGTGTACAAGTAATTTTCATTGGGTATTTAGCCATCCTTTGTGCTCCAGATCTGTTGTTGATTATTTTTTCTATTGGAAGTCTTGTAGCTTTTAAGAACTAATTTTTTTTTCTTATAGATGCAGTGGCTAGTACCATTGTTGAAGGGTATGCAGTCTAAACAGTGTTGTTTTGACTATTTGACTCCCTTTAGTGACTGACTGTGTAAAAGTTCAAGACCACCTTGGTCTGGAGCCAGTAGAAGTGGTTCCTTTTGCTCAGGCATGCTTTTATATCCAGGAGTCCCATGTTCAAACCTTGCTACTGCCAATTGATCTAGGAATATCATGTTACAAAATGGGCTACCAGGAACTGAACTCCAAATGATAGGTGTAGATATCCATTCCACTTTAATATGCTACTGTTGATAAGTTCTCTGGGAATTTTAGTGGATTCATCTGTAGAATTTCATCTCTACTCTAGTATGCATATGAAATGAATAGATGTCACACTTCTGGCAAAACTTTTTATAACAAATTTATAAAAATCAGGGGAAAATAAGCCCCCATTTTAGTCACTAAATATCTTCAACTATGCTTTAATGTGAAAGGCTTAATTTTTTTCTTCCTTTCACCAATCAATTTAACTGTACCCCAATAAAAAAATGCAAGTGCAGTGTTCCACTCAGCTTTAGTTTGGTCCCCAAGAGCAGTAAGATGTCTGCTGGAGCCTTCAAGTTGTATGCTGGCTTGTTTATGATTTCTTAAATCTAACTTAACTATATCTTCTTCTTGTTGAATTCCTTAGAGGTGTAGCAACCTGTCTCGGTGCCCAGAGTAGCAGCCATACACAGGGGCAGCCACCGACGCGATTGCATGGCTACAATGGCAGATACATTTTTCCTCTCGCTTCCCGCTAAATCAGTACCCAGGACAGCTGCCCCAGGCTAGTTATGCCACTCTCTTAAGTTTCTGCCACTCACAGTACATTACAAAGTATGTCAGTATTTCAAGCTTTCTTTTCACCCATACATCAATGATTCCTGAAATCAGGCATGTGTTTGTCTCTGTGTACCATTCAAAAGAGGTTTTGCTTAAATACATACACCTTTTTTTAGCATTAATAATTTTTCTATCTTATTGCAATCTGGCAGGAAAATGAAGTTCAAAAAGCTAAAAGAAAACAGCTTGCTAGAATTAATGAAATAGAGTGAAAGTGAAAGGAGCAAAGAGTTATAAAATAGTAAAATAAGAATTGTAATGTGATGATTGCTATACAAAAATGAAAGCAGAAAATTTATTTGCACTTTCTACACAAAGACAGTGAGGAGTAAAAGTGTATATTCTTAACATTTCAGGTTTAAATGTACTTGAAAAGCAAATATTAAGAGTGAACAGACTTGTTTAGATTGGGGTGGGAAATTATTTCAGGTGGAGGGCCACTTAATGAAGTTTGGTGAGCTGTGGAGGGCTGCATGGGTAGCCCCACCCTTTGACAGGTGCCCTGCCCCCTGGCTGCCATCTTGGGACCAGAAGTCCCTCCCCTTGCCCCTCAGAAATACTCCTTTTGGGAAGGTAGGGTTGCCATCTTAGAATCAGAAAAAAACAAATCATACACTAAAAGTAAAACACCTACTAGAACATATCTTAATTTTATTATAAAAAATATTTTTGTCATGATTTGTGTTTGTGTACTGTATACAGCGGTGACTGCATAATAACTCAAAAATTAGTCTTTTATATTGTCTGTGGGGGGCCTGCTGGGCCGTTTGTGTCCCCAGCACTCCCCGCACTCATGAGGCGCAGGAGGGAAGCCTGTGCTTCATGAATGCGGGGAGCACCAGGGAAACAAACAGCCCAGTGGAGGTTGCGATCCTCACAGTCCTGGCCAGAGCCAGGCACCAGAGCCAAGCAGAGTGCCCCCACGCCCCATCTGCTGCTGCTGCTTTCACTGCCTGCCGGGGCTGTGCACCATAGGGGAGAGTGGGAGAGGTCTCCATGCCTCTCCCCTCTCACACTTACACTCTGCCCACCCAAGCTCCACACTGCAGCTGCCCACCATGAGTGAGGGCTCCATGCTGCAACCAGCCCCAGCCCCCTGTTCTGTGCTCCAGCCCAGCTGTAGCCCTAGCCCTGCCTCCCACCCCTCCCCATTCCCTACCTGCTGCCCAGAGGGAGCTGGATGCTGGGGAAGCCTGCAGCAGCAACCCCGCCTGTGCTAGAGGGGCCAGCCCTTCTGCCTACAAGGGTGGGAATGAGGTATAATAGGATATGTAGGTGCCTCACTCCCACCCTCATAGGTGGAAGGGCTGGGCAGGGCACAATAAAAGCCTTCAACAACCTGAAGCATGGTAACAAAGAGGATAGAGCTATACTTTTCTCAATGTTGGCAGATGAAAGAACAAGAAGCAGTGGTCTGAAGTTCAGCACGGGAAGTTTAGGTTAGATATTGGGGGAAAACTTTCTCATTGGAAGGCTAGTAAAGCACCTGGAACAGGTTACCCAGAGAGGTTGTGGAATTTCCATTCTTGGAGATTTTTAAGTCCCAGGTAGACAAAGTCTAGTTGGGGCTGGTCCTGCTTTGAGCAGGTGGTTGGACTAGACGACCTCCTGAGGTCCCTTCCAACTCTAATTTTCAAAGATTGATTCTATGAATACCACTAGGTTAATGAACAAGTATCTGCTTTCGTGTTCTGCTGCATGCTCATCCACTAATTTTAGGGTTAAAAATAGTCCTTTGTAGGACTATGTCATAGTAGATGGTTAGGTTTGCTTTATCTTTTTTCTGGACATGTGTTCACATAACCCCCCCCCCCCCCCCCCAGCCAACATGATATTAATTGGCATCCTTTTTGACAACTTCATCAAAGGCCAAGAACTCAAATAAGCATTTTGGATCAATTCTACATTCTCACCCAAATTGCCAGAATTTGACCCATTTTTTGACCAAATTCTTATCCTAAAAACAGAATTGAAGCATATAGTGGCAAATTGCCCCTAATCTTATTCTATATGTTCTGAATTACATTTTGAAAAATAATGAATCTGGAACTTTTGTTATGTCATGAATTCAAATTATAGGGAAATGAGCTATTTGAACTTGTATTGCCAAACAGGCTTCAACCAGAGAGATTAAAAATGTATTTTAAAGTATAAACCCAGATACTAAGTGTTATATCATTGTTTATAGAAGTCTTTAACACTGGCAGTCAGGATGGGTATTAGCCTTACCAAAGAGAATTGTAGAGTATCAAGTTTCTGCATGTTACAGTGGTTGTAGAAAATTCCTGGATGTTACTATTGCAATCACAGCTGCTGAGTATGTCGGGGCCCAAGGGCCCTGGTCCCCCTTGGGAAAAGGGATGTCACCTGCAATGTGTAAAACTTTCCATATGTCCATCATTTTAGTGCCCCTCTCCTCCCCCCTCAGCAAAATATAAGTTGATGCCTATGATCACAATACAGACCTTTGTTTCCCAAAATGCTTCTGTTTATTAGGTAAGTAGATACACAGCTTCTTACTTGAGCCACTCATAGTTGTAAAGGCACAACAATAGTATGTTTCAGCTTTTACCAGAGGGATTTTGGGTCTGGCACAGTCTCCAAAGTGGGTGAATTTAGCCCAGGAAGGAGTACTTACTAGGTGAAGTATCCCTCTCAAACAGTCTTTACTAGCAGGCTTCCATGCAGAGAGGATGGAGATGAGCTTTTTCTCTGTGGCGGTAGGGCTAGAAACAGTGGCCTCAAGTTGGAGTGGAGGAAACTTAGGTTGGAAATTTAGAGGAACTTTTTGACTATGAAGGTAGTTAAGCATTGGAACAGGCTACCTAGAGAAACTGTGGAATCTCCATCCTTGGAAGTTTTCAAGAGCAGGTTGAACAGACACTTTACTGAGATGGTTTAGTCAGGGATGATCCTACTTTGAACAATGATCTTATGAGGTCCCTTCTAGCCCTATTTCCCTATCATCCTATGATCCCTGTCCTGTGTACAATGGATTGCAGAATGGCCCCAGTTTTCAGCATAAAGTGTAAACATCTTTATACTAGCACATTTTAATAGGTGTAGCATATTGTAATGAATGATGACATGAAAACATATATTTTTAAACCTCTAACTTCTAATATTCTAAAATAACACCACCTTTTGATTAGAACAAGATGCTCATAGTGCTTTTCAAGGCTGATTGGTAAATTCTCCCCCAAATTTACATTACTCAAATTTCAGAAAATTTAAACATATTTGAGTACTTTCTCAAGGACTTATTTCCTACTGTGGGTGAAGGTGAGTGCTGAGAGTCATGTTTCCTCAGTCTCAATTTCTAAAACTGAGTAAAACTGTAACTTGTGGCAATTTCACTTTGCATTATACTTTAAACACCCCATCTGTAACATGGGAATAACAAGTTCCCTACTTTAAGGAAGTAAACTCAGGCATAATTAATATTTGTAAAGTGCTTTTAGATCTTTAGCTGAAAGGATATAAGTTGGCAAGTAAAATTTGTGTAATATAATTTAAAGTACATTGTGTTATTCCTCCAGGAGGAAAAAAGAAAGAAAACTGGCAGATATAGTTGCATTTTATTTATACAGCTGAGATGATGAAATTTCATTTCAAAACAGTAAGCATCAAATGCACAAAGATCCATTTGCAGCTGCTTTAATATTAATTCAGAAGCTGAATCTAATCCTTTTATAAAATATAATTGTGTGGTTTCTGAAATGGAACTAAGTGCCAATTTTCTTAATGCAGTTAGCACCATGCTTGATATTATAATAATGCTGATTTATACTCTCCTCGTGTTCTTTTATGTTATTGCTGAGCATGGAAAGAAATAATCTCTGCAGCAGTATTTGGTGTAACTGAAGATGAATATAAACACAAACATATTCACAGGTGTTGGAAGATGCTTCTTCTGAATGTGGTGGTTTGATCCGTAAGTGCCAAGAACCCTTCATGGCAGATGGGTGGAGTGTGCAATTCAACTCCATCTACAGACAGTTACAAAATAAGGGTAAGTTTTTTTTAAAGAGCTAGGTGGATGTTAATCAATCCACTTCCATTCAAATCAATAGGAGCAATATTGCTAGAACTGAGGGGGAGAGATTTTCAGTTCTAACTAGACTGTGGACTTGTGTGGATTGGGCCAAATTCATCTTTGGTGGAATGCTATTACCTGGGCTAGACTTGGCCACAAAATGGCAAAAGACTATTATGAGGAACTAGTTAGCTTTTATGTTGACCAGTTTATAAACATCAGCCAGGCCTTCAAATGTAGGGAAGCCCACATTACTAACTGAGAGAAATGATCAGTACATAAATCAACTTTCCCCCAAGAGCAAATATTACACGTGTCAGTAATGGAGGGACTGTGGGACTCTGGACCACCACTAGGTGAGTCACGGAGTATAAAGTAGAAGTATAAAATGCATTTAAACAATTAAAATGAAAAGGAAGTATGTCACTTCCAAATTAATCCAATTATCAGGTAGATTAAATCATATCCAATGAACTGGTAATTCCTTATGCTCTCTGTTTAATAGGATGGGAAATAGAAATCTTATTTAGCTATCAGACCCCCAAATACCAAGGCATGATCTGTCTCAGTGCCAACAGATCTATTTAATTTTCAGTCAGATAGCTAGTAGAGGAAAGGACATGTCACTCCTGTGTATAGCTAATACCTGAGATGACAGCTTTGATGCCAGTTAAGGTAGCCTTCATAACTTACTTGTGTTTAGGTGATAGCCAGTTTCTTCTTACACATTTCATTAATACAACTCAAGATCTGTAGGACCACAGTGATCATATATATTCTGTCCTCTGCATAACATATATGATGGAACTTCCTTGTATAGTTTGTTTTTGAAGTGGAAATACCACCTAATCTTCATTTGGACATTTTCTGTGGGAATTGCTAAATTAGGCATAGCCCTTGGTAAATTGTTTCAATGGCTAGTTCTTCCCACAGTTAAAAAAATAAAGCCATATTCCTCATACTAATTTGCCTTACTTCAGCTTTTAGTCATCATATCTTCTTATATCTATTTCTTATACATTGAGGAACCCTTTATACTAGGTACTGAAGTATTGTAAATGCATTACGATTGGATTACCCCTTAACTTTCTCTTTGTTATGTGATTAAGCTTCTTGAGGCTTTCACTGTAAGAAATATTTTCCATTCCCTTATCCATTCATGTGGCTCTCTTCTGAACCCTCTCCCGCACACTTTTTGATAATTGTGGTATTGGAAGTGAACATGATATTCGTTAGTGTGGTAACCAGTGCCCTATTCATGTGTCCAAAGATTTTGGCCACTAGATTTCATTAGCAGTTGATGTTTCCACTATAATGTAGTCCACAGGGTGGGCTAGGGAGGGGACTGTCCCCCCAGGCCAGGGAGCACCCCTGGGGCTAACCCTTGGGGAGTAGGCTCCGGTGGCACCGGATCCCCCCAGCGAGGGAGTGTAGGGGGTGGAACCGCCGGCAGGCACTTCCGGGTAGACTGGGGCGCCTGATTGGCTGTTGGGGCAGGGGTGGGAAATTCAAACTGCGGGCTTTAAAAGCCATGGCGTGACGTAGTTCCCAGCACTCGGGAACCAGCAGCGGGAAGGAGAGGATCCAGGCACACGTGTGTCTTGCACGCACGTGTGCCCCCTTACTAACTTGCTGACCGGAGGCGGAGGCAGCAGCAGCAGAGGAATCAGCAGCGGGGGCAGCAGCAGCTGATCCCCCGAAGGTAAGTGGGGCGGAGGGACCTGGCACAGCTGAGCCGGATCCAGAGGGGAAGCCCCCCGGGTCCCATATAGCTGAGCCGGTAGGGAGCCGCGCTCCCGAGCCACGCGGTGCAAACAGAGTTTGCGCAGGCGTTCGCGCCGGGGGACAAGCAGGAAGGGCAAGGAGAGAGACTCCTGTAGGGGTAGGGCGTAGACACCACACAGATCTACAAACAGCAGCTTATAGAATGGTGTCGACGAGGAGTGCTGCTAGGGCCTCTGCCCAGGGGGCCAAGCCTACCCGGGGCTGGTCTGAGGCCTCCACCCAGACCGAGCCCATGGGGGAGCTGATGTCCCCCTACCTCCTGGCCTGTGGGGGATCCCCAGCAGGGTCAGGGGGGCAGAGATTGGGGGCCCCCACACCTGTCCAGCAGGAGCCCGTCTTAGGGCTCTGGAGGCGCAGGTGAGGGAGCTCCGGGAGGAGGCTAGCAGGCTGAGGGGGATCAGGGGGGCGGAGGATGAAATTGACGGCTATTTCTTTTCGCTGCAGGACCAGGCACCTAAGAAAGAAGCATCCCAGGGAATGCCCTCCACAGCAGAGTGGCAGACGGTAACATCCAGGACCAGAGCAGCTCGCAGCGAACCGGTACCAGTTCCAGCAGTCCAACTGGAGAACAGGTACGTGGCCCTGGCGACCCTGCAGGAGATGGAAGAAGAGGAGGAAACCTTTGGGCAGGAAGCAACACCACATTCTCCGCACTCCGAACAGGTCAAGAGATCCACGTGGACCCAGAGGAGGAGGCGATGAGTGCTCGTCATAGGCGACTCTATCCTAAGAGGTACGGAAGGGCCCCTCTGTCGCTAGGACCCCTCAACATGAGAAGTCTACTGCCTGCCTGGAGCAAAGATTCGGGACATGACGGAAGTAATCCAGGCCAGGATTAAGCCCACTGATTACTACCCCATGGTCCGAGTCCGTGTGGGTACTAATGATGCGGCCAGGAGAACACCCGATCACCTGATGACAGACTACAGTGCTCTGGGCAGCGTGCTGAGGGAGTTTGGTATACAGGTGGTATTCTCTTCTATCCTACCAGTGAACGGACGTGGAAGACAGCATGAGAACTGCATTAGAGAGACCAACTGGCGGCTTCGGCAGTGGTGTCTCAAGGCAGGCTTCGGCTTCCTGGACAACGACCCGCACATCACGACGAGGGACATGCTCAGTTGGGATGGGCTTCACCTGTCCCCCAAAGGTAAGCGTGTGTTTTCTTTTAGGTTGGCGGATCTCCTCTAGAGGGCTTTAAACTAGGCTCGTTGGGGGGAGGGGAAGATGAGGGTGGGGGAAGCTGTGGACCACCAAACCATATGGCATCCACAAGGACAGCCCAGCCTGAAGAAGGAGAACATTGGGAACCTGCAAGCCATGGGGTGGCCAGCAGTATAGCACAGGTAAGCAATAAGCAGGTAAGAAATAAGGGGCCCCTTGGGATTCGGAGCTGGGGGGCAGCAAAGGCACCAGTCACAGGGCTCAAGTGCCTATATACTAATGCTAGGAGCATGGGGAACAAGCAGGATGAACTAGTGCTCCTGCTTGCAGAAAACACCTATGACCTAGTAGGGCTAACAGAAACCTGGTGGGATTCGTCCCACGACTAGGCGGTACATATTGAGGGTTATAGGCTGTACAGAAAGGACAGGGTGAGGAAGAAAGGGGGAGGGGTTGTGCTCTATGTCAATGAGCAATATACATCAACTCTCATCAAGACGGAATCAAAGGATGAAGTAGAAGGATTGTGGGTTAGGTTACGTGGGGGGCAAGGAGAATGGGATTTGGTGGTAGGGGTTTGCTACAGACCCCCACACCAAGGGGAGGAGCTAGATTTGGGGCTCCTGAGGTCTCCGAGAGCTGCCATAAAAGCTAAGGAGGCGGTAGTCATGGGGGACCTAAACTACCCAGACATCTGCTGGGAGACGCAGACAGCAAAGTCCTACCGTTCATGCAGGTTTCTAACCTGTGTACAGGACCTCAACCTGACACAGGAGGTACACGGTCCCACTAGGGGGAATGCCTTACTGGATCTGGTATTGGCAACGGGGGATGACGTGGTAGGGGACCTACAGATCGGTAGCCATCTGGGGGACAGTGATCACCTAATAATAGAATTCTTCATAAGACATCGAGTGGGTAAGGTAACTAGTAGGGTGAAAGTGCTAGACTTTAGGAAAGCTGATTTCAATGAACTCAGGTGATTAGTCAAGGACGCACTGCAGAGTAGGAGTTTTGAAGTGACGGGAGCCCAAGAAGGGTGGCTGTGCCTTAAGGAAATGATCCTTCAGGCACAAAGGGAGACCATCCCAATGCGAGGAAAAAGAGGGAAAGGGGCCAGGAGGCTTCCTTGGCTGACCAGAGAAATCCAGGACAGCCTACGGGCCAAGAGGGGAGCACATATAAAGTGGAAACAGGGAGAGATCACCAAAGAGGAGTATACCTCCTCTGCTCGTGCTTGTAGGGAGGCAGTTAGATGGACCAAAGCTACCATGGAGCTGAGGATGGCATCCCAAGTAAAGGACAACAAGAAATTGTTTTTTAGATATATAGGGAGTAAAAGGAAGGCCCAGGGAAGAATAGGACCCCTACTCAATGGGCAGAAGCAATTGGTGACGGACAGGGGGGACAAGGCTGAACTCCTCAACGAGTTCCTTGCCTCAGTGTTCCTAAGCGAGGGGCAAGACAAGTCTCTCACTGGGATTGTAGAGAGGCAGCAGCAGGGTGCCAGACTACCATGCGTAGACCCTGAGATGGTGCAGAGTCACTTGGAAGAACTGGATAAGTTTAAGTCAGCAGGCCCGGATGAGCTCCATCCGAGGGTACTGAAGGCACTGGCTGACGTCATTGCACAGCCACTGGCGGGAATATTTGAACACTCGTGGCGAACAGGCCAGGTCCCGGAGGACCAGAAAAGGACCAACGTGGTCCCCATTTTCAAAAAGGGGAGGAAGGAGGACCCGGGCAACTATAGGCCAGTCAGTCTCACCTCCATCCTTGGCAAAGTCTTTGAAAAAATGATCAAGGCTCACATTTGCAAGAGCCCAGCAGGAAAAATGCTGAGGGGAAACCAGCACGGGTTCATAGCAGGTAGATCATGCCTGACTAATCTAGTCTCTTTTTATGACCAGGTTACAAAATGCCTGGACACAGGAGTGGGGTTGGATGTCGTATACTTAGACTTCAGGAAGGCCTTTGATATGGTATCCCACCCCATACTGGTGAACAAGTTAAGAGGCTGTGACTTGGATGACCACACAGTCTGGTGGGTGGCGAATTGGCTAGAGGGTCACACCCAGAGAGTCGTGGTGGATGGGTCAGTTTCGACCTGGAAGGGTGTGGGCAGTGGGGTCCCGCAGGGCTCGGTCCTTGGACCGATACTCTTTAATATCTTCATCAGTGACTTGAACAAGGTAGTGAAGCGTACTCTGTCCAAGTTTGCGGATGACACAAGGCTATGGGGAGAAGTGGACATGCCGGAGGGCAGGGAACAGCTGCAAACAGACCTGGACAGGTTGGACAAGTGGGCAGAAAACAATAGAATGCAGTTCAACAAGGAGAAATGCAAAGTGCTGCACCTGGGGAGGAAAAATCCCTACTGCCTAGGAAATGAGCTGCTGGGTGGCACTGAAGTGGAAAGGAATCTTGGAGTCCTAGTGGACTCCAAGATGAACATGAGTCGGCAGTGTGACGAAGCCATCAGAAAAGCTAATGGCACTTTATCGTGCATCAGCAGATGCATGATGAATAGATCCAAGGAGGTGATACTTCCCCTCTATCGGGCGCTGGTCAGACCGCAGTTGGAGTACTGCATGCAATTCTGGGCACCGCACTTCAAGAGGGATGCGGATAACCTGGAGAGGGTCCAGAGAAGGGCCACTCGTATGGTTAAGGGCTTGCAGACCAAGCCCTACGAGGAGAGACTAGAGAACCTGGACCTTTTCAGCCTCTGCAAGAGAAGGTTGAGAGGCGACCTTGTGGCTGCCTATAAGTTCATCACGGGGGCACAGAAGGGAATTGGTGAGGTTTTACTCACGAAGGCACCCCCGGGGGTTACAAGAAATAATGGCCACAAGCTAGCAGAGAGCAGATTTAAACTAGGCATTAGGAAGAACTTCTTCACAGTTCGAGTGGCCAAGTTCTGGAACGGGCTCCCAAGGGAGGTGGTGCTCTCCCCTACCCTGGGGGTCTTCAAGAGGAGGTTAGATAAGCATCTAGCTGGGGTCATCTAGACCCAGCACTCTTTCCTGCCTATGCAGGGGGTCGGACTCGATGGTCTATTGAGGTCCCTTCCGATCCTAACATCTATGAATCTATAACCCCTAGTTATTTTCAGGATCAGCACTGCCCAAGCTAGAGTTGTTCATCTTGAAGTTTGCATTCTGTTTTGTTAGATGTATTTGTTGATATTTGGTTGTATTAAAATGCACATCATTGGCAAGCATTCAGCTTATGAAGTGATTCAGACTAAACTGAGTGAACTGTTATCTTCATTATTTACCACTCTCTAAACTTTGTCAATGATGAAATTATATTTTATTTTTAATATTTATATGTTATAGTTTCTTTCATAAAATGGTATGTAACTTGGGGCCAAGAATCTATCCCTCTGAGATCCCCCACCTAGAAACATACCCAATCTATGATGGTTTCCTACTTACAATTGCATTTTGTGGCCTACTGGTTGGCAAGTTATTGATTGATGTACTGTGTGATCCATTTTGACCAAGGCTGATTTTTGTATCCATCTAGTTTAGTGCACATTAATTTTATAGCTGTTTTTACTTCTCCTCTAAACCGTTTTGTTTGTTTTCATATCTTGGTAACTTTCTGTTCTGGTTATAAGATTGTGGCTTTTTATTGATATAGTGAAATGTAAAATTTCCCCAATTTTAGTAGTATTTTTGTTTTAGATTCTTCAATTGACTTGGCTCAAAATTGTTTTCAGATTTGTGAAACTTGCCCATTTATATCAACAAGACATTTAATGACATATATATGTATATATAACTATATATAATGACATATATATATTAGGCCTGTGCAAATATGGAACCATTTAATTTGGATTCAGCTGATTTGGAGGCCAGTGATTTGATTTGGATTGCTTTTCTGAATCGGCTTCAGAAGATTTGACGCCCATTTGGAGAGATTCAGAGATTCGGCTATAGAGTATAATGGGGAATCAATGAACTATCTATACCTTTGTCATTTTTTGGTCAATATGGATGAAGCTTGCTGGGATGGTAGCCCCTGCTGAGTCCACAAAGTCTAATAAGTTTCAAGGAGGTGGGTACAGGGGGTTCTGGGAACCTGCACCTCAAGCTGCTGACCAGCAGAACTCGTGACATAGGTGACACTCTGTGTGTGTGTGTGTGTGTGTGTGTGTGTGTGTGTTTAGGCACAGGGGGGTGAAAACTGCAGGCCTGCTAGGCCCTGTTGTGGCCACAAAGCCTGCCAGCTGTCAAGGGGATAGGTGCAGGAGGATTCTGGGTGCTGGGGTCCTGCACCTCTGGCTGCTGACAGGCAAATCTTGTGACATGGGTGCTTGTGCAACTGACTGTGTCTGTCTTAGGACATAGGGGGGGTGAAAACTGCAGGCTGATAGGCCCTGCTGTGGCCACAAAGCCTGCCAGCTGTCAAGGGGATAAGTACAGGGGGGTTCTGGGGCCCTGTACCTCTGGCTGCAGATAGGCAAAATTAGTGACATGGGTGGGTGACACTGTGTGTGTGTGTGTGTGTGTGTGTGTGTGTGTGTGTGTGTGTGTGTGTGTGAAGGTGTGCCCTTCCTGGTGCTGGGGTCCTGCACAACCCAGTAGTGTGCCCCAGTGAGGTCTCCACCTCCCCTACAGCCTCAGTTCAGTCCACCACTTTACATGACAACAGGCAAAATAACTTAGTGACTCAGCACCAGTAGCACTAGCAGCATCTCAGGGAGCCAAACTGTCAGCCCTTCTTTCCTCTCAAGTAGGAGCAGCTGTGTGTCTGTTAGGTGCGCCCTCACACTGTGACTCTGTGTGTGTGTGTGTGTGTGTGTGTGTGTGTGTGTGTGTGTGTGTATTTGTGTTCAGGTGCACCCTTCCTGGTGCTGGGGCCTCTGCACAACATGGCAGTGTGCCCAAGTGAGGTCTCCTCCGCCCCTACAGCCTCACTCTGGTCTGCCACTTTACATGGCAACAGGTAAGACAATTTGGTGTCTTTTTAGTAGGGCAACTGTATAGGTAGAGAAATGTATTTTAGCAAGCTTTGGGATTGAAAAACCCAAAAGGGGGGAGGAATGTAGCAGCGCAGGTAAAAGTGCAGAGGTACCTGGGGAGTCAGATGTCCAGCAGGTTGTAGTGTGTAAGAATTCCATTGTCTATATTGAGTCCATGAATTTCTGTACCTACTACTAGGAGGCTTCTGAAGTGCAGTTCATAGGCCCGGCTCTAAAAAGTGGTTTCAAAATTTAAACAAGCACCTAACCTTATCACCAGAACTGAAGCCAACTTCCTACAGCTCAAAACACAAAACCTGCCAACTATCTCCAGTACCCCCACAAACTGCACATCAGAATCTATCGAAGACGACAAAACCCAACTACCTGTGGGGGCACGTTCCTCACATCCCCCTTTCTCCCCCCCACCATCCCAGCCTGTCCCTCACCCTCTGACACCTCCATTTCCATTTTTAGTGACTGGCTTTCTTGCCTGCATTGTATCTGCAGCTTTTCCCCACTGCTCCAGGGTGGCCTGTCTCTGCTTTGGGAGGGACGGGGATTTCCCTTTGGGCATGCTTGCACTGGTGCCAGGCTGAGAAGGAGGGGTGCTGCCTCCTGAGATGCAGCAGCATTGCTGTGGTAGTGAAGTGTTTCACCTCCTTGCCCTGGCTGATCTGCCTTCAACAGATAGCAAACCTGGAATCATCTGCCAGCTCAAAATGATCCCATACTATGCTACTCCCCCACTTCTGGGTTGAGGGTGGGGATCCTGCCTTATCCCCCTCCTCAGCAGGCTGAGGCACAACAGGAGGAGGAGCTGCCTCAGCTGAGCCACTTGCCTGAGCCTCCACAACCTCCTCCGAGGTGCTGCTTTCTGGAGAAGCAGACCTGGGTCTAGGGGAACTTTGAGGGGTGTGGAGCACAAACTCTGATTCTTCCTCAGTCCCCAGAATTGCTTGAGCCAGGGCACTTAGGTCCCCTGGTCCCAGCTCCAACTCCTCCTCTGACAGTGGGAGGCTCATGCTGGGAGATGACATTGGGGTAGAGGAGACAGTCATTCTGCTGCTGGTGCCTATTTCTGGCGTTAGGGAAGGTGGTGTAGGTGCTGCTCAGGTACTGCTCCCACCTCCTTGCTTCCACTGGTAGCAGAAGCCTCATGGCTGCTTGGGAAGAGGATGCATCTATGTTTGGGGGTGGGGGAGGGGACTTGCAGCTCTAGCTCTCCCCTCTCCCTCCCCTTCCAGAAGACCTGGCACCTGCCTTTCCAGCACGCTTCATATTAATCTTTCCTGTGATGCAAAAGGTGTGTGACTGTATGTGTCTGGGTTCTTCTTTTTTTCTGGGTTGTGTGATGTGCAATTAGTATCCTTTGTGATTATTTATTGTAAGTTATAACTAATTTGTGTGTTGTTCTTCTGTGATGTGTGTGAGACTGACTTTTCTTTTTCTTTTTCTTTTTCTTTTTCTTCTAAGACTCTGAGTTCTGTGTTGTGTGTGTAAATCTGAATCTCTATCTGACTTCTGCTGTGTTGTCTTTACTCTGTATGTAACCTAACTATAATATTAAAAACTAATAACTACTATATATAATCTCTGAATCTCTTTTTCTATGAATATCTGACTTTTTTTATGATGTGTGTGTGTAATGTGTGCTTCCCTGCACAGTGATGGATCACACTGCCAAGGAAAACACTGAGCTTTCTCTTTCAGAAGTATTGGGGGAAAAAACCATAACAAATATAAATTGAAATAAATGAATTGGAAGTAGAGAGATGCTAAACTAAGCTAATCTAATCTATATCCTATCCAATCCTTTCTAACAGCAAAAAGTAGCAGGCCATTGACTTGGAAGCCAGCCAGTAGCCACAGTACCTTTGAGATGCTGTTGCTTAGGCAGAAACAGCTCAGAAAAGGGACAAAAAAGCCTGCAGACAGAGGCTTTTATGCTGTTTCTATGTCCCTCCCCCAAACACTGTGATTGGAAGGGACTCAGGGAGAAATCACACTCACTGGCCAGCTAAAGATATTGGTCCTTCCTTCACTGCTCCCCCTTCCCCACTTGCTCCCCCTCCCTCTTCTAAGTTTCTGTTTCACCTCAAAGATTGCCTTCTGAATCACCAAATCTTTTCTTTTAAAGTTTAAAGCTTTGGGTGATTTGATTCAGATTTGGGGATTTGGCCTCCAAATTGGGCTGAATCTTCTCCGAATCAAATTGCGAACTGAAGCTTTGCACAGCCCTAATATATATAATATTAGGGCTCAACTCCTCTTTTTCTGTCAAGATGAAGCCTAATGGAGAATTGCCTTGATTGCAATGTAATACTTTCTGCCTTAGGAAACTGTCTTTCAATATTTGTAATAAATTTCAAGAGTAATTTAATATTGACAACAAAGGTTTCTATCACGTGTCACCCAGATGGAAGTCCTTCCTAGATCCTACCTATTAAAAGAGAGAGAGAGTCCAACATCCTGCTTAATAATGTAATTTGGTCGTCTATTACAGACTTAATTAAAACCCAATATTGTGCTTAATCTGCTAGGGCACTGACCACAGGCATTCGAGATAATTTATTCCTAAACTGCCGGTACCTTGAAAACAGATGTCATTTTTTTTAAAGATATCCCTATTCAATTGTTGCTAAATAGGTTATAATCAGTGTTTTTAACATTCTAGTCATGTAGGTCTTCACATCAGGCTTTAGTACTTCAGAAATAAGTCAACTTTATGTTCATGAGCAAGCAATTCTAAGTTCTCTTATTTTATTACCCAGGCACTTTGAATTGGTGTATTGGCAATGAAAGGATTTCCTCTCCATATCCTTTGGTGTCTTAATTAATTTTGTTCTAAACCTATTGATTTTGTGATAAGTGAAGGGTTTTTTGAATATGCTCCTTTCACCCATGTTTTTCCTTGTTAATTTAATGCCTTCCTGACTAGGCTAATGAATCTGTCTCCTAATACAGGGGTGAGAAATGTTTTCTGGTAGGGGGCTAGAACAACCCAGCTCCTGTTGGAGTCTGGTGGGCACTAGGACCTGGCCACTGCTGCTTATGATCATCACCCAGCCCCGCCTCCCCTCCACTGGAGCCCAGGTACCAGACCTTGACATGATGCTGGTAGAGCTTCTCTTCTGCCAGAAGCTTGGGCCCTGGACTCCTTCTGCAGTGCCTCTAAGACTCTACTGGCCTTGGACTCTACTGCAGTGCAGGGAAAGCCCCCCTGCTGTTGAATGAGACCAAAGCCACAGCTCTGTGCACCAAATCCAAAGGCTTTGCAGGCTGTAGGTTGCCAACCCCTGCCTTAGACTGGTTCCTCTTCCCCAAATTGTACAGTCCCCTATCTTTGTGGAAGGTAAACTTATACTCCTTTAAACCAAAGTTTTTGACCTGGTACCACTTACATAGTCAGCTGTTCACTTTCAGAATTTTTTTCTGTCTTCATAGAGGTTTTGCATTTGTAGAAGGTGCCTGAAGGAGTTATTAGATTAGCTAGTCTGTATGATAAAGGCCGTTATGCTTCAGCTGGATATTTCTTGATTAATCCCATAGATTCTGCCCATACTAAACATTTCAGTCTAGAGGAGACACGGGCAGAGAACAAAAGAGAGCAAGGGCCAGCAGCACCCAAGGCCTCTGACATATCAGGAGATTGTTTAGGTCAGAGATGCCCACAAGGAACCATATCCCATGCTGCAAAGGAAAGCAAAAAGATGCAGATATGTCTCCAAGGGTGGGAGGCAGAGACTAACCTGCTCAGCTTTATGATAAAGGGATTCCAGGGGAAGAGGATTCCTTCTGGTCTCATGGAATAGCAGTTGCATCTTTTCAGTGTTGGGGAATGACACTTGTCTTTACCTGTTTTTAACCTAGTATCTGATCTCCTTTAATACTAGCTCAGGGTAGAGATAAGAACAACAAGAAGGGATTTTTCAAGTATAGACTTGGCTACCAGGAGAACTGAAAATAGAATCAGTGAAAACTGTATTTTGTAAATTCCATTGAATACTTGAAGAGTGAAAATGTCCTACATGTGTTTAGGGTGGCCATCATAGAGGACATTCTGGTTTTCTGCTACTCTGTCTTCTGTTGATACACAACCCAACACCTTTTTGTCCTCTATTTCTTCTTCAAGCTCCTTAATGACACCCTGTTAAATCCTAAAACCATTACCTACTTTTCACTTGTTCAAGCAAATTTCAGCTGGTGTGAGGCACTTGCTGACTAGAAGACTGAATAATGACTGAATGAAGAATTCAGAATTTGGCCCATTGAATGTAAACCCTCATACTTCAATAGTCTATGTTAATATATACATTACTTTTGATGCATGTATAAATTTTCTGTGTATGCCATCTGCTGGGCTCTGTTCAGAATACAGTAACAACTCTTAAATCTTTTCCATTTCTCTTCTTACCTAAATAAGATTGCTAATTTCTCTTTACTTAGAAATGCAAATGTATGAATAATGCAATGTTACCTCATGTTATGAAAGCACTAATTGGAAATAGCAACTGCAATACACAATTTATCATTTTCGTATTTAAATTTTAATTCCTGCACTTTTTTTTTTTAAATGCATTGATTCTTCTAAGGTTGTATCTGCATGGCACAATTTAATACTTTATGGAGATACCTCAGCTAGCTTTGGAAGTTCTAGCTGGGGTGCTAGAAGCAGACCAGCTGCATTAATGCAACACTTTGTATCTAATTTATAAAAGCATTGTTCAGCTTCAGAGTGGGATCACAAAGAAAAACAAACATTTTAAAACTTTTTGTTTACATATACCAGTTTTATTTGATGATCATTACATTTTCTAAAACTATACTTGAATGCAAGGCCTGTTCATCTGCAACGCTGCCAACTTGTTAAACCCTGCTATCAGTTTCAATCTAGGTTAATAGATTTAACACTAGTGCAATAGTCACTGCACATTAGTTCGCCTGATTTCATTCTAAAAGTCACATAACTTTTCACAATAGCTGATGATGAAAAATCATTTAAATACACAGTAAAACTATGGTACAATAGCACATATGTATCTAAATTAAGTAACCTATTTACATCCATACTTCCAATTTTGAAAAGTTTCACCTTTCTTGGAGGTCCTGCAAATATAGGAAAATATGTGGAAAAGCAAAATGGGCAAAATCCTGACAATATTTGTACATAAAAGGGCCTATTTGTATCAAGGGTTGGCATGGCCAAGGTTTTGAAAGTTTGGAACTCAGAATAGGCAAAGCACATAGGACAAGTATAGTTGAAAATATTTATGTAAAATGGATTTACAAATCTGTTAACAACAAATAAAAAAAAAAGGAACGCTTTTCATTTCTTCAATACAATAACATTGTCGTTGTCATTTCTGAATTCCAGGCTATAGATTTTACAGTAAACATTATTGAAAGATTACAGTTATGTATATTCTCCAGTTAACTATATGTTGTCATGTGATTCTTTCTTACTATGACAGCAAAATGAAATATAGTACATTAATTCCATTCTTGAGGAAAGCTTTATTAATGGGAGAATTATAATTTTGAAATGGAAAATTAGAGCTAAAGTACCTCAAGAAAAGTAAAATAGATTTTCCTTTTCTGCAGACTAAGCAGAAAGTACATACTGGACGTGAATATGTAGTATTGTCTTGAAAAAAATAGACACAAAATGACTCAACAGTTTTTTTAACCAATAAAATAGGTAGAAACTGAAATACTATATTATATTTGAAAGAACTGGTCAAATCAAGGGGTTATTGACAGAAAATCAAGACCATTAAATGGGCAAGTTAAAAGAGGCACAAACAGAGCAAAGCCTTTCCTTATAATTGCTTAATCTTCACTCTATGTCCAGAAGGTTGTCTAATACCACTTCCATCTATATAGTTGGTTCAATAAAAGATAGCACCAAAAAACCTTGCTTCTCACATACAGCCATGGAGGCAATGTAAGCTAGAAAAGAGGTAGAATGACTATGGTACTGGAAATCAGGATTTTCCTTGGTCTAATCCTGGGCCATAATGCAACTGAATTGTGTGTTATCACTGTCAACCTCTCTGGGCGCAGTTCTGAACTGGTCTACGCTGTAATCCAGAAACATGATTGCAACTTGTGTAGATGTACCCAGCCTGCTCTCAGGTGCTGATAGCTGTCTTGCTGTGGCAAAATGAGCTTTTTTTTCAATTGCTAAACCTCATTTTGGATTTTGGGTAAGTACTTGGCAGCTGAAGTTCAATCGAGCCCCCAGCTAAATTGCTACTATGATCTAAACTAGTCAGTTGAAAGCTACTCTAGGTATGTCTATGCATAATGCAATCACAAGTTTGAATTGCAGTGTAGACACGCACATAGGCCACACCAGAGTCACTGCATAAGACACTATTTCAAGTCCAGTGCTGACACTTCCATTGTCTTCAGTAAGGTCAGAACATCCCCTATAGGCCTGCTTCCCTATTGGATGTGAATGCTGCTCCTTACTTTCCTCATGAAGTTAATTTGAAAATTAGTAAAGCACTTGAAAATAGTATTATTTTAAGCAGATGAATTCTAAGATAACTTTGTCTTTCATCACTTTATCTGTTTATACAGTGTTTTATGTTTAGCTTAGCACTCATAATTTAACTCCATATGTTTGTGAGGCTATGTGGATTATTTTTTTCTATATTGATTTTCTTTCTACATTGATTTGTGCTTTTGTTTAACATTTTTGATCAGATATCAGTTTTTGTTTAGAAAACACTGCAGAGACGCATATTCTTTTCCTTGTTAAATGAGAAAAACAGTTTAATTGCCTTGGGGAACAAACCAACAGCATTTAAACTTGCAACCTTCCATTATAAAGTCAAGCATCCATTCACTCTACTAGTGGTAACAGAATGGTGATTTAAAAAAGGAAAAGGAATATATTAGTCCTTACAAAGCTGGAAATGAGATTACAAAGTTAAGCATTTATACTTTCTGTACCAGTCTTCATATGGATATCTTTAAAAATCAGATTTAATGTTTTATTGCCACATCAAGATGAAAAAGATTATAATTTCCCTACTTCTGACTGGCTATTTCTCCAAACTAGTCTATAATAAATGCTTTAGTTCATATAATGCAAGGGTCAAGAGATTTGTACAGAAACCCTAAAATATCTGCTTCAAATAGAAATATTAGAGAGATACTTTAGATCTTCTGTGATGTTCTACTAATAACTTATCTAGAATTACTGCAGAGAAGATCAGTGCATTAATGTTGTATTTAGTTTGCTTAATTTAGGGATCTGAAATGCTCATAAACACTCCATAATTGAAAAAATCTGTAACTCAGTCTAGGATGACATTTCTAATTTATGGGATCTGATTTTTTTTTCCTTGTACTTTTAGATAATTACTGGTAGTGAAATCAGTGCAGCAAGAAACCACCCTAACTCATTTAGTCATTCTACATTCTGTATATGGGATGCTCCAGTCAGGTAAGGAAAGGAAATCTTCCCCCCACTTCTTTTTGCAGCCACCACTATTGGTGCAGTTACTGGTATTACAAAACTCCTAAGGGGCCATGTCTATGCGAGATGCTGACTGTGTAGTAGCCTGATACTGATGCGCAGTCAGGGTCACAAACAAAGACATCTGTCAGTGCTACTGTGCAGTAATTCAGGTTACTGTGCAGTCATTTAGTACTTGTATACTTGTACACTTATACAAGTACTAAATGACTGTGCAGTAAAGTTTGCGCAGTCAGCATTTTGTGTAGATGTGGCCAGTGTGTAGGAGCACAAATCCCACTGAGGGCTCATAGGACTTGCCCAATTAAGTCATTTCAGTGCTTTATAAAATAAGATCTTCTTTCTATAAGTCTACAGTGAAACATTTTCCTGGTCTTTTGATTTAATAAAAAAACAGTGTTACCAAACAGGTTTCCGTAGTTGCCCAATTATACATAATTGGTACACAGAATGATTGTACTGGGGCTGAAGTTCATTCTGGTATAATACTACTTGGAATATCACACTAGTCATAAAGAAAGCTTTAGAGCGAACTTAACTAGTGATAAATCATGCATTTAATTAAATTAAAAATGTGATCCTAGAAATCTCTTACCATCACCTTTCTGAGAAAATCACTTTCTTTACTCAATAAGGGCCTAAAATATTCCGCTTCTCCCTTTCCTTGATTGTCAGTCACAGCAGGAATGGTTTCATCACATAAATGTGGAATACACACTGACTTGTTTTCATTGTTATCCCTGATTATCTCATTTTAATATACAAAACCTTGTCAGAACTGTGCGCAGGAACAGCAAACTGCAGGGTGTTTTCCCTGTAAAAGGACTCCAGCCAGGCAAGATCCTTATTGCAGCAGCAGGAGAAAAACTATTGTGGATCTCACTTTATTGTTCTCCCAAGCAACACAAAACAGGATTTAAACATCTGTTTGTTTTAGCTACAGAGTGGTGTACTTCGGTTACCCAAGAGTTTATGGCTTAACTGGTCTCTGAGGAAGGGGCTAAATAAAAAACCTTTCTCTGATGGATTGTTTGGCCTTTATAAAGACATTTAATTCCAGGAGCTCATCCCCCCTGGGTTATATAAGCGTTAAAAATAGAATTTACTTTTGCTGAAAAGGAAAAAATCTTTGTCGAACCAATGTTTCCCATTAAGCCACGAAGGTACGTCTTTTTTTTTTATTGTAGTAGTTCCTGACCCAGTTAACTCCATAATTTATAAATACTGGACTGAAAGGAGCTTGGAGTAACAGAATCACCAAAAGTGGGGAGGGAGGGGGACCTTAGGAGGTAGTCTAGTCCAATCCTCTGCTCAGGGTAGGTTTATCTCTATCAAAACCATCCTAGACAAGTGTTTGTCTGATCTGAGCACGTTTCATGTACAACTACCAGTCATAAAGCTTGAAACATCAAAAACAACCTTTAGCTTGCCACAGGTAAAGCAGGAGAAATAATGGCGCTACCACTGCAAGAACAGGAAGTAGTGTGTTGAAATACCCTCAAGAGATCCGTGGAAGAGGACCATACTCCTCTAGCTTAGCCATATTTGTTGCCATTCACATAGGTATCTTCTTAATAAACTGGATTTAGATCTACTTTAAAGTTACTCCTGAAGAAGGGTGCATCTAACAGTGAAAAATTCCCTTTTACATCTTTTTTTCCAAAAAACTGGTTACCCATTTAGGACTTTTCTGCCTGATGCAGAAAACTGGTGAGTAGTGAGACCTAGAGCCTCACACAGATGGGATGAATGAAGTCCATCTGACATCATCAAGATGTCCAACTTTTACATGATGATGCTTTCCCTGCAACAGGAAAACAAGGAGAGCTTCTCCTTCAGGCCTATTCTACAGGTTTTTAGCAGAGAAAGGGGAGCTGTAACTCACCTGGTTCCTCTTCCTCTGCCCCCTAGATCTAATGCTCTAATTCATCTTCTGAGTCACAAGTGGACATTAGTGATGCAAGGTGAAGATATTAGTGGTACCTCTGTGGCTGTGACTGGGATTAGAGCCTTCAGAATCTACTGTAGTTATCTCAAGCGCTATTACTTTTGGATACTTTCATAATTATTATAATCAGCCAGACATATCTACTATAATAATTTTTTGATAATAGGTGTTTAACAGACCAGAAGGCAAAATCTTGTAGAGGAAAACTAGACTTTTTAGCTTCTCTCTTAACAAACAGTGTTTTGGGTAATTTGGAGTCATCCTAAATACTTTACAAGAACTATAGATAAGTTAAGACAGTTTATACACTTATACTTTAAGTGAACATTGGTAATATTTTATTAAAATGGTTCTGAAGACAAGTTATTAGAGCTCTTATAACAGTCAACAACTGATGATGTCTCTTTGAGCTCTGCTAAAAGCATCCCCTCCACTATAGCAGAGAAAACCCTAACCCTTTGGTTTCCAAGTCTGCAGTCATGGACTTTGAGCTTGCAGTGTGAAAACAGCAGAGCCTAATCTCTTCAGAACGGTGTGTTTCTTAAAATAATTACAGTTTCTACATGTGACACTTCACCAACTGCACTTGAGTATATACTTGGAACTTGTTTGTCAGCTTTGAATAGTGACCAAACCTGGTTTAGCTCTTCAGGCAAAGTAGGTGATCACCTAAAGTGCTCATATATTAAGGGCAAGAATATGTTTAGTTTAATGAAATCATGACTTCCTTTAGGAAGGGTGGGCGTTTATCAGTTGGACTAGGGCAATGAGAGCCCTAGAACTGACACCACTTGTCATCTGTTACTAGTCACCCTGACACTTGCCTGTAATGCTTCTTGGTGTAAAAACCATCTCAAGTAAGGGCTGCCTTTCATTTGGATGCATGGATAAGTCATTGTTTTTCTGGATGTTGTTTAGGCCTCTTCCTTTCTGTGTGTGTACTCTGCACCGTCTCAGAAGTGTCACCAATATTGCTTTCATCATTACCATGGCAATAAACTTCCCTACACAGCCCCGAGGGCCAAATCCAAATGGCTGAAAATAGCGAGAAGGAACCTATGCAAAACAAGAGAGGAGAGTACAGTATTTAATGAAAATGGTTTATTTTGTGAAGCAACTGAAAATACCATTAAAACTTATATTACCGATGGAGAAACCTTGAGGATAGGTTCTTTCTGAATCAAGTAGCACAGTACCACACACAGGGGATTTCTCATTTATTTGCTTACCTGAACTCTTAAATTAATTAAATTAATTACAGAAACTTGCAGGAATAGGGTCCCCAGGTGACCACTTTACCTGCTAAATCATTATAGCAGTCAAGCAGGAAAGAATTTTGTCCCTGGATATCAACCTCACATGTCTGATTCACTACAGTGGTCTTGCACAGGGTATGAAACAAAGGGAGAATTTCACTTTTGACATCAACAACCTATAGCTTTTGAATAACTGAAATAAGGCTTGGTATGTTGTCCAGTTTCATTCATGAAACTATGTAGATTCTGCAACTGTTACTAGATTGGAACTAGCATGTCTAAGAATGAATTTGTCATATATTGGAATTAAGCCAATTTTAATTAACACCTCACAGGAAATCATTTTATAAACTTCTGAACAGTTTGCCATCTTATTCTCCAAACTGTGAAATATATGTTTCTCAAATCTGTACTAGACTTGGGGCCAGTCTGTTACTCCTCCTCATGTTGAATAATACCTTTTTCCACAAGCAGCCCCAACAAAATCAGTAAAACTACTCATTTGATAGAGGACTACTAAGCATGAGTAAGGAGAGTTGATTCTGGCTCTAAATATAAAATAGTAGTGCATAAAAGAAAGAGGAGTTTCCACACTGTCTTGACCTGATTTCCTAATTAACCCAATACTTTGGCAGTGGAGGTTTTATTATACAAATTAATTGGAAGTTTCCTTTTAGTTGTGGCATGGAGGAGAATGGCCTTTGTTCAAACATTTCAAATAAGTTGAGCTTATTTTGTGAGGGATTATAGGTAAATACAAGTGCTTATGAATCAGAGCAGTGCTGCAGCTGCCTTAGCACAATGGCAAAGGGCTGGCCTGGGAAACAATATTGTAACAGAGTCATCTTCTCAGAAATTAACTAATGGTCTGGGTTGCTATCCACTTAGAAGAATGTGTGGAAATTATTTCTGGTTATGTAATTATGGAGGAAGTATTTTTAGCAAGAAGTTGTGTTCAGGAAGCAATAGAGAAATCAACTATAATAAAAAGGGGTAAAATGCAAAGGAGAAGTACAGTTGAATGATGAATTTAATAAATGGAGACACGTTTCCTATTTGTGAATTTTCACCAATTTGTCATTTTTTTCTGAATTATTTCTGGGCTAAATATATAGTGGAGAATACATTTACTATGAATATTAGCAACTAGTATTAAAATATTACTCTTGTTTGGTTAGTTCTGATGTCATAGCTTACACAATACTGTTTATTCTGTAACTAGATGATCATAAATCTTAGAATCAAGTATAACTGCTCACATCTGGGAGTTCAAAATGCACTTTTGGCCAATATCCCCATGTGTTATCTTAACTGTTTCTTCAGAGTCTGTCAGTAAATATATTCACTAAAACATTCACTAAAATGAGCATGTGGTAAAGGAAAATTGATTTGTTTGAAATGAAAGGGGGAAGCCAGGTGAAAAAGAAGATACCCTGTCAGAGGGTCTTTGAACTGGCTCAGGGACTCAGAATTCTGCTTGGATCATCTAGGGGCTCCCGGTGTATCAGAGCCCTGCCTGGGTTTTTGTGGAATTCACAGAAATGACTTTTTTGATGAAACATTTTGATTTAAATTGTTTTGGCATTTTCCTATGAATAGCTTTAGTGGTGGAACATTTTCAACCAGCTTTAATTATAACTCATATAGACTGTGTAGTTGATTCAGGCACTTACACAGACAAAGAGAGAATCTAATGTGTGATTAGAAAGGTCTTGGTAAAAATCAGGAGACACATTATGATTTCTAAATAGAAAGTAACATTATATCCCATGAAACAAGACAGGAGACTTACACTCTTCTCAAAATTTTCAAGAGAAAACTCATCAGGCTTTGGAAAGAATTCAAGCTTATGCATTCGTCCAATGTTCAGAATAATGTTTGTCCCCTTTTTCACAGGATAGCCATCGATCACATCATCCTGTAGAGCCTTACGCATGATCAAGTCCACAACTGGCTGGTATCTCATGCTCTCATAAATAAAATTCTCCACAACCTTTAGGTTTGGCATGTCATCGCTCTGTACATCTCTGTCACCTTGAAAAATAAAAGCAGACAGGGAGAAATTGATTTCTGGGTTCTAATTATATGTAATTGCTACTAGAAATGTTACACTTGATATAAGACTCTATTTAGTCAAAATGTAGTCCATTTTTACAGTTCATGTCAATGAGATGTCTGAGTGTTCCTGTGGCTCTGTACTACTCATGTTACAGAATGCCTGACATATAATTTATTCATGTGGATACTAACCTGTTAATAATGTGAGCTGCCACAAATCTCCTCTCTGTTATGCATTGACCCTGCTTCCACTGAAGCCAAAGGTAAAGCTCCCTTGGAGGTAGGTGAAGCAGGACAAAGGCTTCATATTAAATATCTTTAGTATGCCATAGAGTTTTAAACCCCTGGTCTGATAGGAGGACTTGGGTCTGGCTGGAACAAAGTATTAGGACTGGGTCATAAATCTGTTGCCAACAACATATACCCACAGAAAAGGCAATCAATATTTCCACTGCTTTCCTCACTTAAAGATTGGTCTCAAAGACAAGAAAAGTATTAGGATCTGATTCAGTTTCCTTTGGAGTCTCTGGAGAGTCATTAATTGATGTAAATTGAAATTTGGATGTATACCTCCATTTCTGTCAGGAGTTCCTTCTGAACCAGATCCTCTTCGATCAGTCCACAAATGGATTTTACTTATTTTTAAAGGGCCCTTATGGCTGTAATACCTGAGCATAGGTGGTCCTTCCAGAAATCCTAGTGGATTTTATTTTACACCATACTCTGCTGTAGGCCTGTGCAAAGTGGCTAGTATTTGCTTTGGATATGGCCAATTTGGGGGACAGTGATTTGATTTAGGTGATTCGAATCACTGTCCCAAATTAATTCATCTGAATCTGATTTGGAGATTTGGCTGCGGCCAAATCAGCTGAACTTCCAAATCACACAGGCCCCATCCCCTGCCCACTCTCCCAGCCCTGGCAATGGCTGCCCAGCCTGCACCAGCTTCCGGCTCTTTGAAGAAAAAAAAAGCCCAAACTCACCAGGTGCTGCCAGGTGGGAGGAGAACCCTGCTGTCCCACACTGCATGGGGGGCTCTGCCATGAGCCCCTTGACCACCCCCCCCCCCAGCTCCCAGCCCTTTAAGAAAAAAAACAACCAAAAAAACCCCACCCTGGACTCACTGGTTTCTGCCTGGCAGGGTGCCAATCCCTGCTGCCCTCCCACTGCCCTGAGCTGTATGGGGGGCTCTTCCACGAGCCCCCAGAAGCCCCAAGGCTGCTGCAGGAGCTGGTAAGTTGGGGGGGGTTGTTTTTTTTTCTTAAAGGGCTGGAGCTGGGCTGGTGGGGCAGCCATGGGAGATCTGGGAGAGCAGGTCGGGGGTGGGGAGCTTGTGGCAGAGCCCCTCCATACAGCGTGGGGCAGTGGGGGGCAGCAGGGATCATCCCCCTGCCAAGCAGCAGCCAGTGAATAGGGGCTTTTTTTTATAGCACTGGGAGCTGGGGCTGGGCAGGGCAGCCATGGGGAGGGCTGGGGGAGCAGGCAGGTGATAGGGCCTGGTAAGGGTCCTCTCATGGTCCCCCCCCCTTCTCCCATCCTCTATTTACCAGCTCAGAGTCTGGGTTCAGGTCCCTGCTGCAGCAGGCGGGGACTGCCCGAATCACCAAAGCTCTCTGAATCTTTTCCAAATCAATTCAGAGAACTTCAAATCAACGCGGACCTTTTAATTGGTCCCCTGATTCGATTCAGATTTGGAGATTTGGCCACCAAATTGGGCCAGATCTCCTCCAAATTGAATCAGCACCTTAAGCTTCGCACAGCCCTACTCTTCTATGTTTTCAGTTCAGAGGCAGTGAATCTAGCTCAAATCTGAAAGTAGTCTGTGCTAAAATATATTAAAATATATTTATCTAATCGCTGAAATCTCTTTGGGTTATTTTCACTTTGTTCCACCACTTTCCTGTATCACTTTCACTGACTTGCAATGGGTTTGAGAACAGTTACTCTAATGGTCAAACCTAACTGGAGCAACAGTAACTAGATGTTTCTTTTGGTCAGTGTCTCACGTAAAGCAAATATTTTGTCATGTCTATATTGTATTTTCTGTTCTTTTCAAATGTGATGCCTGCAAAATTAGAAGCCATTTGGGAAAATCAGTAGTGTGTATGAAGTTATGCTATGGTCTACTTTGGCAAAACTTTAAGACTGATATGTTCTGGCATGTACAGGTTTCAGAGATATTTTGTAGTTGATAGCTGTGGGCTGAATTAGCATTAAACTGCAGCTGGCTGCTTTTAGATAGCCAAACATAGCTGGGAAAAGAGCCTTTTCAGTTGCATCTTAATGGGAATGTTGTTGCTCTTACATGACCCATGAGACTCAAACTCTGCAAGCTGATATAAAAATCCTTATTTTACTGGTTTTACTTGGGCTACATGGTCTTAGGTCAATAAAAAAAATAGTTGCACAAAAAGAGAGAGAGGAGAAATTTAGCTGGAGGAGTAGACAAATGAGAGGCAATGTTTTACTAAAGTTCTGAAATAAGGACAGCACTGAAAATAGTCTCAAAATTAATGCTTGTGCACTTTGTACAAGTGTTATAGAATGTGTGCTACTCTTATTTAGGCCCTGACACTTAAAAACAACATAACAACCCAAATTAAAGGGGTAAAAGTTTGGGGAGGTGGGTTATTTCCATTAATTTATTGCCTACAGATAGATAGAATTGCACAAGAGTGAATTTTATATTGTGCAGGCTGGGAAGAGGATGGGAAGAGTAAAAGTAAAATTCTAAACAGTAGGGCTGTGCCAAGCTGCGGTTCCTGATTTGATTTGGTGGAGATTCAGCCTGATTCGGTGGCTGAATCTCTGAATCCGAATGGAATCAGAAGACCCTTTAATCTCCCTGAATTGAATTGGAACACTCCGAATCTCTTTGGAGAGATTTGGAAAGATTCGGAGATTCGAACCTAGAGACAGCTTTAAATGTTTTTTCTAGATACCTCTGGGTAGTAGCGGCTTATGGGTGCTGTGATGTTGGGGCATCCGGAGCATTCCAGAGGAGTGCAGGGGGCTGCCCAGCATGCTCAGCAGCTGACCTGGAAGTGGACCAGAAACACTTCCAGGCACCAGAAGCACTTCCTGGCTCAGTGACTGGTGCCTCCTGGGTCTGGTGGGAGGCACCTGAGATCCCCCTTTGGCCGATTACCAACCCAAGGCGGGAGGGCAGTGCGCTCCCTGGCAGACCTGGAAGTGGACCAGGACCGGTCCACTTCTGGGTTCACCACTGAGCACGTGGAGAACCCCCTGCACTCCTGTGGGATGCTCCATGTGCCCCAGCATCAGAGAGTTCACAAGCTGTGCCTGCTACCTCAAGGTACATAGAAAAAACTTTTAAAGCTGTGTCTGTGTCTGAATCGCTGATTCTCTGAATCAGCATTGAATCTTCAGATTCAGATTTGGCTGAATTGAATCAGGAACAGTGATCCGAATCAAAGAATTGAATCACTGTTCCTGATTTGGGCTGAATCCAAATACGAATCGAATGGGCCTGCTTCTTACACCCCTACTAAACAGCTTTTTTTCTTACATGAATACTATGCAGTTCAATAGTAAAAAGAGTAAAAAAATTATGAATGGAGCTAATTATAGTGAAACACAACTGAACAGGTATCCCCAAATTCATTTTAACCAGTGGTTAAAAAACACCACAATTCATCTTCTGCTTTTAAATACAATAATGTAAATTTGGAGTCATTTAGCTCATGTCTGTGAAATGACCATAGCTTTACATTGATGTAACTGAGGGATGAACTTACCATCTTCAATTTTGCATATTGCCTTGGAAGTTTGACATCTTTCTTTTACTATTTTTCCTTATATTTTTAATACAACTTTAGAAATTCTTTTTACATAAAAATGTTATGCAATGATTTCTGCAAACAGTTTACAATCCATACTTGTATAAGAAGGAAATGCTTTAAATTCTTACCCTGTGAAATGAAAATTAGATCACTACTCAGTAAAATGATCTTTCAGGGTCTTTAATGTCAATCCTTACCCATAACAGTTTCAATTTCCTTCATTATTTCCTCTTCTACCTTAGGGTGCTCTGCAATCAGTACAAGCATGAAGAAGAGAGTCACTGATAGTGTGTCAGGGGCAGCGATCATCATCTCCAGCACACACTGGTTAACGTTTTCAGCTGTCAGATCTCCACGGTTCTACAAAATTGAAGGGGGCAAATGCTAAACAATGGATTTACAATCTAAAAGATGAATATAATTGGAAGGATGTAGAATACTCAATACAACAGGTTCAAATTTTAACAGTGTTGACTCAATCTCAGCTAAGTAACATCCATTTTATTGTGTGCATCTTGCAAATGTAAAAATGAAAACCAATGTCCTGGTGTTTTTGTGGTCTTATAGCACTTCTTTTAAAAGAAGGGATTCATCCTTAATCTGAAGTCCCACCAAACCTAGAGTGCTGCAGCATACTAAGCATCAGTCCCATGTGGCCGTCCATTACAGAGCTTGCTTGATGCTAAAGAGTCTATATGTTTACAGTAAAGGAAGGATTTGGGGATCTTTTTGGTATGAATGGTGTTAATTGAAGTTAAATACAAGTGCTTAGAGAGAGGTTGAATCTTGTTGAGAGACTTTGGGATGTGGATTTAACCTGAAGATGTTAAAAAAATCACCCCAAAATCAACAACACTTGAACATTTCTGAGGCTGTCCAAAAACTAGAGGTGCACCAATACATGAGTCCTTATCGTATCGCTACCAATAAAAGGAAAATTGACATTATCAGCAATTGGCTTTTTGGGCTGATGTAGTTGATAATGTCATCAATAAATGCCACATGCATGAGTGCAGCTGCAGCATGCATGTGGCCAGAAATGCAGCCTGGCAGCTTGGAAAGCACCACCCCACCCTGGCTGTGCAGTGCCTGCCCCTGCCCCTAACCCTGCCCCACTCCCTCCCTCACCACGGGGGTCTTGATCTACACCCCCCACACACCCCTTCCCTCCCCTATCTCCTTCCCCCCAGCAGACTTACCAGCCAGACACTGCTCTCCAAGCTGCTGGGCTGCATATCGGCAGACAGATTGGCATCAGCCAACATGGCTGGTTAATAATCATCCATCAGTATCAGCCCAAAAAATCATTGTTAGTCCACCCCTAGCAAAACCTATATTTTTAAGTTGTTATTATTTTTAAGTGGCCTTCCTTTAAGCTGCAGGTGAAGTCAAATTTTGTTTCAAGTCATCTGCTCTTCCCCCTCACACCATCATATTTTGACAGTGACAGAAGAGCTTTGGACAAATTGCCAATATTTTCTACGCATCCTTATTACCTGTGCAAATATCAGTTGTGTTGCAAAGTCCACGTGCTCATCCAGTTTTTCAACAGTGAAAAGCTTCTGACGTTTCTGCTGTATTAATAACTCCATTGCTCCTTTCAAATCTTTGCTGAAAATGGATAGAATCCAGTATACCTATAAATGTCTGCAAAATTTGAACGCTTGCCAGTAATGCATAATACAGGAATAGAAATGTAGAGACTACATTGGAGAAGAAAGTTAAGAACAGAATGAACAAGCAAATAATTTCTCATGCAGCACACTAGTGAAAGAAATTTGACGGGCCTGTTTGCAACCAGGCAAATCCCTAATAAGCCAAAAGTATTTAATGTGTCACTACATGTATCAACTCTAATGAGAATGAATGTAGATGCATTAAAACTTCAATAGTTGATGAAATCTCAATAGAAATACTGGTACCAGGAAGCTTTATAAAGCATGGACTTTCATTCCAGTAGTAGTAATAAATTGTGGCTTATTGTAAACTATAGTATTGTATAGTTCTCCTAGTCTGTTCACTTTGGGCATGGCTATGCTCCCTCCATGCTGCACTCAGGCTCATCACTCTGAAGCACACCCTGTATGTGCCAAAGAGGCAGGGTAGATCAGTTGGGACAGCCCTGAGCAAGGCATATGCTCACCACTGTTCTTAAGCCACTGTTTTGGTAATGTTTATTTTCCATATGCCCGAGGCCATCCTATGGTGTCTTTATAGCCTCATTTCTTGATTTGGTGTGTGTGGAACAGGAATAAGTGGGTGAGCTGCCTCACTGGGTGTGCCCAGGCACAGCACAGGTGGTATGGACATACTTTTAAGAACCCTGCCGTCTTCACAGATTATGGAGATCCCTACTTAAAGCCATGGTCATTAAAAATTCAAGATTTTCCCATTTACTAGCCATTGGTATCTGAGCCACTACAGTTCTCTCTCACTTGAAGTAAAAGACAAAACTCTAATGTCACAGATATCACTGAGTAGAAAATGCTGAAAGATACCTAATTTCTTTTTTAGAGGTAGAGAGTGACATCCTGGTTCTATTCAGTGTGAAATTTGCTATTGGCTTTAGTGTGAACAGACTATCAAGTAGTATAGATAACCTTCCTTTCTTAAGTTCCCTCAAATCCTTTATCCAATATAATCGTATCAGAAGTACTTGTTACACATACTTTATGATGACCGTTTTCTCTGAATCGGTAGTTCTCAACATTTGTAGACTCGAGGTACCACTTGGAAAATGCCAGCTTCTAGTTTTCATTCATTTTTGACTACAGAAAAGTAATAGAACAGTTCTTCGGTTGTAAAGAACCCAAAGGCCACTGTAGTTGAAAATGTTTTTAACACTGTGGAATCCCAGTTGAAATCTTTGGCTTTATCTTGTGAATTATGCTTACAGACTTAACACATTGTGTGGCACCCTGTAGCACCCTTGAAAATATCTCAAGGCACCTGAGGGTGCCAAAGCACCCTGGCTGAGAATCATAGCTCTAAATAGTTAGAGACCCATCCAGAAACAAGATGAAGTGACTGCCAATTCTTTTTATAAACAGTCATTTTTTGGTAGAGGAAAGCAAATGAGATCATCAAAATTCAGTGAAAGAAGCATTTTGTAGGTGGGTGTGTGCCTTTTATAAATGGAAAGATGGAAAAACTAATTTGTTCCTTTTGCAGGGGGAAAAATCCATGCTGAGATGATATCTAGCATGCTAAGTAAAGTTTTAACTCATGACTAATTATTTTGGGAACATCATAGGCACTAAAAAGCAGGATTACAATGAAATATTTGTTTCAATATCCTAACTGTAAAAGGGACTTGCTGATGTGAACAAGTGCTGTTTTCTTTGGATTACTGTTGGACTCTGCTTGAATTGGTAGCAAGTGAAGGTAGATACCATCAAATGGCTTGTCATCAAAAGTCGTGACAAGTATAGTGATTTCAGTTCAGTTTCATACCTGCTTGCATCTCAGCAGAGACACCAAGACTGAACTGGCAAAAAACTGAGTTCCCCTCTCCACAGGTCATTCCAGAACAGGCCTGTAGACCAGGAGCACAGCTTGCACAGCTGCTGTCCTGGTTCTGGAGGCAGAGAGAGGACTTCAGTCTCAATAGCTCAGTCAATCAACTTTGGAAACTCTGCAGTTTGTCTTCAGAAAAATAGAGGGAGAAAACGAACAGGGGAGAATGACTGACTTCAGGAATGCATAATCAGTCTTAACTCAATGATCTGGAAAACTGTTGATACTTACACTGACTCCTCATATTTCTTGTACAGCCAAGAAATCTTGAAAAAGATGTCAGGTTTCAGTAAAAGTGCTTGCCAGGCATCAAAGTAGTTCTGAATTTTAAGCACAATAGCATTTTCTGAAAATAAAAATGAACAAATAGCAGTACAAATTTTAAACTTTAATATGCCAATAACTTGCCAAGTATTTCATCCAAAACCAACAAGGAAGGCTTGATTCTCCTTCTGCTAAACTCAGTAGATTTTCAATATCATCATTTTTCTTTTTCTTTCTTGGCTTTTTCATGGTTGACACTGAAATAGTTTGTATTAATTTGTGATGAATAACAACATGAAACATTTTGTAGTACACTGTCTCCGTTATACTGTTCTTTCTGAAGACTATGACTCTTGAGTGGAAACGATCCTTTGGTGTAAGAACCAATACCAAAGTCTACTGCTGATATTGTTATGTTACAGTATTTTGACATGAGGTAGCCAACTTCTCACCATGTTAATGTTACTTCAGCTTCAGACTTTTAGGGAAGAGCATGTCACAGATGATAAGGAAACTGGTAGGTGAATTTTTCAAATTAGCTATTTAGCTTGGAAGTTTTCTGACTTGTATGTGCAAAGAATATTGGGGTAGGTGCCTGCCAGATTCACAGAAACCTTCCTTTGCACATTTCATAAAATGTTGTCTGCCAACAAATGTTTCGCAGCTGGCAATTTGGCACTTTTTCTAATGTGAGAATGCAGCAAATATAAAGAGAGGATTACTTTGTTGAAAGCATCATGATTGCTAGGATGACTGGGAAACTAACTAAACTGTCAGGATGCAGATGCTACCATTCAGTTCAGGGGACTTGTCAGGCCTGATGGACTGAATGTATATTTTTAAAGAAAATTTATAATTCTCACTTTGGATTAGAATCAATTCCAATCAGATCTGGCATTTTTATTAAATAATTGAGCATTAAAAACTGACCCTGGAGCAAACATTCTGAGGCAGAACTTCCCATTCATCTCAGCATGAAATTTTGCTTAATATAGGCTTTAGAAATGGACCCACTATAAGATAGAATAAAGCTTTCTGTACCATCCAAAGGGATCCTGAGAAAGAGTTTGTTAGAAGTATCTAACATGATCCGCCTCATAAGGTTCAACACATTGATGTTTCCCAGTTCAGTGGTCACCTCTTCCAATTTGTCCAGATGATCTGTTGTTGATTCAACACAAATTGATATCATACGTACAAGACCAGGACCAGACAAAGCTGAAATGCACAGGTAAAGTAGACAGAAAATCAGTTAATATTTGTATTATCTTACTTATCTGCTTACTGGCTATTAAGTTGTAAAAAGAGGTAATGAAGTGTAACCAAAATACTAAGTAGGTCAAGAGAACAGAATAGGGATAAACTAGGATAAAAAACTAACTGCCTTCTAAAACTAGTAAGAACCATCTTCCTTTCATAGTTCCACAGTTATTAGGGTTGGAAGGGACGTCAATAAATCATTGAGTCTGACCTCCTCCCCTGGGCAGGAAAGAGTGCTGGGGTCAGATGACCCCAGCCAGGTGCTTGCCCAGTCTTCTCTTGAAGACCCCCAAGGTAGGAGAGAGCCCCTCCTGCCCCCTGGAAGCCCATTCCAGATTCTGGCAATCCTTACCATAAAGAAGTTCTCCCTGAAGTTCTTCCTTTGGTAAGAACAAAGTGGGATAAAAATGGATGGTACAAGGAAAGGCCATTTTGGGGTTCTTCCAAGCCCTCAGATCCCATAGGAACTACTGGCAGGAGCACTGGGCAAGGAACCTTTCCTGAATTGTACAGGTGGCAGAAGGAGCAAATGAGAGGACTGCTGAAAGTTTCAGAGTGAAATTTCTTTGAAATCAGCTTAGGCTGGGACAAAACCACTTGAATACAAAACTGCCCAATGAATTCATATGAATGCTGGACCGTAAAAATATTGAAATCCGCATCTTGTAGGCATAATAAAGTTTTGATTAAAGAAATTAAGGATCTTCAAGACCTTCCCTAATAGCATGAAAATCAGGATGAATGAGGAAGGAACATATGGAATAAAATATTTGCGTAGGATGCATGAAAAGTGAAGTAATTATACAAAATGCCTAATGCTACATTTCAGGAGTGCAGAATATATGATGCAGGAAATATGTGTTACAATGTAGATGCATACAACTTACCTTTGGTGAAGAAAGGTCGCATTTCTTTCCAAAGTGTTGGATTATTATTAAATATAATACCATTTTCATACATGCCAATACACTGTAACCCAAGCTTGCTCCCAAATCTAGAGACATAGTGCCCATGTTTCATTACATAGAACACACTTGAGGATCTGGAAAAGGGGGGAAAAAAAAGATTTCCTAATACATATCTTTAGTTTGCATCCTTTGAGGTTCCAACTTTTTCCTATTAAACATAGAGAACTCTCAATTCATCAATAAATATTGTACATGGTATGTTGATGTTATTTCTTATACATGCAATTTAAAAACAAAAACCTAATTGGATTGGTAGAATGATGCATGAATGTATGTATAGTACACCTGGACCTGCTCTATATTTTCAGTGGGTGCATCTACACATTCATTAACGTTTTTTTGCTGCTGTGCATTAAATTTAGAACCTCTAATGTGAGGTACTAACTAAATGCGCATGAGGCTGCTCTAATGCACAGTAGCGGAAGTGCACACTCTTTTGACGATGCTTAATGTGCAGTAGCCTAATTTTACCAAGCATTAGTGTATTAGTATAGTTTTTGCCTTGATGCTATAATGCACAGTAAAATAGGCTACTGCACATTAAGTCACACGTGTAATGTAAATGCCCAGTGAGAGGGCATTTACTGCTATGGAAGTTTAATATGAAAAAAGTTTAATATGGAAAAAAAAGCAGAGATGTATAGAAACATACAGGATTTGTCATCCAGTCTCTGATAGTGGCCAGTATCAGATGCTTCAATAAGAATGCAATGGCAATTGCATGTATGGGGGAAGTTCCCTCTTAACCCCTGGTTGTTCTGTACAGTAAAACATGCAGATTGATATGTAGAATATATACAATTATACTACTGTAGTTTAGTTTGTCACTACTGATGATATTGTTACTATTCATGTAAATTTGTAACTCTTTAATAATTCTATCTAGAGCCAGCTGTAGGGATGGGCAAGGTGGGCAACCACTCAGGGTGTTGTGGTCAGGGGGACACTGGACTCATGCACGCATGAACACATGTGAGCAGCCCACATTCACAGCAGTGCTTTTGTCCTGCCTCCCCCTGGTAAAAGAAGCAGTGCCCAGCCTAGCCTGCTCCCCTGCCTTCCTCCTCCTCCAGCCCTCCCACCTTATTCCCCCCCCATCCCCTGCCTCCAGCCACTGCACAGGAGGAACTGGGCTGAGCTGTGTGGGCAGCAGCAGGGCACCACGCTGCTCCATCTCCACTGCCAGACTGTGCCCCATGTCCCTACCTGCCTCCTCTTGCCTGCAGCAGTGCTGCTGACTTCTGACTTTGGGAAGCAGGATGGAGAGAGCGGGGGGGGGGGGGGGGGGGGCACCAAAATACAAGTTCTCCCAGGTTGCCAGAGTGTTTTTCCACTATTAAAATGAAATGCCACTATATAGAGAGAGGGCAATATTTTATTGATATATTTGGGCAATGTTGGGCAATGTTTTATTGATATATTTACAAGTATAAAGCAACTTGCAGGGGGAGTTGGGGGAGTTTGTGGGTGGGTGTAGGATTTGTGGGGGTGAGGTTTGAGGGATATGGGGCGTGTACGGGGGGGTTTGGGGTTTGTGGCTGGGTATGTGGGTGAGGGGTTTGTGGAGGTGGCTTGGGGTGTGGGAGGCTGTATGGGTAGGGCTGCTCAGGAGGGGTGGCTCCCCTGTCTCTGCACAGGGTGAAGCCCTCCCACACAGCACATGGATGGTTTCCCCTTGCAGGGCCCACAGCTTCCCCCTGCATGGCCCATGTGCACCCTTACAGGGCCCACATACACCCCCCCCACAGGGCCCACAGCTCACCCCCACAGCAGCAGTGGCCATGGGGCACTCAGAGCCTGCTGCGGCCACAGCTCCCAATGGCTTGGCATGGCTCCAATTGTCTCAGAGCTGGTGTCGCTTGTGCCACCTCTCGCAGGACTGGCCTGGCTCAGCACAGTGCCACATGGGACCATGTGGCTTCAGATAGCCCTGGGGCAGCTTAGACTGTCACCCGGGGGTCGGTGCCAGGGACACCAGTCATACCAGGCTGGTATGACTTGCAGGGACTGCGGTCATACCAGGCTGAGTCCTGCCTCCATGGAACTGGCCGGGCCTGACAGCACACGGGGCCTGTAGAGGCAGGACCCGGCCTGGCACGACACACGGTCCCTGTGAGTGGCGCCGGCCCCTGGGTGACAGCCCAAGCAGCCCTAGTGCTGCCTGAAGCTATGAAGCGCCACACCAGGCCGGGCTGGTCTCGCGACAGGCAGCACAAACAGCACCAGCTCTGAGGCAATCAGGGCTGTGCTGCACCACTGGGGCTCTGGTCTCAATGGGCCCTGAGCACCCCATGGCTACTGCTGTGGGGGTGGGTTGTGGGCCCTGTGGGGGAGGGCTGGGACCCTGTGGGGGACCCATGCCCCCCCAAGCAGCTTCCCCCACAACCCCCACACATGCACAGCCCTCCTCCCCCACATTCCCTACCACCCCCCGGTCCCTACTTACTGGGGACAGCTCCCAGGTCCCAGTTTTGCACCACTCCTGTTTGCCTGCATGCAAGGCATTTGCTAGGGCAGCAGGGGGCACCATAGAGACACTCTGGCTGGATGCCAAAGTGTCTCTGGCAGTCCGAGCCCCAGCCTGTCTCAGGGGACAGTGGGGCACTGGGTCTGTGCTGCTTTTTTCTGTGGTGTTTCTATTTGATACCTGGAAATCCAGGTATCAAATTTTGAGCCCATGCTGCAAATATGCAGTGCTCATCTGGATGCACCCTATGAGATCATATGTAAACAAAGACCATCTCTCTGTCATGTTTGTTACAGACCAATAAATGTGATCTCAGTTTTCTAATTTTATTGCGTATCATCCTATATAAAACCTCTGGATCTTTGACTTTATTGCTGGATCATGGCCAGATCACGGTATCTTGTGAGACACTCCCTAGACTGAAAAGAATGCATCATTTGATTCAGTAGCTGTATCAATACATATGTACATGCATTGCACAGGACAATTCAGCATTTCTACATATGGCTGTTAATTTGGAAATATATAGGCATGTTTCATATATGATAATTATTTAGTGGGCAGTATGATTATTCCTACATGAAAATGTGATGAAACTGAAGGAGAAATTTTACAATTGTACATGTGGCAACAATATCCCACAGGAAACCACAATGCCTGCTTTGCTTGTTTTAGTAGAAGAGATTCTTGAATTATCATACTTTAGCAAACTTGCCATAATTATCATTTACTACTTTCAAACATCATCTCCTTTAGAGGGAGCTATGTTCTTAGGAATGTTGATCCACCAGCATACAATTATGAGATCAATGGCACCAAGGAAAGAAGTGAGGCAAGGATCAAAGGCAAACCATCAGCCAGCTAGCATGCTGTGATGCACGTTTTGTGGGCCAGGCCCTGACATCCTCATTTTCTCACGCAAAAGACTCCCACTGAAATCCTGGTCCCATTGAAGTAAATGGGAGTTTTGCTGTTGACTTGACTAGAGCCAAGGTTTTATTTAGCCTAGGAGTTTTGCTTGAGTAAAGATTGCACAAACACTGAAGGATTATGTAGTGTAAACAGCAACCAAGCTTGCAGCTACAGCTTTTAAGGTGCAAGAAAGGGCAGCGTCTATATTTCATAAACCTGAGCACAAGTACTGTAATGATGGCAGGCCTCTAACAGGTCAGAAAGGGAGAGGATCCCATGTTCTCCACAAATCCGCTTGCCCCACTAAAGCCAATTACAGTGTGCCTGAATTACAGGATGTCAGGGTTTGGCCCTGAATGAGCAGATAGAACAAATGTAATTATTATTGAAATTGGCCTGGACTTTGCTGATTGAAGCAAAAATTATGCAGTGAAGTCCTGTAGGAGACAATGTGAATTATACCTCATGCTCTGCCAATCTTTCCCTCTATGCATCTAATCTCAGTGCAATTGGAGCTGATGGCAAAATTCCAGTTGCCTTGAATAGGAACAGGATGGAGCTATATGTTTTGATAGGATTCAGATTGTGCTGTTTAACTGTGCATGGAGAAAGCTTTCTTTATTTTAATGTAAAGGATTTTAAAATACTAATTTGCCTTCTCCTGTCCAGGTTTTTAAATGGGAGGAAATTTGAGGTGCTGACCGGGACGTCTGATGCCTCTGAGGCATTGGTGTGTATGCATCTGGTTATTTCTGATGATCTACCCCAGACCTGAATCTAAATACTGAAAGCATTAACAGTTCTTAACAATTAGACAGACTTTCACATGTTACAAGCACTGCCTAGGCATTAAATAGAGTGAAGTTGTTAGCTACGTTAATCCAAAGTTAGGTAAAAGGCAGGACAAATTAATTTAGTCAGAGAGATGTGAGCTTTCATACCCTACAGCCTGCTTCATCTGATGCTGTGAATGATGAAATAGCATCTGATGAAGTACTCTGTAGCCTACGAGAGCATATGCCCCCCTGAATGAGTTAATTTATAAGATGCCACACCGCCTGTCTTCTGCCAGATATTAAATAATTAAAACCCTGACATCTATGTCAGGTAAGAGTAAATAAGATTGTTATTATCGTCACCATCATCAGCCATTTTTACAAAGATGGAAATCAAGGCATGAGGATTTGTCCAATCCACATGGTGATCAGTGGTACAGACCATTGGACCACAAAATATTTCAAGCATCCTTATTTTGACTTTTATATAACTAAGGGGTCTGAATCCAGAACAACTGAAATGGCTAATCAAGCAGTTGTTTTTTGTGTGTGAAAAAAGAGTATTATTTTTTTTCATTCATAGTAACATCCTCATGCTTATTATGGTGATTGGAATTAGTAAAACTATATAAGCATCAATTCAATAATTTGTTTAGACTCTGTGTGTGTGTGTGTGTGGGGGGGGGGGGGTGTCCTATACTTAGTATATTGATCATTACCATGAATAGTAAATACACTACAAATAGTATTAAATATTTGCAGAATTTGGGCCTGATCCTTCTTCCTGTGAAGTCTATGGCAAAATTTCCAAAGACTTCAGCGGTGCAGAATCAAGCCTTCAAAAACCAAGTACTGACATTCAGAATCTACCCAGAGAAAGATCAGCAAACAGCAGGAGATGAGATTTCTGTAAGTGAGAAATAACTTTGAAAATAATTAAATAATTCTAGTATAACAAGGTGCCTGGTAAAAATGTGTGAAATACTTGTTATATTATTAGAGAGAGAAAAGAAATATTTACTTGCTAATAATAAGTGTTTCCTCTCCACTGATCCAAACTCTCACAAATTCTCCATATATCTTATTGTAATAGTTGCAGGCATTGCCTACTCCCATCCAAAGAAATCTCCCATGTGAAATGAGGGCACCGATTCCCATACAATAACAAGGCCCTAAAGAAAAGATGAAAGAAAATTATACATTTTAGCAATGATTGGTTACAAAACATGCCAAAATCACTCTTTGCACAGGATCTTTTGCTTCATGGTCAAGGTGTATATTTGGATGCTTGATCTCAGATAAAATTTCCTTACAACAATCTGACCTAGGGAAACTTTTAATCTATGGAGCTGAGAGAGAATGTACTATCTGCACAAATTCAGCACTATGCCCCACAAACAGCTTGTAAGCATACAGTAAACTAAGTTCTGAATCTGTTCTTGATACTTCACTTAGATAGTTGTTGAATTGTCCTCCACTAGTAGAATGCCTACATACCAAAAAGTGAACTACAGCTCAAAGAATAATGTCATCATATTATTGTTTATGCACTGATAAATTTAACAAATAGTTTGAAAAATGTGTGTGGAATTTATATTAAGCTGTGATGATTAACTGACACAAATTCAACTTCTTGGCTTTTCTTATCATATAAATAGTAGTAGGGAAGGAAGGCACAGACTTAGAAAATAGATATGTTTAAGAGCATTTTATTCAGTGATCTTATGGATATGACTTTCTCAAGAAAGAGGCTAGAACTGGATACTCTGAAGGTAGTTAATGGACAGAATTCTGAACTTATTTCTCCTGAGTATAATCTAGATAACTGTATTGACTTAAAACAATACTAGAACTGAACTGGTATCACTGAGAAAAGGCTTTGAATAGTTTTGGAGCTCTGTTTTACAAGGAAACCTCTGTTTTTGCTGACAGCTTCCAGTCTAATTTCATGGCATTTATTCAGATCCATGACACAAAGGAAGTTCAATATTTAAAGAAAAAATTTGTATTTTATGCAGGACACAAGGTTTACAAGTTCCTTAAGATTCCAGCCTTTATTGACAGGAATCACAAGAAAGTCAATAAATAGCCTGTGAATTTAGGCAAATTAATGTATTATTACTTGACTAATTCTATAAAGCATTCAGGTTAGACTCAAAAACCTCTGTGAATGCTTTTCCAATATTCTTTGAACTCTCCAGAAGCAATTGTTCAATGAGAGGTTTGGATATCCTCTCATGCTTAGTTTCACTCTGTCACCTCACTATTAACTAATGTTATTCTCGATCCATACTGGTGTGAAGTGCACATTGTATTCTAACAAGTGATCATTCATTAAACTATACCTGATGGAGAAAAACCTGAATTAGTGACAGCTGTGAAATGATTCTAAAACTATTGCAGGAAGAGTCATTAAACTGGGATATCATCCCCTAAGAAAAAAATCTTTAGTGTCAAAAGCATAGAGAAATGTAAGTAATGAAAGGGTTCCAAAATGATTGCATCCCCTCAGTTAGTGTGATTTCTACCAGAAAGTGCTTTCTAAAGCTGCAACATTTTTCAAAGGTGATAAGATATGAAGCTCTAAAGCGTACATGAAAATGATACAGAAGTTAGAAAACTGATTTTGTTTAAAATTCTTATCTTTCTATCATGCAAGACTCTATTCAGAGGAAAGCAAATAAAGGAATACTTATTCCTAACCAAGCCCATTTTACAATGCAAGACTGGGAGTCGAGCTGGGCCCTTCAGATTTTTCCTTTTCCTTGTCTTTATTTTATAAACTTCCTTGTTAGGAGCATCTGAAACATCACTTTCTGTTTTTTAGCCTTATTTGAAAAGCAAAAGAAAAGATCTGGAGACATTTTGGGAGATACTGTTTCTAATATGGGTTTACCTGGGATTGATGATGTTTCTTCATAATTCCATATTAGGAAAAGAAAGCCCATGAGGAGGAGTATGGGCACGGTGGCAGCTGGCATGGCTTCTGGCACCACATTGGTGATGTTGTAATGCATTGGATTCAAGGTTTCCAGTATCATCTTTTCCAAGAGAATTTCCTTTGTCTTCTGTGGAAGCAATGGGGAAAAGAGGCAGACGGATTCAAATTTGAAAGCACCTTTAACTGTAATCAGTACCTTCCAGACCCTTTGCAGATTCTGTTGCTGAGCAAACTCATTCCAATAGTAGCTTTGTTTTTATAATAAGGCTGGCTGCTTAGACAAGACAAGCTAAACCGCAAGTCAAAACAGACTTGGAGCAGATGCACTTTCTGCCCAGAAAAAACGACGTTTTTCTGACCTTGGTATTGAAGTTCAGGTTCCTTTTGGATACTTTAGCTGATAGACCTTTTATCTTTGATATTGCCCTTGGCTGGCCAATAATGACGTTTATTCCAGACAACGTGCCAAATTTATAACCAAAATAAAACAAATTAAACTCTCAACAAATGTGGAGGCATTGAATGAGCTTGCATACAGGCTTTTGTCGAAGTCACTGACCCTTTTTTCCCCTTCCAGTATTTATCACTGGTGTTTGTGAGTATCCTTGGATTTCCAAAATAATGTAATGCATTGTATTTTTTATATATTTTCATAATATTTAGCATTGTTACATAAGGCTTGTCCTACCAAAGTGAACTGTAGGTTCACTGACCTGATGCTGTATCTTTTTTGTGGTAGTGACCAATGCTTGACTCAAAGGACAGCTAAAAAGACAATCACATGACTATCCTACAATACATAAGAAGAGAAGGAACTTCTATTCCTAACAATCTTCTTAAGTTTATTCTATAAACTATGGGATTTGATCATCCTTGTGAAAGCCGACACTATTATCTGAGTGAAGTGAGACAACTTATAGTTTGTTGTTACGTCACAATAAATCAGCAAAACACTCTTTAAAATCTACTCTTGATAATTAAATGTCAATATTTTTGACTCCTTGAGATATTAATAAATTAAAACTATGATGTATAGGTACTGGGTGCACATGAGTGCAGCTGTTCCAAATTCAGACTTTTTTGTCAACAACTCACTCATCTTTAATCAACAACTCACTCATATTATGCATTCCATGTGTGCTCAAATTTATCATATGCTTATGTCTCACAACCTTAATTTGGTCATTATTTGTACTATTATATTATTTATACAATGTGCAATAGCATGGTAGGTGCTTTACAGATGGTGAGACCTCACAGTCTTTCAGTCTAAGTAGTAGAGGTACAGACCATCCACAAAGTGTGAGAAAGGGAAGCAATAATTCAAAACTTTGTGAATTCAAGTGTTATTTTGGATCACTACTATGAAATACTTGGTGTATTTTCCTAAAGGGAATATCTTATCATACACAAGATGCCAAGTGACCCTTTCAGTCACATGTGCAGTGCTCTGATGGCTAGCTGGATCCCATGAGACATATTATATTTATTGGTGTGGATTCCTCCTTATCTTGTATGCTTCCCACAATGCAAGTCCCTTCTCCAGAAGTGTAACTAGAGTGTGGAAAATGGGGCACTAGCCCTGGTGCTAATTTAGAGGATATGTGGAATCCACTCCGGCAGCGGCTCTTGGCATTCCCTCTTCCTGCTCACTCGTGTTCTGCACCCCCTGCACGACACCCTCTTTGCAGGGTGCCAGAAGTGCTAGTTATACCTCAGGGGTGTAGGTTGTAGTCGTGTTGGTCTAAGGACATAGGCAGACAAGGTTCTTTGGGTGAATCTGATATCTTTTATTAGACCAACTTAAATAGTTGGAAAACATTTATTAATCATTCCATCCAGGAAGAGCACACTCCGACTGATGAAACTTCCTTAGCCTGACGAAGAGTTTTTGAACCTGAAAGCTTGCTTAATAATTGTTTTCCAACTATTTAAGTTGGTCTAATAAAAGATATCAGATTCACCCAAAGAACCTTGTTTGCCTAGTTATACCTCTGCTCTTTTCAGCTCCTGCAAAGGGTAGGATAGAAAGCAATGGGTTCAAACTGCAGCAAAGTAGGTTTAAATTAAGCCTCAGAAAAAACTTCTTTACTGTAAGGGCAGTAAGATGATAGAACGAGTTGCCCAGGGAGTTGTAGAATGTTTCAAGAGGACACTGGTTTAGGAAAAATGCATCCTTCACTTATGCAGGGGCTGGATTAAATGACCCTTGATGTCCCTTCCAATTCTAGGATTCTTCTTTGTGGTTAAAAGCATAGGAGATCTGGGTCTGTTCTCTACTCTCACAGCCTTACTTTGCGTCTTTGGCCAATCTCGTACCTTTTGCAAAATGCACTTAACTGCATGAATTCCCACAGTGCTGTGGGAATTAATGCCATTCATTAATGTCTGCAAAATATTTTAAGTTTCAAATGGTATATTACAAAAATGTAAGTATTACTTTTGTTGTTTGGAACTCGACGATGATGTTGATGTCATCTTTGGGTTGTGAATACATAAAAAGATTAAGGTTTCCAAATGTGAGAAGGAGGTAGTTGCTTTGATATGGGTTATAAAGATAGATGCTTCTACCTTTGGAAATGTTTGTGTTACACATTACAGCAAAAAATGTCTGGGGCACAGGTTTTTGAATGATCTGTGTTTTTAAACTGCATATCACTCTCACTACCATTTCTCAGCTGCAGAAAATAAAGAAAGAAGCTGGTGGCTTTAATGAAGAAAACCACTGGGTGAGGGTTCAAGGCAGCCCTTAGTGTGTTAGCTGATCTTCAGTTTCTTGTCTCTGATACTTTCATTTCTAAACCTCACCCTACTCTACCTGATGCATAGGGAAGACAGATTAGAGACTGCATGTACTTGACATGAAAAGGAGGCTAAAGGAGATAAAATCTCTAGTTCCCTTACTTAGGGAGCTTGTGATTTGGTTCCCCAGTTTAGCTAGCTTGTGGAGGGATTTCTATAAGAGCACAGCACAGGATGTGCAGATGGATGTTGAGCCTCTTCAAAAATTTGACCATCTGTGAGCTCCCATTGACTTTGGTGATCTTTCTGTGATTTTTGCTTAGTAAGAATGGATTGCTTTAATTTTAATTTATATGTTAAGTTGATCAGAAACTGGAAAAGTTTTTGGAAGCCAATGCTCCTGTGTGTGAGCTTGAGTGCTATGGGACTGCCTTGGTGAGATATCCACAAATAGTAGTAGCTTTCTAGAGGTGAATCTGATGCACACATTTGCGCTGGATTTGCCAAAATACATGGCCACTTTGTTGGGACCATTACCTGAACATAAAATCTAGGCTTTGGCTCATGTGATGTTGATTAAGGAGGAGTACACAGTCTGTGCACTGTTGATCTGAAATGAATCAAGAGGGATATATATATATCCTATCCTATATATGTTATATATAGCCTATATATATATATATATATATATATATAGGCTATATATAACATAAGGCTAAGACTGGGAGACTCATTCACATTCCTGTAAATCTGACCTAAGGCCCCTGTCACATGTGACTAGCCTCTTTAGGGGGAGATAAAGCCTAGACCACTGGTGACTCCCATGGAAGCTGTGGGCACTCATGAAGAGCACCTGGCCAGTAGTGTTTGGCTGCAGAGGAGAGCAGGTTGGGTGTTTTGTAGGAAGCTGTTCCTTGGGCAAACCTCCTGCTTAGGAACAGCAGTCCTGAGAATCAGTGCTCTGTCAAATGGAGAGAAAGTGGAAAAAATCTGAGTGGTAGAAAGCACTTTTGAGAGAAAAAACAAATCTGGGAAGGGGAGAACTACTGTGCATGGCTTAAGGGGGGTAGAAAATGCTTGGGTTTTATGATGGCTTAGATGCTGATACCCCATAAGAGGTTATGTTCCTTTTTCCTGATAGAGCCAGAGTTCAAGTAACTTCAGCACCTGAACTGTGAGAAGGTCAGGAAAATAGCCTGTGTGAAGAGCAACTGAAGCCATGACTGATCTGCAGTTGACTGGGTAGGTAGTACTGACAAAGATCAGATTTAGCCATTTTTACTTGCTCTTGAGCTTATGAGAAATGGGTAAATAAAGGATTCAGGTGCCAGGCCAAAAAAGGTTCTGGTTATGTGAAATGCTTTCCTTTGCTTGTTAGTGTTAAACCACAAAGGACTGAGTAGTGCACTGAGCTACAAGTGTTGTCCTTTGGTCAAACTATTTTTCTGCATACAATGTGATTTAACAGACCAGCAACTTCTTGTGCCATGGTTGAATCACTCTTACTACACTCTTACTACTTTTATATTTTAGTAGTATAGTATAGTCATTTCTGTGTCTATATATCTGCATTTCTAACTATTTTGCTATCCCAAATAGTGATTGCTAGAAAGCACATTGCCCACAGCCACCCAAACAGAGGGATAACAAGTATCTAAATGTTTCCTTGCAGTACATCTGTCCTCATTAAAACAAAACACTGCAAAAGAGGCAGTTGTATGTGCTATCAAGTGTGATTTATCCCAGGCACTTTTTCACTCAATTGGGAACATGACTGGGAGAGGGCAGTCCAGGCTGCCAGTCCATATTCCTGGAACTGTTCATGCATTTTACATAATCCTACTTTTAAAAAGTGCAATAAACCTGAGGAGTGCAGAGAACAGACCTTTCTCTGCAGAAAGCTTGGCTACAAAAATCCTTTAAGAGTTCTTTGTTATACCAGGGCACAAGATTGCTTGTCAGAAGGACAGCAAGCAAGAAGGAACCTGTTTTTTTCCCCTAAACTGATCACTGGAAGTGCATTCCATGAACAACTCTGGAAGCAGAGACTGGAAGACAGGACTCTGGTTTCTTCCATGCTCACCCACAGCCAAGTGCTCTAACCAGTAGGTGATGGAGTCAGGTATCTTGCTTACTCTGCTTCTGGTCCCAGGAATCTCGCTTTCCTTGCTTCACAGTGGTTTTTGTTCATGGTTCATATTCTCCTGAGAAGGGAAAGTCTGGATTTGAATTTCCCTCAGACTGAAGAGGGCACTGACACTGGGTAACTCATTCAGAGAGTGTTCTGACCACTAAGATATTATGAAAGGGAGTCTCTAGTTGTGTTCATGAATAAAAGTGGCTATGGAAGTGGCTTGTTTTGTGTTGGGGTTGATATTACAGTTGTTACCACTTGGCTCACCTGCTGCATCTCAGTGGCCGTATCTACATAAGATACTTACTGTGCAGTAGTTCATTACTACCGCAGAGTAGTGTTGGGGGGCACGAACTGTGATACGATGCTACTGCACAGTAGTAATGAGCTACTGTGCAGTCAGTGTCACCAGGATGTTGTTTGGCGATCCTACTGTGCAGTAATGCCAGGTTAGCAAGTACTTGTGCATGCAAGTACTAAATGATGACGCAGTCACAACCTGTGCAGTCAGCATCTGATGTTAATGTAGCCTGTAAGAATTAGGCATCCAGCTGCTTAGCCTAGGGCAGTTTGGAGCTTGGGCAGGAATTTCAGGTTTCTTGAACTTTCAAGGTAAACAGGCAAGATGCCCATTGAATTCAGGTATGCATTTCTAAGTAGCTGCTCAGCAGGAGTCTCTTAGGATTTAATTTTGGACTTAGCCAGATGTTAGGAACATTACGTCTGGTGCTAAATGCTTCCTCTGAGTAAATGTAGAAAACATGCATCTATTTCCAATGTACAATGTTATTAATATTAGTGAAGCTCAGAATACTATTGGAAATGAAAAGCAGTTCATACTTATGTTTCCATATAAAAACCTATAAATAAGTTTCATGTGATTCATAGCCACAGTATATCGCTTGGCTGTATACCATACAAATAGCTGAGTTCTTCCTTTTTTACCTAGTCTCCAACTCCTCCAGCTGGTTTGTTCAGTCACGTGTCTGTAACAGAGTAGTGGCACAAGGCAAGGTGTGCATGTATTCTGTTGAGTAATATGAGATGAAGTAGGCTTAGACATGGATGTAGACAACCCTTTTTTTTTTTTTTTTTTTTGAAGTTCTCTTGCACTGAATTGGGGTTTTGTTCCAGACTACCCCAAACTTTAACATTTATTTTCTTGTCAAAATAAAAAGATGCCCCCACTGTTACTCCTCTGATTCCTTTTGCTGTGGCATGAAATCAGTAAGTCATTTTACTGTACACCTTTTCATTAATTCAATAGTTGGATGTTGGTTTGTGCACCTCACCAGTAACATGTGACAAGGAGAAGTGCAAGGTCCTGCACTTGGGACAGAATAACCCCATGTACAAATACAAACTGAGGAATGACTGGCTAGGCTGCAGTACCACAGAGAAGGACCTGGGGGTTAGAGTGGACAATATGTTGAATATGAGCCTACAGTGAGATCTCATTGAAAAAAAAACCAAAACAAAGCCAACAGCATCCCAGGTCATATTAACAGGAATGTCACTTGCAAATCAAGGGAATTGATTCTTTTACTCTCTTCAGCACTGGTGAAGCCTCACCTGGAGTACTGTGTCCAGTTTTGAGCCCCACACTTCAAGAAGGACATGGACAGTTTGGAAAGAGTCCAGTGCAGGGCAACAAAAATGATCAGGAGCCTGGGAGATAAGACTTATGAGGAAAGGCTGAAAGAACTAGGGTTATTTAGCCTGAAGATGAGAAGACTGAGGGAGGATTTGATAACAGTCTTCAAATATCTGAAGAGTGATTATAGGGAGGATAGAGACAGGCTTTTCTCCTTGGCTGCAAGACAGGACTAGGAGCAACAGCTTCAAGCTGCAGCAGAGAAAATTTAGGCTGGAGATTAGGAGGAATTTTCTTGACTATGGCAATTGTTAGGCATTGGTATAGGTAACCTAGAGAGGTTGTGGCATCTCCATCCTTAGAAACTTTCTAAAGCACGTTAGGTAGACACAGGGTTGGGATGGTTTAGTCAGGGATTATCCTGCCTTGAGCAGGGGGCTAGGCTAGAGGACCTCATGCCAGCTCTACTTTCCTTATGATCCTATGAACCTGCAATTCATTAATTACCACTTTGATACAATTGCAATCCTGTATTCAAAATGTCCTGAAACTTTATCTGTTTACCTCTCCACTCTAACCGTACTTCACTTCCATATTTCAGTGAGTTGTATTTCTAGATAACAAAATAATTTGATGTGATATTTATGAATAAATGTTATTTAAGTGTCCTGGACCTGAACCAAGGTGGTTGGTTTTTTTTAACAGTGCTGTGCCTTAGAATTGAGGCCCTTTTTATAGTGCTGTAGTAGTCTAGAGCAGTCTTGGTGTTAGAAAGACTAGATTATTTCAGAAATTTCACTGACTCTTAGATATTTTGTCTTTCACTGAAACTAGGCTATACAATTTTCATTACATAGTAAGCACCCAGACTTTCAGGTTTCTCTTGTTTTATGTATCCTTGCTAAAATACCCTGCTGAAAGAAGGGGGCAGGGGCACATTTACCCACAAAAAGTGCCTTCTGATGAACCGCCATTTCCACCTAATTGCTTATATTCCTTCCAGCTTCTGCATCTGCTGATGGTAGCCAGCCCCAGGTTAAAAATGATGTGAAGATAACACATTAGGGTTCAGTGCCAGAAAATTACTGTAAATTACTGTAATGCAAAGATTCTAATTTCTTTGAATTAAATATTCTCTGAAATGTCTTGGCAAAAGCCTTAAAAACAGAACAAAATAAGGAGCAACAGCTGATTTACTAGTAAATGTATAACTATCCCTCCATGTTTCCTCCTGAAACTTGGCTTACTTCCTTCAACACACTGCACTGCATTGAGATGCATTGTATCCAAGGCCCTTACCTTAGGGACAAAATGAGTAGATTTGATATTTTCAGAAGAGCCAATGTATGCTGTAGTTATTAGAGAGAAAAATCAATGGTGAAACCAATAGGTAAAAAGGAAGTTGCATACTATAGCATGTTTATTTTGAGTGAAAGATGCTGACAGCGTGTGTGTGTGTTAATTCACTAACTCCACAGTTGTGGAGGAGAAAGCTGAAAGAAAACACTGTAAAAATTCAAACTAAGAGATTCTTTTTCAAGCCTCATGGTTTTGTGAGATTAATTTTGCTTGCAATGTTATTATCAGGAAGTGAATACAGGCAATCCTATCAACTTTTATCTGCAAATTCCAGCTGTTGCTAAAGCATTTACCACCAGAGGACACTGCAGGTTGCAAATCTTTGAGATCTGAATATCAGGTACTGTAAGAAACTTCTCGACTGCTTTGAATACATTTTCAAATAACTGTCACTGCGAGTGTCTAGATGAGCTATGGTTAAACACAAAAGTGTCTATGGAAATGATTCTCTCTCCCCCTCTCCTGAACTCCCTGACAATCAGGTTGTAAACTCTGTAGCTTTATGATACAAATTAAAAATCTAAGTAGCGATCAAAATGCCTCAGAAGTCAGGCTACATGGTCTGAGCAGAAAATGACTAGAATGGGAGTTCATATAATTCTGCATTGATCTTCAGGTTAATCCAGCGGGTTCTTTCAAGGATCAGTCTTGACCGCAGAAATTTTTCTGTAGTCCTGGCAGCTGAAATGGTGCTTTTGAGAAGATCTGTGTCTTCCACTGGGGGAGGAGTTCTACCTCCTGGTGGTGGTAGAGACATCTCATCTCAATTATAAATCACCAGGGTGATTTTTTTTTTACTTATAAAAACTTCCCCCTAAATGGAGCAGATAATACTCATTTAGCACCTGACAGAACAGTTTCTTAGCTTAGGAAAACAAAGTTTTTTATATAGACTCATTTTGCATTTCCTTGACACCAGGAACATTAATTCTGACTGTATATGAATTTAAGTGAATAGCACAATTTTCTTTTTCTAGAAGCAGATTCTGACTACTGCCAGCTTTCATGACTAGCTTAAAGTTGAAGGTTGTGGGCAAACTGCAAAGGCTTAGACACCACTTATGGATACGTACATACATATCTTTAGTGAGGCACTCCAGAAAAAGCTAATCTCTAGCCAAGGAGTGTCTTTGTTGCAATGATCCTGGGAATGCTGCCTGAATGTGAAACAAAGAATAAACCAAAGTAAAGTGGAACTAGGAAAAATGCAGTGCTTCTTAATAAAATAAACATGTTGGGTAGACCACCAGTGTATCAAACACTGATAATTATAATTGCTGTTGTAATTCCCCCAATAATGTTCCAGTGTAGAAATCACTGTAGTCATAAGAAATATGACTGTTTAAGATGAATGGAATTTTTTTGATGGCTTTAGCTATAGATTTCACAACATTACATTCAACTTCATGGCTGTTCTTAATGCATGCATTTTTTTATGAGCCGGCTTTGGTGTTTAGTAGAGCGTCTTCTGCACGTGCGTGTGCACATGTGTGTGTGTACGTACATACATACACATGCAAGCACAAGATGAATGGAGAATTCCATCAGCTATATTTGCAATGCCCATGTGCAACTTTTTCAACATTAGCTCCCTATGGACTTTATGATGTTTGACATTAGTATGGGGCCCATGCTGTATGGTGCTAAGATCTCCAGCAAAACAACTGCAGGCTTAAAATTAATCAGAGGAATTGTCTCACTGAAGTAGAAGGGATTCTCATGTTCTTAGGTTGCCTGTTAGATTGAGGGATTAGAATTAAACCATATAGCTTCTCTGCAAGCATCTAGTTGTGTAACTATATTTCTTATGGCCAAAGGAATTCTCCTAGAACACTAAGTAGCTTTCTCTAATGCTGTAATTCTTTCAAGATGGGAGGGAGTGGCACTGAAAGACTTCTGTCACGATGTACTGTGCATCTGATAGCCACATCACTGTCCCTTCCTGAGAATCTTTGTTTTCAACTACGTATTCCTAATTTCTTTTCAGTTCCTAAATTGACTCCATACCCAAGTGCCCTTTGTGTTCAGTGAATGCTTGAAATGGCTTTCTGCCTTACCACAAGTGGATATGTCTGCATTTTCTGGAAGGCTGGCTTGCCTTAGTACAATGCGCTGTACTGCCTCCAAGAGTTACTTGTTTGTATTATTTTGCTCTGCCTGCGGTCGTCTGTAATGTCTTTTACAAAAAATGAAAAATAAAAAGGGAGTCCATATTAGAAAAGGAACCATCATTTCCTGATCTGTACCTTTTACCATACATAACATACTGTACCTACATTTAGTCCTTCCCCAGTGATTTCTAGAGTCAACAGCAAATTAAATTGTGTTCAATCATACACATTTGACTTTTACCAATACCTGATGATTTCATCTGTAATTATTCCAGCAATTTAACGATTTGGAAAGTATGGTGCCTTGTTTGGGAGGGCAGGTAGGGGGAAAAATGAGATATGGTATCTGGAAAGTTAATGAGGAACTAAGACATAGCTGCCTTCTGTAGGAAATGGAGATAGGAACTTTCCAATTCACATTGGAGAATATTTTTCACTGATACTCGTAATTAAGGGAAGAGGGAGGAATTGGATATCTTGTGGTGGGGGGAAGAGGAGCTAGAGGATATGCCGGCATTGACAGGAGAAGGTTACTTCACACTGAGGGAAGACAATTACAGAATGAAAAAAGATTACATCACCTGAGGGGACAGCTCCTATGTTATCTGAAGTTCTTTGTTTTCTTCTTCCTTGTGAACCTGGACACATCCCTGTGTATGATAGTAAGATTGCACTAGTTTGGCTGCTCAACCACAGCCTTCTGGCAATCAAAAAGTATCTGCACTGACCCTTTCTAGGTCTGTCAGCAGCCTGTAGTGAAATTTTTCCAGACTACATGCCTCTCGTGTTTACAGTAGCTCTTAGTGTCTCTAGGTGAGATCAGGGTTCTGCTGTGGTTGATGCTGCATGGCAGTGTGTCAACAGACATTCTTGTTTGAGGAAATCATAATCCAAATAGATGAAAAGATGGATGACTATTCCCATTTTGCAGCTTATTCACAGGGTAGATTAGTAACTTGACCACAGGTGCACAGGATGCCTGTGCAGATCTTAACCACACCACCATGGGAAGGTCTACACAGTATAAAAGAGTGCCCTGCTGAGACTCGCCATGCCCTACCTCCCATAGAGGCATGTGCTGTAGCTCTGCTAGTGCAGCCTTGAAGGTGTGCCTACAAGCTTTTCTCGTTTTATCAGGTCATGTGTGGTACTGCACTAATGCAGCAGCACTTTTCTGATTGGGGAGCTTGCTGGTGCCATGCCTCTCAACAAGGCATTGTTTCACACTAGATAGACATGTTTGTCAGCCTTGATAAAAGCACAGATATAACTGTACCTGCAAATAGACTAATTCTTTGGGAGGACCTGGAGAGTAGTACTGGGTGCCTTATGTCATTCTGTCCCCTGGGCTCTGACTAAAGAGTCTACCAAAAGCTGATGCTGGAGAAGGAGAGGCAGCTCGGTTTGTAGTTCTGTTATTCATGCTGATGTTCCTTTGATTTAATTGCCTTTGAAGCTGGTGTTTGGTTGAATACTGGCTGGTTGATCTGGTAAGACTGGGGAAACAAAGTTAAATCTAAGTATTTTCTGTGCTATTACATAGGGATGAGAATAAACCTTTCTTTTGTGACAGATTTGCAATGGAGGAGTCTTATTGGATCTTTGACTATTTTTAAATGTTCAGGTTACAGCAATAGCTAGGAATCCATTTTCTAGTTTTCCTTAGCAAAGTGATTGTGGCCTTTTTATTTGAAGAATTAGCAACTTTACACTTATGCTTTTGTCATCATCCACTTGATTACTGAAATGTTTGGTTATATCAGATGACTTGTAATGCAGCAGCCATTTATGGAGTGAATGCGTTACACTATGGTTCTGAAATAAATCCTTGGTGCTAATTTGGAGCTGTAGGAGATTGCACACTTTAGTTGTAATTGGTATCTTTTGCCTTTCCCTTCATGATTTATTTTAGCAGAGATTTTCTGAGGCACTAGAATAAATAATCCACACCTTTCCATGTCAAGGAGTGGTGGCTGGATGCTTCCAGGGGACAGCCTCTGCCACCTTTGGAGCTCATGGTTATTGACCGTGTAGCTTTTTGTATAACTTGGTCAAGTTCTGAGCAGTGGATTGGGAACTCAGAAATACCTTCCCTTTGCCTCTGTCTCCCCCTGCAGCAGTGCTATGTTCACTTTACTAGTGTTCAATATTTTTAAATGTTGTACTGTTTATGTGTTGCTGCTTATGTGCTTAGGCTGATCGGTAACCAATAGAACTCAGAAATGTAGTACATATTTCACTATCAAAAGCCACAAGCCAAGTCCTTATAAATACTCATCAGACACAGCATCATAAATAGTAGAAAAATCTATTTCAAATAATATCTAGAGAAATGAAAATAAGACATTATAGCTCAGTTTCATAGCCTTACTAAATTTATTATAAATACATTGCTATATACTATAGAAAAATTGGTATAAACAACCAGCGAGGGGGGGAAAAAAGGACAAATCAAAAGTCTTAAAAATGTATTTGTATGAATACTTAGAAATACTTGGTTAAAATAAATTATATGGACTCAAAATATAATATTAATAGGTGGTCCAAAACCTTTTCTTTTAATACATGCACTTTGAAATGTATGGAAAAAAGGAATTTGGTTATGAAAGCAGTTACTAGCAAGCATAAATATATCTTGCAATTCAAGTTGCAGCAAAATCATTAAACAAGAGGGAAGGATAAGGAACAATGGGAAATACATATTACATAGCACAGGAATATCATTATTTCAACTGTAGATACAAAGCAAACTCTCTTCTTTGCAATACCAGTAGAGAATGTCTCTCTCTTCCTGCATTCTCTCAGTCATTTTGCAAACTCTAAAGTTGTCCTCAACCATACTCTGAAGCTTCACCCTTTCCAAATCTCTGTATGTAACATAATGCTGTTTGTACCAGATTGACTGCAGGAAACAAGATGGCCATGGCCCTGTACAAGTTTTAAACCTCAGCTTGAAAGTACCTTTTAAACTATATGAATTTGTCTTAACTAGGTGAGCTATTTTTTGTCAATCCTTTGACAACTGTTCTAAAATGGACCTAGTTTGATCTCAACAAGGCTCCAAATACAGGCCTTTTGGACCAGGAAGCAATAACCACTTCTATGCTTGCAAGTGTTGAGTTAATCTCCTTATCAGCATTTAAACTTACATGTTACCTCAGCCTTTTCTTCTATCTTTGCAGTATTGGTGTTGATGGGAATCTAGAACAGAAAGAAAGAGGATGACATTGCACACCAAGGTAATGGTTATGGTTATTCTTTGTCCATAGAATGAAGGTGACAGTTTATGTACAGAAGATAACCACATAAAAAATTACAAAACTCTGTCTCCAGTACCCATTTGTCTTGCATGCATATTTGAAATAGCAGAACTCTGGTATACTGTAACTAATGAGTGTATGGGGAAATTATATAAACTTTACTACAGCCTTAGAATGAGATCCAATATTATATCTCAACCTGGTCTTGAGAGAGAGTTTCAAGGGGCATGTACAGCACATTAAAGGCTATGGTTATGGGGACTTTCCATCTTGAGTATAGCTATGCAACAAATTTGCATTATTTAGATTGCTAAATAGCACCTGTTTAAATCTCCAGACACCACTATAGTCATTGAGTCAGTCTACACAGAAGAAATACCTAATTTGTAGCAAAATAAAATCCTCCCCTTGGCACACCCAAATCTTGCAGTAGCTTCCCTACTTCTCTAGTGAAATCTTGAGAAGTTGGATCAGCATTGCAGAATGGCCTGGAAGTCAGCAAACTAGATTTTGGAGCAATAAAAGGGCTAAGGGGAGTATGATCCATTAAGTGTATGCCACCAGTATATATATATTTGGTCACAACAGATTATTATCTTCTAAAAATAGCATCCTAAACCTTAACAATGCTCCTTCCTTCCCCCATATGTCTTGAATCGTGACCTAAGGAATTGATAGTCTGAAGTACTTTTCTGGATTTTCTACAGTATAAGCATGCCCTGAAATGTTTACTATACAACATCTCTGTGGGAGAGGTAGGTGTTGGTATCTCCCTACAGATGGAAATGACTCACTAAAGTTATATGTCTTCTTGAATTTCACACAGGATGTCTAGGACAGAGCAGGACTTGAACATGAACGCTAGAAAATAAAATATTACAACTCAGGTTGAGAGGGAATGCAAAGCATGATGCTGCCCATAGTATGTTAATTGTTCATTATAGTTACTTATGGGCCAATGAAGGGTTGGGGCTTAGGCCAAGACCTTCAGAAATGACCAATGGTTCTGTGTGCCTTGAATTTTGAGTGGTCTTATATTCACATGCTGATTTCTCACTTCTTTCTGAAAATCAGTATCCATTAGTGTCTCAAGTTGGGCATACAGTGATATAAGTTGCCTGTGGAAAACTAGACATTTAACATAAAGTCCAGAATTATATCTGTCTATCTTCTTGCCAGTCACTATGGTATTTTCATGTAATGTAAGTAGCAGTCAAAAGATGTGAGGCCAGGTATACTATATGCTGCCAAGTGACTGTACAATGGGTTCTTCATTTCTTGAATGATCTGCAATTACTTGAATTATGATTCCCTTCAAAAAGAAGAATGTTCTGAAATTAGAATTTGTCCCATATCATTTTCTGAGAGTTTAATTACACTCTGATGTGTGACTTGGAAAAATATGTGCCGATTTTATCTTTTTTTCCCCAAAAGGTCATATTGTTGCTTAGAAACCAAAGTGGTATTTGTGAAAAGTAGCATCCACAATAGAAGACAGATGATTTTCCACAGAAACTTTTCATCCAAAACACCCACTAATGCAAAATGAGAGTATATCAATTCACACTATCTATCAGAAAGAGAATCAGAGACACTAACAATGACCAAGTTTTTCTGCACAGACACCTTTACTGCTTTGGTGACTTTTTTATCCTTTGTTTGAGTCTTATGTAAATTATGTTAATCCTACCTTTTTACCTGGAATGATACCCTCAAAAGTAACACAAAAATGAGTAATAGATGAATGTCCAGTAGCTCTTTCTCAAACTGTTTTGTTGACAATCTGCCAAAAGCAACTCAAATTGTGTTCTTCTTGCCTTTACATTACTAGCAGTTACAGTTCTGCAATTGTACTTGAATGGACAAACCAGTTTGTAGTGTATGAAGAAAACTATAAAATAGCTCTGTTTCTGTGGTTGTATCTGCCACAGCAATGCCAAGAGAAGTATAAGACTGTTGCTAATAAATAGGAGACTTGTAGACACACAAGGAGCCATTATACTCCTTGGTAGAGTATTTTTCAGATAGTGACTTTTTCTGGTTTTCTTTAAGCCTTGGTTAGCAGGTCAAAACTACTGCATCTATCCCATGGTTAATAAAATCCAGAGAAGTAAGAAACGACTTAATTTGGAAACAGAAATAGCAAGACTAATTTAGAATGCACAGTTATGTTTCAAACATAACACCTGAAACATCTATGTTCATCAGAACTGGCTTCCAGGATAAGGTATAGTAGGTTACATAAAGACTGTTACCATATAAATTACCAACAGAAAGATATCAAGCCAAGACACAATTAACCAACTCCCCAAGTCCATTCCAGATACGATTCTTTGATGCTTTCCTTTTAAGTTCATCCTTCATAATTCTTTGAGCTTATTTTTCCTTGGTATGGAAATTTTTTGTGGAAACAGAAGTTTGGCCAACTCCAGGCAATGTCTGAATTACTTTTGAGCACCCAATGTGTAGTTGACAATATCAGTTATAGCCTATTTCTATTTATGGAACAAATTGCTTTACCAAACAGGCAGACTAAAGCTTATTTAATTGTAGCTAAAAGGAACCCAGAATATACTGACACATTATATAGGGTTCTTCTTTGATGTCAGAGACCATTAATCTTACCAGTGAGGTTTGCATCAGCAAAATGCAAGAAGTTGGAATTTAATATTTTTGGTACAGTCTAACCAGTTTGAAAAGTTGAATGAAGTGAACTCTTTTACACAACAATCATTTTTCCAGGTCTTAAAGTTGAAACATCACATAATATATAGCTGCAAAAAAAATACACTTTTTCTGTTTTGAACTGCAAGAAGATGTTTCTGAATAGGCATGCTGCAAGTTAGAAAGCATGTAAAGAGTTATTTTGATCATTAGATAGTGATAATATATAATTCATAAACTTAAATAGAATAAACTAAGATCACGACAACTTAAAAATACTCTTTCTTTTGTAATTGTTCTTAACTCCACTGTTTTAACTACCATAGGAATGTTAAAGAAATTACCTGTGTCCTTTTGTTACTTGTCTCTACTCTTGAAGAGAGCTACCTTTGTTAATGATGTGCTGCTTTTTGAGATCAGAATAGGTTTTCTGGTTATCATTCTCCGTGTGGCATCTTTTTATGCAGGTGCTTCCTGTTGCTAAGAGATCAGTTGCTTAGAGATGATGAAGTTTAGGATTTTTTGTAGTGGATCAGAGGCTATTGCATCTGAAAGGAGATTTTTTGTAATTTTTACATCTACAGCTCCAATGTACTTGCTTTCAATATTCAGTGGTAGAAATGAAAAATGTTAATTACAGTTAGAACCACAACTAGAGAAGTAAAAAAAAAAAAATCAACTTTACTATCTTATATCCCATGAAAGAAAACGATTTCTTAGAGTGTTAAGAAGTACAGCTAGGAGTAATGGGATGGCATGGGGTGCATTAAGCAGAAGAATAATCTGTACCATAAATATAAAGAAATATAAACAGCAGTACTTTTGGATATTTACACTATGGACAAAGTACTGGAAAGTAAATTGCATGGAGTAATGCTACAATGATAATAGGATATCAAATAACTCTTTTTAATATCTATCCTGCATGACAAGTTGCAGTGCGTGTGGCTGCTCATATGGGAACATTTATTTCTAGCATAAGACTCTTCTGAGGTATATGCTAGAGTTTGTTTTTCTCACAGCAAACCCTTCATCAGTTGCCTGTTCCAGCAAATGGTTTCCCCTTCTTTCCTCATAGATGTGTTACAGTATCATATGCTCTTGGATGGACCCTTCCTGTGGTCAACACCCCTGAATGTAAATCTCAGCTTGAAATGAGGGGAAAGTTTATTTTGATATGTGGAGAATGGGACCAAAAATAGCTACAACTGTCTGCTTTAAAATGGTGCCATCCAAAGTTATAGCCTAGTTTTGAAAATACAGTCTAAAATTTTTCTTCATGTGTTCCATCTACTAAGCGCTGACAATTGCTTCCTTTTCATGAAGCATTTGGAGATCTTTGGAAGGGAGTGAGCATATTAGTGCAAAGTATTATTACTGCAATAAACCTGCTTCTGAATAAAAGGTGGAAGCGTGTTCTTTATATCGTAACTGTGATACTGGATTGTTAGATTTAATTCTACAAATACAAGGCTTGTGGACGTTTCAGGCAAGATTTGTTTTGCCAGCAAAATCTATGAAGCACTTTATGCTGTAGGCACTGAATCAAAGCATGGACCCAGTCCTGAGTAAAGACATTAGGATCTGGTTCTGCAGCTGTATTTAATAACATCTAAAACTTTTTTAACAGGAAAAATGTTTTCATTCTTTATCTGAAACCACTGCCTTGCTTTAACTGATTTAAAAAATCCTAAAATAAGTTAGTGTTCTTCATAAGAAAACTCAGCTCATAGGAAAGAATGTTTTATAATTGAAGTACTGTGATCTCATTTGGATCAAAGGTATTTAAGATTTATGTACAATGGTTCTAGTGATGGAATATTTTTAACTATGGCAGGAAGAAGGGAAAAACAAAAGGTTTGGAGAGGGCCTTGAATTTTAGTGAATGTGAAACATTCTCTTTGAGAAGCCTTTCTAAAAAAAGAAACTTCAAACTGTTTAGGAAGAATAAGGGTAGAATTCATGGGACAGACTATTCCAGAAAGGTTATGACATCATAGAAGATGATACAAAGCTTAAACAACAAGGAACTAAAATGCTAATTAAACTGATATTTTATCCTTCTCTCCATACCCTGTGTTCTCCACAAAGCAATTGATATAGTATAACAACCACACAGTTATTTTAGGCTTCATATTAGTTAGTTAAAATTATTAATGTATTCATTCTGTTTGTGGAAGCTTGATTGCCTGAAATACCAGCAGAAAGAGAATGATCAGCAGAACTGCCCCATCTTCAGTTTAGACATCCAAGTCCAGCTGCTGCCAGTTACTCTGCTTTATTACTTCCTGGAATTATGAACATATTAGCTAAAACCATTGCATTAATTCTTAACTTTCTCTGAAAAATTAGCTGTGAACTTTTTGATTTAACAAGCTGAAAGCATGCTGTATTTTGTCACTAATAAGCTTTTCTGAGTTACTTATACTCAGGCCCTACTGACTTTTGTAGGAATACCATGTTGCCATCCAATTGGGAAGACCTAGGCGTGTAAAGGACAATTTCAGCTCTTCTTCCCACCTGCCCCCCTTCTCTAACTTGTAAAGCTAGTCCTATTTAAACCTCTTTGACTATGGCTAGGAACAGACATTCAAAAAGCCTAAGCCTGAATTGATTCAATCTTTGCAGTTAGTCTAACCTGGCTAGGCTGTATGGTTTCCAGCCATACAGACAATCCCTCTGGACTGAGGAAATTCAGGCACATGCCTGCAGTGGCTCAGGCTGGATTCCAGGGGGTGCTAGAGCAGCCTTCCCTTCCCTTGTACAGTACTGAGCTGAGGGAGGCGTGGTCAGGTCCCAGCAGGGCTTTGATTAGGGAGGGGTGTGAGCCCCCACCCTGACTGCAGTCCCAGCCTTTTCCCACTGGCTGCTCAAGGGGTGAGGGTGTTGCCAGCCTGCAGCCCTGGGCTAGACCTCTGAGGCAAGGGGGGTGTGCAGTCCATGCATCTGTTGTTGATAGAAGTTTTTCATTCTCCCTCCCTGCTTCTGTATACTGTCTGCAGCAAACTGACAAGCAAGCAAGCTGGATGGGGGAGCTGATAACAGGGTTTATCACCCTTATCTCAGTGTTTATTGCCCAATTAAGAAAACAGAAAGAGTTACCAGCTATCTGTTGATTTAGTACAGACACAGCATGTGGCCTGCTGGCTAATGCATGGACACCGCAGCAAAGGCAGAAGGGAATTTGTGCTTAGCAGAGAGTGGTGAGGGAGAGGGAGGGAAGCAAACAGCTCTTCTCAACAGTTTCCAAGGAAGGACATTAAGCTACCTGTTGATTAGCTCCAAAAAACCTGTCTGCCTTTGTCTCTCCTACAGCATGGACTGTAGGTAGCATCTGGTCTGCTAGCTAATCTGGAGGTGTCTGCTAAGGTGGAGAGGGAGGAGAATAATCCCTGTTTAGCATGGAGAAGCCAGGCAGACACAAAGGGGAGGGGCCAGCCCTGATGTGGAGCAGAGCGCCCTGCCCAGCCTAGAGAGCATGCTGGGATGCTGGGGGTGTCTAGTTTATCCTATACCAGCAAGGGGTCTGGGACAGACATTACATAAACCAGTTTGAGCCAAATCAATTAACTCCGATACTACATTCAACCAGGTTTATCTCAAACTGGTGTCAGCCATTTTCATACTGGTTTATGTGCACTGAACATCTGTTCTGTTACAGGTTTAAACCGGTTTTTAATCACTTAAACTGGTTTATAGGTAAAGTCTGTCCCTAGCCTATATCTATCTTTATCATTGTTTTCAGTAATTTTTTGCACCTGCTACACAAGTTCTCATGATCCTAATTAATAGGCTGACACCAATATCATTCCACATATTCAAAAATAACAGAGATTTACAATATCTGATAGTGACTGGAATTAAAACAAACTTCTGCGTAAAGTGACTCTGCTTTATGTCATGATACTGTACTGGTTCATTGTGTTCAATGTTACTTTGGTTTTGGTAATTACTAAAAGTAAAAAAAAAAAGACTTTGAATGCAGTTTTGGTGTTTCATATTGGACTTTGCCAACTGCCAGTTTTCTATCAGCATTTTCTGACAGATAGTACAATATAGAGAATAGTTATATAAGTGTATGATGGTTTTCTATTTTGAGTTTAGAGGGAAATTATGTTACTTCAGGTGTCATTGTACATTGACACTTACTGGTTATTAGTAGTGACTTTTATATATCCTATAACAGCCTCAAATATTTAATTGGTATAACTATATTTATTTGAAAGAAAAATTCTGAGAAGTATCATTGTCTTTGATATTGGACACCATGGTTATCTTAACATTCAAGCACACTGAATGATGGAATTATTTCCAAGCTTCAAATTGTGAAGATGGATCCATCAATGAAAGCTAAACTGGTAAAATGTTGTTCTCTGTTGGAACCCCCTACCCATACATGTTATACCAGCATTGACTTTTTCAGACTTCCTTTGATTCAGTTCCACTTAAATCCACTTGACACAGAAACCTTTTGCCTTTCAGTTTTCTCCTAAAGAATCAAATGGATTTCCATTTGATGTGCTACATTTCAAAGAACAGGGACAAAATCAGGTATTTAAGGCACTGAACTACATGTGATTGACTTGGGATTAGAGGATTCTGAGATGGGGGGAGGGGTGCAGTGTTCCAGATTTCACATTGTTCCATATGGTAACCCTATCTTTTATACTGCTTGCCAGAGGCATCTCAAATTGTGCCTTGACCTTCCTAATTTTTTTCCTGTATGCCAGTGCAATACTCTTGTATTCTTCTCTAGTACTATGAACAAGTTCACACTTTTTTACAGGATTCCTTTTTGAGCTTCAGCACATTGAAGAGATTATTGTACAGCTAGGCTGGCCTTCTGCTACACTTGCCATTCTTTTATCACATCACCAGGATAGTTTGCTCCTGTGCCCTTAAACGGGCATACTTAAAGTATAGCTTTCCTGGACTTCTTTTTCCCTCAGACTTGCGTCCCAGATCCCACCCACTAGTTAACTGTTAAAGCCTGCTTTTCTGAAGTCCAGTGCCCTTATTCTGAGGCTCTCCTTCCTCCTTCCCCTTAGGATCTTGAACTCTCTCACTTCATGGTCACTGTCACTCAAGTATCTTCCACTATCATGTTCTCAATCAGTTCTTTCCTGTTTGTGAGCAGCAAGTTGAGAAGAGCTTCTCTCCTAGTCGGCTCTCTACCATGTGTATCAAAACTTATCCTCAACACGCACAAGAATTAACTGGACTGCTTGTGCACTGATGTGTTTCCCTCCCAGCAGATATCCTAATAATTAAAGTCCCCAGTGAAAGCCAGTCCCTGTGATTTTGAATCTTCCATCAGTTTTTTAGAGAAGAACTTGTCTACCTCTTCGTGGTTCAGTGTTCTGTAGCAGATGCCCACCTGGACAATCCCCTCTGCTGCTTTCCCTTCTGACTTGTACCCAGAGGCTTTCAACTTCATACTGCAACTCTAAACATGTATACATTTCTTTTATATATAGCCCAACACCACTTTTTTCCTTCTGCCTATCCTTCCGGGATGAGTTATACCCATCCATGACTATATATCAGTCATATGAACTATCCCAGTTCACTATACCGAGACGTAAGAATTAGGGTCTGTGGCCCAGGTGGCAGAGGCTGAGCCGAGTGCAGCACCTGGGCTGACACCTGCAGCAGCTTCCATTCTTGCACCTCCTCTAAGTGGGCACCTGGACCTAGTGCCCTGGTCACCGACACCTTATCTTGCTGACCTTATGTGTCCTCAGGTGGATTGAAGGATTTGTCTGCCAATATATTTTCCTAAACAGGATGCTGAAAATAAGAACGTTTCAAGTTGTGGCAGAATCCATGAACACCGCTCTGCTACATCCCCATTACTGTCATCTAGGGGAAATTTAATAAAAGCTCACTGAGGTTTACGTAAGTGAAAAGTCACTGTCACAGATGTTCTTTTCCTTTTAACGAATCTGACAGTAATTCTCCTAAACAGGGCATGAAACCTTTTGGTGACATACCTAATGTTAGCATTTCATTTAATTTTATTATTGTTCTTGTCCATGCTGTGTATTTACACATTGATATGAAGTATACTATAGATTATTTGTGATTATACAGGGACAAGAACTCCCTTGTATTGGTCATAAAGTCAGCACTGAAGAGGTTAAACAATGTGAAAATTCTTGTTTTTTAATGAAACTACATTTAGTTAAGACTGACTTGTGTGGGATATATCTTGAAATCAAATATTGTTACCATATGCCACAGAGAATTTATTTTAGTTCTTTCATGCCAAAGAATTCTTGGAACTTTGTATAATGCAACCAGAATAACTGGACTTGTTGTTCACTACAATGCCATCTAGTTGAATAGTAAAAATTCCTTAGAGCCTGAGTAGGCATTCAGCAAATTAACAGAGTTCTTTTTTATACCAGTAAAAATGAGGCAGGTCACTCCTTTTCACAAAAGTTGATTGTAAAATATAAAAATGATGAAAACTGACTTCTCTAATTGCATTAGGGGGGCACTTTTGCTCCCTTAAAATGTCACAGGGCTCTAAAAATGACCATACCATAGCAACCTGCTTTGTATACAGGACTTATTTTAAAAGGAGGAACCTCATTCTAAACTTGTAGCCGTGTCGATCAGAAGTCACTCCAATGAAGTGGACTTAAAAACACTGCAATTAGAATCACCAGGGTGGAATTAGCCTGAGAACGGGGCTGTGCTACTGGGCCTGATCCAAAGTTCCTGAAGTTAGTGAGAGTTTTTTTTTCTTTGACACCCAATCCTTTACTTGGGAGAAAGAAGCCACGCTCACCATACCTGGTGCTTCCTAGCTCCCTTCTGTATCAGCTTCTCTTGTCTTTCAGCTGTTTCTCTTCAAATTTCCTGAAGTCACAGAACCCTTTCATGTCACTTCCGCTGTGGAGCCCCAACCCCTACCCTGGCCGGACTGGTTCAGTCAGGCTGCCTGGCCCAGCAATGGCAGCGCTCAGCCTCCCACCCTGCTCTGCCATTGCTCCTAGTCTCTCTGCAGAACTGCTGATGACCTGTTGCACAACTCCAGGATTGCAGAGACCACTGTTTAAAAGTGACTGATGTAACAGAAAACCAAACCTGCCCAAAACAGTACCTAGATGTGGTGACCATATTTGGGATGGTGGCTACTGCTGCTTCAGGTGTCTGGTTACAAGCCTTGTAGGGTGGCTTAAGAGATTTACCTCAGCCCATAGAGAGAGGAAATGGGAGGGTGTTAAAAGAAAGACTAAACCTGGCAGGTAGGTAGTAAAGTTAAATTGTTTTATATGGAAGTATTGGTGAAACCTTGGCTCTGTTCAAGTCTATGTAACAACATTCCTGCTAACTTCAGTGGGGTCTGGATTTCACTTGCTAATTCTGCAGTGTCAGAAAATCTCTCTCTCTTTCTGTCTGTCCATACTGAGGTCCCAGCTATGTCCTTTTAGAAGCTTCTGCCAGGCTGTGTCTTGAGAGAAGAACCACGTCTCTCTCATCATTTGCAAAGTACTACCTCATATATCAAAGGAGTCCAGTTACTCAACCATTACAACTGCTGAATTCAGTGGAGTTAATTTTTAATTGACATTCTCATAAATGAGAGTAAAAGCAGGACCTTTTTCTTTGCTCCTGAACAGACAATCGAGATATCCTTAGGATTCCTTTAGTGCATGTCTATATAGTCTCCCTGTTGATCCCAAGAGTGCAACTGAGAAGCAAGGCCTAACCACCACTGACTCTTACTCTCCACACAGCAGTCTGGAAGAACAGAACTGATATCCTGAGTACACACTCTGGTGCCTTCTGTGTTTCCCATGGAACAGGAATCATTTATGAAACAGCTGTACAGATATCCCTAAGTGCTATACCAATCTGCTTCAGTTTTAATGTAGAAAGATCACTCTGAGTGAGATGACAATGTAGACTTTGTGTCTCTCTACTTTCTGGTCTATGAGATATCAATGCTTATTTTTGTTGGCAACATGCAGTGGTGGGTTTTGTGATATAGACATCTGCCTTTTAGGAACCAAATGGAGCTACCAACTCACTTCAGAGACTGCCAAGCAAATGTTGGGCTCTAAAGACTTTTGTTTCCAATTCAAGCTGTGACCAAGAAGTGAAATGTTCGCTATCCCATTGTCATCCTTTGAACCATCATCCAGTTCTCGCATCCAAGAATTTTGACATTTTGATATTCATCTCCTACTACTGCCTCCTCAGTGCTTAACTGCCTTGTAGATAGAATTTCTGCACAAACTTCCTTTATCATTTCCCACTTCAGCGCTAAATAGACACGGCGGCTGGTACTTTGCAGCTGTTGACACTTAAGCCAAACATCTGTGTGTCTATCTGCAGTGCTCAAAAGGAGCCCTTTCAAATGCTTTCAGTATTTATAAGCTGTGTCTCCAGAATTCTCAATTGTTGAAAATGTCTTTGAGCATCTTTCAGTGATTTCATAGGAACTTCTTTCTTATAAGGAATGTACTGGGAGCAATTCACAGCATCTTCAGGTGCTAACATGTTCTTTGGAGTCCTTTTATTCTATACCGAGTTAACATGAGAGAGAAACTGGTACAGTCCCTCAACCATTGTTATCAAAGCTATTGCTTCATATTTATAGAAAAGCTCTGCTAGAAAGTGCTTAAATTCTCAAAAATATGTTTGACCTAAATGGAACAGGAAGAAAATCTCTGGCAAGAGCTAGTGTGTGACTATGTGAAGAATCTTCAGATGTGACATTTTCTTCAGGAACACTTTCAGTATTGGTTATCTTCACTCATTTTAAGAAAAAGCAGCACAAAGCTTTTGCTGCTTGGTGTTGTGTACTCGTATTTCAGCAAAGTCTTTTGCTCCCTGCAGATAGCATAAGACTGTACTACAGGCCAGAGTAGTAGTTAGCCATGTCATTTTGCAGTCAGTCAGAAGGCATGGTAGAGATGCATTATTATAGACTAAGTAAATTGGAGATGCATAAGCTTTTGCAAGCCCATGCTCATTTCTTCAGCAGCTGATGACACTCGCTGCATCAGATAAAGTAAGGTCAAGCTCAGAAAAGCTTATGTATCTCTGATTTTTAATCTATAAGCTGCATCCCTACTCTGCCTCCTAAAAGTAAAAGTATACCTGGAGGAGTCTCTGTGTTTCCCCTTGAGACCCTCTCTGCCCCAAGACTGTATTCTTGAGCTTGGGGCAGGAACTGATATGTGAGCTGCACAAACCAGACGCAGGTTGTATTGAGAAGCCAATCTTAAAGATTCTAAAGTTCTAGCACAGAAATAATAGTCAGCTCAGCAGCTGAGTGCTGTTTCATAGGGGTCAGCTGCCCCAGCCATTAATGAAGGGGCTAGTTACCAGGGAAATATTTCCTTTCCTTTATTGCCTGTGTGAGGTGCAACCCTTTTTTCTAATCCCACAACAATTTAGTGGTTTTTGAGAAGGGCAGTAGTGTATTTAGTTTCTATTGAAGCTAGAAAATTGGTAGAAAGCTCTGTACACCCTAGAAGACCATAGGAAATTAAGGCACATTGTTTCCCAATAGGAACAGCAAGACAGAAAAATACTAAACATTGATAACTGCAAATGCAGATGGAGGACGAGTGTTGTGATGGCTACACAGGCATCACCAACCCAGATGTGCCAAGTATTCATGAAATGCCGTATGTTGACATAGGGGCTTTTCATACTCAAGTCATTATCAAAATGTGCTTAGGGTATGTGTGTATATGTAATTTATTTATTCAAAGTTTGTCAATAAGCATGACATGTAGTTTCTTCAGCACAACCAAAGCTATCTATGGGTCAAACATACAAGGAGCCATCCATCCCTCTGAGGTCCAAGGATGGAACAACACTCTTTAAAGACAGCTCCACCATCAGCTCACTGTGGAAGAAGCACTTTCAAAAGCTCCTAAATCAAGATTCTAATGTTGAGGATAACACCATCAAAGCAATTCCACAATGTCCCATTAAGGACTACCTTGCAGATACACGAACTTATTAAGAGCCTTTGAAAGCCATTAAGCAGATGAAGAACAACAAATCATGTGGTCCTGATAGAATAGCAGCTGAAACTGATAAGCAAGGTGGAAAAAAAAAATCATTCACCAACTACACACTTTTATTGTAAAAATCTAGAAATATGAACAGATTCATAATGACCTGAGAGATGCCAGAATCATTACTAGAGTTGCACCAATATATCGGTCCGATATTGACTCGGCACCGATATAAAGAAAATAAACTGCATTGGCAATTGGCTTTTTTTTTTTTTTACTTGATGTGGCCAATAAATGCCCCGTCCATGCTCGCAGCTGCAGCGCAGCACATAGACAGCAAGGAACACAGCCCGGCAACTTGGACAACTGTGTCTAGCTGGGAAATCTGTTGTGGTGGGGAGGGGAGAAGGGGCACAGAGGGGGTAGATCAAAGCCCCCACGGTGAGGCAGGGAGGGAGCTGGGCTGGGGCAGGTGCTTCCTAGCTGGGGCAGGGTGGGGCATGGGACAGAGCTGCAGCTCATCTTGGGAGCATGGGAGGGAGGGTGGCTCCTGCTGCCCACCCCAGAAGGGTATAGGGGGTGTGTGCCCCCAGATTTGTGCAAGGGGGAAGGGTCCTGTTGCTGTGGGCTAGGGCTGGGACTGCACGGGGCTCTTCCTAGCAGGGGCTGGGATGGGCTGGGCTCAGGGTGGGGGGGTGGTGGTAATGCTGGGAGGGAGGGTTGGAGGGTTTTGGTGAATTTTGGGGTGACTGCAGCCCCCCGCATACTTCCCCTCCTAGCACTACTGCTGCCCTCCCCAAGTGCAGCCTGGCACAGCCCCCCACCAGGAGGAGCCCAGTACAGCCCCAGCCCAGCCCACAGTGGCAGCCCACCCCACCCTGCATGCAGTCTGGGGGCACATATTGCAACTCCCAGGGTGTGTGCAGTGGCAGGAGCCACTCCCCCCACACACCCTGCAGATGAGCTGCAGCTCTTCCCGCACCTGCCCTGCCCCAGCCCCACTCCCTCCCCCACCACAGGGGCCTTGATCTGTCCCCACCATGACCCTTCCCTTCCCCCTCCCCTTCCACCACAACAGACTTACCAGCTGGACACTGCTTTTCAAGCTGCTGTGTATCAGAAACAGGATCGATATCGGCTGATATGTCTCCTTAAAAACTGGCTATTTGTATTGGCCCCAAAATCTGTATCAGTGCACCCCTAATCATTACCATATTTAAGAAGAGAGATAGATTGGTTTGTGGCAGTTATGGTATTTCACTCCTGCTGAGAAGATCCTTGCAGGGATTCTCCTCAAGAGACTCAGGTTCCTCACTGAGCAGATTCTATCCGACTCCCAATGTGGTTTCAGACCACTCAGAGGTTCAATAGATATGATCTTTGTTGTAAAAAGTGCCAGGAGCAACACTGAGATCTTTATGTATTTTTCATTCACCTGACTAAGGACTTTGATTCAATCAAGAGAGAGGCCCTATGGAAAATCCTGATGAGACTTGTATGCCTGCTAAAATTTGTTATCATTTTTAGACTTCTTCACAAAATAACAACTGTCCCTAGCAATGGCTGGGAAATGGACCCCTTAAATATTAGAACTGGAGTCAAGCAAAGATCGCACCAACACTCTTTTCCATTTGCATCACAGCTATTCCGCATAGACTAACTTCCATCTGAAGTCAACATCCAGTTTTGCATGGACAGGAATTTTTTTTTTTAATATCAGTCAGTTGCATTTGAAATCCAGGATAATCAAAATCTCCATTACTGAGCATCAATATGCTGATGACTATGTTATGTGTGCATGTTCAAATGAAGAGCTCCAGGGCACCTGATTGCTATTGTGCAGCATATGAAATGTTTGGACTCCCTGTCAACTTCATGAAAACAAAGATCCTTTCCTAACACTCCCCAAACCTAGCTATTTCTCTGCATATTACAATTAGAGGGAAATCCTTGGAGAATATTGAGCATTTCCCCTGCCTGTAGCCAGATTTCCCAAAATATAAATGTAGACAACGATATTCAACACCAGATAAAATCTGCCAGTGCTGCCCTCTGATGATCATGACATTAGGACCCAAATGAAATGTCTTGTCTTTCAGGCTGTTGTCATCCCTACTCTGTTGTATGGGTGTGAAACACGGATGATGTCTGGGAAACACCTTAAAGCTTTGGAATGTTATTGTCAGCAATGTCTTTGGAGAATCCTCTGTATCAACTGGAAGGACAGAAGAACAAATGCCAGTATTCCTGACCAAGCAAACACCATCAGCATTGAAGCCATGCTTATATGGTATGAGCTTAATTCAACAGGACAAACTGCTCCTAAAATGGGTCCTATACTCCCAACTTACTGGTCACCACACAAAAGAAAAGATTTAAGAACACCTGGCAGGCAAATCTGAAGAAATGAAGTATTAACATCAATACCTGGGAGACTCAAGCAGTGAACTGTCCTCAGCGCACTGTGATGTATGACTAGGCTCAATCATTTTGAGCAAACCCACCTCACTGTGGATAGAGATAGATGAGAGACAAAAGGAAAGAGCTGTGACCCAACATTATCAGGACTGACTCTTTCCTTTTGGAACTATTTGACACACCTGTAGTTGAACAATATCAGATTGCCTATGGACTCCCCAATTACTTCCCTGTTTATTCAAAGACAGTCATCCTCATATGAGGAACTGCCACTGACAACTAGATATTTTATTTATTTGTTTGTTTCTGAAATGTATTTCTCTCTCCTGGGAGTAATGAAGACCTAACCTTTGGAAAGTAAGAATAAGGTGACAGCAGATCTTACTTATCTAATTTTGCATGACAGTCACCAATAAAACAAGAGTAGAAAAAGTATAAACTTATTTCACTGAATGCCTCATTCACTTCAGTGTTCCAGATGGGACTTTAACTAGTTATTCCTTGGTAGCTTCTTCCCTAAACAAAAAGAAACTGAATGCAAGCAAATTATATTGATGCAATAAGAATGGTGCCCTTTTAAATTAGTTGAGTAGTTCAGAAATTAACTTCTGCAGAAATGCTGACTTGATCACTTATTTAGATTTGTATTAACTTTTTAACTGAGGGCTATATAGTTAGTGATCATATTTGAAAATGCCTCTTTACACACCCCACAGACTTTTTTTCCCCAGCTAAACTGATGCATAGCTCAGCCTATAACACCTATTTGGAATATAGAGGGGATTGTCTTCATTGCAACAGTTAATTTGAGTTAGTACTTGAGTTGTTCCATGTGAGTGGCCATGTTGTGAAGCACCATTCAAACTACAGAGTGATTAGATTAACAGTTGCTAAATTATGCTAACCTGAGTTGTAGCCTGTAGCTGCATCCTCACAGTATTACTAATTCAAGCATTGACAACACTTGAGTTTCAATCTATGCCTCAGTAGGTCAAGGTCAGCTGGTGTTTTAAAGAACCATTTAACTCAAGTGAGACATTTTTTGTGTATGATAGGAAATAAATAGCACTACAGTGTAGAAAAAATCCCAGTTAATATTTAACAATCCAATAGCTATTTATCGGACAATTGCATAACTCAAATGACAACACCTCTGAAACTTTTAATCTGTAACTACCTTAAAAATTGCTGGGAATGAAGATAAAAAGGGTAGGAGCATAAATGAGTTAAATCCTTGTAAAAAAAAAAAAAAAAAAAAAAAAAAAAAAAAAAAGGTCCACCTTTTCATTGCAGAGCTTGTTTAGTATTTACTGCAGTTATATAAATGTAGCAGATGGAAAAAGATCTTGCTATTAAGGGCGAATATGAGCCTTTAGGCTCACTTCTGAGAATGAACTGGTACACAACTGCACCATTTTAGAAACGATTATGATTCAAAGTCAACTCCTCAGCTGCTCTTTTTTTGACCTAGGGGTAGGGGAGAAGTAACGGCATCCCTGGAAAAGGAACAAATTTGCTTCCAAGGCTGGTGCAGATGGGATGATAGGGCTATTCTCAGTATCTGCAAAGAAGGAAATAGGGTTTATATGTTAGAGGTGACTTAACGTGGTCACTCAGGAGAGGGAGCTCTACTGCATGAGTGCACTAAAAATAGTGGATAGCAACAGTGACAATCTGGCCTCTCAGAATTTTAGTTCTCAGAAGTTGGATAACATTTGATCCCCATATTTTGATGCGTAAGAATACCCTGTTGATACTCCATTACATAACACCTGAAGAAGAATGCTTTGCATTCAAAAGCTTGACTAACTTTATCCCAGTTATGCTCTTGGTCCAATAAAAAAATATTGGCCCAAAAAATCCTTGTCTCTCTCATAATACAATTCCTAGGTTAATATACATCATAGTTTTGGAGTAGCCTTAGATTTAACTTAATGGTTTCTAATTGTACATCATATTCTCATATATAAAAATATGAAGTACAACATAGCCCAATTATATTCCCAGAGAAGACTCTAATACATTCAAATGCCCACTATATTAGTTTTATAGCTACATCTAATTAAAGTATTGATGTTTAAAATGAAATGCAGCTCTTGTGCCACACATAACTGCTCTTCCTCTGGTCAGTAAGAATGAGTTCAAGCTCTTACTGGGTATCAGAGAAGTCTCAAAATTGATCATAAGAATAATCTATTTCTTTTATAGAAAATAAGCACTTATTTTAAGACTTGTATGTGTGGATTAAAATTACTTATCAGTTTTAGGACATGTGGGACATCTATACACATATTCTGGGGATTGTGGGGGCAAGGGTACTTCTAGTAGAACAGCTCTGAGAGTTGTTTTAATTAAAGTGCTTGGAGCATCTCATGTATTGGTGTCCCTGTGTTTCAAAATGGTGACGTGGTGCTTTATCTAAAGCTTATTGAACAAGCTTTAGTTAAAGTGTCACTGCTACCATTTTGAAGTGCGGGGACACAGATGCACAACATGCGGAGGCTGGCTGGAGCTTGATAGTTACCACACTCCAACAGAGTTGATTAATCGAGTCTGCTCTGATGCGCTGTAATTACAGTGTGTCGGAGGAGCCTCTGCACTCATGTATAGGCACCTTTCATGCTCTCGTTTTTTAAACAAATGTATGATGCTGTCTGGACAAGGTTCTCTTTTGTTTATACTTAATTAGCAAATGTCACAGTTGGATGGATAAAAGTTGCTGATTGAAACTTTCAGTCCACGTGGCTAAATAGATTAATAAAAAATTGGTAGTTTCAAATTACTCTTCATTAGGGTATTAGCTATCTGTGGAAAATGGTAAAATTATATTAGAAGTGTAAGTGCTACTATTCTTAAGAACAGGAGTTGAGATTCCTGTTTTTTCCCATAGGTTTTATACCTAGCTATGCACAGTAAGTGAAGCAGTTCAAAATAGCAATTAGTTTCCATGCAGGCGGGAAGGTTCACCATGGTGTTAATTAGCATCAGCAGAGATAAGTACAAAAAGAAATATCCACCTTGCTTAGTCAGGTCCAAGAAGAATAACATAGAAGCTTGATTCAGCAAAATCAAAAAGGAATGTTATGGAGCGGTCTCAGGTCAAGCCATTCAGATGTCTGGCATTTTTTTCTTTGCTGAGAGCTTATGTAGGGAATTGGATGATTTGCCAGTTGAGAACGTAAAATTTATTTGGCAAAATATTTAGTACCATAAGTAGCTCTGCTCTTTGTTATTAGACTAATAGTTACAGGCATTCACAATTTTGTCCTTTGCCTTGTAGTGTTTGTGGACATTGGGCCCTCACTTGTTCCCATTCTTAAATTACCAAGGAGTCTTAGGCTAGGGAAAGACATTACACATAAACTGGTTTAAGTGATCAGAAACTGGTTTAAACCTGTAACAGAACAGATGTTCAGTGCACATAAACCAGTTGGAAAATGGCTGAAACTGGTTTGAGATGAACCTGGTTGAATGTAGTATCAGACTTAACTGATTTGGCTCAAACTGGTTATGTAATGTCTGTCCCAGACCCCTTGCTAGTTTAAGTTAAACCAGACTCCCCCAGCATCCCAGCATGCTGTATGAGCTAGGTGGGGCTCTCTGCTCCATAGCAGGGCTGGCCCCTCCCCTCTACTCCCTGGTTGCAGCTCTGGCAGAGACTGCAGGCTGTTCTCCCCACCCTCACTGCTCCCTGCTAAGCCCTGCTGAGGGGTGTCTGTGTATTAGCTAGCAGACCGCATGCTGGCTACAATCCATGTTGTGACAGCCGGGATAAAGGCAGAATCAACAGGTAGCTGGTAATGACCCTCGTTTTCTTAATGGGGTGACAGACACTGAAGTAGAGGTGATAAACATTGTGTTATTATTAATTCCCAAATCTATTTATTTCTTTTTACTTTAATAGCACTATTAAATAACACTATAAAGGCACATTGGATGCTTGCAAATGTAAACCCACCCCAAACGGCACTTTATTTTAAACTCGGCACGTTCCCACACTGAACTCCATTCATGCCCGGAAGAGGCAGTACATTACTTCAACCGAGCTCTGCAACATCTGTAAAGATTGGGCACTTTAGTGAGGGTTTTTTGGAACTTTTATCTAATGGATGATTGAGTCAGTTTAACTAAAAGAACCAAAAAGCTCTGTGAAAGCACCCAATTTTTACAGATGCTGCAGAGCTGGGTTCAATTGCTGCTTCTGCTAAAGTGCTTTTTTGTTGTTGTTTGTTTGTTTTTTAATGTCTGCAAGCAGTCATTATATTCTTATCGAAGTCAATGGGAATGTTTTTTCTTCGCTTCATTTGAAGTACATTTGAAAGCTTAGTGATATATGCCTGGGAAGTGGATAAGCATTTTGGGATTGTCCAGAGATAGGATCTGCCACCATTTTCCCCCAAGCTATTTCTCTCCTAACATGGAATGTATTTTCTAGTGGTTAGAGAAGTCTATTTTGTGTGAATGAGTTTTACCTTCCACTGATTTTTACACAATCAGGGGAAAAGCCGCTCACCTCTATGCCGCTTCTTTACCAAATATATGTAATGATTCTAATATTTCTTTACCTCATAAAAGGGTGAAGGGGGGTGGTGTGAGGGTGAGGCATTGAGATCTTTGAAGCAAAACCCAAATACTGCAAAAAAATATTATTAATGTGTGGGAATATGACAAAAGATAACTAGCATTAGGTTGCAAAAGTGCCAGCAAAAGTATTTCAGAACTTGAGGATTTGTAATATATAGCACTGCTTTTTGATAATTTCTGAAGGTAAAACATTTTGTTGAAGAAACATTCAACCTCTGTTCACTTGGCATACATCAGATCACAGGATACTTCGAAACAGGCAATCAATAATGCAAAAGCAGTATCTGGAGCTGGCAGTTTGGATATTTTTTCCTCCTGGGCTGTGTGTATGAGTTTAAAGTTTCAGACAGCTTTCAATTGACTACACTTATTAACTCAAGAGGCAATGTTTATTTTAGAGATGGGGACAATGTGTTCTTGCGGTTAGCTGAATCACATGTGCAATGCACAAGAGGGGCAAGACATGTATCAAAAAAACAAACTCCAAATAAAATGCCTGGCTATCCAAAGTGAGCTTTCTTTCTTAGGCTGAATGGTAAACAAGCAGAGCTGCTAACACACAAAACAAAAGCAGTGTATTGCAACAGGTCTCAAAGGGTAAGAATTATGAAGAAATGGCTGTCCCCTGCATAGAAACTATGCAGGCCTTCTCATCCTTTCCCTACCTCCTCACCCCCTCACACGGACTTAGTTTCTTAGGCTGGAGTTCTGGTTTTGAGAGAGCATTCTGCCCCTAATTGCTCTTCAAAAGATCACCAGAGAAGTCCATCCCACCCCATCTCTATCCAGTCATCCCCTGATTCATTCACTGCATAAGTACTTTGGGTTGCAGGGCTCACGTCTCTGGTGGCAATTGACTTAATCTGGTTTCATCTGAGAAGGATGGCATGCCCAGAGGTGCATATCATGTGGTGACTCTAGCAGGAACAAATATGCCTACCTCTCATTACTAGTTTGGTCTTCTTTGGGCACTTGAATTGTAATTGCAATACAAAATGTCCCTGTTGTGAGTTCTTTAATTCCATATTTCTTGACAAAAATGGAGGTGTCTGTTTCTAGTACAGAATGTCACAGGTCTCTACTGGGTCCAAGACACATAGTGGACATTTAGACATGTACATCCTGAGAAAGAGCTTTTAATTGTGGTTGGGTCATGGAAGGCCCCCCGTGCAATAGGGAGGTCCCTCTGGGGAGGTCCCAGATGGAGCACTCTGAATCTATAGAGGGAATTGCAGGTAGGTTGATAGAGGCAGGCTCATAATCAGTGAGTCCACAAACTTCAGATCTGCTAGCCTTAAACTCTCTCTGAGTATGGCAGCACCCACTGCTATCATTGGTAACTTATTATAATCAGATGTGTGACAGAGAGGCACCGTGCCTTGGGCAGCTTTGGTACATGGCACAGTGCCAACTGCTATGATGATGGTGGTGTTGGCAGCTATTTCTGTGCACCCTGAACCCCATTAAATGGAGCTGCTGCCTCAATTGCCTCTGCTCAATGATGCTACTGGTTGTAATTGCCACTGAGACACTAGTCCAGGGGTCCATACCTTGACTCAGTCAGGTAGCCTTCCATATAGCCTTCCAAACAGGAGATTTCTCACTCTACAATATCAAAGTGGGGCTAATGCTTTCAACAAGGTGGGACGTAGCTGCTTTTTTTACAGGATAATCTTGATAGATGAAATATAATTCAGAGTAATTAAAATAAGGCCAGGCTAAGCACCTCTGCTGTGTTTAATGTAGAGAAGACATACAATCTGAGTGTATTATGCCCAGATTATGGACAGACACACCTGAGTAAGTACATGGTTTAGGAAAAGCACAGGAGAAAACTAATATTAGTAAAAGCCAATGTTAATTTCCTAGTTCAGTATGCAGTAGCAGTAGGCAACTGGTAATAGGCATTTGTCCATCTGGAAAAACAATAGTATTGTGCAAACCAGCTTGGCTGCAGGAGTTGCCAGAACAAAAAGGATCATCCGTTTGCCTGTCTGCTGGGCCTTTTGCTCCTAGACTGGCTGCTGACCAGTGTTAAGAAGCACAATGTACTGTATCATACAATATATTTCAGTTCTGCAACCTTTAGGAGGTATTTCCTCTGCCAGGGGAAGAACTAGTACTGCCCACTAAGGTGCTCTTCTGCTTGAAGCCATTGACATTAACGGCTGCCCAGCACTTGATGTTAACAGTCACAGGTAAATTACAATAGCAGATGAACCTGACCTGAGCAGTAGCAGTAAAATGGCCTAAAACAGAGTTGATTTGTATCAAGATGATTATAATTTGTATGATTAAAGGTAGTAGACTATTATTTTATAAAGTCCTAGTTATTCTGTATTTAGTCACCCAATTTTTGCATTAAATTGGGGTAAGTTTTGGAAGCAAAATGTGAATAGGCAAACATTTGCTTGCCTGAAGCAACTGCATGCTAATTAGGTGCACACATGCAGTGATATTTTGGGGTACACTTGTATAGAAAAATATGGGCCATATTGTATTTAACCCACCTAAACAGCCGCAAAGCTCTATTAACCAAAAGTGGGCTGTATCTATGCAGTGCCAGGAATTAGGGCGGCACAAAGCTTTGGACCATGATTCAGATTTGGAGATGATTTGGAGGCAGAATCTATGAATCCGAATCAAATCGCGGGAAGCTTAAGGCTTTCTGAATCAATTCAGAAAAGATTCGGCTGTAGGGTATAATGGGGAATCAATGAAATATCTATAACTTTGTTGTCTTTTGGTTGATTCAGATGAAACTTGCAGGGACGGTAGCCCCTGTTGAGAGCATGACACATGCCAAGTTTTAAGGTGATAGATGGATGGATTTCTGGGAAACTGCACCCCAAATTCTGAAAGCAAAACTCACGTCACTTGTGTATGTTAAGCCACAGCAGGGTAAAAACTGCAGATTTAATAGCTCTTACTGAGGCCACAAAGCCTGACAAGTTTCAAGGAGATGGGAGCAGGGTTTTGGGGGAAACTGCAGCCCAAATTCTTGAAAGCAAAACTCATGTCACGTGTGTGTGTTAAGCCACAGTGGGATCAAAACTACAGGAGTGGTAGCCCTTAGTGAGGTCACAAAGCCTGCCAAGTTTCAAGGAGATAGGTGTAGTGATTTCTGGAAAATTGTACCTCAAGCTGCGGACAAGCAAAACTTGTGACTTGGGTGACACTGTGTGTGTTAAAGCGCAGCAGGGTGAAAGCTGCAGGCCTGCTAGCCCCTGCTGTGGCCACAAAGCCTGCCATCTGTCAAGGAGATCGGTGCAGGGGGAGTCTGGGTTCTGGGGCCCTGCACCTCTAGCTGCTGACGGGCAAAACTCGTGTCATGGGTGTTTGTGCAACTGTGTCTGTCTTGGGTCACTGGGGGGGGGTTGGAGGAGGGAGGGGGAACTACTGCTGGCCTGGCTGCTAAGGTACTGTATTACCAATCAATCATGATTCACTCAAGAACCAGCTCAATACACAGTAGCTAGCTACTGGTAGCTACTAGATAACGAGTTAATTAGCAAGGATTAATACCTACAAAACCATAGACTAAGGAGAGGAAATAATCAATACAGACAATCAACTGCCCCAAGACAGAGACAGTCAGTTGCACAAGCACCCATGTCATGAATTTTGCCTGTCAGCAGTTAGGGGTGCAGGGCCCCAGAAGCCCTGCACTTATCTCCCCGACAGCTGGCAGGCTTTGTGGCTGTAGCAGGGGCTAGCATCCCTGCAGCTTTCACTCTGCTGCGCCTTAACACTCAGTGTCACCCATGTCACCAGTTTTGCTTGTCCACAGCTTGTGGTGCAGTTTCCCCCAAACCCCTGCACCTATCTCTTTGAAACTTAGCAGGCTTTGTGGCCTGAGCAGGGGCCACCACCCCTGCAGTCTTCACCCCCCTGTAGTGTAACACATACACATGACATGAGTTTTGCTTTCAAGAATTTGGGGTGCAGTTTCCCCCAAACTCCTGCACCTATCTCCTTGAAACATGGTAGGATTTATGCTCTCTGCAGAGGCTACCACCCCTGCAAGTTTCATCTGAATCAGACAGAAAACAACAGAGTTGTAGATATTTCATTGATTCCCTATTATACCCTATGGCTGAATCTCTGAATCGGCTCCGAAGCTTCGGAGCTGATTCGGCCAAATTGAAGCAGAAAACCAATTCGAAGCTCTGAATCGAGTCACAGGCATCTCAATAGGCCAAATCCAAACCCGAATCGAATAGTTCCCTATTTGCACAGGCCTACCAGGAATACTTCCAGAACTGCAGCTGGTAAAGTAAATGAGTCACCTACAAGTGACTCATTACTTAGAGGTATTGGGTGGCAGGTACCTGTAACCCCTCTCCACTGGCAGCACAGAAGCTAACATGCTCAACAATATTTAGCAGCATTGAATGACTCTCAGTAAGTTAATTTAAAATGTCGGAAAAGGTGGAGATCTGTGCTTAATTATTACTTGCCTTGATCATTATAGGGAAGTGGTTAATACTGCTTCTAGATTTTTGCTTGCTAAAAGAGCTTTATATTTTTTTTACCTGACAGGTATTTAATGCACATGGTTTTACCTTGAGGTATTCTAGTCAAGGTCAGCAATATGTACCCATGGGGGTTTGACCTTGGTTGGTTTACCTTTCAGTGAAACTACAGTGTTTTGTCCTTTTAAAAGGGAGGGGAATAAAAATAAAAACTGTTCTACAGATGCTTTGATCCTGATATTGGTTTTGTTCCTGTTGGATCAACTTACTGTTGTAATAATGGCTAGAACCTAAAAACAAAGGGGCCTTCAATTTTTTACCTATTTCTAATGGCAAAATATTTATTTGACCTTTGCCGAGTTCCTGTGTTTTAGGCAAATTCCCTACGCGAGGATTCTATACAGCAGCTCCTAAGTAAATAATCTTCTAAATCATCATTAAAGTAAATTAAAGCTGTGTAGAACTCCAGAATGAGAATACAATCACTTCCATTTGCACTGCAGTATGTTATCTTATTCTAAACTGCCATATTTCCTACAGTTCATAAGGCCAGAAAAACAGGCCCAATAATACGCATCTTACTGCATTGCTCTTTAGGAAACTCAGGCTGTGAAAATATTTTAGTTGACTGTAATGGAAACTCCTGTCTTCAGGTACTCCTTTTTGTCTCTTGGTATTTCTATGCATCATCCCATTTTGAGCTAATTGCATATAGCTGGGGTTGCACCCTAATATGTATCTTGTTTCACATGGAGCACAGTACTAACATGGATAGGCTGTATTTGGTGCTAGAGCTAGCCAGCTTAGAGATACCCATGCTAGCTGCAGCATTGGTAGACATACTGTAGACATAACCTTAGAGTTAACCGTAGCATGGATCTGTACTGCGCTGGCTAAGCTTATTAAGAAATATGCAGAAAAGGTCCAGTTTTGCAAGTGTTGAGCACTATGCTCTCACATTGTACTGAATACCCTAAATGTAGCCCCCAATGTGTCAAATACTACATCTTCAAGGCTTTATCATTAAAAGCCACATTCTCAGCTGGTATGAACTGGCATAATTCATGTTACTTCAGTAGAATTTGCTGAGTAATGCCACAAGTGCCTAAGTTGAAGAATCATGCTGTCATGAACTTGAACCTTTCAACATGTATAACACTTAAAAATCTTATGTGAGCATGAAGATGTGAATAAAATAGCTAGGGCTGCATATTAACCTTAAAATGTAGATTGTACATTGAATTGTAGCAAAGTGAGAGATTTCACTGGAGTCTTAACTAGAATGTACAGGAAGCAACTTGCTGATTAGAGGTTTGAGCGCTACATAATGAAATTGGGGCTATGAGTAGTTATAGCGTCTGAATTATTTAAGCGAACAAGTTAAATCCAGTCGTTGTAGGTTTGCTTTATATAAAATTAAGTCTGGTAATCTTCTTTTTGGCTCGCCAGCAGGCTCCCTGCTTAACAATAATAGGCCCTGATCTAATTCTCTAAAGCATCAAAGACAAAGTCAGCCATGCATAAGAACATTCAATTTAAAATTAATATCTAAATAGATAAAACACACAGCTCTTCATAGCCAATTTGCTATTTTAAAAATTCAGCAACTCCCAAATTGCGTCATTTAAAAGGAATATAAAGATGTCCCAAGGGCCAGGCACTGTACCAGACCTCTGCTGAGACAGTGACCTATTATGGCTAATTAGCCTGGCAGGGTTAGGAAGAACAAGGTTTTACAAATAGCCCATTTGCTTGGGGCTACCCCTGGCATTTTTTTTTCCTCATTAGTAATCCCTGTTGGTTTTTTTCCTGATTAAACACTACAGTTCCTCTGATGGGGAGTAGGGAAGGATAGAGAAGAGATAAGAAGCAAATTCTTAATCATTTTATAAAGCCAGTTAATTATATTGACAAAAAACTTACAACCAAGTCAACATAACAGTTTTGGAAATTCTTATATCTGGTGGAATGGAAGGAGGCGGGGTAGATTTGCACCTTGTAGACTAAATAAATTAGAGAGGCATAAGCTTTCATAAGTAGCAGCTTACTTTATCAGATGCCAGGAAGGGACTGCAAAAGTAGAACTTGTAAGTAGAAAGGGTGAATCAGAATATGACGGAGGTAAATCTCCGGCCACTTTAACATCCCTGGATGTTCCATAGCTGACCTCAGAGCGGCTGTTCTCAGACGATGAAACTTTCAAAATGAACTTGACTAAGAAACTGTGAAACAAGAAGTTATCCTCAGACTGGATTATGTTAAATACAGTCTAAAAAAGACAACTGATTCTTATCTCATTACCTGGACCAACTTTTATAACCACTGTGTCCCTCAATGGGTTAACTGTTTTGTTTTTTTCTCTCTCTAACCCACCTTACCTCTTCCAGCAGTGCCCCTTCTTTTTCTTCCTCTGCCTTCCCTACCCTTTGTATTCTAATTGCTGCTTTCTATTTAGAAGCTAGGCTTCCTTTGCTCCCTTCATAGCACCTAATTAAATAAGATTCTGCTTATGCAAGTTGATGCAATTCTGATTTAGTTAGTCTTTAAAGTGCAATTCTACCCTGCCTTCTGCCTAATTTCAGACTAACACTGCGAACTATCATGCTCTGGAATGGAAAAACCCATTGATGATCACTTTTACTGACAAAAAGTTCCAGTGTAGTTAACTGGCAAAGACAAATTCATGAGAGAGATAAGTGAGTACATTTACCGCCCTGGAAAAATGTCAAGTTGCTTGAGAAGAATATCAAACTTTATAATGATGCATCCAAAGTGTACCCTAATCACATGGAATAGTCAGTGTGTTCTCTTCTGGTCACTCTGTCACCATGGTACCAAGCCAAAATTGAGGGGCTCAGAGATAATTAGAGGCATGGAACAATCTTGATAGGAAGAGAGACTCAAAAGACCAGGAATTTTTTTTTGGAGAGGGCACAAGAGGTACGCCCAATAACAGTGTAGAGAAGTTAAATAAGACATTTCTATTCTCTTTTTTTCTCACCAAAAAGAACAAGGAGCTACCTACCGGAGCTAAAAAACAGCAAATTTAAAACTGACAAGAAGAAATGCTATTTGCACAATGCATCCTTAGTTTGAAGAATGTGTTGCCACAAAATATTATGAAGGCTTGCCATAAAATATTATGAAGGCTAAGAGCCTGGTGGAATTTCCAAAGGATTGGGCACTTGTATGGATAGTAAGAGCAATCCACTGTTGCATCAGATAGGATTTTTAAAAAGTAGGCAGAGAGGGAAGGTTTGTTTTAAAATCAAATTAAGTCAATTGAAACATTCCCATCAACTGAAATTACTTTTGGATTAAGCCCTAAACCATCTAGAAATGCACATATAACTGTAAGGAGCCAGAAGAAATGTTTCCCTGCAAACTATTATTTCACAGTTGTTTGCTGTGGTGTTTCTTATGCCTTCTTTTGAAGTATCTGACACAGGCTAGTATCAGAGATTGGATACTGAACAAAATGACTCCCAGAACTGAGTTAGTACCGCAGTTCCTGTGTTCTTATTAAAGCTGTTCTGCCCAGGAAGAACTTGACCTTGTAGGAAAGACTGTGTTATAGCTGATGTCTAAACATGTGGTGTTCTTGGGCAAAAAGGTTCACAAAAAGTAAGAGTTTATCAAAATTTGAGTGGAGGAAACCATGTAAAAGTAATAAAACTCAGAGTAATAAGAACAGAGACACAAACATAAGCAAGGAATTTCATATAAAGCTTCCTTACATTCTTGGCACATCTTGCAGGCTATCAGAAGTAGAGAAAGTACAATAAGCAGTTCTTACTGAAAAACTCCCTTCTGCCTTATCTTGATGCCATACAGGCATACAATTTTACAGTGGCTATTCTTCTAAAGCATCCAGTTCATTTAATTGACAAAACAGGAAATTATGACATCTGCTGTCAAGGCAAAATAATGTATCTTTCAAAGTGAGAACAAAGGAGGAAATAATGAAAAATAAAACCAATCAAGAATCAGATATTAGTGTCAATGGTGTGCAATCATATATAATTAGAGGCAGAAATCCTTAAAATAAAAAAGCATGCTACCATATGATTCTGAGAATTAGAGGAAGTAATTTGCATCTAACAGTGATATCTGCTGAAAAGTGTTATATAAATATCTTAATATTTGGATGAATTTAATATAACATTTAGGAAATATCTCACAAGAGTAGAGTGTGGGGAGAAATCAACCTAATTCATCTTGTTGCTGTGCCAGCTGCATGTCTACAATATTTGTCCTGTGATATTACTCTTGATTATACCTTTATGAAACTTAAAACTCTATTTAGGTTGCTGGGATACCAGGCTGAGGTTGACAACTATACTTAGTTCAATAGTTCTTGTTTTCTGCAAACTGGTTGCAAATTGAATAGGCCTAGAAGAAACCTATGATTCTATGAAATCTAACTATATAGTTATACAAATGCAGAATTAAGGGAACAATAAAAAATTATTACAATTATGCCAAAATAACTGGGTGAAGCATCAGTGTTTTATGGCTGGATGCTTCCCTTCCACATGCACAGGTGGAAGAGAGCTGAAGCCAGCAGAGCTAAGCAGGAAGATGTGAAAGTAGGGAGCCATTACTCCTAGGAATGTTTCTTCTCCACCCTTAGCACATATACAAAATAGATGGGTCTTTGTGGGTCAAGAGAGACCTGTCCAATATAGTGCCATGCAGAAGGATTTGGAGTATCTTATCCAGAGCAGAACAGCTTAGCTGCTAAAGTGAATTGCTTTGCCCAGACTGGTTACTCCTGCTGAAAATCAGGTGTATTAGCTTGCGGGACAGCTCATACCTGAAATAGCCTGGATGTTCTGGAGGGCACTGTGTTGTGTTATGTAGATGTAAGGAAAGGTTGAGCTACTGTTATGTATGACCTGCCTTTCCTCTAAGGCCAGCTCCCCATGCCACAGGGCACATGTGCAAGGGGAAGGGATTGTCATTGCTATACAGGATGCCTGAGGGTGACATGGTGCCAGGGAGAGGTGAGAACCTCCAGTAAAACTGGGGGATCAGTGTGTGTTTGCCCACATATTTCTGCAGAGTTGGTGGTTCCAGAACATAACCTCCTTCTCCCTCCTTTCTACACCTCTTGCAAGGTTTGAAATCCCACCTATCCGAAGAAAAAGAGGGAAGGAGAAAAATGTGAACTTTTTGCCAGAGTAAAAGGTGCAGTGTGGGCCTTTTTGGTCAAGAACTTGGTGTAAGGGACTAAAAAGTGAAATCTGAGGCAGTCACAAGTCAGGAAGTCAGACATATTTTCCCTGTATGACAGGGAGTGAGCTAGGAATAACTGATTTGGCCAAGCAGAAGAAAAGAACTGGCTGGGAAATGACGACAATGAAAGAGGAATACAATTAAAAAAAACAAACAACCTCCCAGATTTAGCAGAGTAGCAGTTCCTTGATACCTGGCAAGAACAGGAGAATTAAGTTACAGGACTGCAAGCTGGTTCTCAATAGTGTTAGCTAATTCTATTTGTCTCCTAAAAACAATTCCTGTTGCAAACACTAACTACAACCAAACTGCAACACTACATGCGTGTTGGGCATAGCTGGGCAGTTTTATGTCCTGGGTGGCAGTGGCAAATGGGGCAGCAGCTGCAGTTGTGTTGCTAGTGGTGGTGGCTGCTATATTTTTACACATACCTGAGTTGATACCCTGGACTGGTACCCTGGTGCCTCCCCCCAGTTATGGTACTGAAGAATATTGTCAATATTTGTGATATCATGCAAACTTAAAGACTGAAACTAGTATGAGTAGTGAAATATTCTTATACAACATGTCACATAATTTATAGGTCATTCTATAGTCTTTCTCCGCCCTGAAGTATCAGAGCATGTCCAGGCAAAAATGAATTTACTATTATAACATCCCTCAAAACAGGGAAATATTGAGATATAAATTTGGTGTCCCTCAGGAATGTGTACCAATACATTAATGTTTAATTTGGTCTTAAACTTCTTCTAAATATTGTTCCTACAAAGTAACATTTTGTGATTACTGAAAACAAATGCTTTCTTTGTTACGCAGACAAAAGATTGGATTATCAGGCATTTTAAGAAATTCTTTGCTTATACAAGTGGTACAGCAGAAATTATGTGTCTCATCTCAACTGTACAGCTAGTCACGTTATTATTGCATGGAGTATTGTATATCTAAATGCCAAGATCACTAAATGTCCTGACCTTTTGCTGCTGTGAAAGAAATTGGTAGACCCGGTCTTTTTCAGGATGGCTGAGCACCTGCATCTTCAAATAAATTCAGTTGGGTGCTCCGCTCCCTTTAATAAAAGGGTCTTCCAGTATTTGGTCTTTGGCATGCCTGTTTTCTTCTGAATGTCTCCCAAGTCAGACACTAACTCATTGTTAGTGTTTCTGAATTTGTGCTGAAAGTAAATCAATTTGTTTACAAAATCAGTGTTGTTCAAGTCATGGTTCAAACCATCTCTCTCCCCCCCTCCCCTCCTCTTGTGACACCTTCAGATCTTTTTAAATGTTGACAAGGAAAAAAAATGCAGGCAATAAAGCTCTGATTTGGAATATGCCAAATTACTCACTGTTGATGTGGGCAGTATACCCAGTTCTTGGAAAGGAATTGATTAGTTTGCCAAGAAAGCCCCCTCCATCCTTATTTCCAGAATAATTTGAATGTGTCATAGCTATGTGCCATTTTGAAATCTGCACAGATTTGCATATTTCCTGATCTGAAAGGGAAGGCATACGTGACCATGAAACAAATGCTTTTTAGAAAGAATCCCCTTAATCATTTCCTCTGGTAATTGTGTCTAAGGCCGCACACTAAAGAGTCCTACATTTTCTAAAATCACCAGCTTAGAAATGTGCCATCTTCAGTAAGTCAATCCAAGAGTTAAGTTAGGACAATATAGGAATATAAATTCTGAACTCAGTTGGTTTGCGGACCAATGTATTCAATATATTAATCCTTCTGACTCTTCACCTCTACTTATTTGCTTCATCCATTTATTGCACCTTATCTTTAACTAATTGTAAGCCATATGGAGCAAACACTGCCCGCTTTATTTATGTCTGGACAATGTCCATCTCAGGAAGGGAAGTTTGGGTGCTATATATTAATAATAACTGCTACTAGCAGCCTAGTGGTTTCATTTTCAGATCTCATTTCCAAGAAGCATAATGAATAGTGGTTTGCCAACAAGCACTGTAGTATACATGTTTTCTCACATAAAGCATGCATCCTTTCCTCCCAAACCAGCTGGGGGGAAATAGGGGTGCACAAATATGCAAGAAATCTGGACCCTCACAGGCCCTAAATTTTGGTGGTGGGGGAGCAGTGGCACGGTTAACTGTCATGGCTCTTGAGCCCTGGAAATTAACACTGCCCTCGCACACCTGCTGCCAAATTTCTGAACTCCTGGGAAGCCCCTAGCCAGATGACCTAGCCCTGTACACCAGTTTGAGCCTGCCCCAGCCTGGTGCAGCATTTGGACCCAGATTCAGCATGCTGGATGAGTTACTTAACTGGCAGGGAAAGATTTTTTTTTTCCCTTCAAGTTGCCTTTAAAAGCCATTATATTCAGGGGTGTAGTACATGTGAGAAAATACAGTATATAGCATATTGAGTTTCTTATTTAGTAGCATTTTTTACAGGTCCAGTATGACTTTATCTTGATTATGACCTGCCCAAATTAGCTCAGGTGTTATTTGGTTTTTTAAAGGAAACTATAACTTTTCTGATTTGTGAAAAAGATCAGTTTCCTGGATATTAATACCAGATATTGAACTAAAAAACAGGGCAGTTTTTAACATTGTTTTAAGATGGTTCTTCTTAATTTCATGTCAATTTGGGATACTACTGTTGTCTTTAATAATGTTATCATCATGTGCAATTAAGTATCTCTCTTTTCCAATTGTCCCTCTATCCTCCATTCTATTTGTACATTGTTCTTCATTATGAAAGAACTTCAAAGGAGATGCTTGCTTTTAGGGTTGGATTTGAACAGTGGATTGTATAGCATATATTTTAACATTTTATCTAATGAAGCTAAAGTTTTTCTTCTCAAGGTGGACATTCTATGACCAAATTACAATTCTGTCACATACATTATTCTAATTTTTTGCATATCTCTTTCTGTCTGTATTTATTGTGAACAGGTTGCTGCAAGTAATTAATACTCTGCACTTGAAATTTGAGCTATATAGAGGATTGGACACACAATTATGTGGTATAATTTGTGTCCCCTGATATGATAAATAGAAATATTACCATATTTCTAGTATGAATGTTGAATGTATACACGTTTCAAATATTGCTTTCCTAGAGGGCTCAAAAATGCCAACTTAAAATTCTTTCCTTTTGGGCCTGGTGCTAGTAATACTTCTAATGTTTAAAGAAAGTTGAACAAAGACCTCTTTTTCTGGTTGAGCAAATGACCTTGGTGAATATTTTTTGATGCCAAGCTGTATCTGAGGAACTAGAGCTGGTTATAATCAGGTATTCCTTGGTTTTATAACACTTTCTAGAGTTAATCATTGTCAGCTCAGAAGGAAGCACAGAAAACCTTAGACTATTTGATATTCAGGTTCTTATTGACCCTGCTACTTTTTCTGCCGGCCTGGTCTCTGGGGTATGAAAGTGCCCTGGCTACATCCCTGCCCTGGGAACCATGAGAGTAACAGTTTCCATGGCAGTTTTGTACCACTGGAGAATCTTTCTACATTGTGAAAGTCTTCTACATTAAAGTTAGTTCTAAGCCTGCTTTGTACCACCCTCAGCACATGAGAAATCTAGAGCTGATTTCAAGAAAAATAAGATACTTTTATTCCAATCTGGTTGTGTTTGGGATTTCTTTTAAAATCTACTGGTAATCCTTTTGAACTTCTAACTAGGCAAGAAGCAAGTTCCTTTTCTTGATGATTGCTGTAGACCATGAGTCTCTGATTGTTGTGTCCTGTTTTCAGATTCCAGTGCTGTTACCAAGACGTGATAAATCTGCTAAGAGCTCTGTGTCATAGGCTTTGATCAGCTGTCTTTATTCTCCTGATTTACGTGGGCTGTTATAGTCAGGATGTTTGAGTGGGTTTTTAGTAGATTGTCCTTTGGGCCAGCTTTTCTTCCCAATTCATCTTTGTTTTCTGTGTGTGTGTGTGTGTGTGTGTGTGCGTGCGCGCGTATGTCTTGGGAAATTCTATGTAATTTCCTGAAGTATCCTTTAACTGCCAGTGTATTTATAGTGACCCTTAACTATGTTTTTCATCAAAGATCAGTTAATGTTTTGCTTGATATAGTGGGGTGATCTTCTGGTCCTTATAATACTTAATAATTTCTTATGAAATGTATTGAGCTTTTTAGCATGTGCTGACTATATACAGAAAGAAACGTATATTCTGGCTCTTTGAGTCTTATAACAAAGACTAGATAGTCTAGCTGTTTGAGCCATTACTTTGAATGCATTCATTTACTTTTAGAAGCCTGTATGAAGCCATAATCACTTGAAATCAATGGAACTATACTATGAGAATGCCTTACTGCTACTCCTGGAGTGGAATATGGAAGACTGGAGAGGCCAAGGACCTGGCCCCTTGTTTTTGACTATTGAATTACTTAGTAATCTCAAACAATCTAGTTTTTCTCTAGCAGAAAATTTATCTCTACACAGTTTTGATAGGCTTGTGAGCATTATTTCCTTTGAAAAGTGTCATTCATTCCTGCTCTGCTTATTTTTGTATTTATTCCAGTAATACATGATGTAGAATCTGATGCTTGTTTCTTTTGGTTGCTGGTTAAAAAAAAAAAAAAAAAAAGCATTGCTTATATTTTCCTTTGACATTCTTTCAGGGTCCATCCATTCAGTTGAATTGAATTTTCTCTTGTGGAGTGCTTTTTCCAACAGGAAGTTCTACAACCTTATTTCACTGCTATCCCTAGTAAGTTTCTTCCCATTAATGTCTTTCAACCCAAACTGTTACATGGAATGCATTATAAAAATTAAGCTTATAATTCTTCCAAATTCTTTTTTAAAATGGTATTTATGGTTACTTCCCATAAAAAGATTGATCTCTTCTGAATGTAAACCAAATCTCCAACCAAATCAAAATCATGCTGTTTCTTTTTACGTATCTTATTATCCTTAAATTTATAAGATGCAGACCTGTCTGAGGAAACAATAGGCTTGATACCCAAACAGCTCCTTTGCCTTGTACAGAAACAAGGGCCATATTATGATGTCAGTTTTGTATGGGCATAACTGGGCAAATTCCACCTGGAGCTTAGTGCAAAATCTGGCTGAATGTGTGACTATTATTGGAGCTGACCTATAATTACTGCAAAGATATTTTAAATCTATGTATTCTAAGATGAATAGAACAGGACCTGATTTGAATTTCAAAATTGAAATATCATCTTTTTTCATGCGGAGAGGAGGCTTTTCAAACAAATGCACAGTCACAGCAAGATAACATTGATCTTAGTCCATCCTGTTCAGTGTCATCAACAGTTGTTGATACTAGAAGTTTTAGAGGGGAGTGTAAAAAGCATGACAGTGAGCAGTCCCACTCCAAGCTAATTTAAAGCTCAAATATTCTTCACAGTCTTTCAGATTCCAAAGAATATTTTTTCCCATTCCAATCAAATACCTTTTAACTAGCATTAGAACCCCAAATATATTTCAGCCACATGTTGACTCCCTATCTTGCTTTTTTATTCCTTTAATGAGTTTAGTGAAAGGGCTTATTTCCTCATTTCTCAAGATTCACATAAAAAGAGCCCAAGATCTAGTTAGTTGACAAACAAGGCTCATTTTCCCTTTAATAATATTATGAGAGGCAGACTGGTCCTTTATCTTGCATACAGCTCATCCTCAATTGTCTAAGCAATTTGATTCCATTTCCAGCATTGTTCATGTGAAACAAGCATTGCTTCAATTTCCAGTCCATCACTGATAGATTAGAATGGAGTAAACTATTCATTTGACTCCCATATATTTATTTGGGTTTTTCCCCTCAAAATAATAATAATAAAAAATCCTGCATGACAGAGCTAGTTAAGCAAATATTGTTGTCTTTCTCTGCACATATTTTCTGTCACAGACTAATTGTATAACTTCTTTTTTGGAACCAAGTGTATTAAAAAACAAAGCAAAACAACAACAACAACAACACCCCCCCCCAGAGGAGTACTAGTACATGCTTTACAAGCAACAACGTAATATTTGGGCACTCTTGAGGGAAGTAGAAGAACAGAACAATCATGTTTCTTCTCTTGGCTGTTAGTTTGAACTATGACTGAGCTGGTAGTGATTTAAAACTGTGACCAAATGTGATGATTTTCCTGTGGCTTGCAAATAATAAATGGTTAGTTTCAATCTAGGCCCTATAGAACATTGGTCAGATTTAAAGGCTCTTTCATGTACCTTCTTTTTGTGAATGCCAGTTCTAATGCATGCCTATGATTCTGTGCACACTTGTAAAAAACCAATCTCAAATGTCCACACAGAAAGCTCTCCACATAAATTGATGCTCTGCTTGTTGGCTGTCTCAGCAAACATGACAAAGACTGACTGAACACAGGGATTAATAAATATCTCTGCCTTAGAGAGAGACATTCTGAAAAATCAAGATTATGGTTTGCAACACCTTGGTATGGGGTTGCATGGATGTGGGAATTGCCACTGTGTGCACTTCTGATGACTAAAGAGGAATTCTGTTCCTATTGCAATTAATTTAGAATCATAGACTCATAGAAAATTAGGGTTGAAAGAGACCTCATGAAGTCATTTAGTCCAACCCCTGCTCAAAGCAGGACCAGCCCCAACTAGATCATTCTAGCCAGAGCTTTGTTGAAACGAGCCTTAAAACCCTCCAAGGATGGAAATTCCACCACCTCCCTAGGTAACCAGTTCCAGCGCTTCACCACCTTCCCAGTGAAAGTTTTTCTTTGTATCCAACCTAAACTTCCCCTTGCTGCAACCTGAGACCATTGCTCCTTGTTCTGTCATCTCTCACGACTGAGAACAGTTTAGGTCCATCCTCTTTGTAACCACTCGTCAGGTAGTTGAAGGCTGCTATCAAATCCCTACTCAGTCTTCTCTTCTGCAGAGTAAATAAGCCCAGTTTGCTCAGCTTCTCCTCAGAAGTCATGTGCCCCAGCCTCCTCACCATTTTTGTGGCCCTTGCCTTGGATTCTTTCCACATTGAATGCATACCCATTGGATCTTCTGTGTATCACCTACTGCAGGCAAGAATCCAATTACCGATGATATCAGGACTCTAAGGATTATTTTACACTTCTGGACGCTTTTTTTTACACTTCTGGACATCATACAGCAAAACGTCACTGCCATAGGGAGGACATTTATATGAAGTTTATATTTGCAAACTTCAAAAAAGAGGATAGACATCAAAATGTAAGATTCCAGGCTAAATTCTGGCTATGCTGCTCAATCATTTAAACAATAAAGTTAGAAATTCAAGTTAGAATTTTTTGTGCAGCACCAAGTAAAAGGAGGCCCCAAATCTGATTTAGGAGCAAGTATTATCAGCTATAGCTATTTCTACTATTGGTACAAAAGCTACCTGAGTTTGTGGGAGTTCTATACTTTTCCATGCACTCAGTGCTGGCTCTGCACTTCAAAAAGGAGAAGTTTTCAAGGCAGGAGTGAGGCAAATAAATCTCTGACTTTTGCATGTCCTCTATGAAATGAGCATTGCAGCCAGAGTGATTTTTTGCAGAGTCTGTGGTAGCAGTAGCAGCTGCAGAGCAATTCCAAGGCAGCTTTATGGCTTGGACGTGAAGGGAGAGGATGATTCCACCCCTCAAGATTTGTGGTTTGTCCACAAACTTATGTGGGGTGTTCATGGAGACCAGGATTTTGCCTTGGTTTTTAGAATAAATTATATTCTGTTTCTTTAACATGACATGCAAGATTGGACAGATGGAGAAACAGGGCAGTATTCTCCAAATGGTGGCTCATGATGATTATGTTCTCTTTAGTAAGCCATTATACACTCTAACATAGACAATAAAAAGATGAAGAACTGCTGCATGTTATGTTACACAGTCTCAGGAGTGCAGTTTAGTTCAGGTTTCACTTATGCCCTGAAATGAAGATAGGCTTTAGTTTGTGGTTATGCTGTACATTTACTGATTTTCTTATATCTATGTAATTATAAATTATTTTTGTTTAGGATATAGAGTTTTTCATGGTTGTATTGTCTTTTTTTCACAAGGCTAATGCCATAAGCACAATAAAAACTCAACTACATACTATGATAATAGGGTCAGCTATCAGTTTGCAGAGTAAACAAGTCTATTTGCTGTCCTGATTATCATGAAAAACTATTCAAATGCAAATCTTATGATAGCTTCAGAGTGGCTAATGCAAGTGAGAAACTTCATTTAAGGTATCTTGTTAGTCATGATTGCTGGGAATGTCACTGTATTATATTCTGTTATTGGAAGACCCCAGGATTCCATTCATTCATTCTACAAAATGATATCTGCGCATGACCTTATCTGTATGATGCCACTAACGAGCTTGCACATAATGGCTTTTCTGCATCAGCCTTGCAGGAGCTCGGGCAATGAGTTATCGTAGCTGGATCTAAACGTCTTTGCTTGTCTCTTGTTTTGTCTCTTGTTCGTATTTCCCCTGCCACTCTCCAACAATAGTGTGAAAAGAGTTGGCTTTGGCTGCTTTTCATGTACCATTTTGCACAGTTTAACTATGATCCAATCGCTTAAAAAAAAAAGAGGCATGTGCCATCCTGACATTTGTTCTGGAAAATGATCAAAGCTCAAAAAAGCATGAATAGGACTTTCTGGAAAAGAATAAACTCAATAAAAGGATTTGTGATGTTGTAACTTGTTCCCTTAAGTAGGAAGAATTATATTATGTACTGAATAAGTCTTCCAAATCCACTTTCTGAACAGGCATGAATAAGCACTTCCCAAGTTACCAGCAGTACTGGCTGAGACTGTCTCACTTTGTGCAAACCCAGTAGCCTACCCCTGCTATGGAGCTGTCAAGAACAAGAGTGGACCTATAAGTATGAATGTAAGGAGCTTGCTCTCTACTGATAGAGATCAGTAGAATACAATGCTTTCAGAATTATATATAAGATGCATCCTTTGTTCTGGTTGTTACTATGAACAGGGAGAGGGGAGAGAGAAGGACAACCTTCTTTTAGTACCTTTTAAAAATCTGTAAAATGTCCAGATACAAGGGAGATAAATATGGTATATATCACAATGAATCACATACTTGCATAAAATCTAGGCTAATTTAACTATAGCAGATTAGAACAAGAAAGCTTATCTAAAAATCCTATCAACGTAATCTTAACCAACTAAACAAGACCCCAACTCCAAGTGAAGTCAATGAGAATGTTGTCATTTGGAGCAAGATCATGATGAAAGTTAAAGTTTCCTTGGTCCAAGGCTTTAGGGAGTTGAAATTAGGTATTTTTTTATATATTCGCTAATACTACTTTTGAAGTGGCCAGCTGTTTGCTACAATAATTTTTAGAAAATAGATAACAGTGCTTGAATGTGTTGGAGGTTATGGTTTGTCTCTACCTGACTTCTTTCCCCATGTTAAAAAATTGAATGGCCTTTGCTAGAGGCATCAAAACTAAGCAGCTCAACTTTCTGATGGGTATTTGGGAGTGGATATAACAGGTCAAGGTCAAATTTGAAAGTAGCAAAGATGCTATGCCTGTTTGAGAAGTAGCTTAAGCTTTTGGGAACAACTGTTCTGATAAGATTTTTATTCAATAATGAGAAACCTTTTTTGTGAGATTTCTCACATTTGAAATGGTAGAAATGTCTCAATAACAATTGATCTGTAGAAACTTCCACCATCTGGGCAATAATTTTGCAACAACAGTTGGTCTTGAAGGACCAGTCCTGCTTTGGCTTTGAACCAAAAATTTGAGCCCTAGATTCAAACATTGCAAATAAGCAGGCAAAGCAGTATTTTACTTAATATAAAATTAAGAAAAGAAGTCCCCAATAGCTCATTTGAACAATTTGATAAGTCAGAGCACTGATGCATAGCACTGAGGTTGGTAACTTCCAGCTATAAACCTGCCGTGCAAGCTACAGAATTGTAACTGAAGTCGTCTGCAAGTAAGCTGAGACTCGGGATAAAACTTGAGATCAGTAATTCCATTTTGTTTCTGCTATGATTGTTCTAAATTCTTGATCAGAACTGTGGAGAGGAATCTTTCCAGCCCATAAAATAGTACTATAAACATTTTATAACCATCCATGAATTATTACAACTGTGTGCACTGCCTGTATGGTTTAGCTGAATTCTGCTCTCAGACAGAAGTTTGGAGTAACTCCATTGAAATCAATGAAAGATTTGCAACTGATGTAGATGAAAGCAGAATTTGGTCTACAAAATTAGTTGTCTTACCAATTAAAAAAAAAAATTCTTAATGCACCTGTTTATTAAAAGAGGAGAGGAAGGGAAAAACAGTAGTTTTGACAGTGACCTTAAAAGTCAAGGAACTAAAATGTCAAGGAAGTGTGTGCATGCATTTTAACTTTAAATTCTCTGACTTTTGGAGATTGAATAAAAATTATTATTTTATGGGTCAAATTCTGTTTTCATTTAAACAAGTAAAGTTCTGAATGACTAATTTGTCACAGAAGTTGGAGTGATGTTGTAATTGTGACAGTCTGGGAAATGTACAGACATGTTGTAGTTGTCTATGTAGTTGAGAGAGATGTGGCAACTGGGTAGTTGAGAGATGTTCATAGATTCATAGATGTAGGGTTAGAAGGGACCTAAGTAGATCATTAAGTCTGACCCCCTGCCCTGGGCGGACTTGATGTCGGACAAGCCTTCCAGAACAAATTGCTCAGACCTGAAGAAAGGTGTGCTGTGTTAGAACGAAGGCTTGCTTGTCCAACATCTCTCCCAACTGTACTGTTGGTCCAATAAAATATATCATAAAAAAGAAGCAAGCAAGCAAGCAAGCCAACAAAAAATCCTTTGCCTCTCATGATTTCTTTTATAACATTTGTAAGATTTACACTGGTGAATTTAGAAGTATAATTTAGTTATAGAGTATACTGCCTTTAAGTGAATGGCCTCTGGACTGAAGAATGTCTGTGAATTTTTCTGGTTATGTTGGAGTGATGATGTAGCCCTGATGGTCTGGGAATTATGTGAGGGGCCAGGATTTGTTTTGGTGATATCTTTTATTGGACCAACTGCACAGTTGAGATTAATGTTACACAAACTTTTGAATGCAAGATGCTCTTCATCAGGTCTAAAGAAAGAAGCAGGCATAGCAATGAATAAAAAGGGGGTAGGGCTATGAAATTTGAGGAGGGAGAAATTCACACGGATAGCAGACATACAATTAGCAGAGGAAAAGATGTTTGATTAATGGGAGATCAAGACCCATCGAAAGAGAGGAGGGTCATTGTCACCTGTAGTGTGAAAGAAGAATTTCAGGAATCAGGTAGATTACAGAGTGCCATAAAGTCAGTATCAATGCTCAGTCCTTGGTTCTTATTCTCCAGCCAAGCTATGAATTTTTATTTCCAAACTTGGTCAGGCCACAGTTGGAGTACTGTGTCCAGTTCTGGGCGCAGCACTTCAGGAGGGATGTGGCTAACATTGAGAGGGTCCAGAGGAGGGCCACCCGCATGATCAGGGGGCAGCAGGGCAGACCCTATGAGGGGAAGCCATGGGACCTGAACCTGTTCAGCCTCCGCAAGAGAAGGCTGAGAGGGGATCTGGCGGCCATCTATAAATTGGCCAAGGGGGACCAGCAAGCAATGGGAGAGTCCCTGTTCCCCTGAGCACTACTGGGAGTAATGAGGAATAACGGCCATAAGTTGACAGAGGGTAGATTCAGGCTAGACATCAGGAGGCGCTACTTCACAGTCTGGGCGGCTAGGATCTGGAACCAACTTCCAAGGGAAGTGGTGCTGGCTCCTACCCTGGGGGTTTCAAAAGGAGGCTAGATAGACACCTAGCCGGGGTCGTTTGACCCCAGTACCCTTTCCTGCCCATGGAAGGGGGTCAGACTTGATGATCTGCTCAGATCCCTTCCAACCCTACCTACTATGAAACTATGAAACTTGCCTTTTACAAGTGTTCGGCAGACTTCCCTTGAACATAAGGATTGTGAGGTCAGAAAGCTCATGGCTGCTCTGTGAAAAATGCGATTTGGTTGACGTTTGTGTGTCTGTTTTGCGAGGGTTCGTTCTGGCGCCTAGCTGCCGCCCGGTGTCACCGGCCCAAGGACCATGCGGGCATTGAGTGCGTTTGTTCAGGCCTCTCGCACGTTGAGACGGGCCCTGCAGGATCCCTGGAGTCGGAGGGCCCATCTCTTGGCAGCGGGCGCTGGTCACCGTAGCGGCGCGGACAGGTCCGAGCATCTCCGCCGTCACCCCCGTGTGGAGTTGCGGCAGGGTCGGCGCGGCGGTGTCTGCACCCCTCGCTTCCCAGCTAACTTGGGGGCTGCAAGGGAGAAAGAAAGGCAGGAGGGAAAGCCCTGTCTCTGCCTCTCAGCACCAGGCCTGGAGTTCGCCAGCCCGTGGACAGCGGCTTCCCCGCTCCGTCGCCGGCAGCGCGCGGAGGGCGTGGGCAGGGGCCAGGCGGCTGCCGGGGCAAGGGCGGGGGCCCGGGGCGCCGCCGGCCCTGCCTGTCCCCGCCCCGGTGGCTGGGCGGCGGCGGCGGCGGCAGAGCCAGAGCCATAGCCATGGCGCTGGCGGGGCCGGGCGGGCGGGCGCTGCGCTGGGCGCTGGGCGCGCTGGGGCTGCTGTGGGCGCTCAGCGCGGCGGGGACGCTCTTCCTGCTGGGCCAGTGGCGGGACCTGAGCGCGGCGCTGCGGGACCTGGAAGCGGCGCAGCTCCGCGACGACGGCCCCGCCGCCCTGGGCGCAGCCCCGCCGGCCGCCGGCAGGAGCAAGCGGAGCCAGCGCGGGGGCCACGTGCGGGCCGAGAGCGACGAGATGCTCATGATGCTGACCTACTCCATGGTGCCGGTAGGAGCCGGGCGGCGGCGGCGGCGGGCGGGGGGCGGTGCGGAGCAGCGGGGCCAAGGTCTCCCGCGGGCAGGCGCCGCCCAGGGCCCGCCAGGCTGTGCCAGGAGCTCAAGGTTACCTGCAGGGCGCTTTCTGCTGGCGGGCCTCCATGTCGTCTTGGTTTTCTTCTCACACCTGTATGTATAAAGGTGATGAGCGATCGCGGTGAGCTACGATACTCGCTCATGCCGACAAGCCTGGTCTTTGCCCCAGCTGTGTGGTTGGGCCAGGAAAAGGTATTGCCCGGTTCCCCCCAAACCCTCGCCTCTCTCCCACCAAGTAGAGGCCGACCCAAGGGGCCACCACGTTCTCAGGCAGCCGGCTTCGCCTGTCTGCTTTGGTGGACGGCGGGGATGTGTTTTGTAAGGTGTGTCTCACTTCGATTCACTTTTCCTCGAGGGGGAAAGTAATTCACTCGGTCATGAAACAAATCTCATCTCTGTCCCGGACGTGCAGAAGTTAAACCAGTGCAAAGACCTGTTTGGGCCAGCCCTGCCAGCGCAGCGATTGTGTTGTTACAAAGCAGGGTATTTCCAAAGACGGAGGCAGAGAGCCCCTCGAAAACCAGGCGGTGTTCTGACAGGGTGCAGTTCAACTTGCTTAAGCGACTTGGGTGCAGACTAAATAACAACACAGCTCTGAGCAAGGATTTGGAAGGATTCCAAACTTGTTCCAAAAGAGGAGGCTATCGGTTGAAATGATCCCTTTTGCAGTCCTTGGTTTAATTAAGCCACTGCCGAAGACTTTGAGGTTAGTTACATGTACAGTAGTATAAGACAGAGCTTTTCAAATGTATCCAAAAAAATTATAATTTGGAAGGGTTTAACGTCTATAAGTAGTGCCAGTGCAAGCAAAAGGTAGTGTACCTGCTGCTGTACCCTGATACTGTAGTGCCAGATCCTGTGGCAAAACTGCACTACATTTCTCACTCTTGAATGGATTTTGTTTTCTTGGTAGAAGTTCTACTAAAGTGCATAACTATTTCCAGCGCTGAGACCTTAGGGCCTGATTCTTCTGCCTGCTAAGCAAAGCATCGCATCAAAACGTGAGGAAACTTAGTAAGACTTTGGCCCAAGTAAAGACTGAAGGCCCCAAAATAATAATAATAATACAAGGCAATTCCTGCTCTTTTTGCTGATATAAATAATCCTATTGATGTTTAAGGCTTACTCACTGGAGTAACACTTTTCTGTGTTGCTCTACTCACTGAGACTATTATTTTGCATAATAAGCTTGTACTTAAGTTTGAGCACTGTTAAGTGCTGACATGGACAGAAGATGTTGTGCATAAAGTTACTTGTGTGTGTTTACACTCTGGACCTATGATACATCGACTTCTTTAGAATAGAACCATGTTTTTCACTTTTTGCACTTGAATATTGTGTTTGAAGTTCTTGATTTAAATACACAAGCAAAAAAAGTATGTAGTTACAACAACCTGCTATTTCACCATAGTACAGATCACATTAAAAAGCCCATGTTTTCAATCCTGGTTCATTTTAAAATTCTTTTTCTGAGCTAGACTTTTTTTGTTTAATATCCCAAGTTTTTGCCAGAGCATTTTGCCTTTTGATATCATAAAGCCATGTTCTAAATTTTATTGTAAATTAGTGATAAACAAATTAAACAAATATGATGCTAATAAATGGAATTATACTGATAATAGATACTTTTTGTACTCTCTCATGTCTTACTGGAATGGATGGTCTCCAATTATTGTCATTACTCTGGTAAAATTAAAGTTTAAAAGCTTGTTTTAGATCACACCAAATCTTTGTTTGACCTGAAGTAACCATTTGTATCAGATTTGGAAAACTGAAATGTTTTCCTTCAACTTTCTTCCATTTCTTTCTCCCTTTTTTTTTTAAATAGAAAATAGCCATTTTGTAAAATTGAAATAAATTCATAACATATTACAATGTTTCTGAATTTACATTTTTCACAAAAAATGGCCAAAGACATTGCCCAATTTTATTAATAAATCCACTCTGCATTTGCCAACTATGGGTATCTTTTTCTGCTTGGTGTCAATTGCAGCTTTGCCTCAGAAGGATTCATGGGTAAAAATAGCGCATGCTGACTGTCAGAACAGTTTTACAGAAGAATAGGGCTTGATCCTAGTATATGTTGAGTATATTGGACCACCTGATATCAGAGAATTTGAAGAGGCAGCGGCTCAGATTTTTAAAGCATCAAATTCCTGTTGATTTCAGTGGGATTTAGATACCAAAATGAACAATCTGGATCTTAGAGTCTTCTGAGTCTTAGAGGCACTGTAGCATTTTGCAAGATTGAACCATTAGTTACCTAAGGTTAGAAGCCCCATTTTTATTCATAAAACCCTCATGTTTATTAATATGTGCTTCATTTGGGTGTATCCTCCAAAGCATCTCTCGATTTCCTCTTTTGGCACCCATTCCTGAAATTCTTATTGATACAATAATGTACATAAAATTTGCCTTACTCTGATCCCAACACACAAAGTACATAATTATTTCTGTACTCGGGGGATAAAGTCCTTCTGTTTCTCCAGTGAAAGTTCCTGGAAGTCAAGATCTGATGGTCATGTTTTTAATATATTTTGTGTTTTGACTACTTGATATGCTTCACAACATGATCCAAACTTCTTTGGGTCAATGAGATGATCCTTGTTGATCTCAGTAGACTTTGGATCAAGCTTTTCATGCTTTGTTGAATCAGGAGTAGAAGTTTTGCGAGTAGTACCTGACATAGGACATGCATAGGATACCTTGTGCATATTCGAATTTCTAGTGATCCTGACCTATGCTTGGACCAATAATACCAAATAGGCATAACAATCGATCAGTTTGAGCAGCAAAGCATTAGGATACTAAACATTTTGTGTGCATCTGTGAGAGAGAGATTGTTGGTTTTTGCCAGTTTGTATAAGGCAGCAGAACCCCCATATCTGATCCTAGAGATCAAGATTTTAAAAAATGTTGGGTAACCTTGGTCTTGTAAGCAAAACAACAAAGCCCAAAAGTGTGTCCTGAATTGTGCAGTGTTAAATGACTGCATAAGAATGCCCTTGTTCATATCAAAATTGTTTAGCTTATTTTCTAAATCAGAAATATCAGGTTTTGATTTCCTTGCTTTTGTGAGCTACAGCTTTAGTATCCATCAAATAGGGAGGAGGCGAAACTGAGTCTCATGCTCTGTCTCCCTGTCCTCCTCCTACTCGTCAAAGAATTCTCTAGCTAAACTGTCTGATCAAAACTTGCAATTCCTGATGTGTTCCCTCCCCACCAAAAATAAAGTCTGTGTTGGTTATATATGCATGATAATGGGTTAGTAAAAGACAGGAGGAGAAAAATACTTTGCTATTCATCCTTAACTACAGCAGGGTAAGTAGACTGAATGGGCACCTATACACGTGCCTGATACCTGTGCTGATGCTTACTAATTGGCATGTTCCAGCAGCCTTGGCGTCATGTGTATTCAGCAATCTTGTATTTCAGAATGGCAGCAGGGGCGCTTTAACTAAAGCCCATTAAATGAGCTTTAGTTAAAACTCCCCTCCCACCATTTTGAAGCATGGGATGCCAAATACTGAAGATGCTGCTGATGCTTTAATCAGAGCAGCTCCTGAGAGTCTCTTTCCTCTCCATCCCCCACCCCGGAGCACGTGTAAAGACTCCCACTATGTTAAAGCTCTCAAGGATCATAGACTTTTGAAGAATTGCAATATCACACTGTTCTACATTAGAGCTGCTTGGAAGATATCAACAATTGAGTTTGGTGGCATCTTTTGAGGTTGCAGAATTTGTTGTCATTCTGTACTAGAAAAAAAACAAAATGTTTGAATGTTTTTGTAAAAGTGGCATTGAAACATGCCTTATGGCTTAGGAGCATGGAAAGTCCAGGTGTAAATCCCCTCTCTGTCTGAAACAATGATCTCTGTTGAAAATTTTTGCTTTAAATAAAGCAAAGCAGGAACTTGAACCTGGATTTCTGGCTTCCCAGGCCTCAACTCAACAAAATTCCTTGCAATTGAAAATATTTTGACTCTTTCTTTCCTGCTTCCCTATGCATAAAACAAATCACTGCTTCCTAAACTGTTCGCACATTTCCATCCTTAGGAGACAGTCCTGTGAACATTCAAGTATAGGAACAACTTCATTTTCATTAGTCATCCTATTGATTTTATTTTGCTGGATTTCAGTGGAACTACTGCTGAAAAATGTGAGTGATTTTGAAGCTGTTGAAGAAGAGGCTCTGTATTACCCTTATATTAAGGAGATTGCTACAACATGTGATCACTACGATATAGATGTAAGATTCTGTAGGAAAGCAGGAAATGGTGTTCTTTTGGGTAATCTTTTTTGAAAATCAAAATTGTGAAAGTGCTCTGCATTTTTTTCAGCCATTAAGTATAGAGAAATGAGTAGTTTTGCATATACTATAGTAATTCAAAGTTTGGGGAGGCAAGATGAGAAGGTGTTTTGACCAACTATACGAAAAGTTAACATTAATTTTGATTCTTGCAAAATAGACTTTATTAGACCCAGTCCTTAGCAGCCATTAATACCAGAGCCATGAAAACTGGCTTGCTTTTCTCTCTCTCATTTTCTGATTGGGTCTGGTAGGCAGAGTTAATGGTTCCATTTGATATAATGCTTTGTGTTACTGAGTAAACAGGGCTTATTTCTCTAATTGTTGATCTTCAGGAGGAATGCTTTAGTTTCAGGTAACAGGTTGCATTTACTTTCAGTGCTATTTTTTCTAAAAAGTGTATTTGATTTTAAGAGAATGGAAATAGGATTTGGAATCTGGCAAGTCTGCCAGTGTAGAGGGAGAACAGCTTTGACTGGAAATACTTGGAGGCACATGGGAAGTAATTCCACTGAATCTGAAAAACTGTGAGACCTGCTGGTGTGTGGCATCTAACTAGCTTATCTGAATAGATTCTTGGCATTTTCTATTGTTATCAGTTTTGTCTTTTAAAGAAAAAATGCTGCTCTCAGGCAACTTTTTAATGTTGAAACCAGGTGTTCACTTATATCTGTACCTCTCATCTTCTAATTTACCTTGAATGAGGCAGCAGTTCATAAACTGTGAAGAGCAATAGGCTTCTAACTTCATCATGCTATATCCGGCAGTTCCTCTGTAGATGCTATTTCCTGTGGCATACTTGCTTCTTGTGCCATATGTGGTTACACAGTAACCAAGATTACATTGATTTGCCAAAAATACTCTGTTGAGGTAATTATATGCAGTGACTTTAGCAATCTCAGCAAAACCATTCAGATTAAAATGCCATTTGAACTGAAAAATATTTGGAATACTTGGCATGCTGTAAATTACAGTATGGAAATTGAGTTTTAGGAAAGTTCAAGAAAATTCTAACGTGGAAAAAATATTAGCTATTCTTAGCTAAGCTGAATTAATGTCTAAACCTCTTAAATATAAAAGATGTATTAATACAGTTGGTTGAAATTCAGTAATCGAAATGTATTTAATAGAATTAATGTCTTTGAATGTTTATGCTACATTCTGTGATGTCATGTTGCCAAAATAATTAATTTACCTAAAACAACTACAGTAATCATTCATAGTGTTAATGATGAATGAATTAGAAGGTAAAGATTGTAATCAATTTACCTTAGTTGGTAAGACTGAGTCACAACCTTCCTTCACCTTTTAGATTGACTTCTACTTGTTAGAGCTGTTCAAGTGTCTCTCATGTTGCTAACTGCTTGAAGTGTTGATGTAATTCTTTTCCCATCACATCCTCTCCCCCCCTTCCAATCTTTACTAGTGAAATAAGAGGGGGTCAAGTAAAGAGGACCAAGTAAAGAGGGAAGATGACATCCTTAGCCTTGCTCGAGAGGCCTCGGTAGATGCATACCAATGTTTGATTTGCTCTGCCAGCTACAGCATTGCATTGGTGGCTCATGTTCATTTTGTTGTCTATCACAACACCCAGGTCTTGTTCAGATGTGGTGCTAGCAAGTGTAGTACTGCTGAGCCTGTAAATGTGTTGTGTATTATTTCTCCCCTGATGGAATACTTTACATTTCTCCATATTAAATGACACCAGGTTGTTGTCTTCCCATCTTGCGAGCCTGTCCAGGTCAACCTGTATTGTCAGTCTGTCTTCAAGTATGACCACGCTCCCCCATAGTTTGGTGTCAGCCTGTCTTCAAGTGTTGCTGTTGGCAGAAGATTGTAACAAAGACTTGGCTTAGGAATTTTATGGCTGATGGTTGCTGTTCATGGTACTACAAAGTTTTAGCTGACTGTGTGCTTGTCTCTGGTTGTCTGAAAGAAGGATGGGAGAACTGTACAAGAAGACTTAGGAGGTGATGAAAGATGCTGTATAGACAGGCTTACAGACTGAAATTCCCCATTTACACAAGAGGTGGAGCAGAGAAAATGGATGAATAAGCTTTCTTGTGCTCTTCAGCTACAGAATCTCACCTCTTGAGTTATGAGGGATCGGATAGTTGTAAATCCTCTGTTTCCCTGAACGAGTCTGCCTAAAAGAGGGCTCACTACAGCCAAATTTAGTGGTAGTTTTTAACATGTCTAGTATGAATTGCATACAGACCCCAATCATAGAGGCCTTTGAAAAGATAGCATGTAGTTATAGCATTTTCTTCATCAACGATCTGGAAGATGAAATGGAGTGCAACTTCAGCAACCTTGCAGATGACACTAAGCTGGGGGGAATAGTAGATACACTGGAGGGCAGCTAGGATTTAGAGAGACCTAGACAAATTGGAGGATGGGACCAAAAGAAATCTCACGTGGTTCAATAAAGACTAGTGCAAAGTCCTGCACTTGGGACAGAACAGTCCTATGTACCAGTACAGGTTGGGGACTGACTGTCTGGGCAGCAGCTCTGCAGAAAAGGACCTGGGGGTTACAGTGGACAAAAAGATGGACATAAGTCACCAGTGTGCCTGTGTTGTGAAGAAGGCTAACGGCATCCTGGGCTGCAGTGGTAGGTGTGTTGCCAGCAGATTGAGGGAAGTGATTCTTCCCCTGTATTTGGCACTGGTAAAGCCACATCTGGAGTACTGTGTCCAGTTTTGTCTCTCACATCCCCCCACATTTCAGAAAGGATGTAGAGGAGTTGGAGAGAAACCAGCGGAGGGCAACAAAAATCGTTTGGGCCTGGGGCACATGACTTCTGAGGAGAGGCTGAGGGAACTGCACTTATTTAGTTTGGGGAAGGGAAGGCTGAGAGGGGATTTAATAGCAGCCTTCAACTACCTGAAGGTTGGTTCCACAGAGGATGGAGCTGGACTGTTCTCAGTGGTGGCAGATGACAGAACAAGGAGCAATGGTCTTAAGTTGCAGCAAGGGAAGTTTAGGTTTGATATTAGGAAAAACTCTCACAAGGAGGGTAGTAAGGCATTGGAACAGCTTGTGGAATCTCCATCATTGGAGGTTTTTAAGACCTGGCTAGACCAAGTGTTGGCTGGGATGATCTAGCTGGGGCTGGTCCTGCTTTGAGCAAGTGGCTGGACCATGTGACTTCCTGAGGTCCCTTCCAACTCTAATTTTCTATGATTTTGTGGTTCCATATGTATGTATATTCATGCATGTTGAATGGAGGCACTGTTTTTCACCAGGATCAATGAAGGATGGAGGTCAGACTCTGTGTCTCCTTTGGGATTTCTAAAAAAAATCTGCATGCAGTGGATGAGACATACAGTGGGAATGTTTGGTAGCTGTCTATGATCATGCAAGATGCTGAATGCTACATGCTACCATTAAAATGTATGGGTTTTGAAAGAGTTCAGCACGTCACAGGACTGAATATGTTACTAGGATGATACTCATCTGTTTTGAAGTAAATAAAGGAAATGTAGAAGAGACCAATATGCACCAGTGGGCATACCTACAACTTAACATTTTACTAGATATGTTTTTCTTAAGGTAGTAAATGTTACTCCTGTCTAGAGTACAACCATCAGAACAAATTTATTTGCTCTGTTTTGGGATGTATGTACCTCCCCATTATCATAGCTTCTTAGTGCCAGGAACGGATGAAATTCTAGTGCTTTCAATCCTGATTTATATTGCTGCCCCCTCTCATATTAAATAAAGCAATTATTAAGGATCACTTTATATAGCTGGTAAACAAGATGAGCTGTTGCGTGTTGGTATAATAAGGTGTCAGACTTAATACTCTGATTACATCAAGAGTTGCAGTATCTTTTAAAAATATTTTCATATCTGTTAAAATGGTACAATGCACAGGTTCTGAAAAGTAGAATTGTTACAAGAGATGCATCTAGTGAAGAACGTAATTAATGCCTAAATATTTCGTTCTTATTTTAGAAGGGTTGTAAAGTGTTAAAACGTAGTTCTAAAGCAGATAATTACTTTTTGCATTGTGGTCACATACAGGAATGAAGCAGACCAGAGATGTGGTGTTTGGTTTTCCTGTGGTAACTGATATTGTGTGTATTGTTGTAAACTTTACTTTCTTTGCTGTATTAGGTTCGGGTGATGGTGGATTTATGTAACAGCACAAAAGGGATATGCTTAACAGGTACGTCAGCAAATACTCCTGTAAACATTGCACGTAATCCTGTTTTTCTGTTGAAATAATGTATTTGGGAGAAATAAGCTTGAGGAAAAAAACAGTTTGAAATGCCAAAGAATGATGCTGACAGCATGGCTACAAATATACAGTATCTTTGGTTTTATACTTTTTAAGGAGATGAATAAGAAATACTGTAGTAATAGCAATAATACCTACCTGTTGTAGATGCAAGAACTTAAAGTCCCTAGAGACATTGTTACTTGAGGTATGTTTTATATGAGCACTGATGACAGGTCTCTAGATTATCATGAGACGCACAGGGAAAAGGACGGGGGTCTCCTGTCACTATTGCAACTGCCATGGTTCAGGTAGGGTGGAGTTGGTGGACTCTGAAGGGCGATGTTTTCAGTTCTTGAGCAAATTGGTTTCTTGGGAATGCAACAGGGGTCCAGAACTCCCATTGATGCAGCAGTTGGAAGACATGAAAACTTTTTACGTACCCTGGGAAAACCAGAAACTGAGGCTAACCAAGAGCTGAGAGCTGTATCTCAGCTTTGCTAGCCAAATATACAGTTGGCAGAGTCACTTGTGCTGACTGACGTTTGAAAATAAGAGAATATGAACCCTTGGGGTTTATTCAGCAAAATGGTTAAAGTGATTTGCAGTCTGGTCTAAACTGCAGTTCCATTGCTTTAATACCCATTCCCAGGATAGAGAAGATGCTAGAGACAAAAACACCTTGCAACTGAAGATGGAATTTGCAGGTGGAATTTGACTCTAACAAAGACTGTGCTGCAGACAAGTACATGTTAAAAGCATCTTGCTTTGGGTTTCAGAGTTCTAGCAGGCACAGAGCAGTGCAAATACAGGTCCCTTTGCATGGACGCCCTGTTCCTTCATTATAGATTGAATCATACTCTACTAACCTCATTAATTTTAAGTTTCCTACACTATAGATTTTGGTTACATGAAGTTTATTACTTTTGAAATACTTTTCCCACTTATATTACTATGAACAGACATTCGGGATTCTCAGTGAATTCAAGGTGATTTAGAGCACCAAGAGAGAAATTGCCGGGGGGGTAGAGGGAACAGGCACTTCTGGCAGATTGTCTGAAGGGATTTACTGTTATCTACCAAGATGGGTAAAAACTGCAAGCATTAATTAACTACAGTGTTAATGTTAGTCTGAAACATGCTCCACTCTGCTAAGCAGTGGGTATACTGAACTTCTTAAAGTTGTCAGGTATAAAGTGAGAGAATTAGTTATTTTCATAATGCTTATTTAGGGGGCTTTTATTAACAATTTTGTAGGCCTGGTACAATGTATAATGAATATGGTTCTTTAATTACAGCAGTAATCTATTGTATTTCTCCATACTTCCTTGTTTTTGGTTTGCTTTGTTTTTTGTTTTAGTTTTACATATAACATGTACTAGAAATCCTGAAGGATAAATAACATGCCACTTCTTATACCAGTGTTTTTATGTGAATAATTTACTTCTGCCAGGTAAGAATTATGGGTTTGCATCTCATTTACATTAAGGCCCTTTTACATTGCTCTGTCAGTTTGAAGACTCTTTAAAGTACTTCCGAGTACCACCTATTATCATTTACAGTGTTAAAGGAGATAGCAGAAATATGGATGGAAGATGGATGATAATTTTTATTTACCCAGAGGAGAACTGGCTTAGACATAGTCAAAGTTATAGAGCAGAATTGGCAAGCTTTCCCTAGTTTCCCTTTATTACGTATGTTCCTTGAATAACTAAAAGCAAATCCAGTATCTAATGTTATCCAGTAGGGAATTTCTGTGAGCAAGTAAATCCAGTCCAGAAGAGAAAGTGATTTAAATGTAAAATAAGCCATTTTTTTGGCCTGTAGTTTTAAAAGCCTGTTTCAAACATCTGAATTCCTTGTGAAGATGCACACAAGTGTGTCCTTTTACTGAATGTTTTCTAAGGGATTTTTTTCCTCATGACATTCACAACACTTCTCTTGAAGTATAGAGTCATTTTATCACTGCCCCAAGTATGGAACAACAATTCCTGGATTATTTTGGTCCACATTACCGGAAAGGCATAGAAACCTCTCTAATTAATTCATTCAACTGCACTGAGATTATACTGCAGAGACTGTTCTTTGTCAGATCTTTATCAATGGAAATTTGAGATATAACTGGTCTTGGGATGCAAAAATGGGTATTTTATAATTGCTGTAGTCATAATCTTTCAGCGAGTATACCTGGGTCTGCACTAATGCCACAGTAGTTATTTTAATACAAAATAGTTAGGCCCATAGGTCCCAGATATAATGTTAATCAGTTGAGTTTAGCTTTTGTTTTACTTCTGTTGTTATGCTCATTTTGTTTCTCTCTCTTGTGTTCTTTTATTTGTTCGTGCTTTAGGCCCCCCCGGCCCTCCAGGTAAGATACTCTTTCAGCTGTAATACTATAGGCATATTGAGACGGTTACTGGTTTAAAAATAAGCATATAGAAAAAATATCTGTGACAGAAGTAGTTTTGCATTATTGAATAGTATAAGGGAGGAATGAATTAATACATTTCCTGAAGACTAGCCCTTTACTGTGATTTAATTAACATTTCTCAAGAGAGAGAAAAAAATACTTGAATGCTGGATATTTGGAAGTTCTTGTAGCTTGACTGCAATGTGGCCAGAGGTTGTAATGTTTGTGTAGAGGAAAATCAATTCTGCTCTTTTTTCTGTCTATTCTTATGAGGCTCCTGTCATCATCTAACCTGTTCTAGTGATTTTGCTTTAACTGCCAGCTGATCTTAGGGTGTCATGCCCATCCACTAACACATTACTTTCAGTATTTTAGCTATTTCCATGAATTAACTGTAATAACTTAAGAACTTCAGATATATGCTACAGAAGTACAAAAAGTGCTTTGCAAATGTTAACAACTTCACCTTTGTAACCTTTGTGCAGGATAAATGGTTGTTTTCTTTTTCTTAGGGCAGTTCCATATTTCAGTTAGTCATTCTGGTCTAAATGCTTTGAATTTTAAAATGTAATGCCTAAGTTACTTTATGCTCAGCAGTTTGCTTCACTACTTCCTTCCCAATAAGGCATGCAGCACTGGGCTCTGGGAAGTAGCTTTCTGTCTTGTACAGGAAATCTGATTAGCTCTTCCATGCAGAGGCTAATGGCAGTATGAGGGCTGCACTAGACCTTTGCCTATCACTGTTGCCTGGTCTGGGCTGCAATAGTAGCAGTCCAATAGAAGCAGAGTGAGGACAGCAATGACACCAGTTCAGAAGGTGAAAGTGAAGGTGTGTGTGGAAAGCATGTTCCACACTGCGGGCAGAGGGACAGCAGTCCCATTTTTGTATTTGATTACCAGGACACTTAACTATTTTATAGAGGGGGAATCTGAAGAGGTTAAAGGTCCAGATTTTTAAAAGGGCTTGCTAAACAGGCAGAAAAGGACTGAACTTCACCATCCAGCTTCTATTCACATTTTCAAAACCAGAGCTTAGGCAACTCCTAAGTCCCTTTGATGCCTAATTTTGGCATTTTCAGTCTGACCCTTATTCGTGCTGCCACCACACAGCCAGTGAGCTGCTTGGAGTGGAAGATGAAGATGGGCTCTGAAGCAGTTCTCGTAAACTATGCAAGGGAATGTCTGCCTCACCAGCACGTCCCAGTCCTGCAAAGGTGCTCTGTGCATGCCGCAACCTGCCCACACCTGGTTTAAAAGTGTGACCCCATACCTGCTTAAATGTATGGGAAGGGTTGCCTCTAAGGGGAGAGAGCCCAGTAGAGGTTCCTGTCCCTGGTCTATCAGCCAGGTACCATGCTATCCTCTTAGGCATGTAAGATGGGCTTCTCGCCACGTTTTCTTCCTGGTTTGTTTGGGCAGTTTTTTGCTCAGCTAGGGGACTTCTGAGAATTTCTTTACTAGGCAATTCAGTATTACCTCAAGTACCCTCTGGTATTACCATATTTGGGCCTGAAAATCCTACTAGGTGTTGGGCCACCTAGGATTTAGGGGTTGTTTAAGGTTGTTGAAGCTCTGATAGATCTGAAGTCTTACTCTTCCCTTTCTGTTGAGTGTGTGGGGGATGGGGGCAGAGAGGGGAGCTCATTCTAATCTTATTAGTCGAGTTTCCCTAGAAGACTTTAGCTTCCTGTATGCATATATATTTTTATGCATGCCTGTGTGCTACTTAACTAGGTAACATTTTTTAGTTGGTAGCAATGCAGTACTACCAAAGTGATACAAAATAATTGGAATATTCTGGTGATTCTGGCTGTTTTAACTTCAACATATTGTTATTCAAATATTTCTGACAATCATGTAGAATCCTTCAGCCATTTATTAGCAAATACACCCACTCCAAACAATAAGGTGATTATTTCAATATTATGTTTTCCATCATAAAATTATTTTTTTCTGAATAAAATGAATGTTAGATCCATAAGGCATTAATTACTAAATATTATGAAATGCATAATATAAGCTATACACATGTCTGCATGTGTTTGCACATATGGCAGCTATTATTTATGTTATTCATTTCAAGTAATTAAAACTTTAATTAATTTCATTTGTTCATTGTTTATTTCATAATCAAATCTTGACTAATGCTTTTTTTCTACTGGAGAATTTCTTTTGTGCTCAGCTGGTCTAATAAATGGACATACAATATGATGCACTACTTTTTCATTTAGAGGGATTTTTTGAGGTACCAGTATGTATTCTTCGACATTCATGTCCTTCGGCACCTACCATTCACAATAAACAGGGATGGTTCTAAGATGGTCAATTTGTTTATGTGTAATTGCTATTTAAGGATGGTTCCTTTGGTTCTGTACATGTTTTTTTCACATTTGGGTTCTGATTCAGGGAAACAGTTAAGCACTTATTTAAGTCCTGTTAGGTCAACAGGAGTAAAGATGTGCTTAAGGTTAAGCATGTATTAAGCACTTTTTATAGACAAGGATGCATCCCTGAATCAGGTCCCTAAAATTATGTTCAGTTTAGTTTCATAGATTTCATAGACATTAGGGCTGGAAGGGACCACGGAAGATCATCGAGTCCAGCCCCCTGCCCAAAGGGCAGGAAGTCAGCTGGGGTCACAGGATCCCAGCAAGATAAGCATCCAGTTTGCTCTTGAAGGTGTTCAATGTAGGCGCTTGAACCACCTCCGGTGGCAGGCTGTTCCAGACCTTGGGGGCTCAGACAGTAAAGAAATTCTTCCTTATGTCCAGCCTGAAACGGTCTTGTAGTAGTTTATGACCGTTCGACCTAGTCATCATCCCTTGGGGCGCTCTGGTGAACAAACGTTCCCCGTGGTCACCCCTGATAAACTTGTAGGTGGCCATCAGATCACCCCTGAGCCTGCGCACCCCAGGGCTCTCAGCCTGTCATCATAGGGTCTGCTTCCCTGATCTCTGATCATGCGCGTGGCTCTTCTCTGGACTCTCTCAAGCTTCTCCACATCCTTTTTGAATTGTGGAGCCCAAAACTGGATGCAGTACTCCAGCTGCGGCCTCACCAAGGCCGACTACAAGGGGAGAATGACGTCCCGGGATTTGCTTGAGAAGCATCTATGGATGCAAGCCAGCGTTTTGGTCGCTTTAGTTTATTACAGCAGAGGTCCTAACACTGGTATAAGAAACAGGAGGTACGAAGTCTAGATCTAATGATAAAGCTAGGGATGGCAAAATTCATGCCGTTGAATTTAAACCAGAACCTTCCTTCCCCCAAATGTATGAATATCCTCTGTAAAGTAATGTGTGCAAAAGCTGAGGGATGGGAGGCTTTAGAAACAGCAGCTTTGAGAATAACTGTGGAATCTTTGAAGTTCAAATTCCCTCTGATTCCAGTCAAATGCAATTTGTGGGCTGCTGTGTGTGTTCTGTTTTATTCCCCTGGTAGTCTCAGAAGTAGGGCAGGAATTAGGTTCAAACAGGAATATTTATTGTTTGCAGAGTGCAGGCTTCCATCTACTGAAAAATAGAAGGTGCTCAATCACGTTTTCCTTTAAACAGTGGTTTAAATTGAAGGGAGCAAATGTTTGTTCTAACTTCAAAAGATTTATAAAATCCATAACTTAAGAAACAGTTATAGTTTCTCACATTGTTGTGTTTTCATTTTCCTAGTAAAAACCAAAATGCTGATCATCGAAGCAAGGTAGAGTAAGTGGGCCTTGAGCATGGGAGCAACACACAGTTTAGGTTAGGCAGTTGTTTCTCTTCAGACCCATGGTAGAGCAAAGAACACCAGCACAAATGCAGCTATGTCCCATGGGCTGTGATAGTAGCCCCTGCTGTGGCATGTCCCCCATGTCACTGGTCACCCCTCTTTCCTCAATTCCCTTGTCCCATGCAGAGCGTGGATAAGGAGCACTGCTGCACGTTACCAAATGCTCGTGCAGTTGTATTGTACTTCGCCTCCTATTCCACGCTCAGCAGAACTGTGCTGGTTTTATTGTATTTTGGGGACTTGTAGTTTCAGATTTCACTCTCAAATACTGTCCTTAATCAAAGCATTAAATGGATAAAATAGACTTTTGGCTTTGGACTTTTGACTTCTTTTTCTTATGTCCCCTTATTTCATTCTCTATTTCCCTTCTCACTTGACTGACTTCCAGCTACAGGGGCAATTACTTGCTGTCTTCTCTTGCTGCTTTAATTGCAATTCTTTCTTGCCGCCTTTCCTCCTATATCTGGCCAGCTGCAGCTTGGCAGTACCTAATCGTTCTAACAGGTAGGGAATTGTTATCATCACTTTAGTGAGAGGTTAGTTGATGCCAGAGAAGTTACAGGAGATTAGTCCAAGACCACACAGTTAGGGGCAGAGTCAGGAACAGATTAGAACTCCTACTTCTTTTTTGGTGGTTCTCAACCATCTTTCAGTGACAGCTTGTTAGAAACAAAAACAGGCCTGGCAACCTTATTCCATAGTTTTAGAATCCTTCTCCCATCCAGCCAAAGATGGTCCTGTCCCCCATGTATTTTAGACCCTCATTTTGTAAGCCCAGGGACCAGAATCAAACTGTCTTTCTATTGAGCTTTCTTCAAAATGTATAGCACCAATTTGTCAGTGACAGTTTTGTGAAATGATTGTGATATCTTAAGACATTTATACACATGCTTTGGGAGTGAGCTTTACAGTGGCTCATGGAGGCTTGTTTTAAGTACAGCTCATTCGATGAGCATCCCCACTGCCATTTTTAAGTGAGGGGATGCTGATACATGAGACATTGGAGTCTGCTGGAGTGCAGTAATTACCATGTTTCAGCAGACTTGATTAATTGTACATTCCACACTGCCAAAGTGCCTCACTTATTTTGGTTTACACATTGGTGTCAGAAAATGGATGAATAGAATTTGCAGTGGAGGATATGCCATACTTTGAAACCCAATAATGGCAGGTTCTAGACATCTGCTATATAATAAGTGCAGCAACTTTAAGGATGGAAAAATGTTAATGGTTTTCAATTGCTGTACATGATCCTGTCCTGTTCGTTTGTTCAGGGCCTCCTGGACTTGACGGATTACCTGGCTACAATGGAACTGATGGAATTCCAGGCCTCCCAGGGCCTAAGGGGGAGCCAGGAGTAAATGGAAGAAGAGGAAAAATAGGTACTTTGACAGACAGTGTAATAAAGCCTTCTTAATACTGTACATTTGTATTGTAGGTGCTGGACAGATTAAATGAAATTCAGTATATGGGGAATTTTGTTTATAGACATCTAATAGGGGAGAGTTCTGCCCTTGCTGACATAGACATAGTTTCCACTGACTTTATCAGCTTTAAACCAGTTTGACTTCATGGACTTCTGTGTTGCCATCACTCCAGATTTATGCTGCACTGAGGCCATAGCAAGCATAGTATAGTATACTCACTAATTAGAGGTGCACAATAGGGTCCAAAACATGGTTGGGGCTCCAGGCGCTACCATAATGTAAATTAGTGGGGCTGACCTGCACTCTAACAATACTTTGCACTACTATATGCCATTTATGAGGACCCCAAATGTGACTGGAAACATTCAGCTTCCCAAAACAGCAGCATGAATGAACATGTAGTAGAGAGGTTATATGTTGTTAAGTGTATACATGACCATGGCCAAGCAGGGAATAGTGTCCCAGTATGGACATGGGCCCAAAGCTGACATGGGCCCAAAGATGTGACTTAAAAGCTGGGCTGGTTGGGAGGTGTACATTTCACACTGCCAAAGTGCCTCGCTCCCAGAAACAGCCAAAGGAACCAATACTAATGGAGTTTTTTGTTGGCTGACCACAGCAAAGCGTTCATGATTCGGTGGCTATGGTGGCTGAACTGTCACCTTTGTGTGCCCTGTAGAGGCTTGACAGTGGGTTGGATTGGGGAAGTTGTCTGCTACAACCAAGTCACCACAAGTTTGGAGGATAAGCAATTGGCTTGAATCTCCAGGAATGTGATTTTAATTCTTTCAAACACCATTTGGGGTTAAATTTAGAAAACAGGGTGAATCCTGCCTCTTTTAGATATAATGGCAGTTTACCAATGACTTTAGGATTTCATCTCAGAACTCCTAGTATATTTTGTGTTTCACTGATGAATCATTTTAAATAGTTGAGTTGCATGTAAAAAAAAAAAAAAAGGTATTTTTATACCCAGTATCTACCAACTGGTTGAGTGATTCACACTGGCATCAGAACTTTGCAGGTCTACTGGTAGCACAATTGTTTGCTTTTCTGTAGTTGCTAACATCTTTGTGTTTTGGGAGAGAGAGAAAAGCAGAAAGAACAAAGTTTTGACACACAAATTATACAAACACATTTTGTTCTTTTTCATTTCTGTCCCCTTACTGCATAATGTGCTGACGGAGGTTGCTTGGAGTCATAAGACTCAACAATACAATGTGGTGTTTAACATTTTACTAAGTGGTCAGCTGCATAAAGCATCTGGACCGGTCATTCTCATAGCTAGTGTGGAGGCAGGATGAAGAGGCAGCATGAGGACATTACTAGGAAATGAAGGCTGCACGCTATCATGATGTCAGAAAAATAAAATGTTAAGAACACAATAAAGGTAATTTTACTAGAAGAGGAGATTTTTTGTTTTTCTTGGCTCAAGTTATCATGCTACCAACAACGAGTGCAGTATTATCTTAAAAGACAGCCAAGTGGAGTTGTATTGATGGCTGGTTTTTTTTTTTTCATGTTCTACAAAATCATGGACAGTATCTGAAAGCAAGTGATTGTGAATAACAGTTCCCTCAAAATTTGTTTTTAAATAGCATTCAGGAAGGTTTAATTGACTAGCAAAGAAAAATAAAGGAAAGCCAGCAAAGCAGCCTATGAAAAGTTTTGTGCTAAAAGTAATAAAGCAGTAAGTGTTTTCTGGTGGCCGGTGGGTAGATGGAAGTCAGGATTCTTGTGTTCTGAGCTGATTCCCTAGTGGCACATTTTTTCTCACTTTTTTCCTCTTTCCTCATAGTGGTCATCTCCCAGAAACACTCATGTTGGTGCCAAGCACTTCAGACTCCATTTCTAAGCATCCCATGCCAGGCACCCAAAATTACAGAGCATTTTTTTAAAGATTCCCCCCCCCCCGTGACCTATGCATTATACAAGTATTTTGAAACCTTACTATTCGTCTACAGAACTTTTTGTTTTTTCTTCTTGATCATAAAAAATAATTGGAAGCTACAACACTGATAAACAGCATGTCAAATAAAATGACTGGTTTCATACTGCATAAATAATATGTGCTGGGTATTTACCATTAAGACAAAAAAGGAAGGGAAGGTACATTTACTTTAGAAATTATTTCCTTATAAATATATTTATTCACAGTCATGGCTAACATGTTGTTCTTGTCTAGGTTTACCAGGACCGAAAGGTGATCAAGGAGAGAGAGGAGAAAAAGGAGACCCTGGTGAGCTGGGTTTACCTGGCAAAGATGGGGTGCCAGGAGCAAAAGGCTCAAGAGGAGCAAAGGGTGATAAAGGGGATGCAAACAACAACGTGATATTGGAAGGTAAGAACAAACATTTCTACAACGTCCTGTGACACAGAAATACACAATCCAATAAAGCTGCCTGCCCTCTACAGCACTAAGGTATTCTGCAAAAGTAGCCCCAAGCACTTCAGTTTACTGTAATAATTTAAGCTACTGCTAAAGCAATGCCATTAGTACTTTCTTTGGCTTAAACATTTAAAGTCACTTACAGTGAAATATCCAAAGAGGTGCAGGGGCCACAGAAAGTCCCGAGAGAGAGGCACTGCAGCAGTTCTGCTTGGAAAATCATACAAGGGTGCACAGGTAGGGTCTGACACTATACAGTTGGGCTGGGCTTAATCCCAGTTGTGGGTAGCTGAGCATATTCGAGGGTTTGGAAGCAGCTGGTAGAGCCCCCCTCCCATGGGATTATGCTCCTCATCCTGGTGTAGCTCCCCACAAAAACTCTTTTACTCAGACTTTGGACAGAGAGATGTACGCATTTCCAGTCCATTTTCATTCAGTAACTTTCCCCTTCATCTTGCAGTTTTTCCTATTAGAAAACGATGGGCGGGTTTCCACCTAGGAATGCATGGTGGAGGCCTCTTGCCAGCCACAAATAATTGCTGCCTAAAATTACAGCACTGGAGCTTCAGACTCTGAGGTCTCAGAAAGCAGGAAAGGTAGTCCTGCTTTTAATTACAGCCCTATGTTCTCTTTGGTTGCGACACAGCCACAATGCCAAAAGGATAGGATAAAACAATTTAGTTGTGATAGTTTGAAAAACACATCAGACTTTTTTTTTTTAAAACCTGGCTACAATTAAAAGCAATAGTTGTCACAAATAGGTCAGGAGCCTGCTACTTTGTTACTGAGAACCACAGGGAAAGCAGTGAAATATGTATCAAATCATTTCTATTGTTGTTATACATTTCCATTTGTTTGCTTGCTCACAGATGTGGGGAGGTATGTGTTTGGAACAGACATGTGCGTAGCTTATTCCTGTAGTAAATATCATTGTATTGCACCACTTCGTTCAACTCTGTGCCTTCAGACAGGGCCCATGTGTGGGAGCGATCACCAGGCAAAAGCTATATTAGAAGTACCCGCAAGCTTCTTTTTGTCTATCAAATCCAACTTATATAGGAAACCAGCTATGTAAGGCGCATTCACCTCTACTATCTTAATCTCTACTCTGCTTTATGCCTAGGTACCAAAGGTGAGCCAGGGGCCCCAGGGCCACCTGGTCCACCAGGTCCTCCAGGTCCTCCAGGTCCTCCCGGTCCACCAGGGAAACGCAAAGCAAAAGCCCAGATTCAAGAGAACATGTACAGCAGCAAGTGCACAGGTCGGTGCTGGTGTCTGGGATTTGTGCATTTTCATTTTTGCCATTATGGCAGGTACTAGGTTACATTTGCTATGAGCCTCTGATCCCCTGAAGCACTCAAGCATGTACTCAGCTACATTGGCTTCAATGAGACTACTCACAAGCTTGATCTCAAGCCTGTGCTTAAGAATTTTGCTCTATCCTAGGCCAGTGAGGTGGCATGCAGTCCCCGTTAATACCTCCTGCTTTTACATTTGTGGCTAAACATTTCCATATGATGTTCTGTGCTGGACGGGGTGAGGCTGGGGAGTAAATAGGTTCTCTGAGTTATCAGAGGATGTAGGAGGGAATTAAAAACAAGTCCTTTTGTGGAGTGGGTAAAAAATAATTGCCAAAGAGAATAAAAACTCCTTAAACCCTAAAAGACAATGATATTCAAGCAGGGTACCATGGCATCCTGGGGTGCCTCAAGATCCTTTCAGGGGTGCCTCAGGGTGCAACAATGTAAGCATTATTAGAGGTATAAACATGATTCACAAGATAAACCAGATATTTCAAGTAGAAATCCATAGTTATATTTCTGAATTCTTTGCAATAGAAAAACTGCCCTTTTGTTTTTCTGTGGGCAAAAATTAGCATAAAAACAAAGAGCTAGCATTTTCCCAGGGGTGCCTCAAGTATAGATCCAGTGGTGCTGTGCATCTAAAAATATTGAGAACCAGTGATATAAGGGATATTGTAGTTTGCATGAAGTATTTGGGGAAAAGAATGGCTGGGATTGGGAGTAAACTTGAATGAAAGGAAAACCGGAAAATATTTGCAAATACTTTTTGAAATCTTTACTACTTTTGCTGGTAATCTTTTAGTTTTTAACTGTTAGACTTTAATATCACTGCAGTGTTTGTCTGCTTTGTAGCAAACCTCCCAGTTAGCTGTGGAGCTGAGCTGAATTTGCCATGTCTTTAAGAACTGGAGGAAGGAGAGGAGGTTAGTGTCTCATGGAGAGAATGCATGTTCAAATGAATGAGCCATCGAGTTTGGACCCAGGAGCCTCCTGAGTTTTGTTTCCACCTTTTCTGGTTGCTGGTGATTAAAAATACATTATGAATGTTTATTTAGTCACCACAAGAGACTTGGAGACATTGCTGACTCCATTTTCTAGTTCAGTAGTGGGAAATATCATTACTTTGCTCTACAAATAGGAAAAGTGAGGTCAGGTGGGATGAGTAATTAGCCAGAAGTGCACTAAATCACAGTGTTGTCCTGTCAAATAGTTTTTGGTTCAATTCCAGGAGTGATGAGTGCTTCCAGATCTCATTGGCGGTATGGGTGCTCCCAGGTCTGAAGCAGTGCATAGAGTTGACACAGCCCTACTCTTACCTGTGTAGCTGACTAATATCCCTTGAATCCTAAAATCATAGAAAATAAGGATTGGAAGGGACCTCAAGAGGTCATCTAGTTCAACCTCCTGCCCAAAGCAGGACTGTACCCAGCTAGATCGTTCCAGCCAGGGCTTTGTTGAAATGAGCCTTAAAACCTTCCAAGGATGGAGGTTCCACCACCCCTCTAGATAACCTGCTCCAGTGCCTTACCATCCTTCTAGTGAGAAAGTCTTTCCAAATATCTAGCTTAAACCTCCCTTGTGGCAACATGAGAGCATTGCTCTTTGTCGTCTGTCATCACTGAGAACAGTCTAGTGCCATCCTCCTTGGAGCCCCTTTCAGGTAGTTGAAGGATGCTATTATATCTCCTCTCAGTTTTCTCTCCTGAAGACTAAATAAGCCCTGTTCCCTCAGCCTCTCCTCAGAAATCATGTGCCCCAGCCCTCAAACCATTTTTGTTGCCCTCCGCTGGTCTCTCTCCAACTTGTCCACATCCTTTCTATAGTGGAGGGCCCAAAACTGGACACAGTACTCCAGATGTGGCCTCACCAGTGCAGAAGAGAGGGGAATCATTACTTCTCTTGATCTGCTGGCAGTTCTCCTACTAATACAGCCCGGTATGCTGTTAGTCTTCTTGGCAATAAGGGCACCCTGCTGGCTCATATCCATCTTATTGGCCACTGTAACCCCCAGGACCTTTTCTGCAGAGCTGCTGCTTAGCCAGTCAGTCCTCAGGTTGTAGCAGTGCATGGGATTCTTCTGTCCTCAATGCAGGACTTTGCACTTGTCCTTGTTGAACCTCATGAGATTTCTTTTGGCCCAATTCTCCAATTTGTATAGGTCACTATGAGTCCTAGCCCCACCCTCCAGTGTATCTACTACACCCCCCAGCTTAGTGTCATCTGTGAACTTCCTGAGAGTGTAATCCATCCCATCTTCCAGATTGTTAATGAATATACTGAACAAAACTGGCCCTAGATCTGACCCCTGACACAGTCCATGTGATACCAGCTGCCATCTAGACATGGAGCCATTGATTACTACCTGTTGAGCCTGACAGTCCAGCCAGCTTTCTGTCCATCTTACAGTCCATTCACCCAACCATACTTCCTCAGCTTGCTTGCATGGATGCTGTGGGAGATGGTATCAAAAGACTTGCTGAAGTCAAGGCATATTGTGTCAACTGGTTTCCCCATGTCTACAGAGCCATTTTTCTCATCATAGAAGGCAATCAGGCTGTTCAGGTATGACTTGCCCTTGTTGAATCCACGTTGACCGTTCCTAATCACCTTCTTCTGCAAGTGCTTAGAAATGGAATCTGAGGACCTGCTCCATGATTGTTTTGGGGACTGAGGTGAGGCTGACTGGTCAGTAGTTCCCTGGATCCTCCTTCTTCCCTTTCTTAAAGATGGGTACTATATTTGCCCTTTTACACTTGTCTCCGCCAATCGTTATGAGTTTTCAAACAATAATCATATCTGCCAATTCCCTCAGCACCCTCGGATGCATTGCAGGCAGCCCCAGGGACTGGTACATTTCCAGATTTTCTAAACAGTCCCTAACCTGTTATTTTAGCACTGAGGGCTGCTCACCTCCTCCCCAAACTGTGCTGCCCAGTGTAGTAGTCTGGGAGCTGACCTTGCCTGTGAAGACCAAAGTAAAAAAGGCTTTGAGTATTTCAGCTTTTTCCTCAACATCTGTCACAAGGTTGCCTCCCCCATTCAGAAAGGGACCCATACTTTCCCTGACCTTCCTCTTGTTGCTACCATACTTGTAGAAACCCTTCTTGTTACCCTTCACATCCCTTGCTAGCTGCAACTCCAATTAATTGCACTTTGGTCTTCCTGACTTCATCCCTGCATTCCCAAGCAATAATCTCATACTCCTCCCAAGTTGTTTGTCCAAACTTCCACTTCTTGTAAGCTTCCTTTTTGTGTTTAAGCTCACCAAAGAGTTCTCTGCTAAGCCAAGCTGGTTGCCTGCCATATTTGCTATTCTTCTTGCACATTGGGATGGTTTGTTCCTGTGCCCTCAGGAAGGTTTCTTTAAAAGCTTTCCTGGTCTCCTGTCCCCCTCAGACTGGCCTCCCAGGGAAAGAGCCCAGCCCCACACAAATGCATACGCCAGCCCATAGCTGACAGGACTGGCACTGGGACTTCTGAGGAGTCTATCCATAGTGACTGTGCTTAGACCTGCCAGCCATAGTGCCTGTGCCAGGGTAATCTGCCCCAGGCAGAACTGTTAGAGCTGCTTTATGCTTCTTTGGCCCTTTCCCCTGCAATTCAGGGGCCAGAGAAAGGGGTAAGGATTTCACCGTCCATTTGCAATCCCTTCAGAAGGTGCTGCTTAAATCACAGATCTGTAGCAAGGTTATTTCATTTTATCATTTTAAGCTCTACATTCCCAACTATTGTTTTCTCTGCTCTGTAGGGGAGAAACCCTTCGCTGTGGTAGCACATAGTAAACAAAGCTTTTAGCCATGTTATGCAAGATGCTCTTTTTTTTTTTTTCTCAGTTAAAAATAGATTGAAATTATGTCTCAAAGCCAAAGTATTTTTAAACCACTGGAAAACTCCTCTCTGCTATGTGGAGCAGTATCATATTAATTAGCATTCATTTATCCTCTTTTCTATCAGACAATTAACTATACAAAACTTATTTTCTACACCACAGGAGTCTTTTGTAAAACATTAGAATTATAATGCATTGAGCATTTTGCTACCCTATCACGAGAATTAAGTATTGAAATTTGTTTTACCTAAGCACTTCTGTGGGAGAAAGATTTGGTGCTTGGTATTCATGCATGCAGTAATATTGTAGCCTTTTAAACATGAATCAATCCTTCTATCTTTGCCTTTATTATAGATGCATTTCATTGCAACTTTTTTGTTAGATTTGAATTTCTTCTTGTGACAGGCAAGTATTTCTGTGGGTGATTATCTTTACTGGAGTCACTGTATGGTTAGACTTAGATGAGCTTAAAGGTAGCAAATTCCCTTCTTCAGGTCTCTGGGAAAAAGGCAGATACAGCCTAGGTTATATAGGAGATAGAACAAAAGCCTGTACAGAACTCGATATGCAGATAAACACAGGATATAAGAGATGTGGAAAGGATCACCTATAAGTGAAAGAGCAAGACCATTCAGGAGGGCTGTTATCACCTGAGGAGTGCAGAGATTGGTGGGCATCAGATAGATTATAATGGTTCATGAAGTCAATATCTGCATTAGGTCCCTGATTGTTAGTGTTCAGTAAGTTAATGAATTTTTTGTTTCTGGGCTGTCTTTTAAAAGTGTTTTCCTAATTTCCCTTGAACATAAGGGCTGTGAGGTCAGATGGGGGAGTGGTTTTTCTGTGAGAAATATTCTACCACCTATGTTCAGGTGTCTCTGCCCTTTATCTTTTTTTTCTGACTGTTCACTCTGGTGCATAGTTTTTTGTCTAGTTTCACCCACATAGTTTCAATGAGGGCATTTGGTGCACCAAATATACTGTTATCTACAGTCAGCACTGCATCTGTTCTGGGGAGGGTACTCTTAACACCTATCTTACCAAACTGAAAACTCCCTTCACCCTGCAAGGACACTCCAGCAGAGCAAGAGACTGTATCTTCGAAATAGCCACCTAAATACCCAGAACAGCCTACTACAATACAAGCAGAAAATTCCCACTGACTGCACACCCTTGGATGTCAACTCCCATTCCACATTTGAACTGATAAGCAGGATCATCAAACAATTACAGCCTGTGCTTGGAAATGACCAGACCTTGAGAGAAGTATTCCAATCTGTCCTTCCCACCTCTCCCCTCCCCTCCCCCCAGCTTTCAGACAGCTCCCGACTTCACCCAACTCCTCATCAGAAACAACCTCACTGCTTATCAGCAGGCACCAAATGGGACACAACTGTGCTTTAACAAGAAACACAAAACCTGTCAACTCATCTCTATTGATACAACAATCAGCACCCCACTCCATGAAACCATCAGAATTCATGGATCCTATACATGTCTAGCCCAAAATTTGGTACACCCATCCAATGTACCAAATGTCCTTATTGCTTCTTCTCTTCACCATTTACCAATTACAGTGGCCTTTGACATGGTACCTCTGTAAGTGTTATGGAACCATGCATTTAAAAGGTAATTTGATTTTATGTACCTCAGTTTTTGGGAACCTAATATGAGATGCCGTATAGGAACATGCTGCTCAGAAAGTGTTGAGTTGTTTGAGCTCCTGGTGTCCTCTAGGATGTCTCAATTTGGGTGTCCAAAATCACTAGTGTTTTTTCACAATGAATACTCCTGTAAATGAGATGGTTTTAATTTTGTCATAAAACAAAGAGAACTTTAAGGAACAAGTTATAGAAATGTCCATGCCTGGAAGAGGAAATCCTTATTTCACCTTGTTAGCAGAAGTGAGTGATGAGGAAGACAGTTAAGAAGACATTGTACTGCAGTCAATCTTAAACTCAGATTATTGGGAAAGCCATTATTAACTGAGATTGCAAGCATATTTTCCCTACTATCTTCTTTTCCCTACATATGCAGTGTGTCCATTGAAGCCAATGAATGATCCATGCTTGTGGTGACAGTTGCAATCTCCCTAGGGAATGTGGGAATAATTTGCCTACCCAATGAAGTCCGTCTTTCTGACAACATCACAATGATCCAGCACAAAGTCTGGCAGAAGATAAATGCTGTACATATTATCTAGAAATGCTGAAAAAGTCAATTTAGCAATGCCTGATACAGTAACTAAAGGGTTCAGTAAAGTGGGCTTTCTTTTGAAAATTAGGCTCATTAATCAGTATATCAGAGTTGAACATCACAAGAACTAGACATTGATAACACTATAAGCTTCATGAGAAACATCTCATCATTAAGAAAGTGTCAAGATTTTATATTCTGTTAGTGGGCATCAAAGTGAGAACACAGAACTTTCTTCAGCTTTCAGAGCAGAGGTGATTGGAGAGGACACCTCCATTCTTACTGGATCAGTTCAGCTGCTGTAGCCCTTTGCCTAGTGCTAACACTGTGTGCTTTGTCTGCAGTGTCTAGCATCTAATTTATCTAACAAAGGGAAGATAACTGTTGCAGCTGATAAAACCAGCTATTAGTGATGTCAACCTCAAGTTATAGGCACTTCTAGTGAGCCAAGGCTAGGACATACTTTAGAAACACATGCATTTCATTTTTCACAATGAGTTTGTAGAATTTGCAAAGTGAAAAACTAGTTCTTATTCTGTATTTCTTTGAATGTGAGAATCACTTTTTAAAGCATTAAAAAATAGCCTGTCTTACATTTGAATTTAAAAAGTAAGAAAAGAGTAAGAATAAGAATAAAAAGATATAGTGGCTGCATCTCTAGTAGACCTTTTATTTATTTCCTAGATTGAGAGAAAATATGGGTACCCTTCTAAATTCAAGGGTATCTTATAATGGAATGAATATGGAAATAAGTTGCCATTGTAGGTTGTTAATAGCAGTTTGTGCTAAGCCAAGCATTATCAAATCCACTTAGTACTAATCATGGATCAGGCCCCACTGTGTTAGACACTATACAGAGAAGATCTATAAAGCAAAGTCATTGCCTCTGTGAGCTTTGACTCGGTGTCAGACAGGAGGTGACAGTCAACTGGGTTGAGAGGGTGACGTTCATAGATTCATAGATGGTTAGGGGCTGGAAGGGACCTTGCAGATCATTGGGTCCAGCCCCCCCTGCTCTAGGCAGGAAGACAACTGGGGTTAGGTGACCCCAGTCAGGTGACTGTCCAGTCTCCTCTTGAAAACCTCCAGGGTAGGTGACTGCACCACCTCTGGGCTCTGGAGGAGTTTTTCCTGGTATTAAGCCTGAAGCGGCCTTCCAGGAATTTGTATCCCTTGGTCCTGGTCTTCCCCAGGGGTGCCCTAGTGAACAGTTGTTCACTGAGGTCCTGATGCACTCCTCTGATATAGCGGTAAGCCACTATCAAGTCTCCTCTCAACCTTCTCTTCTTTTAGGCTAAAGAGGCCCAGGTTCCTCTGCCTTTCCTTGTATGGCTTGACTTGCAAGTCCCTGATCATATGGGGGGGCTCTTTTCTGGACCCTCTCAAGTTTTTCCACGTCCTTACTGAAGTGCAGCACGCAGAACTGGATGCAGTAGTCCAGCTGCGGTCTCACCAGTGCTGAGTACAGCGGGAGTATCACTTCCTTAGTTTTACATGGGATGCTATGGTTGATGCATGCCAGCATGTTATTTGCCATTCTGACCATCGCCTCGCACTGACAGCTCATATTCATGTGATGGTCAGTCAGTACCCCTTTCTGCCATGGTGCAAGTCAAGCTGTCACCACCGAGCCTGTATGTATGTTGAGGGTTGTTTGCCCCCAGATGGAGCACCTTGGAAGCACTAAACTTCATTTGGTTCCAGTCTGCCCAACTCTCGAGCCTGCCCAGGTCTGCCTATATCTGCAACCTATCTTCTAACGTGACCACACTGCCCCATAACTTGGTGTCATCTGCGAACTTGGCCAATGAGCTTTTCACTCCCCCATCCAAACCATTGATAAAGATGTTGAAAAGCGCTGGCCCAAACAGAGACCCCTGAGGGACACCACTGGCCACTTCGTGCCAGGATGATGCAGATCCATTCATGAGAAGTCTCTGGGCCCTAGCCTGTAGCCAGTTTCTCACCCACTGAACCATTGAGCACCTGAGTCCACAGTCTTCCAGTTTTTCCACAAGGATATTGTTGGCTACTAGATCAAAAGCCTTTTGGATGTCTAGGTATATAACGTCTACCTCATCTCCCATGTCCAGGTGGCGAGAGACCTGTTCTTAGAAGAAGATGAGATTGGTAAGACAAGACCTACCCATGACAAAGTCATGCCAGGCTACAGTAAAAGCAAGGTTACAGTAAAAGAACAGAGTTTAGCAGGAGAGCAGAAGTCTGGCCTTTTTTGAAATAGAGAAACCCAGAAATTGGCAGGCTAAATCATATTTGTAATATCTTTTCATTCATTTTTTTATCCTTAACTGTTCTCAACCTCTCTAATATCATGTGGCAGAGAATTCCATAGAGCAATTTTGCATTATGTAAATATAATCTTTGGCTTCATTTGGAACTCTTAAACCATAACACTAAAGTGCTTTTTTCCCTTTTCATTAATGCAATATGAAATATTAGCACTAGGATTCAGAAGAATTACCTTATTTTAATCCACATAGTGTTTCTAGTATAACATTAGTCCTCTTGATTAATTTTATAAAATATCTGTTCACACTGCACTGGTTATCTGACCATATTGTACATTGAAACTGAAATGTCTGATCCTGCCACTTCATGCTGACTTCTGCTTTCCATGTTTTTATTTTTAGTGCTATAGGTTTTCACAGTGCTAAGTACATACAATAAAAAAGCCCGAGGCTGAATTGATTCAGTCTTTGCAGGTTAGTTTAAGATGCAGAGAGTAAATTGAAACAGAAGTGAAGAGACATTTACCTTTGATTCAAGAAATGCAGCCACACGCCTGCAGTGGCTCAGGCCAGCTGCCGAGGGGTGCTAGAGCACGGCTCTCTGGTACTTAGCCAGCATGGGCTGTGTGTTAGCTTCCTCTTCCTGCTGCCTCTGAGGTCTCTGGGATTTGCAGTCCAAAATCACAGCAGCAGGATTCCGCAGGGTTGCTTATCGCTTCCTTTTCCTACTTCCAGGTGCCTCTGGGATATGTCCACAGTCACAGCCAGCAGTAAATTTGAGTGGGGCAAGGGGTGTTTAACCCACCTCCCTGGCCTCAGACCCCAGCTGGGGTTTGCCTGGTGGGGGCAGTCCCATTTCTCCCCCCCTGCCTTTTCTGCCTGCAGACTAGGCTGCATTCCCAGCCGGGCTTGCCCTCTCCATTAGTCAGCCAGCCTTCACTGCTCCAGTTAGGGACCAGAGATGTAGGGCCAGCCCTGCTCTCTGGAGCAGACAGCACAGCACAGCCCAGCCCTGGGCTGCAAAGCATGCTGGGATGCTGGGGGACTGTGATTTAACTTGAACTAGGAAGGGGTCTGGGACAGAATTCTGACACAAATCAGTTACCCTGGTTTGACCCAAATCACTTAAACCTGGTTGAATGTAGTATCAAACTTATCTTAAACCAGTTTCAGCCATTTTAAAACTGGTTTATGTGCACTGAGCTTCTGTTCTGCAACAAGTTTAAACCAGTTTCTGATCACTTAAACCAGTTTATGTGTAACTTCTGTCTCTAGCCAGTGTGTCTGTGCATGTAACACCATAAAAACTTAAGTCACAGGATCCATCTGTTCTACTATGCAAAACTCTATCACCCATTTGACTGCATTCAACATCATTTGGATATTTTGGGTAGTTCTGTAGGTGGTCTGAAATAACATTTGTTTTAATTTGAACCTTAGGAGTTCTGAATGTTTAGCTCCTATCCTTTCTGGATGTTGAATGTTGAAGTTGAAACCCAACTTCCAAATGAAAATTATATTTAACATATTATTAATTGATGGTATTTTTTCAGATACTGTTTACACTTAGTGAACAAAAATCCTATGTTTTTTGATTCCTCTTTGGGAAAACTAAAGGCTGTTTTGAAATTCAGATGATCATGTCAGATGCTAATACAGATACAAAAATCAATCTCCTTAGCTAGTACTTCAGAGCATTTAAAAAGAGCATTTTTTAAGAAGTAAGTAAGTAAGTTTAGGACTCAGGTATGTTTTCCACTATTGGTGTTGCTATTATAGAGATTTCAAGCATAACTCAACCAAACCCATAGGTTTAGCATTCTATAAACTCATCAGCTCCCAGCCAAAATATTTTTTAACGAAAATATGCAGGATGTTAATGTTTTTGGCAAGAAAAGCTATGAAATTTTCAAGTGGTATATCCCCAGGCCTTGATTTATTGCCTACTGAGAAAAATCTTTTAGCCATAGCTGCTTTCTGTTTCTTGCAGCTAAAAGTTCACAGAGGATGCTGCAAATACTCTCAAACCCAAATACTGTACTCAACTTCATCAGAAACACTGACCTGGTCCTTGACTGTTCTGCAGTCATAGATAAAAGGCTGTCTGGGAGAGCTGTTAGTACATTTAACTTTGTTAATTGGAATTAGTCTGGGAAACATGAGCTTCAGGAATCAAATGTCTTAGCTTAACCTTAGCTTTTTCTTCTAATATCTTAGTGGAGAGCTCTAATGGATGACTATGTATTATATAGTTCTTCTGAGGAATTGGGAATATAAAATACAGTTTCAATCAAAAACACCATTTTGTTTTTTTGTCAAGGATTCAGCCAAGATAAATGTTTGCATCCCTTCTTGGGTTGAGAAATTAAAATTATTTATTAGCCTATTTAGACCAAATAAACTAGTCTTGGAGGAGACCAAGGCATTGATTCAGGTCTAGTGGTTAAAACAATAGGCTTTGAGATGGATATGTTCTGCTTTTGTTTTCCTCCTGACTTGCGGCATTACTTTAGATAAGTACCTGAATGTGTCTGCTTTTGTTATTCAAAAAACACCGCTTCAGTTTAGGGCAAAGTAAACCCCCCTGTTGTGTACACTTATGTCTTAACCTACCCTCTCCGGTGGCGGGGAGGGCGAGCTGCCAGTGGTCAGACCAGTCCCCGGGCTGGGGGGGGGAGATGTGAGGGGCTGGCAGTGTGTCCCCCACCCCCCAGACAGCACCCACCTGCAGGCACCCAGCTCAGAGGGAAGGACTGGGCCCCCATGTAGCTCTTGCAGGCAGGCAGGCTCCAGGGGGGGAAATAAAAAAAGATCAGGCTTGCTGCTTTTTTTTTTTTCCTTCAGTGGAGCCTGCCTGCATGGGCTGCCTGTGCAGCCCCTAAGCCACACAGGGCCCGGTGCTTTGCTCCGTGGCTGTAGGACAGCAAACTAAAACTCCTTGGAGTATTAGTTTGCTGTGCCCAAAAGTCATTTAAGATGCATTGTGCTGCTGAATGTGGTACAGTGGCTAGAATTAATGTGCAATACGCCACCAGTGTGTGCAAACACCTACTTCATTAAAGTGGTGCAAAAGCATTTAACCCACTTTAAAGTGTCATGCACACATACCCAGACTTAACTGATTTGGGTTAAACTAGTTTATGGAACTTCTGTCCCAGACCCCTTCCTGATTTTAGTTAAATCACAGTCCCCCAGCATCCCAATATGCTTTTCATCCCTGGGCCAGGCTGGGCTGTCTGCTTCAGAGAGCAGGGCTGGCCCTGCCTCTCTTATCCCTAGCCAGAGCTCCAGCTGGCTGAGAAGGGGGTGGGGGACAACAGCCGAAGTCTGCCTGGCAGGGACACAGCAGCATTTACCAGGCTTGCCCCTGCCTTGCCCTCCCCTCACCACTCACTGCTCAAGCAGGGATCCTACTCCCACCCTCGCCTCTCACGCATGGACCCCAGCGGCATGGTTACCCCCATGTTGGCTAAAGCTGACAGGTGTCTATGTGTGTGTGTCTCCAATTTCACTGGAACAAAGGCAGACAGAACAGTATCTGCTTAAAGTTTTTTTTTTCCTGAGCAAGCCAGTGGCTTGCAAATGCTTTGCAAAATGTCTGTACCCTGCGGTAAGAAGAACTTGAACTAATGAGGGAAAGGCTTTTGTTTTCCTGATGGGCTAATAAGCTTTGTGTTATGATAAGCTCTCTGCTGGCTGCTGGCTTGTTTCAAAGCCAGAGGCATCTCACACCCTGAAACCCTTATATCAAAGGAAGTTTCACTGTGCAGCGATTAATAATGTTGGTGATTGCCTCTACGCATCAGTTATTGAGCCTGGTTAGAGTGCAGTTTCCCCATCCCAAAATCTGTCAGTGTTCAACAGGGGACAGAGAGAGGTGTGAGAAATGACCTAGTTTGCAGTGAATGGGACCGGTCAGTGCTATCAGTCTGAGATTTAGGCAAATACGAAGCACTAGCTAGCAGGGTAATACAAATGCATACAGTCCACACAAGCAGCTTCACCTTCCCCTCCCTCCTCCACCCTTTGCCTCAGAGTCCTAACCACGGCTGGGGTCTGGCAACACTCCTTGCCCCTTGAGCTGCAAGTGGCGGAAAAGCCGGGTGAGGGCTTGCTTCCCCTTCCCCCTCCCCCTCCAGGCACACCCTGGCTGAGGACTGTGCAGGCCAGGGTGAGATTTTAAATCCTTTTCAAAGCAAAGCATTGTGCTGGGACCTGGCCACACCCTCCTCTCAGATTAGTACTGTGGAAGGGTGGCCTCACTATAGTGCCCCCTGGCTTCTGGCCTGAGCCACTGCAGGGATGTGCCTGCATTTCCTGAATCAAAAGTGAATGTCTAGCCACTTGCAGATCGGTTCAATCTGTGCAGGTTGGGCTAACCTGCAAAGATTGAAAGAATTCAGGCTCAGGCTTTTTGAATGTCTGTCCCTAGCCTTTGAGACTAAAGGGACATTTAAAGATTCTTAGAAGCTGGTTGGGCACCCTTATCTGCCAAATCACATTTGGATTGTCCAGTTGGGCTTCTGTTGGAGGTAACTTTTATGAGTGCTGAAGGGTACACAACTGAGATAAGATCCCCCTAGAACAAAATTTTTGTGCCCACTGTTTTAATGGATGAGGTGAAATATCATTTCATTGTCTTCATTTTGGAATACAGTTGGTCTGTGTTAATGTTGGATGAGTTAAGAGATAAGGAAGGCATGTCAGAGGAGGCAGGGAAAGGGACAGCAGGAGCAAAAGACTGTACAATCTATTCCTTCTTTCCTGAGTGCTAAGGTACCCCTTCAGCTGTAGTTCAAGAACCTCAGTCAATTATGCTTGTATTGCAGTAGTGTCCTGGATCCTTTAATCAGGGAACATGTCTCCATTGTACTAGGTGGTATAGGGATAAAGAAAAAAACATATCTACTCAGAAGAGCTTGTACATGACTGTCAGCTAGGATGATGCAGGTGGATGAAACAGTGAAATGGGGTGGAGAGGGTGAGTGAACAGCACTGCAGTGGAATCAGGTTTCTTCCAGCAATCTGAAGTAAAACAGAACTGGAAACTGTTTATTGAGAACTGTTATACTGAAAAAGTTTCTGTGGCTTTGGGGAGGAATCTGAAGAGTCCTGGAGCCCTTATAAAAGAATGTAAACAATTTGAAAAATCCTCCACAAAATACTTCCAAGTCTTTGGAAAAATAATTCCCATCCTTTTTCATGGTATTTGTTTTCTTTCAGTGAACTGCTTTTCAGAGTTTATTGGAAGGATATGATGTATAAATACCCTTTCTCCTCCTGTTTACGGTTAGAAAGGAAAAAGCAACATAAGAAAGACATGGATTCCAACAGCATTAAACCACAGGAAAATTATGCATGAATACATGCTTGGCACTAAAGGCAGGGATGAGACTCTTCTTCTTGCCTATGAAGGATACCCTGTCTTGGGGTCATAGAAGTTTTACATGTGGTTTGGAGTCTCTTTAATAGCCGTAATTAAATTCTAAACCAAACATTTTTGGTGACACTAAATGGCAAGCTGGACAGTTTCCTGATGTCTTACTCATGTATTTTTTGTACTTGCACATTACTTATTTCCTTTACGATTAGGTAATGCACAGGCTCCCTATGCTACTCTTGAGCAGTTAGACTCTGCTTAGCAAAATGATTTGTCAAACTGGACTGAAAAACCTGAGTGGGAGGTTGCCAGTTAGAAGGGGAGAAAAAAACCCCCACATCCTGAAATCCTTGTGTCATCAGTGGAGGGGGAAGGGTGTTGAGAGCAAACATCTTTCCCATTTCCAGTTCCCTTTCTGTCTGTAGAATCTCTACTCTGTCACCACATGGGGACTGTTAGACTAGAAGAGAGGTTTAAATACAAATAAGTAGATAGTGGCTCAGAAGTGTATATATCCAAAGTATTTTGCAAGCACACATGCAATGTCACCTACCTGAAAAAAGAAGCTATAGCTCTGTCCACCGATAGCTGAACATATGGCTGTCCTCAAGCCCATGCCCTTTGACTACTTACACCAAAAAAAGAGCCCCTGAGTTCAACCCATAGCAGTGATCCATTTCATCTGTGGAAGCTCTGCTGAACTGCATAGTATGAAGTTGAAACCCCCATTGACTCTGTGCTTTCTAGCCTACCACTCTGTGAATGTTTAGAGCAGGGGCGGGCAACTATTTCAGCTGGAGGGCCACTTCATGAGTTTTGGTGAGCTACTGCGGGCCACAGGGGTAGCCCTCCCTCTTGACAGGTGCCCCGCCCCCTGGTAGCCATCTTGGTACTGGAAGTCCCTCCCCCTAATCTTTGTCATTGGAAGTCCCTGCCCTTGGCCCAGAAGTACTTCTTTTTCAGAAGCGGGTTTGCCATCTTGAAACCAGAAAAAAAAAATTATCTCCTAAAAACCTAACATCCACAATAACATATTTTAATTTTATTTAAAAAAAAACTTTTTTTTGTCCTGGTTTGTGTGTGTTTCCATTGTGTATATAGAGGTGATTTCATAATAGCTCAAAATGAAGTCTTACTCTTGTACATTGCGGGGGGAGAGGGGTATGTGTATGGGTGGGTTGGTGAGTATGGGGTTTGTGTGGGGCTGTGGGTGTATGTTGGGTGTGGGGGAGGGTTTGGCGGTATATGTGGGTGGGTATGGAGGGTTTGTGGGGGGGTGTTTGGGGATGTGTGGGTTGGTATGGGGTTTGTGGGGTGTATGGAGGGGGAGGGTGGCTGGGGGACATGGGGGTTAGGGGAGGGTGGCTAGTGCATGTGTGTGGTGGGGTGTATGTGGGTAGTAGTGAGTGGGGTTCTCCCCCAAAGACCTGTGGGTGTGACTGGGGGGTGCGTGTTGAGGGGTGCAGTGTTTGTGGGGGGAGAGGTGTGTGCATGTGGGGGAGAGTGTGTTTGTGGGTTTCCAGGGGAGGGTTTGTGGGTATGGTGGGGTGTGCATGAGAGCCCCCCTGTGCACCCCATAGTGAGTCAGCACCTGGCCCCGCCCCACAACAGCCCACCGCCAGCAGCACAGCCCCAACATGCCCCGCACCTGCTCCGGACTGACCCCAGCAGGAGTGGATCAGGCAGATGTATGCGCAGCCCTGACTTGGCTCCCACCCCTGCTCTGCACTGCCCACCTGTGGTGTACCCTGCTGCCCCTGGGCACACAGTGGGGCTGGAGCAGCTCTGCGCTGGACTGCCTTTCTAGGCAGCTGAGGCGGCAGCAGTTGCTGGCCCTAGCCCCGCAATTCTGGCGGGGACCCATGTGCAGCCCTGACCTGCCCTGCGCCTGCTGCAGACCCGGCTGCTCATGCTGAACAGCCCATGGGCCATATTTTGCCCACCCGTGGTTTAGAGCCTACTTTTGTGCTGCAGGCCTTGTGCTACAGGAAGTCTACCAAGAGCAGCGTCACAGCTTTCTGTCCCTAACTGCCTACCTTAGATGTTAGGATGAAAGAGGCAAGGCAGGAAGAAAAGGCAAAGTTTTTGCTTTTGTCAAATAACAAGAAGCACAAGTGTACCCCAGAAGGCCAGACGGTCAGTACTTAATTTTTTTGTCCCCCAATTTTAGGTGAAACTTGTGCTGTACCAAATGATGATACATTGGTGGGAAAAGTGGATGAGAAAGCCAGTGACCACCACCCCAGAAAAGCTGGTAACCCATCTTAAATATGATGCATTAAATAGCTATTATTAACCAATTTAGGTCAAGGATAAGGCCAATCTGTCTTTCTCTTTTAGAATGTATCATCAAGTCAATAGGAAGCCCCGTTCAGATGGCTAAGATACAGCAAACATTTGGAACTTGGATGCAGGAGCCTGCAAACACAAGTGATGAAAGAATTTGGCTCACAATGCATTTTTCAGGTATGGCAAATACAACTGCAGGGATCAAGTGGATTAATAATTTTGTCCTGTGTTTGTTCCCTTTTACTCTTTTAGTCACATCCATGTACTTTGGAAATATCCTATGTAAAATTGACTGAAGATGCACTTTTGTGGGAAAGGCTGTTGTCCCACATGGAGAAATGCCAAAGACATGATTGCAATGTGGAGGTCACTTTTTAAACCCACATATCAAGCATATATTTAAAAACAATCATTTGCTCTCAGAATATAGCTGGACATGCATCTTGGTTTCCTAAGGAGAGTTTTAGCTGGTGCTGGCTGGAAAAATTCTCTCCAAGGAAATTTTACGTGTTCCATCAGCTAAAAAGTTGTTAATTGTGCATTTATTCATGGACAACACTTTTAAAAAACAAAAACAAGTGTAAAGTAGACATTTTTACAGAAAGAAAAAAACAATTTTAGTTGAAAACCCAGGAAAAAAGTAGGAAAATTTTTCTTAGTCCTAGTTGGTGGGATTTCTGGTTACTTGCTTAGGTTTGGGGGTGGTTTTTTTTTTTGGTATCATTTTCCCCCTTGACTTCGTTTCCTAAACTGAGGTTGCTGTGGTTAAGAAAAACAGCACGAGAGAAAGGAAAAAGCATGGAAATGGCCTAGGTTCTGAGTGAGGTGTATTTCATGTAGAATCCATTTCCAATCTCCAGTTGAATGCTATCAGTCTTCCTGCAGTATACACATTGTACAACAAATCTTGATTTGGATTTAACGGTGTTTAGGCACCTACCTCCCACTGAGAACAATGGAATTTAAGCACCTAAATCAGTTTTAAGGATTTGGATTTTGTTTCATGCGTGTTCTAGCTCTGAGGCATGTTGAAAGCATGGCTATAATTTTTAATGCGAGTCGGGAACTTGATTGTCACGCTTTTAGTTGAAGCAGGGTAGATGGGGCAGATAAATAAACCAACCAGAGGACTTTTCTTCCCTTCCCTTAGGAAACTTTATAAAAGAATATGAAAATTCAAATGCACTGCTGAATGACAGCTACAAGATGATTAACCTCACAGGGATCTTTTATGGATGTGGCCATGCGATATATAACCACTGTCTGTACTACCAAAGAGGAGGGACCAATCTCATTGTGAAGTAAGTCCATCTTAACCTGGTGGAGGTGTGGCATTCCCCATAGCCATAAGATATTATTAGAGGAAAAGCATGTATATAGGTTAGCATGGTGGAGATTAACTTCAGGTGGCAAAGCAGCAATAGTTTATGTAATGTTTTATGTTTCCTTTGGGGTTATTGTGGGCAAAAATGAGAGGAATGGTCAGTGATATCTAACTTGGTATCTGGTACTAGAAATAGGTCACAAAAACCCAGGGCTGAAATCTTAATCTGTAGTCCAGATGTTTAGTTCCTCCTGATCTTGTGGGGTGGGAGAGGTTTAAGGAATTATTTTAGGCGCCTCTTTTCTTGGCGTGAAGTTGCATTGCACAATTTTTAACAAAGTTTTAAGCTACAGACCTTTTGGGTCCCTCTCTCATCTAATAATGGTGATGTTTAGAGCACCTGGGCTGCAAGACTGATGATGTCACGTGCAGAGGTGGAATTTGTGATATGTAACTAGAAACTCAGTTGTTAACAGGCTTTTGTCCTATGACCTGTACTGTTCTGAATAGTATAGTCCTCAAACCTGCAGTTTGGACTCTTGCAGTGAAGTCAGAAGTGGAAACTAAGGACTTCAGTACATTTGAGGATTTTGGTGGCTTTCCTCTTGGTGTTTTTCCTCTTGCTGTCCATGAACTACAATGGAGAAAGTAAGGCATCAAATGAATGCAGAGTGACTGCATGAGCTGGCAGATGTCCTTGAGGAGTGCTGGCTTCATTGTCTCAATGCATGTCATTAGCAAGTTCTGGGGTTTTTCCACCACATCTGAACCTGGTGAGGCTTGTGGAGATCATGTTTATCTTTTCAGCTTTTATTGAGGCAAGCAGGCAGCCAGTGCAAATCAAAAGTATAACCCAAGTATGTGGGAAGAACCAAACACACAGGTGAAGGGTTAGTTTGCACCTGCTTTTTATTTGAGTCTGGTGTCAGAGCCAAAAACATCACCAGGCTTTGATACTTCTTTCCAGGCAGATTATAGTCTCTTCTTACTAAATCTACTTGGGTGCCAAAGAATGAAAATAGGTTATGGGGATCACACATTGTTTCTTCTGCCAGAGATACTTGCACTTAAATTCCATCAGATCCTGTTACAAGAATCAAACATACTTCTCTAAGCAGTGTAATATGATATGGAGCCTAGTGCTAAAGCTTTCTGTTCTAAACTTACCTTTTCAGATATCATTTAATTTCTCTAAGAAATTTTCCTTCTTCAGTGCAGAGGAGAGTGTGATCAGTGGTGGCAGATTTCATGAATTCTCATGCTTTTCTCCAATTTTAGTTGGAATAAGCTCTCCTAAGGGGAGGTTTTACACTTGTTTCAAGTAAAGAGCTGGGGAGTAGGCTCAGATGTTTTGTTCATAATGTGAATATTGTTCTGGTGATGCACATTTGTGAAGGATGAAGGTTTTGCAACAAATCTGAGTTTGGCTGTTTACCTCTGGCAGTTCTCTCCCAGGATCACACTGCCTACACTGGGAATGCTTTATTTCTCTTTTGTGCTTAATTGAAGAGAATATTTGCAGATTGCTCTCATATCAGACTGATGAAATGCTGCAGTGTATCATGCTATGGATCCCAAAGTGGAAAGGTTTTAGGAACTATTCCAGTTATACTTGATATTGCTTAGCTAGATTAGATAATCCCCTACAAGGGGAAACTCCACATAATGGAGAGGGATGTCCTAAGTTTTGTTCAGTTTCCACATCATCGTGTTGTGTCTGTCGGGCGGGAAAGAAGCAGAAAAAGGCAGTCTCCATATGCAGGCCTTTTGTAGGTCTGACTCTGTAGAGTTTGTGTACTCCAGCTCTGTATGGATGTATAGCTCCTGCAGAAGTTGTGCTTCCCTGGAGTGGACTTCATGTTCACCTAGGCAAGGAGATCAGCATGGCCTGTTTTTAGGAACAGAGAGAAGTAAGTTGATGATGGATGATCATTAGTGTGTGCATTTCCCAGAGGCCCTTCACCCATGGAGCAGTTTCACAGGAAGCTCTCACATTGGGGGCACCTATACACATACCCAATGCCTGCTCCAATTCATGCTAATTGGCTCCAGCAGCCTCAGTGTCTCATGTATTCAGCGTCCCATGCTTCAAAACGGCAGTGGGGGTGCTTTAACTAAAGCTCGTTTTATGAGTTTTAGTTAAAGTGCCCCTGCTACCATTTTGAAGCATGTGAAGCTGAATACAAGAGACGCTGCGGGAACTTTAATAGAGTGGCTCCTGAGAGCTGCACTAATTAACCCCCTCCCTCCATCCCCCACCTCCAGAGCCTATGTAAAGACACCCTGGGAGAGCAGTGCACCTCTCACCCAGATCAGCATGGCCTCCCTTAGAAGCAAAGGGGAATCATCCCATCTTCCTTTGTTGTAGGACTTGGAGTCATTCTAGGTTCTTGTGTTGGACGTTGCAGCTACCTGCATACTTGGAGAAATGATGTGGGCAGTATTGTTAGGTATAAGTCAGACTATCAAACATGTTCCTGGTATCAAACTTATTAATCAGAAGAATAAAACACACATTGTGCTTGCCAAAAACGCTATCATTCAGTGGTTAAATACAAGGTGAAAATGTGTCTGAGTAAAAGTTCATTACCCTTTTGGATTAGAGGAGCTCTAAGAAAGTTGCTGAGCGCTGTTTGCAGATTATCATTTTATCATCAAGGAATTTCAAGGAATAAAAACAGTTCAGTACTTCAGAAATGAGACAGTCAGGCTGCCTTGACAGAGGCTGGAGTTGGGTCAGAATGTTGGCTGCAAGTCTGGTCTTTAAAAGAAGAGCTTTTATTCCTTTGATGTGCTTTGTTGATCAAAAGCTTTTCCAAAAATCATTCTGTTTAAGTAGGGGGGAGTTGCAAGCCTGGTGGCCAGCCCAGATAGTCTGCTTAACTCTATAACATTTTCTTGCTTCAGTTCCTCCTCAGCAGAAAACTGATTCCTGCATATGGTTTCCTATTATCAGTTTGTGGCTTCTCCCAGCATCATTTGCAATTAACTTGAGGGACCATTACATTTCTCCTGCAAACTTCTTCCTCTCCCGAGCTGATTTCTTTCATTTAGATAATCGGAAAAGATTTTGTAGGCTAGAACAAATCCTTTCATAATCTTCCATGTTGTCACACAATGTGGGTTTTGTCTGTTATGATGGTGTTTCTGGCTATTTTCTTTGCTCCTTCTAGCTTGGAAGGTGTTGTGAGTGTGTGGAATTGCTCCTGGGGCATATCTCAGGGACTGTCACTCATTCATTCCCCTTGACCAAGATTCCCACTAATAGCTGCCCACTTGCAACTAATATAACCAGCCACCAGGTATAAATAGAAGGCTAAATATTTATCGTTTCATTTCAGATTTGAGCTTGATACAGGATTGTTCAAAACACTGAAAATTGAAAATGCTTTGCATCATGGTCGCAACTACCTCTTTTCTAACTCCAAGACATATTTCAATATAGCAGTGGATGAAAAGGGTCTTTGGATCATCTACGCCTCAAGAATTGATGAAAATATCAATGTTGCGCATATCGATGAAGAGAAGTTCTCAGCCGTTCGGCATGTCAACACTACGTACCCCAAGTCCAAAGCTGGCAATGCGTTCATAGCATGTGGAGTGCTGTATGTTACTGATACTAAGGATATGAGAGTAACTTTTGCTTTTGATTTGTTGAAAGAGAAGCAGATTGATGCAAGCTTTGAATTACGATCTTCACAATCTGGTCTTGCTATGCTTTCATACAGTCTCAGAAACCAAGACTTGTATACATGGGAGAATGGCTATTTAATGACATACCCTGTGCATTTTGACAGCTGAGTAAGTTAAAAATGATATATCATGCATAGTGAAAAATGCTATTTAAAGCTCTGCGCTATATACATGGGTCTCTTTCCTTAGCATACACAAATCCCCCGTTGGTTAGTGACAGTTTGTGCGTGCTTAAAAGGGAGATTCAGACCTCTTGTTACTTAAATTATATAGGCCATTCTTGGCTTTATAGAACAAGGGTTTTAAATATTAAAAGTGATACACTATGTGTTAGGACAATTTTTTGTGTGTTTTTTCCCTACCATGCAGGTTATAATTACATCTAATATACAGTGATTATTGATTAATATACATTAATTATACACTACTGTATCCAGCAGTGCCTACTTTTAACCCTAAATTGCAGCTACTAGAGCTACATCATTTTCTAGTCAACAGTTATAATCAAGTAGAAATGCCTAAATAATGAGCTCGTGCACACATTTGTTTTTCTATCATTAATACCATGCATTGACTCTATGTAAAAGTTTTCTTTAAAATGCCTGGACATTGATTTTTGTACTAATGTACATATCACCATGACCAAAGTTATACTTTATTTAAAATGGTCCCATAGTTATAGGTCAAAAATCAGCAAGAAATTTTGAAATTTGGCAGATCTGGATAACTAGTCAATAACAGAGATAAATAGCCCAAGCACAAGTTATGTAGATGGTAACGTTACTATACATTGCTGAAATGTGTGAATCTATGTGCAGGGGGAGGGAGAGTCTGCTTTAATGGGAAATGGACGTGGAAGTCATTTTGGTTTCTTGTTTGGCCATAAACTCATCCTTCCCACTCACTGCATGTAAATTATACTTCTTTGTGGAAGTGTCATGTGTTTGCCTTATTGCACCTTCAGTGAATCTGGCCTCAATTTATGGCATACTTCAAGTTAGAAAAAAGAATATAATTTTGTATTGCTACAAATACAGTTGTGAAAATGTTTTTGGAATAGGAATAAATGTCCTGCTCACAGCGCTTACAGACTGCATCCTGTCACTTTATATACTTTGTGTTGGATTACATTGGAGTTGATAACAACTGCAGCTGAGCAATTATAGGTGGGAACTTTCTGACCTCAAAAGCTGGCCATTTTCAGGCTGTATTGAGGAGGGGCCTTAGGTGCTGATTTGCCACTTCAAACGTCCAGATCCAAAATTTAAATCCGAAAAATCTGCGCCTTACTCTGAAGGTGCCTTAATTTCTGCAAGTGAGGCTCCAAACACTCCACTTTGCAATCTCCCTTCAGCTAAAGGCAGCGTGGAATTCCCTAGTGGAGCCTGTTAACATTGCTCTACAACTATGGTAGTACAAAAAGTTGCTCAAGTGTGAATATGTAAAAAAACCCAAACAAACCTAACCTCATTTTTCAATCAAATTGGGTAGAACAGTAAGCATTCTCACCTCCTATGCTCACACATTAAATAGATGGGTTTTTATTAAAAGCACTTGTATAGTCATGAATTATTAGCAGTGATCCAGGTTTTGTTTCCCAGACGTAAAACAGAGAAGTGTGGATTTTCCCCTTTACCCAAGGAAAACAGATTTTTTTTATTTTAGTGGAAAAATCTGTGGATCGTGCACTTTTGCAAAGAGCTCTCTGCAGGTGGCAGAGTTCCAGCCTGCCAGGGGCTGGAGGGAGCGGGAAGAGGGTGGTTAGGCAGGGGCACCATGTGCATGTTCATGCATATGGCCATCAGGTAGCCTGGAGAGCAGCTCCTGCAGGAAAGTCTTGAGAGGGTTGGTGGATTGAGGCCCCCATAGGGAGGGAGGGAGGGAGTTGGGCAGGGCTGGGGCTGGGGAGTGTGTGGAACTTGGCACACAGGGCTGGAGTGTGTGGCTGCAGGGCCCGGGTGGGGAGTGGGAAGGGGCTTGTCCATTGGGCTGGCTCCCCACTGCCGTGAAGTTTCCAGGGGGGCTGGGGTGACCTGTTTGTGGGGCAGGGGCAGGCTGCCCTCCACAGCAGCCCCTAAGCCCTGGCTGCCACCTATGGCGGCTGTTGCAGTGGAGCAGACCATGGAGCCTGGCTCCCCCTCACGCTTGCTGCTTGCCTGCTGAGGGCGTGGGCAGGGGATGGAGCTGGCTTCTTGCTGCTGCACACACTCCCAGGGGTGGCAGGAGAGACCTGTGCCCCCCCAGATTTGTGGGCAGAGCAGGGGTGGGCTGCTTGCCCTGTTGCCCTCCCCTGGGGCCTCTGTAGCTCAGCTAGGGAGGCCTGGCAGAGCAGGGCTGCGCGGGAAAGCTCCTTGCTGCTGCAAACTCCATGCTACCCTGATGGCAGCAGTGAAGGCCACAATCCTGTGCTGCTGCTACACACCCCTATCCCCTGTCCCACTCCTGCCCGGGTCCTGTGGCTGTACATTCCAGTCCCCAAGCCCCAGACCCCCCCCAGCTGGGCAGCAGCCCCAGCCCTGCCCAGCTCAGTCCCTCCCCCCACCCAAAGACTTACCTGCAGGAGCTGCTTTCCAAGCTGCCTGGTGGCCATGTGCACTTGCATGCACATAGTATCCTTGCCTTGACCACCCTGCTTCCCTTCAGCCACTTGTAGGCTGGAACTGTGCTAGCTTGAAGAGAGCTCTTTGCAAAAGCGCAAAATGCGTTTTTCCATTAAAATGAAAAATCCGTGTTTCCCCTGGGTGAAGGGGAAGATCTGCATTTTTCTCTGTTTTCCTGTGGGAAACAGAAAACCCAGATACCTGGTTAAGCTAGGCCTGGGAGGGCTATGGCTTGGGAGTCAGGGGCCTGGACCTGCATTCTTCGAGCTAAGGGGCAGGGGGAACTCTGATTTTCCATTATAAAAACCCAATATCAAATACCAAAATTTATAAGTATTTAAAATTTATTTTATTATTGTGATTGAGGCACTGGTAAGCTTCCAAATTGCTTTAAAATGGTAAATGTATCACATGAGTAACCTCTTCCTTTCTCATTGTAGAACGTTAGTATTGCCACCGCTCACCTCCTCTTAACTGCAGAAATGGCTGCATTCCAAATGGTGGGAGTGATCTCTATATTTTAAAGCACATTTAATTCTTTCTTGATGAAGGATGGTACCTGTATTGTACAATTTACGATTTTTTATTAATACTTGTGAACTCTTGAGTCCCTTTGCTTCTCTGAGTTTTAGCTGAAAGTTCCCTTCACCTAAGCACAATGAATTTCTCTATCCAGACAAAGAGTGTTAAGCTAGTGTCACAATTGCTTAAGTGTGCACGCACGCATGCATGTGCACACACACACACCCCCTCCTTTTCCCTCCCCACAACCGCAACTCGCTTTGATTTATACCAGATTTTTCCATTTTAAGTTTATTTTATATTTAAAAAAAATCAGATATACTGAATCTGCTTAATTTAGCTTCCACTAGAAATAACAGAGACTTCTTTTTGTGTTGCTCATTGTGACTTCATGAAAACTCTAAATGTCACATGATAGAGCCTTTAAAAACATGGACCCATGGATTTTTATGGGGTATGAAAATTAGAGGTAGGAATTTACTTCTCACCTGTAGGACAAGTTTAATGCAAGGCAATAATGGCAACATTTGGTTTCTGATGCATATCAAAGGAATGTGTCTCCTGTTTTCATCAATGACAATGCTTTTATGGGTAGCTTCAGCAGAGAGACCAAGTACTGACCAAGCAGGACAATGAATTCTGAACACCGTCCTAGTGCCAGGAACTATGTTGCTGGAATAGCATAGGATATGTGCACTATAGAACCAAATTTCAGTTCTGTTAACCTCGCACTTTTCCAGAGCTTTGAGAAACTAACTGAACTAGCAAGCCTCCCTTTTACCAGTGCTTGACCAGGTACACATTTTACTTGACCCATGGAAGGCTCAACAAGTCTGTTTAACTGCAAGACAAGGGAGAACACAGAAACTAACCTATTCCATGAAATAAAAGAAATTTATTTAACTTACAAAGGTAAAACTAACAAATGACGTTTACTTTTCCTTCATATACATACTGCACATCCTGCAATTAAAATCACCTCTGGAGAAAGGTGCTTTTTATCCCATTATATTTTACAATACAGCACAGACACCAGACTTCTCATTGAAATAGTAAGACGATGTAACATTTAAATACACAGACATCTGTTCTAGTATCTTAAGAGCACGGTTTTTGTTTACAACAGGGAAAAATACATCTAAGTATGACAACAGTGGCTAGTATATTACAAGCAAACAATATTGAACTCTGCATAGTTTATACAATACATTGTGGTAATAATTTTGATTACCATTTTTTATCAACTATTTACTAGCTGGCCACATGAAGCCTAACATTCATCTGAACTGTGGCACTGGATGTTCTATTGGTTTTCTCTTATATAGCTTCATTTAAAGAAGTCTTTTAAAAATGTTTTCTGAACAGACAAGAGTTTCAAAACTAAAAGCAACTACAAATGTGTTTCTCTTCACTACAAACATTTAATGTTCACATCGCATGGCTAATGTAAAGGCAGGCCTCAAAATATAAAACACAGCTGTCAGAAGAAAGAAAAAGCAATGTGCAAAATAAAAAACCTTAAATTTAAAAATGTGTTTATGTGCAAGTTACAGTGTCAACTGCATATTAATACTTACTGGGAAAACATCAACATGAAATAATACATGTCTCATAGTACATTCTTCATTGCACTGTTCCACAGCTTTTGCATCCATTACACTTTCCTTCCAGTCATCTATACTCAGATTATACTTCATTAAAACCAAACTATGTTTAGAATGAGAAGTTGTAGACATGCTTCAATTAGTGGCAAGAACTGGAAGAAAAATAAAACCTGAATCACATTAAAAACTATTTACTGACTTTGAGCCACTGTGCTTGTACCTGACTGACAACTTTTAGCATCTTTACAGTACGTTTGCTAAATGAGTCCTGCTGTAGGTTACTGAGCAATAACCCACCTATGACCATGATGGGTTTTATTTTTTGTTTGTACAATACAGTACATGCATTTCCATCCCATTGATCCATGTAGGCAATGCTCAAAATAATATACCTGTTTTACAAGTCATTGTCTGTGTTTCACATAGTATTCAATGCTGCAATAATTGCTTTGAAAGTAACATATGGTAATTTCATTCCTTAATGAACAAATAGCTAGTTGTGTGCATTTCCTTAATGCACATTCAGCTATTTGACAGAACTTTATATAAAAATAGGAGTAGCTCGCATAAATCTACAGGAGGTCAAAAATGCCTATGGGGATGTTGAAAGCATTAGGTAGAACCCTCATTTTCAATGTGCCATCCGCTCCACAGGAGAAGATGCGATTGCCTTGCACTGTTTCGATCTGCATGACTCCAGCACCGATATTTCTGAAGATGGACTGTTTGGCATGTTCGTTTTTAAATGAATGAATTAAACCATAGCCTGTTAGTCTCCATGCCTGTATTAAAAGAATAAGATATAAAATGGAAAGGGAATAAAACATTCAAATAAGCCCATTACATTTTGGTTTGGTGTTTGCTACCAGAGGCGACTGCAGTTCCAGGATTCTCTAGATCAGAAGTTCCCAAACTTTCTTATTGTGTACCCCCTTCTGATTTACCAGCTTCCCGCATTCCTCTACCAGCATGTGTTTCATATGTTAACCCCTTAAATGCCAATTATTATAGTGAAAATTAAATCTGCCATTACAGTTTCTCCCATGTAACTGCCACATGTTTTGCATTCCCCCCAGGGGTATGCGTTCCAGTGTGGGAACCTCTGCTCTAAATGCTCTTGCACTGGCACAAATTACAGCAATCTAGGGTCTGCTTTACTGTACAGCAGATGGCTTTCATCTTCAGTCTTACTTTATACCAGATGAGACTTTTTCCTTTGCCATGGGAGTCCAGAACAGCAACAGAGGACCTGGTGCCTAATTAACATGTATAATACAAGTTTCTGACTTCAAACCAATTCTCCAAAGTGTGGAGAGCCTGAAAATCCTGATGAATTCAGGATCAGGCCTGAAGGCCAGGATATCATACAGCTCAGCTAAGAAGCAAAAAACTTGCTCTCATGCTCTCTGTTTCCTTTCCTCTTGCATCCGGGACCATGATTAGCTGCTTCTATAATTCCAGTAACAAGTATTCTTACTGGGAATTTGATGTTACTGTGGCTACTATACAGTACAATGAGCTGTGTGTTCATTTGAAAAAGCACTGTTGCAGTGAAAAAGAAATACATGGGGGCAAAAAAAGCTCAGAATTAGAGGTGCACCAATAAACATTTTGAAGGCTGATACCAATAGCTGATGTTTAAGGAGGCATATCGGCCGATACCAATCTGATATCTGATACAGCTGCCATCACCTGGTAGGTCCAGTGTGATGGAAAGGGAGGGGGGGAAGGCAGGGGCATGGGGGGGCAGATCAGTGCCCCCTGCAGTGAGGGCAGGGGCAGCCGCTGCCCAGCTGAGGGGCGGGACAGAGGTGCGACTCATGGGGTAGGGGCAGCTCCTGTCACTGCTTGCATCTGGGGGGGAGGGGAGAGGCACATGCCCCCAGATCTGTGCGGCATGGGGTGGGCAGCAGCTGCGGGGTGGAGCTGGAGCCGGCGCTATGCGGGGCTTTTCTTTCTGGGAGCTGGGCTCAGAGCAGGCTCCAATGGCACTGGGAGGGGGCTCTGGCCACCCCAAATTTCACTGCAGTTCTGCTCCCAGCCCTGTGCTGCCACCTGCCACAGCTCCAGCTGAATGCCCCGCCTCCATCCAAGCGCTGGGAAAAGCTGGGGCTGGGCCAGGTGGTGGCACGTGGCTGACAGTGGAGCTGTGGCGAAATCTGGGGTGGCTGCAGCCTCCTCCCAGTGCTGCTAGAGTCAACTCTGAGCCCAGCCCCTGGCAAGAAAAGCCCCATTCAGTGCCAGCTCTGGCTCCAGCCCAGGGGTGCCGCCCTCCCCGTGCCACACACATGTGGGGGCATGCCCACCCCCAGCTTGCAAGCAGCGGTGGAAGCCTCCTCAACCCCACAAGCTGCGCCACTATTCTGCATCCCCCACCCTGCACTGGCAGGGCAGCGCCTGTCCCTGCCCCTGCCCCCTCCCTCACTGCGGGGGTTGTTGATCTGCCCCCCCCCCTTCCGACTTACCAGCTGAAGGCAGCTCTCCATGCTGCCGGCTCTGCTCCATGCTGTGCTGCATCTGCAGCTGTGCACAGCATGGGCATTTATCAGCCAAATTATCAGACCCGTAGGGCTGATATCCAATATAGACAATTGTCTTCATATCAGTACCGATCCGATGCATCAGTGCACCTCTACTCAGAATGTTTATAAAGGATAATAAGATAGTAAATTCAACTTAATGTGTTGTGCTTTATCCATATACAAATGCAGACATTAATTCAAAAGGCATCTGAGAGTAGCTTTTTACTAGAAAAAAGACGGAAGTTAGAAAGAAAATGAATTTTATTTTTAAATTTACATTGTAAATTTGGGGAAAACATCTCACATACAAAAAAAATAATATAGCCAAGTTTGTTTTCTATGTCATCTACCTATTCATATTTGCTTGTCAACACAGTATTGTTTGTATCAAGTAAGTACATTGTTCTACTGGATAATTAAAATGTACCATTAAGGAGTCAAAAAAGCTCAGATTCCAGTGCTGATAACCTTACCTTCATGTTACCTTCCGCTGAGCCTGTAGCAAAGTATTCTTCAGAAGGGTCCAGCGCAAGGGCTTTAACAGCTGACTCATGGGCTTGGAACGTATGAAGGATTTGTCTCTGTCTGATGTCAAAAATGCAGATATATCCCTTCCTACCTCCAGAAATCAGTAGTTGCTGTTTTGGTGCATACTGAAGTACTGTTGCACCATGATCATGACAAGTGAAGGCTGAGCGAGAAGAAACATTATGAGCATGGCTGTAAGTAGCTTTCCATTTTAAAGTACATTTCAGCTAGGAAAGGTGACTTGGACATTTTCTAGCTCCATCGAACTGGTAAGTATACTGAGTCATGCCGCTGACATTAATCACAAACTTTTTTTGCTTTTCTTAGAGCTGCAGAGCCAATGGGTCTTAGAGCGCACTAATATGTTTTTAATAATGTTGGTAATTTTAGCACGTATCCCTGCAGCGTACGTGTAGTGTATTACCAAAAATATTAAAACTGCAGTCAGGCGAGTCTAGCATCTCTCTACAGATCTTCTTCCCACCCCCAACATCCACACAAAAATCCTACCTTGGTTCTTACATTTCTTAAAAAGTCACATTTCGCTGCAGTACTTACCGTGTATGAGATTGTTACCAGATGATACCAAAGTGTCCCATAAGCACACGTTTCTGGTGGAAAAACAAAAATCATTAATGGTCCTCTACTAAACAATCGAGAGGGGGAGGGGTTGAAAGCTGCACAGAATTTGCTAAAGTTGTCAGAGGCTTGCAAAGTAAAGCTGAGCAGGAACCGTGGAGCTGATGCAGTCATGGGGGCAACTTGCAAAGGCACAAGTGAGAGCAAAATGCTAAACTCCCTTTGGGGCTAAGACATATGTGCCCTTGAAAATCTTCCCCGTGGTCCCCAGTGGGGGCTATGTTTGATTACCTCCCTTGAAGATTGAGTGCCAATCCTAGAGAAGTATTGGGGAAAATGGACAATATACAAAGTACTCATCTCAGAATCTCGGCCTGCGGAGACAATTTGGATTGAACCTGTATTTACTAAATATGCTCCTCGCCAAAGCTGTACAAATTTGTTTAGCTCAACAAAGTGAAGACTGCAAGGGGGTACGATTACTCTTGACAAAAAATGGTTATGGGGTGAACAGTAGGGGGAGAGGAAAGTTTTTAGGCTGAAAATTAATAGCAGCACAATTTCCAATGGCTAAAAGTTGGCTATGAATAAATATAGACCAGTGGTGCTCAACTTTTTCATCTGGCAGGCTGCATGGTCATTGCCTGCTTTGTCTGTGGGCTGGATCCAGTCAATGGTCCCAATCTGGCACCTGGGGCATGCATGGCAGGGCATGGGATGGGAGACAACCCCAGTCCTGTGTGGGGTGGGGGACATGACCCAGCCCTGATCTACCACATGAGGAGGGGGCATGGCCTGGCCCCAACCCAGCCCTGTAGTGGGAAAGGGAAGAGCCATCCCTTGGGTAGGGAGAATTAGGGCAACTGCCATGGACCCCATGCTTTGGGGGGCCTGTGAAGCTGGGAGGAGAGGCCATGGCCCATCCTGCAGGGCCTGCCTGGAGTTGGCTGCTCAGCCCAGCGCCATGCCCCCCCCCCCCCGAACAGCAGCTTGTCAGGGGAACACAGGATCTGCTTGGCTCTGGGTGCCAAATTTCATTGCTATGGCACTGCCATGCCCACCCTTTGCAGGGGTTCCATGGTCCTGTGCAGTGTTAAAGGGGCCCCGCACCCCCCTAGGGTTAGCTCTGGGAAGGGGACATGGAGTCACTAAAAAGGTCTGCACCCATCCAGCTGCACAGGGGGAGATGACGTGGCCCAGCCCTGTGGGAGGAAGGGACCGTGGTCCAGCCCCCCACCCAGCCACACAGGGAGGGGCCATGGTCTGGCCCTGCAGAGAAGGGGGTATGGCTCAGCCCCAACTGGGCCATGCGTAGGAAGGGGGTGCGAACTGGCTCCAATCTGCTGTGTGGGGGAAGGGGCTGTGGCCTGCTCTGACCCATCATGTGGGTCTTGGCACTTTGGCAGCAGGGGCAGGGAGTGGTTTGGCAGTGTTACCTGCTGTGCTGCCAAATTTCCTGATCCATGGGGAGTCATGTGGGCCAGATGCTGAGGCTCCAAGGGCGGGAGGTTGAGCACCCCTGCTACAGACTATCAGAAAAGTGAAGTTTTGGAAATGAAGTAGTGTGGGAGATGAACTTGAACTGCTTTAAGACTAAACTCCATGAGTTAAGAGAGGGAGCTTTGACTGAGGTAGGCTTAGTTGATGTTTCTGCCGATGTTCAAAAAGCTCAGAAGTTTCTAGAAAGTGGGCCTTGCTTTTCTGTTCCGGTTCATGCTAATTGCTAAATCTGGGGTCAGGAGGGAAGATGTCCGTCCCTAAAGTCTGAGTGGTGCAGACTGGTGGGTTTTACCTTCCTCTGTGGGTCACTATCCTATCCCTAGGATCCTTTGAGCTTATGATATATTAACCAATTATTTCTCTGTCATTGTAGTGCTTGTCTACCTGTTTTTACCTATGGCACATTGTAGGGCAAGGACTGGCAACCTACAGCTCGTGGGCAGACTGGATCTGGCACCTGATAGGGAAACGTGGCTGGCCTGCCTCAGACAGAGCTGGGTTCTTTTAGCTCATTGCTCTTGACATGGTGTTGGCCACTGCTGTAGGGTGTTCTGGGCATTTCTGGTTTTTGACTCCTGCAGCTGTGTGAGGGTTTGAAATGGTGATATTTGGAGAATCCTTGGTTAAGTGCACAAATGCAGAGGACATAACTCAATGGCCCAGGAGGCCCCTTTCAGCCCTGGGTTCCTAACTGCACCCATTAGAACTGGCTGCAGTTGGGAGAAGCTGTTATTAATCCAAAGCTAGAGACTGAGACTGCTGAATTATGTACAAATTATCAGACATAAAAAAGCAATAAAAAGCAGAGGTGCTTAGGCAGTAAGACCTCAATGCTCCAGGCAGTTACATCTTCAATATATTACAAATACACATATTATATCACGTGTGCGCTTGTGTACATACACATACAAAAATGCTAACCCTGGACAATCAAATAAAGGGGAAAAAAGAAATAATTTAACACTTAGTTGTAAGGAGTTTGAGAAGCCAACAGGCTACTGGGTGCTAACCTGCTGAAAGAAAATAACTGAAGGTGTGACATGCAAGCAGACAGCAAGATTATAAGGAAACGCAGTAGCGCACAACACTGAACTTTAAAATTTTGGCTAATGATCAACCACAGGCACAAGATCCAAATAGTAGAGACCCGTTATGATGGGTAGCTCTAAAACTGAAATTGTTTCTCCTTTCCTAGCTTAGAAAATCCTATCTGTTTCTCTCTCTTTCCTCTTTAAATATACCTGTTATCATTGGACTGTCCAGATGTAGCTACTAGACTTGAAGATGTTATGAATGCAAAGTCACTGGTGGTTTTACTGTGGCACTGCCAGCTCTATAAAAAAAACAACACAATGAGGTGCAGTTTTATCATCTATACAATACATCTGTTACCAACAACAAAATAAGAAAAGAGATGAAAAAGGAAAGTTAAATAAATATATTCCAAGCTTGAATATTAAACAAAAGATTCTAAAACCTATATTAAGTAACGAATTTGGATTCAGAAAAATTCCTCTCTAGAAAGAAAAAATAATGTTATATTACTTACCAGATAGGGCTTAGGATTCGATGCAGTTTGGTTTACTTGCCACACACTTAAAAACCCTTCTCCATCAGCAACGCCGCACTGCAAGAAAGAAATTTTTTTCTATTAACAGTGATTCTTGAATGGTTCCCATTTAACTGGGCATTTTTATGTCTTCGCTTGTTTTTAACAACATTTTGAAACCAGCAATTTTGTCTACAAGTATATGAAATACTACTGCAGGGAACCAAGACACCTGAATCCTATTGTCACAAGTGACTTGGCTAAGTCTACACAGTTAAGTCTCTTTCAAAATCAGTATTCCTATTTTTTAAAAATGATGTGGTCATTTAGGATTATGCGGAGGCATAACAACCATAACAACCCCACCCTGTACCCTGGGTGCAGCAGTAGTACCTGCCATTCTTGTGCCCCCTATAAGTGCCATGTGCTAATGCCTGGTCACCTGGCTACTGTGACTAAGGTACCTGCAATACTTTCATGCTTTTGAAAAATTTCACACTGTAACCTTGAAACGGGTTATTTTAAAAAATGTCAAAGCATCCAGCAGGAAACAACATTCCAAGACTTTTCTAAAATAAATTTAATAAAACAAGGTACATGATGGACTGCTATAGGAATGATTATGGAATAACTGCAAATACTACGGCTGATACAGACTGACTCAAACGAATAGGAACAAACTCTTCATTTGATGTTGTTTAATTTCTAAAAGTTTTGTCTGAGGAAAAAATCTTAGAAAGCATTGAGGAATAGCATAAGTGACACATTTTAAAACTCTTTCACTTTCCATCTGACTCCATAAGCCCTGCTTGAGATATAGCTGCCTACGGGGAAACTTGATGCTATATTTTAACAACCAATAAAAGTTTCCTGAAACGGACTGCAATCTTATGGCCTGTAATAACGTAATCTATCAGGCCAGGAAAAAAAGGTCTTTATATAATCTAAAAAAAAGGGGTCTAGAGGGGTGGTTTTAGGTTTTCAATTGTCCCTAAATTGAGTGATTGCCTAAATTCCAGGCCAATACATTTGTTGTCCTATGATAATCTTGGAGAGATACCAAAATATCCTTGATTTGTCACACGTCACTTTTATTACCTTATGCTCCAAGCCAGTGCTCTAGACTCCTCATAGGCTTGATTCTGGCTAAGCTTCATTTATCTTGCTCTCCCCTTTGAAGCTTTTTCTTTTTCCTCCACTGTGCAGAGGGGCCATTGTAGGCTAACAGTCCCAGATTGCCTCTGCAGAGGTCATTGCCTGAACTACACTTCTCTGCACAGATGGGCTTAATGGGCACCTATACACATGATGGACCTCTGCTCTGACCCATGCTAATTAGCATGGGTTGGAGCAGAGTTGACGGAGTCTGCTGCAATGAATTGAATCTGCTAATTAGCACACTCCAGCAGTCTCCACGTCACGTGTATTCAGCATCCCTGTGTTTCAAAATGGTGGCGGGGCACTTTAACTACAGTTTGTTGAATGGCCTTTAGTTAAAGTGCCCCTGCCACCATTTTGAAGCACGGGATGCTAAGTACATGTGATGCTGTGGGCGCACGTGATGCCATGGGCTCTAATTAAAGTACCCCCCCATGTGTATAGATGCCCAATGTGTTTGTTAGGTCAATCAAAGCAGAGCAAAGAAGGGCAGCCTCAGCCTTCTCTAGTTTTAACCAAGACTACTTCTGCATAGTGGATGGAATTAACACAATCACATTTTCTTGCTATCCTTACATTAGGGTAAGCGGGGTGGATGAGCCCTTGTATTCCAGGACAGGAAGGCAAAGGGTTAAAATGCTGAGAAATCTGAAGGTTGCGGGTATTCGTTTGTAAAAACGAATGGGTCCAATTATTGTTAAGGGTTGTGGCTGCTCTCAAGAGATTTTTGTGGATACATAAGACTTAGGTGCCTTCAGCCTGTGGGGAGATTGCACGAGCTGGAGGGACACATGGGCTACTTTTCCAGGTAAGTTATGAGGGAATTCTCTGGCCAGGTTCAAGGGAAATTTTATATTTTCACCACTGCTAACCTGTTCTCTTTTCAGCTGTCATTGACCTCTTCTGTTTACCCAGCTCCCAAGATACATCTCCATCTCTGTGAGCCTAATCCCTCTCTTGGTCCTGACTCAGGTCATTTGCTCATATAGCTGTTTATATCTTTAAACCTGCCCTCTGTCCCTGGTGTATGACTGAGTACTGCCCCTCTTTGTAGATTAGTCAATTAAAAGTTAGAGGGCTAGAATGATACCACATTTGAGGTGAAGGGAAGCAAAGTTCATTTGGGGGTATAAAAAAAAGCAACAATTTTTGAAGTTGCCTTGTGATAAGAAAAGAATTGGTAGTCCCAGTGATTTCTAGAAGGACAGAAAATGGGAAGCAGGGGACCCACACCTATCACCACCACTGATGAGATATTATACCAGTTACTACCACTTTGACATTGATATTTAAATGATTTTGCTGTCACTCCGTAGAAAAGCTTTCAAGACCTGTTTTGATAATTTCAAAGAAATATTCAAGTGTAGTTTTTCTGAGTTCTCTACTCCTTTTCTGCTTGTGTGACAAATCACAGGAAAAGAGTATACATCTCGGCTGGCTACACGATTACCAACTCTTACGGTCTTTCCCGATGTGGAGTCCTAATCCTCTGTAATATTATATTTTCCACAATACTTAATCACAAGGGGGAATTATTTCTTTGTGAGAGGATCCGCTGGAGAAAGTTCTTCAGCAAAGATCTTGTTTTTATGCTAATATGTCTAATGTGACAGGCAAGGAGAACAGAGTTTGAGAGAAACAGAATGGCTTCTGTATACTTTGGGCACCATTCTTTAACTTTTACTTTAAGTCAGTAGAATTCTACTGAAATCAGTGGTATTACCCTGGCAAAAACTCATAAGCCAGGGTGGAGAATAATGCTCAGGGTTTTTTCAAACTCTTTCATAAGCCAAAAAAGAGTCAGTACATTAATAGCTGTGTCAAAAACACCAGCAGCGAGAACAGAACAATGGACAAGTAAGTCATGGGCCAGATTCAGGGGAACACCACAGCTTTGCTGGATTTTACCTCTCTTATACACTGCAATGTAAATGCCTGATTAAAGCTATTTTACATTTGTTTAGATCACTGACATGCCAAAAAGCAATCAGAACATACGCCCGAATCTATCCCCTAGTCAGATTCACTAAAAAGATCTATTAATAACAAACGAGGAAAAAATACAGAGGGAGTCAACTCATCAATAGAAGGCAAAACAGCATGAAGTCTACTCTGAGTAATGACTGGTAGCTTGTGGGGCTAGGAAGCCATATAGGTAGCTGTTCAATAACTGGACTCAGGTGGGTGCTGGGAATCGCAGTCATATATCCAATAGGCTTGGGCAGTAGAACAAATGTAGTGAAGCAGAGACCAAGGGACAGTTAAACCAGGTTTACAGTTGTCATGACCCAATGATGTGTGTGCGCTTTGGCACTGCAGAATTATTTCCCGCCACATGGAGCTTTCTTTGCACGGTGCAATTCTCAGCTGTAGAGAGAAAACCCCGGTGCAAAGGAGTTCCCGCCACCCGTATGTAAATTTGTTTCCCACTATTGGCTGTTTCTAAATTATTCCCACGTGGCGGCTAGCGATTGGCTTGCTAGTCTTATAAGAAGTTTGAGCAGTTTCCGCCGAAGTTGTAGAGGACTCCACAACCATCTCGTGGGGACTCTGAGCACGCGGCAGAGTAATAGAAACTTTGTGTGCGTCTCAGAGGAGTTCGGCGGCCTGATCAACCACCAACCTCTTCCCGTCTCGTTTGTTAAATTCTTAAGACGTATCTACGGTTTTTTGCACGCTCGTCAAGGGTATCCAGAGCTCTGTCGTGTTTGTTGTTGCGGAGCCTAGCAAACTCCGCTCGTGTGTCTTCAGTGGAGTCTAGCAAACTCCACTTGTGTTTGTCTGTAACTGCAACTCAAGAAAGTTTTCCTGCCTGCACCGCGACCACCTACGGTGTAAGTAAAATAATCTTTAATTAACCGCTACAAGTCCGTGCCTAATTCTAGTCCGTCGTGCAAAAGTACCCGCCCTACCGTTGCGGGCTCCCGGCCACAGCCGGCTGCGCGCCCCCGAAAGCCTCGGACCGCTCCTGGCCCGCACAACAGTGTCCTTTCTCAAGTGAAGCACTGTAAATAAGTCAAAACCTAGATGTTTCTCAAAGTTTCTACAAATCAATACCTTGCAAGAATATATATATTGGACTACAGCTTTTCTGTGGAGAGACTACACTTTGCAAAGTGCGCTTGACTACTAATATTACATGAGAGAGCAAGAAAAATGTAAATCCAGTACAGTATTTATGCCATTCTCCTAAAAAATATCCTCATGGGATCTATTAGTGGGATAGTTCAATACAAGTGTTAACATCTCTTTCTGCTTAAACTGCAGGATGGAATATCATCTCTGTTGAGCCTGACTAACTACTATGAGGTATAAATAACAGCTAAAATTCCTGAACAGACAGTTATATGTATAGTACAATGAAGAGAGAGGCTGTGTAACAGTGTACATTTGTTCTATAATATATGTAACCAGGGAAGCTGTGGCTGTTTGCAGCTTTGATCTTCTTCAAACTCCTGGTTGGGGCAAAATGTGAGCCTTTGATTCATTTTGATATTTGGGTGCTCACCACTGAGAGTAGGTAGTTCATAATCTATCCCACAAACAACAAGGCTTTAGCTATCAAAATAAGAGCCTGTGTCTGCCTCCTATTACTACTGGATGTAGATTATTCATGGTATTAAGTTTATAGGACATGTCATAAAGGTTATAGGACCAGATCCAATCCAACCTATTAAACATATAAGTGGACTTGGAAATGTGCTTCTGTTCTCCCCCAAACATTTATTAACACATCTAACTTTTGTAACACATCATATTGTCGTTAAGACATGAGTCACAAAAAGTAATGACAAGGAAAAGGACCCACCCACCTTCTGTAGGACTTGAGCAGGTGGAATAGAAGTGCATATAGGAGCCGAAGTCCCACTTGCATGCCTAATGGATTCTAGTGGACTAGAATCTGGCCTTAGAGTCTGCACAATGGTCATTACTATGAAAACTGAAAGTATTTCATTCAATATAGATTAAGGATGTATTTGACTGGTGTTTTAGGTTGACTGTTCATATGTAGCTTTACGGACTGCTGGATATGGACAGACAGATATAGCATGTATGTATAATGGGAATTAAATTGGGGCAGTTTATTGTGGCATAGAAGCAGATGCACAAAACAGTTGTACTGAATGAAAACCTGCCCCCCACCCTCCTCTGGGGTGAATTCCTGTACCCTGTGTTTGCCAAACTATATTCCTGGTTTTATATTCTGCTGTATTCTAGTCCTTCTTGTGCTGGCTTAGTTTACAGCATCATTAAATATTTATTTAAAAAAATACTTTGAGGTTACCAACCTTGTTGCCTTGGGAATTGAAATACATTCTAGTAACCCTTGCGTTGCCAGCTTGCCGAAAGCATACCAGTTGCTGTGGTCTCATCCACTCAAACATTCGAACACTGCCATCTTGGGCTCCTGTAAGATCTGGGGTGGGGGTGGGGGGGGAGGGAAGAGAGGAGTGCAGTAAAGAAAGGAAGAAATATGTAGGTGATTATCACATTGTAAGATTTACTGTTTGTCCATTTGATGAAGAATATTTAACATGATAAATAGCAATTTACTTACAATATTGATGGACTGGATGTGAAGCCATTCTCTTAACATTATTCAGATTTCTTTTAATGAGCTTCATAGAAAAGAAAAATGGGACATTCAATTTCTAAACTTCTAAAATCAAACAGTGTTTGGATTAGTTTTGAAAACATAAAAGGCTACTGTATGACAAATGGACTGCCTTTGGGTCCCCAACCTTAGAGACTGAACATCATGTTCTTTTCTAATTAGTTTCAGGTGCAACACAGTAACTAAGCACCTCAGTTTAGAAAAGGACTCCTTTTTTTAGAGCAGCATTAAAGTATGTACTAATGTCCCAGTGAAGTCAGTGGGACTTAAAAGAGTACTTAAGGACATGCTTCTAATCTAGTACCTGAAAACAAGAGTTTAAAATGGTATTTTCCTTAAGAAGGGAAAAAAAAACCACCAAAAAATTAGAGGTCTCATTAAGGAACAGAAAGCAAAAGCTCCCAGAGAAAAACAACATACTTCTAATATTATTTTAGACTTCAAAATTTAAAATTTAGGAACATGGCAGATTCAGGTAATTGTTCTAAAAATAATTTCACAGGTTCTTTTTCAGTAGGGGGTTGGAAAGGATTCCATATTTTTTCTTATTCAATGTTTAATAAAAAAAATAAGTTTTTTGTGCCTGTCCAAAATTATTAATGTAAGGGAAAATATTTAATTGGTTGAGCATCTTTTGCCAGCTCATAGTATTTATGGCCCTCTCATGAAAGACACTGAAAGGATGCTTCTAATATTGTTGGTCTTGGTATTAAATATTAACAATATCATAAAAAATGAAATACATACTACACCAGCTCCAGTGCTTGTTTGTCCACTGCCTAACCAGGGCATAGACGAAGATGGCTGAATCTGACTCACTCCAAAAGATGATGCAGTAGACTGAGTGAGTGTTGTGGTAGACCCACGGAAGTCAATGTCATCTGAACTGTAAAAAGATAGCAGTGTTATTCTTTTGAGCTGAAATACTGTGCTGTTTACAATAGTACCTGCTTAATGCTTTGCTAAAATTCTGGGAGTTAAAACGGCAACAGGAGGAGTGTCAATTAATAATTTCTGCACTTTATTATAGGACCAGGCAAAAATGAATGGCCATACCTGATTCTTACCAAGTTAAATTTATCATAACTTAGTTCAGTTGGGTTTTTGCAGGAATATGTGGCTGTAATAGGACACATGCTAAACACTCTTACACCTTTGTCAAGTACTGTGAGATTCATGGATGAAGAATATATAGCAGCAATAATAAAAAAAACCATGAACCTTCTGGACTACGGGTACCAGTGTGTAATTTCAAAGTGAAACATTACTTTAATATAATTGCAAAGAAAAAAAAACTCACCTCTTGGATTCTCTGTCGTATTCCTCCCCAATCCATATAAATGACTGAGCAGCCAGTAGAGCTGAAATATCAAGCTCTTGTACATCATGTGTGGACGCTAAAACAATTTCATTGTTGTTTGCCTATGCAGTACAAATAGAACGTTCATTGTAGTTTAAATTTTAGATTAAACAACAATGTATTATATCTATTAGTAATAATGTTTATGGCTTTTACCTTATTTACAGCAAATGCCATTATCATATCAGACTCTTTGTGAATGATTTTTGCTTTCCCCCCTGGGTAGCCGAGATCTGCTTCAACCTACAAAATATTCATCAGTGAGTTTTAATTGATAGGTAAATTGCTTACGTAGTGTTATGTACAGACTGCAAAGTCTGTAAGTCATGCAAAAAAGTTCAGTGGCCTCAGTACTGGTTAGGAAGCTAAACTTTAGACATCTTGTCTTCTTTGTTCTAAAAGCCAGAAGGTTTGTGTGTTTGAAAATCAAAGCATAAATGCGTGTGTAACAGAATTTACAAGGTGTTTGCTCACATCCCAGTTATGGAACATCCAAAATTAATGCCCTGGTTAAGCCTGTTGCACAGAGACTACACAGAACATAGAACTTCTGTTAGTCATATTAGAGAAAGAAAAGCCAGTCCCACACAACTTTTAAGAATGTGCTAAAGGTTTGGGAGAAGCGGTACTACCTTGCTTTTGTCATCTTCTGCTACGCAGTTTTGTTTGACCTGCTCCGCACGATCTTCTACAGACTACATAACACCACACAGTCACCAACACAACACACATGCACAAACAAATATAAAAAAAAGAATGAAACATTCCACACTAGATTTAAAAAGGCCACCCTGTCAGTAAGTGATGACAAATGTATTTGTAACTTCTTATAAAAAGGCACAGAAACTACGACAGGAATCTAAACGAACTCAGTTAAAATGTAATGCCTCCTAGATGAACACAGAATGTATGGTATAAGCAAATAAACAGGAGCAATACACACACAAACTCCAGACTTACAGGAATTTAAGATAAATAGTGTACTTGTTTTGATTTTTAGTTATATATCAAGAGTTTAATTTTAATTACAACTCATTTCAGTTGTAACTATTGTACTGCTCATAAAACTCATATTATATATTATTATATAATATTATTTGGTATATGTATATATTACACATGCATATATACATATGCGCACATTTAAATAAAGCAGTTTCTGATTTAAATGTATGTGTTATATGAAGCCACAGAGAGTGTTTCCTGTTAACCTATACATTAGTCATTTAGGAAGTTAAAATGTGTTTAAATATATTGATTATTTGTAAGCCGAGTTATGCCTTGTTACAAACCTTTATTTCAGTTTGGGTTATACTTCAATAAATAGCATGCTATCATTCAGATTTAAAAACACTGCTGAAGTGAAAGTTGAAATGCCAACCAAAATGAAAAAAGAGAAATAAAAATAAGAGATATTTAAAAGATCAAGGAAAGTTGGTTTTAAAAAACTTCAAACTCTATTATTATTTCCTTTTTTTTACCTCACTTTGCTTTCTTTTCTTAGTGAATATATATCTAATGAAGGTCTCTTGAAGAAGCTCTTGTTTCACAAGAAAATGCCATAATCTCTTAGCTGGAAGTGCTGAATAATCTTTTGATCTGAAAGAAAAAAAAAAAAAGCATTTTCACATAGAAAACTTGGATAAAAGAAAATTGAATCCAAATCAATTTAAAACACAATTCAAAGTGAAACAAAGTCATTATCTGTAGGCTTTGTATGCAATCCAAGACAAATCTGTTTGTTTTTTTTTTAAATTACATGACAGAGCATTAGTGAATTCTAAAGGACTGAGGCAATAACTTGATTTGCCTGATTCACATTTACCAAAGTTTTGAGTTCTAAGAATCAATCTCATATTGCAGTTATAGATAGTAGTGCTGTGCGAAGCTTCAGTCGCTGATTCGATTTGATGGAGATTTGTTGGCCTAAACCTCCAAATCTAAATCGAATCAGGAGACCCTTTAATCTCTCTGAATTGAACTGGAAGCCTCCGAATCAATTTGGAAAGATTCCATGATTCAGACATAGGCACAGCTTTATAGGCTCGTGAATACTGAGATGGGGCGGATGGAGCATCCCACAGGATTGCAGCCCCCCTGCGCACTCACCTAATAGCTAGAGCTATGCAAAGCTTTGGGTGCTGATTCGATTTCGAGGAGATTTGGCCTGATTCGGCGGCTGAATCTCTGAATCCAAATTGAATTGGGACACCAATAAAAAGGTCCAAATTGATTTGAAGCTCTATGAATCAAGTCGGAAAAGATTCAGAGAGCTCATTTGGAGATTCGGGCAGTCCCTACTTGCTGCCGTAGAGAGCTGGACCCAGACTCTATGCCAGTAAGTAGGGGCAGAGGGGAAGGCTAAAGGAGGGGGCCATGGGGGGACCCTCGCCAGGCCCCATCCTCTGCCTGCGCACCCAGTCCCCTTGAGCACCCCCCTGATTCAAAAAAAATAAAAAAAAAATAAAAGAGAGCTGGGATACTGAGGCTGGGCGGGGCAGCCATTGACAGGGCTGAGAGAGCAGGCGGGGGATGGGGCCCGTTTGATTCAGAGATTTGGCCGATTTGGCACCAGCCTAATCTCCAAATCAGATTCGGCTGAATTGATTTGGGACAGTGATTCGAATCACTGTCCCCTGAATTGGCCAAATCCGAAGTGAATACTAGCTGCTTTGCACAGGCCTAGTTATAACATCAGGATCGCACAAATAAACCCATAGAATAGTTTTATGTTTTTCTCCCAGAACAAATACCTTTTCAGGATTTTAATTAGCTCACATGCGACTCCAAATGAAGTGAATGCTACAGATTTTAAACAGATGCTATACAAACGGGAATGCATGTTTATAGCATTAGAAAGGACATTGAACTGAAGTCTTCTGGCAGCATCAGCCATACAAATCCCAAGTAGTATGACAGCATAGATCTCATGCAGTCTCCGCAAAATTCTCAAACTATTTTTAAATTCATTTCGGCTCAGATCTGCCATGGACTTCCGCTGAAGTAGGAGCTTGCAAGATCAAGGCATTACATGAAGCTAATATAGTTCCAATGGACCTCAATTCTAATTCTTCTCTGTCTTGTAATTCATTGGCGTTATAATTTTTTTAATTCTGACCTTTCAGTTTTTTCTTTTTCTTCTTCTTTCCCTTCCCTAACTTATTAGTGTCTGTCACTAATAAATGAAAGTTGTCTTTGTCTTTTTAAAGATAACATCTGTAAAAATTAAACGTACATCATCCTTAAAAATAAGTCTGATATAGTGCTAAATGAATGAAGGTGCAATTGGAAGACTTTTGCAGTAAGATTGTTTGGCTTAGCCATGTTGACAACTTCCTTTAATAGAATTAAAAATGTCTTGCATAACCACAACTGTTTCTTCATTAATGTTATACTAAAGGCTGCAAAATAAGTCTTCCCTAGTAGCTCTTACTTGAAAGGTGTGTTTTCAGGCTCAAGCATTGCTTTGTTGCGCAGTATAGCTGGTCCAGCTCCTACCGCAAGGTCAGTGGGATAGGTATTGATGTAGTTTGGTGGTGGGCCTTCAAACTGGTCCATTCTCTCCTGAAGGAACTGTTCCCAGTTTTCCAAATTTTTAATCACAGCAATACCCAATGGCGATGTAACAGGCAGATCTGAAAAGCAGTGTAAAACATCTTTTAATACCAATGCAAGTAAGTGAAGGTTATGGAGAAGTACAAAGATAATATTAAAAAGAATTATTTTCTTCCGTGTATTTAGCAACCCACAGTAGAATTTGTTCAGATACAAAAAAAATTAGAATGCCATTGCTGACAATTAAACAAACATAAGTATATGTGTTTTATGTACTTTAGCAGAACATAAAGAGAAATGCAATCTCTTACTAAATAGATGCATTAAAAACCCCTGAAATAAAATATACACTTCTACTTGTTACCAACTGCAAAATTAAAACTTACGCATAAGGACAAATTTATACATTGTGTAGGACAATGATCTTTGTTAACAGAAAGTATAGAGAAATATAAAATGTAAGGCAAAATTTAACTCACCAGAGAATTCCAAACCAACAACGGGAAAAAAGGACTTAATGTTGTGCAGAGCTAGTTTTACCATTGCCAAATGTAAGAGAGCCCAGCTGCGTGAAAAGAATGGTTTCAATGGTAATTCAGTCATAGCTTGTGCCACCAAACTGCATATGTAGATAAGGCAAGAATTTACAAACACAATGAAGAGTACTTAGAGGGCTTTGAAAATTAACAACGATGGAGAGTAAAAGCTCTAAATATTTGTTTTTAAGTCTCTCTCTTTGGGAGTTCCTTACTGGCAACCAGAGGATCTCTCTCTTTTCCAAACCCCAGATCATGGTACTCCACCTCTCTAGAAGAGAAAACCTAGAAAGTTCTCATTGTGTTTAAGAATGGGACCTCTGCAAGGTCAGGAATTAAATGGGAGCTCCCAAACTACCAATTACAATGCAACTTACAAAGCTTTCTATAAATTTGAAGAAGCCATGTAGTGGATATGGTGTTCAAAAAATAAGACTTGATATAAATGTCTCTATATAATAGAATACAGTAACTATGCATACAGCTTATTAGATTTAAAAAGACAGATTTATACAATTTAGAAAGAAGGACTTTTTATTTTCTTTAATTTTCATAATGCTTACAACCTATGCTCTTGTATCATTTTTTCTAGCAACTTTTTCCTTTTTAAATTTCCTACTTGATCCCATACATAAATTAATTCAATACATTAAATAAAAATCATACTTCCAGTAGGACTCTAATCCAGTAGGACTCTAGCATTAGCATCAGGGGAACCCATAATGACTGTGTCTCCATGCCAGATCAAGGTTACAAGTGAAAATGCATGGCAAAAAAGACACAACTCCATTACCTGAAATTTCAATACTAAGGTATAAGTTAATACAACTTCTAATCCAGTAGTTAAAACTCTTCAGGCCAAATGCTGATCTAAGGCCTTTACAACTACCCCCTTTTAATACTGTTTCCATATAGATATTGGATATAAATAGTTTCTAATTTCAGAAAAGAAGCCTTATGTCTTCTTTTAAAAAGACAAAAAACCTGTAACATGGATTTTTTGTTAACTAAAGTGTCATTTCAACTAACCTGTAAGCATTAGCATCTTTGTGTTCCTGGATCTGTGCATCAGAAAGGAAAGCATCTTCATCTTCTTCCTCACTATGAATGCTTTCATCTGAATCATATATAAAACCACTGTCTGATAAAGGAAGAAATGGCTGCAAATTAAGATAAAATCTGTTATAAAAATAGCTGTCAATAGCTGTCAGTATTTTAATATCTGCCTTACAATTTAGATACTGACAGATGTATATCAACCTGCTTTTACTACTCAGGGAATGTATACTGAGTGGTATGTCTAGAAAGCACAATGTGGTGCCGTGTAGAGGTACCAGGGGCATTTCCAAAGAGGTTCATCTCAAGAGAGTTAATTAGCCCAGGTGAAGTGCCATGAAAACTGTACTTCTTTCAGTCCCTGAAGTAGCTCAGGTACCTGTGCAAGCCCTACACTTTACCAGGCACACCTGCCCTTAGTGGTTAAGCAGCTTGATATGTTAATCTGATAGAACAGTTCCACAGAAAAACAAGCATTAGAAAGAAAAAAAAAGGTCATCTCCACTATTTTAAAGTGAGATAGGAATAGGATAGGATAGGAATGAAGATAGATGTTTTGGAAGTTATATGGTGCATTTGTAGCCTTTTCAGCTTTCTGTGGAGACAGCAACCTGCCTATGTATTCATTAAAGGATGCTGTAAGAAACTTTAATGAAAGACAACTTCTTCAATGTTATTTTTCTTCTTTAAAACCTAAAAAAGAGGGAAAAAAGGAAAACTTTCTACATCAAATATGTATTTATACTGCTAAAATGAGAGATTCTTTTGATAGCATCACGTTCAACACACAAAACACTTTACCTTTGCCATAAAATAGTCCCACATACTGAGTTCTGGAGGAATGAATTTTTCTTTGTAAGATGGTCTTTCTACAGGCACAGGTGGAGGTACAATGCTATCTTTTACTGGCCTTCCTGGCACTAGCATTCTCATATTAAATCGACGACGATGCTTATCCATTTCTTCTGAAGGAACTGGGGGTGCTACATTGAAAAAATGTAAGGAGATAAATTTAATATTTTATCTTCAGAAACTGAAGAATTCTAGAATTTAAATTAAAGGATTATTAATAAATTAAACTATTAATATACAATTTGTAAACAAAACCACAAATTCTGGTTAAAAATTGGGGGTAAAAATGTGATACATTTAAATTCAAAGTTAAACTACATTTCATATAGTAATCCTTATCCTTAGTAAATACAATTATGTAATGAGTGACAATAAGCCCACAGACATATGCAGGCAAAAATATTTTTATTATCTGGAGCAGGATTCCAAGAACTCAGGATTTAAACTAGCAATTCCTTAGCTGAAAAGTTTTATTTTCTTTAAGGATACCTGGAATTCTATGGAAAATATTTTTTCAAAAAACAGAAACAATGTATATAATTTCAATAATTTGTATACATTGTCATATAATTATATAAAAATGCATTTAAGAAAATATAGTTACTGTTAAACTATCCTGTGTTTATTTAAAAATGTCTTTAACCTGGCATTTGTCTTCTCATATGCACAATGAAAATGGATTTTGGCTTTTTAAGTAATATCAGACAGGCATCAATGAAGAATACATTTACTTTAACGAAGCCAGTGGTTCAAAAATAAAGGTTTCTTTTAAAGCACAACTAACATTCATCTACACTGCAAATCTTTACACACCTTCATTACTGTTTACACACCTTCATTACTGTCGAAACATCAGGAAAACAAATCCTCTCTCAAATGAAACCTTTTAGGCATCTATACACGTGCACTGAGTCTGCTCCAATGCAGTGTAATTACAGTGAATCAGAGCAAACTTGATTTGATTAATTGAGTCTGCTGGAGTGTGGTAATTACCGCGCTTCAGCAGACTTGAGCGTCATGTGCATCAGTGTCCCCATGCTGAAAAATGGCAGCAGGGGCAGTTTAAAACTCATTCAATAAGCTTTAGTTAAAGCGCCCCCACCACCATTTTTCAGTGTAGGGACACTGATACACTCCGGGTGCTTTAATTAGAGAGGCTCCTGGAGCTACTCTAATTAAAGTGCCCTCCCCAATTCTTGGAGCATATGTATAAATGCCCTTTATGATTATTCACTTATGTTAGTGATATTCAGCAACTTGCCAAAATCAAAGTTATTGTGAGAATGATTTTTTTGGATATTATGTTCACTTTAATCTTGCAGTTCAGAACATTTACTTGACAAGCATGATCAATGGCACACTTCTGCACCATTTGGTTTAGAAACTGATTATATTTAACTGTACAGCTTGATTTTAATTTGTTTATACTACAAATGTGAAAAGCATATTGCCTGTTTAAGCTTTGCATAAAAGAAGTTTCGAGGCCAACAATTATTTGTGACCCTTGGCCAAACAGGTTTTAATCCAGCTAACTGCATGTTTAATACACATCTGCATTACTCAAGCTCACTATCACAATTGGTGCTCTGTTGAGTAGTCTCAAGGCAGGAATGAGACTTCAATGTTTTTCTGTGCGTTTGGCACAATAGCTGGCAAAAAGATGCCTGGATCTTGGTTGGGGACCCTGATTGAGCCCATTGTGGAACTGTGTTACTTTGCTATTCTCTTGCCAACTTCTTTTTTAGTCATCACAGCACCCCTTGGAAAATGCAGGTCTCTTAGTTTTCACTCTGTTGCCAAGAACTCAGAAATACTGCATCTACGGATTTCTATTCAAAATATTGAAAATCTCTGGGTTTATCTTGTGAATCAAGTTTGCACATCTAATAATGCAGACATTGTGTGCTACCTGGATGCACAAAACCCCTGAAAGATGCTCAAGGCACCCCAGGGTGCCATGTTACACTGGTTGAGAATCACTGCTTTACAGGCAACCTGAATTTCAGATTTCCTAACTTTTGGGAACTTGTTTTGTAACCTTTGTGGTCTTATATTTTTTTTGATGTAATCATATTTTCATTCTCTCTCTCATCCTCCCTCCCCACCTTTCTTCTGTACAGGTTTCCTGTCCGAATTAGAGCTTAGATGCAAGTAACTGACAGTTCTTCTACCGTCTTGTTTTCTGGTAGGTGGAGCCATATATTTTTCAAAACTGTACATTTTTCATCTACTTAGTAGCCTGAACAGAAGGCAAGAAAACTGCAGTATTTCCCTGTCCTATGAAGCAGACTATGTTTAATATCTAATATTAATTTAAAAAACATGAAGGGAATAATTAGCTTGCTTCAGAAACTGATACATAGTAAGAATTATGAATACAAACCTTTTCCCTCAAAGTATCTGAGTACAAATTATTTATCACAGTTTTACTTTTTCTATAGTTTGTAAATTTAAATGCAAAATTTTTTTATTCAAGAGAGGATAATACCACGTAAAATGGGTCTTATTCATAAAACAAAGAAGTTCATGCCACATGCCACTGATTTTGGAGCACCATTGATGGAAAATAGACACAGCAATCAGCACACAAGTAGCTCACCACATTCCTGGGAGAAATTTTCTGTGTCAGAGGCAGCAGCAATTTCCTTGCTACCTGACAAAGTACCCTGGTGTGATGACTGATGACTTGTTAACTGTATTTTACTTTCTGCCTTGCTGTCTAAGGACTCTGTTTTACCTGAATTAGATATATTAGAAAACTTGTTATTCATGGTCTGTTAATGTTAGGAGGGAATGATGTTGAAGGAAAAATGCATGTATCTTACATGATGACGAGACTTAAATATTTAAACAATGGCCAAAGTAGCTTTCCTGACCATTAAAAGAGATCAAGATTAGAGTCCAATAGCTAGCTCCAACTCAAGTATTCTACTAGTAGTAAAATATTTGCATCAGTTCTCAGGAGATGAACAGTAACTTTGTTGGTTTTCATAATTTACTAAGAAAACTTTACTTTTACACCATAAAAAATTCTAAAGTTTAGCTGCAAAATGCAGCTGTTAAGTCCCTAAAAATATACACTGGACCAGCAGTGATGCATAGCAGAATATGATTAGCTAAATATTATTCTGCTAGTGCAAAACCCACATTTTTCTAGAATGGCTGTATTAGGAATCCTGGAAATCTACCTCTTATAGCCAATTTAAGTTTTAGGGCTTCAAAAACCTGCCTCAATAAATTTGCCATATTCATGCAGATAAAAAAACAATTATCAGAAAAAGTTTAGACTTTACTGTAGGAACAGCTCAAGAACTGATTTTGAGGGACTAAAACAGTGTAAAAGTTAGTCAAATACAAGGACCCCATACGTCCAAAAATACACTGGAACAGGTTTTGCTGAATTAGGGATTTGTTCTTCAGTATTAGGGGAAGGGGGTTCAGGACGAGTGGTTGCTCCTCAAGGGAGCAATCCTGGATGCGCAAGCGAAGTCTATCCTGTCTGGAAGGAAAGGAAGCAAAAGGGCACAGCAGCCCCCTTGGCTCTCCAGGGAACTAGCGAACCTCCTGTGTCTTAAAAAGAAGACCTACAAAGGATGGAGGACTGGAACCACCACCAAGAAGGAATACTCTCCCTGCTCTGGTCCGGACCTGCAGGGAGCGAACCAGGAAAGCCAAGGCTGCGATGGAACTCCAGCTAGCTACAAATATCAAGGACAATAAAAAGTCCTATTTTAGATATGTGGGGAGCCGGAGGAAAAGCAAGGGCAACACTGGACCCCTGCTAAACCACATGGGGCAACTGACAACCGATGCCCATGAAAAAGCAAACTTGCAAAATGGGTACTTTGCGTCAGTTTTTCACCAGTCCCATAGGATGCCCCTGCCCACTGTGGGTCAGGGATGCCCGGGTGAAAAAGATTCCTTACCCTCCATTGAAGCTGACCTCGTGAAGGAACACCTTGACAGGCTGGACACCTTCAAGTCAGCCGGCCCAAACAGTTTACACCCAAGGGTACTCAAGGAGCTGGCAAGCATCATAGCTCAGTCCCTGGCACAGATCTTTGAGAACTCTTGGCACTCTGGTGAAGTGCCCGAAGACTGGAAGAAGGCCAAAGTCATGCCTATCTTCAAGAAAGGGAGGAAAGTAGATCCAGCAAACTACAGGCCCATCCGCCTGACCTCTATCCTGGGGAAGGTCTTGGAAAAGATTATCAAAAAGGCCATCCTTAACAGGCTAGCTGACAGCAATATCCTGAGGGATACCCAGCATGGGTTTGTTGCGGGTAGGTCTTGCTTGACCAATCTCATTTCCTTTTATGACTAGGTGATCTATCACCTGGACAAGAGGGAAGAGATTGATGTTGTATATCTTGACTTTAAAAAAGCCTTTGATTTAGTATCCCATGATCACCTCTTGGCAAAACTGGCTAACTGCAGCCTTGACCTTACTATGATCTGCTGGCTGGGGAATTGGCTCTGTGGTAGGACCCAGAGCGTGGTGGTTGATGGAAGTCTATCATTGTGGTGCGCGGTCACCAGTGGGGTCCCTCAAGGCTCTGTCCTAGGGCCTATACTTTTTAACATCATCAGTGATGTAAACATTGGTGTCAGGAGTGGGCTGGCCAAGTTTGCCGACGACACCAAACTCTGGGGTAAAGCATCCACACCTGAGGACAGGAGGGTGATCCAGGCAGATCATGACAGGCTCAGTAAATGGGCGGATGAGAACCTGATGGTGTTTAACAACGAAAAATGCAAGGTTCTCCACCTTGGGAGGAAAAACCTGCAGCATGCTTATAGGCTCAGCAGTGCTACGCTGGTTACCACTACAAATGAAAGGGACTTGGGGGCCATGATTGACCACAAGATGAACACGAGTCTTCAATTTGATGCTGCGGCTTGTAAAGCGAGCAAAACGCTAGCTTGTATCCATAGATGCTTCTCAAGCAAATCCCGGGACGTCATTCTCCCACTGTACTCAGCCTTGGTGAGGCCGCAGCTGGAGTACTGTGCCCAGTTTTGGGCTCCACAATTCAAAATGGATGTGGAGAAGCTTGAGAGAGTGCAGAGGAGAGCCATGCACATGATCAGAGGTCAGGAAAACAGGCCTTATGATGAGAGGCTGAGAGCCATGGGACTCTTCAGCCTGGAAAAGCGCAGGCTCAGGGGTGATCTGGTGGCCACATATGAGTTTATCAGGGGTGCTCACCAGGACCAGGGGGAACATCTGTTCACCAGAGCGCCCCAAGGGATGACAAGATCGAACGGCCACAATGTCCGCCGCAACCGATTCAGGCTGGACATAAGGAAGAACTTCTTTGCTGTCCAAGTCCTCAAGGTTTGGAATAGACTGCCGCCAGAGGTGGTTCATGCACCCACTTTGAACACCTTCAAGACACATTTGGATGTTTATTTTGCTGGGATCCTATAATCCCCAGCAGACTTCCTGCCCCTAGGGCAGGGGGCTGGACTCGATGATCCTTCAAGGTCCCTTCCACCCTGAATATCTATGAAATTAGGTAAAAGACATTTTGGGCATTTATACACGTGCACATGCCACAGCGGTGGGTGTGTTTTGAGAAGTACCTGGCACTGCACCACATACAGTTGTATAAGTGGTGAAATGCACGTCAGCGCTGAGAAAATGGTGGTGGTGCACTTTTGAACTAAAACACATCAGAGGTGCTTTAGTTGAAAAGCACATCACCGCCATTTTCTGCATGCTGATTCACATTTTGCCGCTTATACAACTGCAGTTGAGTCTGCTCTGAAGCGGCGTATCTCTGGTGCATCGCAGGATGAAAAGATTAGTGTACAAATGCCCTCTATTAAGTCAAGAAGTGTATTATCTGTATTGCAATAGTACTCACAATTTGTAAGGGGCAGTATGGAGTCAAATTTCAACTTCAAGAACTAATTGTATTTTTCTTTTTCTCTCTTCTAATTTTAAATACACTTGAGAAGAAGAAGTTTGATTCTTGCCAGTCCACATGTCAAAAATTCTGATAATCTGGTTTACTCCTTCAGCATGGCACAAGTGCTAAAAAGCCCCTTACTCTATAGGGAGTTATTGATGATAGGATACATGCTAGGATATAACCTGAATTTAAAATTCATTTTTAAACAATGTACTTGGACTCTTAAAAAAATAAAATAAAAAGAGAATTTGAACATCTCTTTTTCTAAAATTACAAAAGTGCATGTGATCATTATAAAGTTTAAGGAACCCAAATAACATACCTGGAATATTTTCTGATTGTCTTCGAGGTTTCACAACAAGTTTCACTCCTCCTCCAAAGACAGCAGCCCACATTCGACTGTTTAGGGGATGGGCTGCTAGTCGAAATAGTTCATTGCAAGAATTAGTAGCAAGGGCATGTATCAGGAGACTTAAATAGACAGCTACAACAGCTTCACAAAGTAAGATGTTTAGCTTTGGTTGGTCCTCATCCTGGGCTGAATTTAAGAGATTTATAAGTGAGCTCACACCTGCAAGAAAGAGGAGAAAAGCTCTAATTTTAATAAGGTTACAGAAGTAAGGAAAATGAAAGTCAATATTTTTCTTATATGTGTTTCATGCTAACAAAATCATTATCCAGCCACTTGGACATAGTTTGGATCAAACTATTATCATACCATTCTTAACACATTTTAAAATGTGTTTTCTTATAGTTTCCCTTTTGAAACTGCTGTCCACCTACCTGCTACTTTTGGCCCCGTGTCTTTCATCCTGTAAAGGCAGTTCAGACTTGTCCAGAAAGTTCCCCTTTTTGTTTTAGAGGTGCACTGATATATCGGTTGCATATCAGATCACCACTGATAAAAGGGCAATTTACAACATCAGCTATGGACTTTTTTTGGCCACTGTAACCAATAATGTTCCCCAATAAATATAATTAATTATGCCATCTGGCTAGGGCCCCCAGATGCTTGGGTTCCCTCAGGACATGGTGGGTTTCCCCATGCAGGTGGGCAGCATTCTAGCCTGCAAGGATCCTGCCTGGGGCTGCCAGGAGCAAGACGCAGAGGGCGCTGTGTGCATGTCCATGGCCACATGCATTCACATGGCCAAGAAAACAGCCAAGCAGTGTGGAGAGCAGCTCCCTGCACGTAAGTCTATGGAGAGGAAAGGGTGTGGGGGAGGGAAAAGGTTGGGGGGGCACTTTAAGGCCCCCACAGTGAAAGAGTCAGTGGGGCAGGAGCTGGGGCGCTGGCCAGCCAGGGCTGTGCATGGGATCCAGGGCCAGGGCAGGGAGTGGGATGGAGCCACAAGCTTGTCCGGCCGTGAGGCGCAGCTCCCTGCCACTGCATGCACCCCCTGGTAGATCATGGAGGGGGGCATGTGCCCCCTAGATTTGTGCATGGGGCAGATGTGGGCTGCTTACTGTGGAGTCAGGGCTCTCTGCTCTGCTGCCTTTCCCTTGGGAGCCCCGCACCAGCTGCACATCCCCTGCCCACTTGGCAGCTATGGGCATGGCGAATTGTGCCTCTCGCTGCCAGGCAGGCAGGAGAAGCGCAGCTGGCATGGGGCTCCCAGGGCAAAGGCAGTAGAGCAGAGAGCCCTGAGCCCACAGAGGGAAGCCTGCATCCACCCTCAGCCCGCTCGGCTCTGCCCACTTAAGTGTCCCCAAGCTTAAAAATGGTGGCAGCAGCACTTGGACTAAAGCTCATTCAACAAGTTTTAGTTTAAGCACCCACACCGCCATTTTTAAGTGCTGGGGCACTGATAGCTGGAAGGCGCCAAAAACAAATGAAAAGAAAAAAGGGTTTATTTAGGTCAGTACATTTTAAAGTACTGACCTAAATAAACCTTTTTTTTTTTTTTTGGTGAGCTCCAGCAGTCTCTGGTGTCATATGCAACCAAATTGGTTATGGGATCAGTATCGGCCAATATGGCTGGTTAATAATCAGTGTTGGTATTGGCCAAGAAAATCTTTATTGGTGCACCCCTACTTTGCCCTCTTAACTCATGAATTGGATGACTAGTTCTAGTGTTGTATGAAAATGCTATATTAATGTTAGTACATAAATTAAAATTGGCTGAATGGAAATGCCTATGCAACTTTTATAAAATATACACATGGAGCTGGAGGAGGCCATGGTAGAAATACATGACATCTGAGGGAAAAGTAATTTTCAGGCAATAACCCCTAGGGTTACAACATTTATGTTGAGGATCTTGAGCAGCCCCTCAAAGTTGACATCTAAGGTGCATGAAACACCTTTTTGTTTCAAAATGTGAACAAAAATGTACTTAAGTGTTTAGGGCCTAAATGCCAAATAATGTCTGTTATAAGGAAAGCATTTCTCCCAATATCTAATTCTTTGGCTGACTACCGTATGCTATTGAGATTCTTTGGCTGGAACAATAGGCCTAGTGTACTAATAGAATGCACCATGTCACTGCAAGTTAAGTCATAGGAGAATAATAAATGTGAAATGAGAAACAGATTACCATATTTACTTGGATCCAGGATGAGGTTTATTCTCCACATTCAATATGGGGGGGAGCTTGTCTTGGATTTGAGTACAAGGTGGTGGGGCAAGTGGCAGCTGTGGCTCTGGCTCTGGGTCCAGGCCAGACCCAGGCTCACAGTGGGAGCCCCAGCCCCTGCCCCCCCTGTCTGCACCCCACTGCCTCTGCACCTCCTGCCTACCTCACCCTACTGTCTTCTCTGCCCCTGTTTACCCTCAGCTGTGGCTCTGGCCCTGCTTTGGCTAGGGGCATGGAACATGTGGTGGCTCCAGCCCCTGCTCAGACAGGTAGATGCAATGGTGGTGGCAGTAGCTTTGGCTTTGATTCAGGTTGGGCTGAGTTGAAGCTGCTGCTGCAACGACTGGTGCCTTGCTGGGTTGAGGCTGGAGCTACCATGTGCTCGATGCTTCAGGCTGGAGCAGGGGTGAAGCCACAACTGAGGGTAAAAAGCATTGGGAGGGGGAGATAAGTATGTCATAGGTGGGGAGGAGGCAAGCAAGAGGGGGCAAGTGGGGAGGCAGGTGCCGAGGGCATAGGCACAGGGAAGAGGGGGAGAGAGTTGACAGGGTAGCAGGCAGTCGGGGGTGGGGGGGTGCAATCACCATGGGGGCAGGGGGTGTGGATGGGCACCAGGTAGCAAGGTGCAGGGGGCAAGAGGAAGGGGTCAGGTGACTTGACTCCCCCAAAATTGCCTGCCTCCTTGCTGCTGCTTTCTCCTCTGCCACTGCTTTCCCTGCTGCAGTGGGGGTAAGATGGGGAGGGGGGCAGGGAATGAATTTGAGATGGCCCTCCAATAATTAGATTCTATCCAACGGAAAATTATAAAAAAAGAAATATAAATTTTTCTATGTATAGAATGTAATTATTAAGGGGTATTAAATTTAAAGTAATCTTGGAATTGGGTAAATAAGGTACGTAGTAGTAATGATGACATTTGAAAAATGGAGTGAAATGATGTTGCGTAAAATAACCTTTAGCTTTTCTCACCAGGCCACTGAGCAGGAGATGAATTCGGAGTTGCATGCTCTTCAATGCTTTCTGTCCTCAGCCTGCGTCGATCACTCAAAAGCAGCCCTTGATAAACCATTCCTGTAAACTGATTGGTCTCTGTTTGACTGCTAAATATAAATCCATTTTTTCTCATTAAAAAGGATTTTCAAATATTCTTGTAATAAAGTACCTACTTATTATGGTAAGTTTCTTTTTCATTTTTATCTTTCATTTTAAGAAAAGGATTTCTTAGGGTAATATTTTTTATTGGAACAAACGCATAATTGGGATTAGAGTTAGACAAGCTTTCAAATTTAAGAGATTTTTCTTCAGGTCTGAGAAGTAAAAGCTAGCTCAGCATAGTAAAAAACAACTGGAAAATGAAGGGGGGAAAAATGTCCATAGATAGCAGACAAACATTTTGCAGAAAAAAGAAGCTAGATCAAGGTCTATCAGAAGGGAGGAGAGGGTTGTTTTCAACTTTCACGTGTGGGAAGAATTCAGAAAACAGGGAGGTTATAATATGCCATAAAACCAATATCAGGGTTGACTCCTTGTTTCTTAGTGTCCAGCCACCTTTAAAAGGTGAACTCAGAAGCAAAAATTCATAAATTGTCTGTACACCTTCATAAGCTGTCAGTAACAGTAGCTTTATTCACAACTCTATGTGCCTATGTATAGGTAATACAATTAATGTTCTAAAAAGAAACTAAAGTCCTACACCTTCGATTACATATGGAAGTAACAATATGTAAGAGTCTACACATGCTTAATCTATTTTCTTTAAATATATGCCCAAAGAATTTACACTTTGAAAGCTTAGTTTTAAATATAACCCCCCCAAACACAATATATTTCTAACATGGAAGTGTTAGAGAAGTTCTGTTTTTACCTGTAACTATGACTGTCACACAGCGCTTGATAAATAGAGGCAGAAAGTGAAGCTGCTAATGAATGAAGTGTATACACCTAAAAGAAAACCAGTGACCATTAGGTTTTATTCAAAGGACTGTACAGAATGACATTTTTCTCTCAAAATCAGAATGAAAATATTAAGGAGGACTGACTCATGTGGAAGTCGGCATATTAGGCAGAAATGCAGTACCTTAAGTAGTTTTGCACTGCATGTGAAAAGCAATCATTAAACAAGGTATTTATTTTATTTTTAAAATATCGCATTTTGAAAATCCTATCTCAGTTGTTTTAGCTATATTACAGTTGAGCTACACATGGATTTCTATTAGATGTAATACTACAATCAAAATTCTTCCTCTAAGGTGAAGGTGCTTAAAAGAGATATTCCAATTATATAAGATATCAGTATAACATAAATTATACTAACTCCCCTCCCCACCCCAAAAAAACACCCTGTCACCACCAATGGAGTGAATAACTAGAAATGTTCATATTATTAAATTGACTGCATATTCTCATTTTGTTCTTGGCATTTCAGCTACAGAATATTCATTATTTCTCAGTATCTGTGGAGCAATTCAATATACACTCACTGGCAAATAATGGTGGTTAGCCAAGAACGTAAAGATCTGCATAATCATCACGTGGGTATTTCGTAATAACCATCCATACATATACATCTCTTTCACAACCATAATCTTCCCTCTATAAATCATTATTGTGCTTATAATTTTCTAATGGTCTGCCAGCAACAAGGACAATACTTCAGCTTTTCATTATATTCAGTCAAAACACTAAGGAAAAATATGAAGTTTAAAAAGACAAGGAAATGGCAGCTTCATGCTGCCTGAAACTTAACAATTTTTATCTCCTGTCCCATTCTCTCTCTTTTTCAGTACTTAGAATAAGTACTGTATTATTTGAGTTGTTGGTTTGTATTAGAAAAAAATGTTATCGTTCAAATACAGTTTTGACATAAAATGCAAATCCAAATATCCAAATATGTATATCACAGTTGTAAGGAGAAAAGAGTGCCTTGCTGAGGTGTAATGCTAAAAGGAAGAAATGGAAATAGATGCTAATATATAGAGAAAGAAGAATAGGATGGAGAGGAAAGTTAAATACAAGGCACTCATTGGAAGTGCCAGAAAGAATATTTTTAATTTGACTTTCAGCAGTTTGAGAATAAGTTTCATTTTACAGATTTTTCTTCTTTAACTATGGATACTAAATTAAAATCTGTAGGGTAATAATTTGAGGATTTTCTATTAAGTTAGCAGTAAACCATTTCATGGACTAATAAACTCCTTAGATTTTCTGATCTATCTTCATGTTCTCTGAATATCCTGCTTTTGGCTTCAGCAATTATTCATTCCAAAACACGTGGCCAAGTTTTCAGACAGTGTAAGCCAACATAACTTTCTAAAAGTCAACAGACTTACAGCAATTTGCATCAGTGGAGGATCTGGCTCAGGACTTACACATACATTTCTAGTCAATCATGCTGACTGCCTCAAGGGCTGAGATTCTTTGACATTCATGGATGAATGGGATTGGGAGGGAAATAGCTAAGTGGCAACAGTTGGCTAGTGACAGATAAGGTAAAAATAGCAGCCATTTACCGAGGCTACAGGCGGAACATTACCAGAAGCATAAATCAATACACCATGTTATTTTGCATCCCATCTCCTTATATATAAATAATAGCTATGAGATCACATTTTGTATTTAGAGATCATTTCTTTTGCCATTACCTTCACATCTTCAACATTAGGATGTGGTGGAGATTTCATCTGCACAATAGTGTAAAGAATGTCATGGATGTGATTATTTAAGTACAGCACGGGATTTGCTATCACAGTTTTGGTTGAAGCAATGCTTGCTGAAAGGAGTGGTAGCGTTGTTGGTAATGGAAGTGGCGACTGGAGCTGCTTTACTGTTGTTTCCTGTTTAAAAGAAAATGCAGTATGGAAGATGATCACTTAGCTGAGAGTGGGAACAGAGCACTCATTTTAAACCTTAATTTAACTGTTAATTTTCCTCTATGTCTTTTCTATATAATGTAGACAGGATTGTATGGTCATTTTAATCAGAGGCCAAGGCTCCGATTGCCATCCAGGATGCAGGATTTGGCTCCATATATATCATTTTATTATACACTCAAATTGTCTGCAATGTATTTGACTCATAGCAGATAGATAAGAACATTGGTCCTAAACCGTGACTGTGGGAATTATTTCATACAAAATAACACCAGTAATAAAAACAGTAGCACTAAAATGAGCTGAGATATTATTTTTATAATTAAGCTCAGGCCACTGAGTAGTAACTAAAATGTGCACATATATAACAGCTGCCATTTGATGATCTCAGGATATCTTATAACCAATATACTGACCTCTGCAGCACTTATTTGCCAAGTGTTATTTTTGCTTTAATAATGGCAAACTTGAGACAAAAAAAGTTAAAAGACCTGCCAGCATCATATAGGGTCTTCCAGAGCAGCAAACAGAATCCAGGTCTTATAGTTCCAAGCTTTATTTGTGGGATATTTTATCTAGAATAGTATAGACAATGCCCCGTGACGATATAATGGGGTACTATATTATTTGAATGGATGCCTTCACAATAACACTTAAAATCAGAGCCCACTCATGTAAGGTCTCCTGGCACCATTTCCAAAAGTTAGGAAATTGGATCTTGCCCAAGTTTAGTTTGATTAATACAGGGAAACAGAACAGAATTACTAAAACGGGGGTTTGGCTGGAACACTAGAACCTAACTTAAATTCCATGCTTCAATTCAAGGTTCCAGACTGAAGCTTTAGGCAAAACTAGCATCTCAAGACTACCAGGCTGCCCCAAGTCCTTGTGAAGAGTTAGAACTGTACAGCCTATGAGGGACAAGTGCCATGTTGATTCACCAATCACTCTGACTGACTGTGGCACCTACATATTATGCAATCTACATGCTATCTAGGCCCGATTTTATCAGGTGAGAGCAAGCTGACAAAACCCACAGCCTGAAGTAATGTAACTGCGAGATTACTAATATTTCTAATTCATAGCAAAAGACTAACAAAATGCAAGGAAATCCATTTAACAGATTGTCTTACCTGTTGGGACTCTTGCAGCAAAAATTTTAGCTCCATTCTTACAGAAGCAAGGCCACCACCTTGTGCCCCATGAAGGCTACAGTAACTTAGAAAAACTCTGAGAAGTGCTTGATTCTTTTGCAGCCACCACTTCCGTCTTTCAGCATGCTCCCTTTTTGCCTGCAACCTCCGTCTTTCTATCTGGTGCCGCTCATATGAACCGATATCTGGTTTATCTACAACATCTTCATGATCAAGTAGGTCGCTATCAACTCTGGTATATGTTTTACAGTAGTCTTTGCCACCTGCGTCATGGTTACATATTTCATGCATAGCAGCAATTTCTTTTTCAAGCCAATTGTACAGTTGAAATCTGAGCTTCCCTCCATCTACTTCATAGCCAGTAGCCAAAGTCCTAAGTTCAGTCATTAGGATCTTCAAACAGGCTCTGAACTTCAGCTGTTCAGCAATGACATCAACCTCAGTGTTGCCTGTATCAGAGTCCTCCTCTTGAGGTGTCTGTAGTATATTAGTATCTGAACTTTTCTCATCTTTTCCATTTTCAGATTTCAATTTTGAACCTTTCATTAGTAAACCATCATCACATTCTTCTTCCTCTGAATCATCCTTGTCTCCTCCCCAATCAAAAGTAAGAGGCTCATCATCCAGTTTTAATGCTGGTTGACTCCAGTCAAATTGTGCTGAAGGGTCAGTACTACTCTCCAAAGCAGATGATGCTGACCAGGCTATATCACTAGTTTTAGCAACATCACTCATGGCCTCTGCCACCCCATTTTTTCTGGTAGGACTTGGACTGGATTTATCTTCTGTTGTAGAAATAATGAGCTTTATTCTTACTTTTGGAATTTTGGAAAGAACTTCAAGAGCTAAAACAGGACATCCAACTTTAAAATGTGCATTTGCAGTAGTGAAGAATAATTTTCTCTCTATAAGATTAATCTTATCAACAAAACTTTCCTCAGTTTTTAGACCTAATGTAGCTAGAGTTCCTTCGGGTGAGCTAAAATATCTTCGGATGAGCAGAGGATGGGTCCGAAGATAGTTGTAGAAACTGAACACCACAGGATTGCATGACTTGACAATAACTGGAGGAATTAGAAAAATACAGTATCTGCTGAAACATATCTTTAGTTGCGGTTTTTTAAAACTTTTTTGCAACACTTTTTGACCATCTTACACAGAAATCTGGAAGTCTAGAAACAGTTCAGCATGTAATTGCAAAAACAATACGTAATCACTCATTTGCCAGAAGAAAAGTGATAATTCAAAATGACTGATTAGAAAGATGCTTTGAGATACCAGCCTCTGTTGCTTCTACTTTATGAAATTCCGATAAGTTAAATCAAGAAGAAAGCTGGTCTTGGCCAGTGAATTGGAGACTACCCCCATGGCAGGGAAGGCTGGCTCTGTCATACCACTGGAGTTAGCAGAGGCCAGGTGAGAGTTATCCTGTGTGGATAACTGTTGAGATCTGGGTGATGAAACACCCTCCTTAAAGATGCATCAAGAAGTAATATATTTAATGTTCTGAAGCTCGTGTAAAGGTGACAATGCAGTGCTGTTCAGAGATATCTGAGCTAGCTCTGAATAACCCATCTTTGGTACTAGAAAAAGTATAGATGCATTCTGCAGCATTCTGCATAGGCTAACTGGTTCTTCTGAGAAGCAGGGTCAATCAGATGCCATGCTAATCCTGCTAAATTGTCTCTGGTACCTGAGCCATCTCATTCACATAGGCTAGGGACAGACATTACACATAAACTGGTTTAAGTGATCAAAAACTGGTTTAAACCTGTAACGCAATAGATGTTCAATGCATAGAAACTAGTCTGAAAATGGCTGAAACTGGTTTGAGATAAACCTGGTTGAATGTAGTATCATACTTAACTGATTTGGCTCAAATTTGTTTATGCCATGTCTGTCCCAGAACCCTTGCTGATTTAATTTAAATCAGAGTCCCCCAGCATCCCGGCATGCTCTCTGGGCTGGGCTGGGCTGGGCGGGGCTCTCTGCTCCCTGGCTGGAACTTGGCACAGATCTGCAGGCACAGCAGGGTCTACTGGCTTCCCCGTGCCCCCCTCTCAGTATTTGCTGCTTAAGCATAGATCCCTTCCTCCTCTGCCACGGCAAGGACTGTAGCCAGCACATAGTATGCTAGCTAATGTTGAGAGGTGTCTGTGTGTGGGTCTCTCTCCAATTTCACTGGGGCAGACAGAACATTGACGGCTTAGGGCTTTTGGAGCTAATCAACAGAGCAGCCAGTAAGCCTTTTTAAGAAGTTTGAAGTAATGTGGAGAGAGGCTACTGTTTTGCTAATCAGGTGATAAAGATTGTTATCAGCCCCCCTTCTCCACACCCCCACCTCCGGTGGCTTGCTCGCCTGTCAGTTTTCTGCAGAAAGTATGATGAAGCAGGGAGGGCGACTGAAAAGCTCCATATCATCAACAGATACATGCATTGCACACCTTCCCTTGTGTCAGAGTGCTAGCATGGGGTTAGCAACACTCCTGCCCCCTGAGCAGCCAATGGGGCAAAGCCGGCGACTATGGAGGCAGACACGCCTAATGAGAGAGTCTGAGAGGGTCCTGCCAGGGCCTGACCACGCCCCCTTCAGCTCAGCTCCCGGCAGAAGGGGAGGGAGGGCTGCTCCACCACCCCCTGGCTTCTAGCCTGAGCCACTGCAGGCACGTGTCTGCAATTCGTCAGTCCAGAGAGAACGTCTGTCCAGTTTCAAACTAGTTCAGCCTAGCCAGGTTAGACTAACCTGCAAAGACTGAATCAATTCAGGCTCAGGCTTTTTGAATGCCTGTCCCTAGCCATAGAGGTTGGGTATCCATACACAGAACAAGTGTACTGTGCAGACATACCCTAAGTTACTGGAGGCTAACCAGTCCCATGGACAGGGAGCACATTTTAAGAGGCAACCCTGACTCCAAATGTTACTTAATACAATATGTGAAGGGGAGTATCCAGCTCAAGTGGACCTTCTTATGCTGATTAGGGAAAAGTTAAGATGAGATAAGGCAACTTCTGTTTAGTCTTTTATTATTTTTAACCCTTTTCTTTCTATTCTTTCTGCTGCATTTGAGAAGCCTCTGTGGTAGAGGCTATAACCCAGCCCTACCTGATGGAGGTAATGTATTAGATACTACAGTAGGATTGCAATTTGGCAGTCAAAAGGGCAAGTGAACTGTGGGAGTGCACTCTGAGAGAAGTGTAGTTGGCCACTTCTGTGAAAAAAGTAATCGCCCACAAAGAAAGAACCAAGGGACAGCTCTCCCCTGAGTTTTAACAAGAAGTACTTGTAAAAAGGGGGTAACTGTTTTTTAATACCAAATCCATGGCAACAGTATGCTGTAGCCATTTTACCCATGGATAAAATCAGATCAGAACTAAATGGATAATAAAAAATACTAGCTTTCATTTGCTGAAATCCTTTATAGAGGTTTCTAATTGAGATTTATTATGCAACTGAATTACACCTACAATAGCAGCTACTGTAACAATATTTTGCTGACATTTCATTATTTTACATTTAGGTGTATGCTTTTAATGTCAAAATGCCAATCATATATAAAATTTGCATTTACATACTTAATGCTGTAATGCTAATATATTTTGAAAAAAAGAAAAAGATTGATATTTTTTCTACCTGGATTTTCATCATCTTCCTTAGGTGTGTGTTCCAATAGAGTATCCAGTGCTCTAGTGTAATTTTTCATTATCCAATATGCGATACTTCGCAGAAAGGGATCAGGATGCAATTTAGGACAGCTGAATCCAGTTCCATCTTTCTGACACCCCAAAATCTTTTCATAAAGAATGGATGTGTAAGTGAAAGAGGTCTCAAATTCTGATTCATATAAACGAGCAATAACCATTGCCAGCTGAATGTCTTCCATTTTTTCAAGGCACACCTGCAATACAAAGTATGAAATGCAAGATGCTGAATTTGGGAAGCATAACTCTCCTAAAATACAAGTGAATATATGAAATAAAAGAAATATTTTATAAAAGAAATGTATAAATAAAAGAAATTCTGTCTGGTGTAGTCATGTATCTATGGACTAATATATATAAAGGCTTTTAAAAGGAATACATACAAGCTTTAAGTGTTAGCATTAGGAGTGCACATATAAAGATTTTTGGGGCCGATTCTGATGGCCAATTATTAGTGAGCAATATTGGCCGATACTGATCTGATTGATGATATGCAGCCCACCAGCTTGGAAAGCAGTCTGGCTGGTAAGTCTGTTGGGGTGAAGGGGTAGAGGGGAGGGAAGGGGCTTGGGGCAGATCAAGGGAGGGAGGGAGTGGGGCTGGGGTAGGTGCTGCCCAGCTAGGGTGGGTTGCAGGATGGAACTGTAAGTGGCTCATCCAAGGGGGCAGCGGCTCCCACCAGTGCACACACCCCTAGGGCAGGCATAAGGGGTGTGTGCCCCCCAGATCTGTGCACGGGGCAAGGGTGGGCTGCCATTGCAGGCTGGGGCCAGGGGCTGTGTCGGCTTCTTTCTGGCAGTGGGAAGGAGCTGGGCCATGGCTGCGCTCCCGTAGCCCCAGTCCCAGAGCTGCTGCCACCCAACCCAAGCGCAGCCCCAGCCCAGCCCCCACCCCCTGCTAGGAAGAGCCTGGCACAGCCCCCAGTCCCAGCCTACAGCAGCAGCCTGCCCTTGCCCCATGTGCAGATCTGGGGGCCACATGCCAGCTATACCTGACCTGGGGGTGCGCACAGCTGCAGAAGCCGCCCTCCCCTCCCTCCCCGTGCCCCCTGAATGAGCCACCTGCAGCTCTGTCCCACACCCTGCCCTGGCTGGGAAGTGTCTGCCCCTGCCCCCAACTCCACTCCCTCCCTCCCTCACCATGGAAGCCTTGATCTTCCACCCCCACATCTGTTCCCTCCCCTCTGCCCCTTCACCCCAACAGACTTACTAGCTGGATGCTGCTTTCCAAGCTGCTGGGCTGGCTTCATGATTGCTGTGGCTATGTGCATGCACATGGCATTTATCAGTGGCATTATTGACCACATCAGCCAAAAAACGACAATTGCTGATAATGTCAGTTTTCCTTGTACTGGTGCCGACACGATATAGACTGATGTATCAGTTCACCTCTAGTTAGCACTAGGCTTTTTTTGCACTGAAACATTTGCAGAATTGTATTATTAAAAAAAACAATACACAGATTTTCTCCTTTGAAACAGCACTATATATATGTGGCATTTCAAAGAAAACCTGGGGTTTTTTTTGCATTATATATATTTAGTAGCATTTCATTTTAATCATGGAAAAATGGAGAATTTGGGGGTTTTAATCAGAGATTTTAACACTTCTATCAGAGAATTTGCAATTTTTAAATGAGAAAACCAGGATCCCTGTTTATAAGTATATTTTGAGAGCATAAATCTAACATTAATTCTGAAATTCCATAGTACTTCATATTTTTAAACAAGTACCTCAATGGCATCTTTCAGTGAACCTGCTAATAAGAAAAATGCAGCAGACTGTTCAAAGCGTTGTTTTCCCAACAATGCAAAAGCATTTTTCAAAGCTGCTTTGCGCCATCTATCTTCACTGAAATTGTGGCTGAAAAATGCGGTCATCTTTTCATCATGCTGAGACCTGTGTAAAGAAAGCCAACACACATGATTTCAATTAAATTACTAGAAGTAAAATCTTTTAATAGATGACATAGACATTAGGGCTGTAGGGATCTTGGAAGATCATCGAGTCCAGCCCCCCTGCACCAGGGGCAGGAAGTCAGTTGGGTTCACAGAATCCCAGCAATATAAACATCCAAATGTCTCTTAAACGAGTCCAGAGTAGGTACTTGCACCACCTCTGGTGGCAGTCTGTTCCAAGCCTTGGGGGCTTGGAAAGTAAAGAAGTTCTTTCTTATGTCCAGCCTGAAATGGTCTTGGAGGAGTTTGTGACCGTTTGACCTTGTCATCCCTTGTGGCGCTCTAGTGAACAGATGTTCCCCTAGATCCTGATGAACACCCCTTATATACTTATAGGCTCCGCAAGAAAAGGTTGAGAGGCGACCTTGTGGCTGCCTATAAGTTCATCACAGGGCACAGAAGGGAATTGGTGAGGTTTTATTCACCAAGGCGCCCCCAGGGGTTACAAGAAGTAATGGCCACATGCTAGCAGAGAGCAGATTTAGACTGGACATTAGGAAGAACTTCTTCACAGTTCGAGTGGCCAAGGTCTGGAACGGGCTCCCAAGGGAGGTGGTGCTCTCCCCTACCCCGGGGGTCTTCAAGAGGAGGTTGGATATGCATCTGGCTAGGGTCATCTAGACCCAGCACTCTTTCCTGCCTATGCAGGGGGTCGGACTCGATGATCTATTGAGGTCCCTTCCGACCCTAACACCTATGAATCGTCTATGAATCTATGAACCAGGTCCCCCCTGAGCCTGCACTTTTCCAAGCTGAAGAGTCCCATAGCTCTCAGCCTCTCATCATAAGGCCTGTTTTCCTGCCTTCTGATCGTGTGCATGGTTTTCCTCTGGACTCTTTTTTTGATTCAAGATTGCTTTAGATTAACATTTAATCCAAAAGAGTTGTTTTATATTTTTACTTTCATTTGTATTATTACAAATGTTAATGAAACTCACCTAAACAGACCCCATACCACTGCTTTTTTTTTCATGGCCAGGTAAAAAAGTGCAGCATCCAAGGCATCATTATTCCTCTGGAATGAAGCTTTTGCAACCTACAGTAGATGGACAACAAGTAAAGCATACTGTTGTGAGCAAAAAGTTGCCTTCAGCTATAAATACATATACTCCCTGCTAGAAAGGATAGTGTGGATCATTTTTGCATTGTTTCTATAAAGCTATGTAACTTGTTTTCTGAATGCTTTGCAGAAGTCATGATTTATATAATTTGTGTGACCTCCCCATGCTACAAATCACCTGTTAAGATTTTTGGAAAAAACAATACTATTACACAGACTTAGCAAACACAAAGGAGAATATTATAATTGAGCAAATAAAAAAGCTTCATCTCTGAAAAGCTGGTAAGGGAATTTTCACCAGCAGTATATACAAGGTAAGTGTTATCTTGCACTTAATCCAGCATTGCCATTTAGAAAATGTACTCGTTGTTGCTTTGTCTATCACGAACATCTATTTTAGCTTAATTAAATGTTAATGTCTGTGTGTCTTCCTAAATGCCCTGCAGGGAACTGGCAACTTAAGTTACAAACTAGCACTAATTTCAAACTGGCACAACATTTCACGTACAGGCAGTCCTCGACTTACAACGTTCTGAGTTACAATGTTTTACACTTACAACATTTATAAATTGACACCCTGTTTCAACTTTATGATGTCAGTTTCAACTTTACAATGCTTGATCTGATGTGACGCCACGCCAACGAACAAGTTGGCTGTCCAATCTGCAGCCAAGACTCCTGAGAAGCCTTGGTTCAGGTCCCCCATTTATAACATTGTTTCTTTAAAAAAAATGGGGTCTGAGTTGCAACGTTTTGACTTAAGACGCAGTTTTCAGGAACCAATTGTATTGTAAGTCTGAGGACTGCCTGTAATGACTTTAGGGCTAAGTACAAACAATCAAAAAGCCAGAGGCGGAATTGATTCAATCTAGGCAGCTTCCTTTAAGCTGCACAGGATAAACCTATAACTAACTGAACTGACATTCCATTTTCAATTGGGAAAAGCAGGGGGAGGCCTGCACTGACCCAGGCCGGTAGGCAGGGGGTGCTAGAGCACATCTCCCAGCCTGTTGGCCATTGCCAGCCCAGCCAAGTGCCTCTGACTGGTTCCCCAGTACACACCCACAACCCCCTGCTGCCCCCACAAGGGGTTAAGAAGGAGCCTCCTTTGTGGGTGCTGCCCCACTTTGGGGGGTCTCCCCCAGCCTGGATCCCCAGCCAAGGTAGCCCTGGGGAGCTGAGGGGCATTCCCTCACTCCCCCTTCCCAGCTGCTGATTGCTTCAGCAGCTGCCACAGGATGGAGGGAGAAGAAGTCCTCCCAGCCAGGTGCCTGCCCAGTATGGGGGCACCAGGGAGCCCCCGCCTTGCAGGGCTTCTCCTCACCCAAGCCCAGGGTCCCCTAGCCCAGGGCAGCCCCAGGGAGCTGAGAGGAATTCTTCCCCTCCCAAACCCCAGAGCTGCTGCACGTCTCCGAGATATCCTGGGGCAGCCTCAGAGAGCAGAGGGAAATTCTTCCACTCCCCTGCAATTAGTTTTGCCTCAGATTCATAGCAGCCGAGGCTAACCCGGCTGTAGAGAAGCAGAATTTCCCTCTGCTCTCTGAGGCTGCCTGACACTCCCAGGGGCTGAGGCACGCAGTTCTGGGGTTTGGAAGGGGAAGAATTCCCCTCAGCTCCCTGGGGCTGCCCTGGGCTGAGTTGAAGGGAAGCCCCCCCCAAGGCAGGGGCTCTCCAGTGTCCCAATGTTGGGCTGCATGGGTAGTCACTAGGGCTGTGAGAAGCTTTGGTTGCTGTTTCAATTCGGCGGAGATTCGGCATGATTCGATGGCCAAATCTCCAAATCCGAATCAGATCAGGAGACCCTTTAATCTCTCAGAATCGAATCGTAACCCTCCAAATTGATTTGGAGAGATTCCTAAAGATTCGACAATTTGGACACAAACATAGCTTTAAATGTTTTTTCTACGTATCTCAAGGTACCAAGTGACTCATGAATGCTGAGATGCTGGGGCAGATGGAGTGTCTCACAGGAGCACAGAGGGTTCCCCAGTGCACTCAGCACAAGACCCAGAAGTGGGCCAGAACTGGTGCCTCCTGGGCCTGGGGGGGCAGTACCCAGGATCCCCACGCAGACAACTGCCAAGCTGGGAGGATGCAGGGGGGCCACAGACCCGGAAGTTGACCGGAAGTACTTCTGGACCACTTCTGGGTTAGTCACCAAGCATGCGGTGCCCCTGCGCTCCTGTGGGATGCCCTATCCGCCCCACCACCGCAGCATTCACGAGCCACTCCTGGTACCTGGAGGTATGTAGAAAAAACATCTAAAGCTGTGTCAATGGCCAAATCGCTGATTCTCTGAATCAGCATAAAATCTTCAGATTCGGATTTGGCTGAATAGAATTGGGACAATGATCCGAATCAACGAATCGAATCACTGTCCCCAATTGGGGCTGAATCCAAATCAAATACAGCCTGTTTTGCACACCCCTAGTAAGCACCCAGCCAGGCACCCTCCTTCTCCTTCGCTCCTCTGGCAGCTGCTGAAGCAATCAGCAGCTGGAAGGGGGACAAAGGGAGGGCTGCAAGGGTTGAAAAGCCCCCACTACAGGGGCTTTCCCCCCATCCACATGCTATGTAGACCCTGGCTAGGGGGTCTAGGGGCCTGTTCCCCTGCCCCCCCTTCCCTATGGGCTGATGAACACAGGCAGGAAGCAGGCTAAGGAGCAGAGGGCCAAGGCAGTCCTTGCTCCAGTGGAGCAGATAGCATAGCCCAGGACTGCAAAGCATCCTGGGATACTGGCGGACTAAGAGTTAACTTGAACCAGGAAGGTATCTAGGACATAAACTGGTTTGACCTAAATCAGTTCATTCTAATACTGCATCCAACCAGGTTTATCTTAAATTGGTTTTGGCGAGTTTGAAAGTGGTTTATATGCTTGAACCTGAACGTATGTTCTGTTACAGGTTTAAACCAGTTTCCGATCACTTAAACTGGGTTACATGTAACTTCGCCCCTAGCCGAGGTATGCAAAGATTTACTTATACACTTGGACAGCCTGACAGAAACATCACTATCCTGTAACTTTTTAAAAGTTGGAGATATAATGGAGAGTTAACAAATGAAAAGAGTATAATGCGGAAGATATTATTTAAAGCTTATGGTTAGCTAACTGTTTCATATATTAAGTTGTAAAGAGTTAACACTGAGTAGTCCAGAAATTATTTGTTCCCAGCTGCTTCCAATTCTGGCCTGCAATATTCTGCTGCTGGATAAGAGAATGAGGTAGTTATTGCTAGATAGGACATCCATCAATCACTGCTAGCATTTTGGCATTGATAAGACTCCCTGGCAACAAAAATAACTGAAAAAACAAGCTAGGTAATCTTCAAACTTGGACAGACTCCCAAGGTATCAGCTAAACCACAAATTAAAAAACAGGATCCAGATCTATACAGAAAGGTATCCAGGGGCTTCAGTGCCAAAAGCAAACACCTGAAATTCAGTCTTCTAGGCTACTGTGGAATTTTAGCTCTGTAATTCATAGGGGTTTTTTTGTTATGAAGAGTATACGTTATATAATTTACTGTACATATTTCTCAGGCTATACATAATATAGTATACTGTTTTAGGTATGGTTCCAGTTACCTTCTCAATGCATCTTCTGAGTGTATTAATATTCCTGACCCACCATCCTATACCCATAGCTCTTAGTTCAGACCACTGTGGGTCTCCTCTCTGAATAGCAGGAATTATGTTGATCAACTCCTCCTCAGCCTCTGAATGAAAAGCCCAGGCAAAATGACAAGTGGATAAGCCTGAATAATGATACAGAACAATTAGTTTCAAAGGATTAAACATTCCTAAGCAATGGAATCAATACTACAAATGAATAACATGAAGGATGACAAATAAACCACGGTATTCATTTCCTTTTCACCATTTTGATTATAATTGTGAATTTGCTGAATTTTAGAAAAATGTGGCACTGATTTGGGAGAAAAATATGACTACATGGAGTTCTCTCAATAAGGTGGCATATTAACAAAATGGTGGTGGACTCCCAGGCCTGGAGTGTAGCACAAGGGACTATTCCCCACAGCAGGAGGAGATGCTGCTGACCAAGGTGAAAGTACTGATTTACTGCATCCGCTTCTAAATGGGAAGTCCTGCAATGCACACAAATTATATGTGGAATAACAAGGGGGAAACTGTATTGATGCTTCCAGGACTGAGGGAGTGGCATCTCATTCTGGGTGGCTGGGGGGTGCTAAAACTCTTCCCTCTGCTTACTCTTCTGCAGTTGCAGCTCCCTCTGTCACTGGCTATACCTGTCTGATTTCTCTTCATTCTTCTACCAAACCTTTGGGGACTTTTATTAAGTGTGCTTAAATGTACCAGTAATAAAAGGCAGAGAGGCTGGTGAAGGAAGTATATTGTGCCACAATAAGGCTAGAGGCTATAGGGAAGAAAAGGATGCCTGACCTACTTCAGCAGCTTCTTGATACGACTGATAGTGAAACCTGTACAGCAACAGCATTTCCTTCAGCTTCAGCCCTAACTATAGCTGTAACGTGAGAATGGTGATGCTCAGCACAGAAGCTACACTGCTCTCACCATTCTTTTCCACTGTCCCATTTCTGTATGTGCTGGAGCTATAAGGTTACCCAGAGGAAGAGTGATAGTATACTGCTATATTAAGCAGACTCCAATCAGGGGCCACAAACATGCTTGTCTGCTGCTTTGGTTCTGCTTCCTTTTTTATGTCTCATGTCAGAACACTATCTATCCACTCTGCTGTTGCTTCAACAAGAAGCAAGTGACTGGGATGAAAATTAGAAAATTATCCCTTAGTAAAGCAGAGATATTTATTAAAAATACAATTTTTTACCCCATGTAGGGGATTGAAAATTATGCAGTTGGGAAAGTACTTTAAGCTAACAGACAATCTAAATGCCAGCCCGGGTAGTGTGCCACCATATTAATAAAGTTGTGATGTCAGAGTGACAACAGGTAAGCATATGTAGTCTTTAAAGAACCAAGGTTTAAATGAACATCTGATTCAAAATTTATAGCTATGAATACTAGAATCATCAAGTTAGTGCTGAAATATTTTCAGTTGGGTCACATGAACATAAAGCAATGCTCCAGGGATTACCTTGATGAAGCAGCTGAACACGATATAAAGGTGGGAGTGATGTAAGAAGGCACGTATGTAAACGCATAGCCAACAAATAACGCAAGCCACATTCATCTAATGTGTCTCTTCCTGCAAAATACAAAAAATTGACTTCTAAACACAGGTGAACACAAGTGCCTGTAAATTTTTGGATAAATACTTTTCAATGAAAACACCTAATTGCCATAGTTTGTGAGGTGCTTAGGGTGAAAGAGTAAGTTCTATGTTTTAAAGTGAAAATTATTCAATAGTATTTTCCTCCCAAATGCAAAGTATGTAGAAAATTCTGAAAATTCTACAATCTTCCTATTCAATAGTGTGTTTATTTCTTTTTTTGACAGACTAAAATATTTAAATCCAATTACCATTAGGTAACAAGGCATTACAATCACTCTATAACACGTGGCTTGTCTTCACAATCTTGAACCAGGAAGTTATCTAGACACAAGTTCCACAAGTGTAGCTACTTGCTACAGCATCATTAAAATGTTATCTTAATATCTGCCATTTTAAGCGCAGCATAAAAAGTTATGCTACTTTTTATAAAAAAATAAACAAAAGTTTTAAATGAGAGGTTACTTTCATCTGTGTCCCTGTACACAAATCAACAGCTGTATCAATTAATTTTACTTACTTCTATTGCAACTATCATTACTGTATCTGACCATTTTACAAAATCAAAAATTGCTTACAAATGGCACAAACTAAATAAATGATACAATCCTACTACTGACACACATTCTCAATAGAGAGGGAAAAATTAAACCTATTTAAACAAAAACATCTTGGAGAATTTTCTAAAAATTTCCATAGTTGGACTCTTGATTGTAAACAGAAGTATATTTCAGAGCACAGGGCCTTCCATTCAGAAGGACCTGCTGTCTTCACTTTGGAACTTATCTGAGGGATACAGCAAAATCTTCACAGATGAACAAATTTGCTGAAATTAGAATATTAAATGATTTATACCTTGTAAAGAGCTTGTAGATACCTTTATTTTTGCATTTTAGGAGAATTATTAATTTTAGTTCAGTTCCTAATGACTGTGCTCTATAACATGTCACTAGTGTTTTCATAAAGGACAAAAATAAAATAGGCAGGGGAACTGAATTGATCCTTCTGCTTACTACCAGACCAAGATTCAGTTACACTGGGCATGTCTACATGAGATGCTGACTGCACAGCAGCGCTGCATGGCAAAAACCATGCCGAGACGCTACTGCACAGTAGTGTCACTTAAAAGGCGTTTACTGGTGCAGTAACTCTAGTTTAGTAATAAATGCACAGTAATATCTTGTGTAGACGCACCCGCTGAGGAAGAACATGTGGGAAAAGCTTGCCCACCACTGCTTCTGCTATATTTGCTCTGAATATGTGGTGTTAGGTTCTCGGTTTATTAACCCAACACATTTTTATGGGTACCTAAGTTTGCCTAATACTATGAATGGTCATGATAACCAATTTTGTATTTGTCAGCTGAAATACATGAACAGTAATTAGAAAACAGTCATCACTAACCTGAGTAAGTCTTATCTCTGTTCTCATCAAGCTCAGTACTTGTTGTAGCCACGGTGTCTGCCAAAGCTACAAGGAACATCTGCTCCAGACGGGTGAGGCCTGGCAAGCTTGAGTGCATTAGATGACTTGAGAGGACGCTAGCATGTTCTCGGCCAAAGTAAGTTGGCCCATATTGAGAGAGATTAATTATTTTGGATTTACTCTCTCTCTTTTCAGGCTCAAAATCAATAAAGTCATCGGTTGTGACAGACTGCATCTGGAACAGATCTGAGTATTGATCCCCTGGTTTTCTTTTAGTGAGATCTTCAGAGCCTGGAGTTACTTTAGACGTTTCTTCAGAAATTTTGTACGTGGTATCTTGATCTGCAGCAAGCAGTGCATACAACGGCAATGGGGGAATAGAATCTATCTCTGTGTAGTCTCGGGTACCATCTTTTCCAGCTGTAATTGTGTCTTTTGCAGTACTGCCACTTACACTAATGGTTCGGGAGAGATGACGTTTAGGTCCACCACCTTCCCCAGTTTCTGCATCTTTAACTACTGCAACTTCTCCTGCAATACATTTAACTAAATGGGATAGTATGGCTTTGGCTCGTCGAACTTTACCCAAATCCATCAGTTCTAAAAGCTGGGTTGGGTGATACTGTGGGAGAGTAGGGGAAAGGACATGCGCAGCTTCAAAAAGCCCACCATCCTGAATTACAGTTGGAGTGCCAAAAACGTCATCAACAATACCTGCCCCATCAATTACACGGGACTTATTTACTATTGAGCTCGTTTTAAATGGATCTTGAATTGCTGAGTCTTCAGTGGTAAAAGCATCACCTTCACCATCACCAAATTTGACAGCATGTTTCCACTGTGCATATACATGCATTTCACAGTCCATTCCCACTACCAGTATACCATCTCTTACCCAAGAGAGGGAAACTGGCAGTGAAGGAGTGCCATCTACAGAGGACACCAAGTCAATCGATCTCAGCAGTACCCACTTGGACTTTATACCTAGTTTTATGCTACCACCTAGTGGTAAAGTAATAATGGCTACTCCCTCTTTACTGCTCATTTGTTCTGTTACAATTCCTGAAAGTCTCCCATACATGAATATGTTGGCACCCACCCCAACTGTAAGTATATGGGAACCATCTTCTTTTGATACCCAGTCCAAATGTACCAAATGCTTGATATTGGGCATAAGATATTTGTCCTTGTTCAAAAAGGCATCTGATTTACTGTATACAAATAAATTACTATCTACACTGACTCTTGAATCAAGTACATTCCCAACCTTAACTAAATCATCCAGATGAATTGTCTGTTCCAAAACCCATTCAGATCCTCCTGTAGACTCGCATTCAAGTATACAAACATGCATAGAAAATTCTTTGGAAACAAAACCATTATGCTGTATAGGCTGTTTGTATGCCACAGCAAGGCGTCCTGTATAAGAACAGCTAACAGCAACTGGCCTTCCTATTATGCACACTGTACTGCTGTTGTCTTCTCCTTCGTCATTCATTAAAGGCCATTTTCTCCAATGATACGTCTCCCTCATTTCATCTTTACTATTTAGATCGATCTCTACATTGCATCTCCAGAACCGCACTTTGTTGTCTGAACACGAAGTTACTACCAAATATGGTGCAAGGCAGACCGGATATATTGATGAAGAGCTCAGGTGGCCTGAAGTAGTAAGATCAACACAATTCATGATTAATAAAATGAAACACCATGCAGACATTAAAGAAATAAAGCCATTACTCTTGTAACTTAAATGAAGATATGAGGAGAGAAAGAATTGCAAGTTCTTGGAGGTATTTTTTTTTTTAATATGGGTTAAAATATAGGATAAAAGTATGCCAAACCCATTCTGGGATTGGACATTATGCTATGTAGACAACACTGCTTGTGTTCTCACAAATGCACACAAGAAGATGCATTATTGCTATTTCTGAATGCCTTACAGAATATATGAAACTGTGTGGGAGAGGGGAGTGATTGTACAAAGAGAGAACTTACATATAATGGATAACTTTATAAAATAGTCTTATTAAAGGGGTCACACAAGTCAGCATAATCTTTTTTTATGGTCAACTGTTTTCTTTAATATTTTCTGGATTTAGGAAACCAACACAATAGCTGAAATTCCTCAAATTCAAAAACACTACCCATGCTGGGAAAAGGTAAATGTAAATTTACAAAATGTTTGGTACACTGATGGCAGGCTTCTACTTATCACTATGGCCAGCTTAGACATAACCTGAGGTTGTACTATACAGTATTATGTAGAAACCACTTAATTGCTCAAAACTTTGTTCTCTGTAGTCTGCAATGTTAATTTACCTGCTGAAGGGGTTGCTCTTATTACTTCTACACCAAATGGAAGATCTAGTGGTTGGCTGTAGACAAGTTTAGAGCTCAGAATGAGTTTACTGGCAGTCTGCAGGTTAGCAACCGAAGAGGATCGCGTCATAGGACTTGTGCCAGGTGAGGTATCTGGAGAAGAGTCCCCAGTCTTTTGTTCAGGTACAGTAAGTTGATTCTCTGATGAAGTAACTTCAGTGGTTTTTGCTTGAAAAAAACATTATAATCAGTTTGATGAGTAACTGTTCATATGCACACTAAAGTAAGACATACGATACCCAAAGATCATTATCCTAGCAGTACATTAGTCATATAAAAGGTATCTGATAAGCAGCCAGGCTGCTCCTGTTCCACCTGGAAAATAGTTTGTTTTCACCTTTTCGAGCATTCTCATTAAGATAAAATGTCCTGTGCTTAAAGACTGTACTTTTTCCTTTAACAAAACATTATTATTGGCACAAAGTGAATTAAAACTTTCCTGAGCTCCTGCCAATCAGTTGCATCAAATATTTTTCACTGACCTTATTAGATACTTTAAAGTTTCTCATGTTTTAGCCAAGAATTTCTTCATCTGAACAGCATGGTACAACTGAAACTGAGTTACATTTCAGCATGGTCCGCAATGATTTATAAATAAAAAAGTTATATATACATATAAAACAACCTTTTCATATAGTGGGTAACAGAAACTATCCTCTGGCCTTTAACATGAACATTTTGGAAAAACTTGAAGTTGGATTGCTTGGCAAAACTTTGGAATTTGGTGTGATCTTCTTGACTAGAGAAGGCATTTAATTTAAAGAAATAAAACAAATATTTATTGCTCTTTCTGAGAAAATACTATCACTTACCTATACAAGCTTGCACAGATTTAAGATGGAGATGCCACATATGAAGAACTGAGCAGCCACTGCTGTCTTTTTCAATTACTACTAGATAAAACTTTTCTGAGAATGGTGGTGGACGATACCCTATTATTTAAACCAAATACATTATTATGAAGTTGAATGGTTAAACATAACTATATTTCATAATAATCATGCTCTTTGTAAAAGCTGATGACATCTAAACAAGGTTTGGGGTTGTTTTTAGTTGTCCAAAAATATATTTGTTTGCTTACCATTTACAAAAATATAAATCTGAATAAATATGCACCCTAAAAATGACTTCCTACAGTCAGGTGTTGGTATCTTGAAAGTGTCCACTAGGAGTCTCTTTACCAATCATTTTATAAATCTTCCAATGGGAGAGTTTGACCCTCATGAAGCCCAAAACACAACTGGCAAATTAATTTTTAGACTTATCAGTCTTCAGGATATCATGTTAATCATTTTCTGGGCTTTATAGTTCTCTTTCCCTTTTGACCCCTTAAATGTACGAGCCAATAGGCCTGTGCAAAGCAGCAAGTATTTGATTCGGCTTCAGATTCGGCAGATTTGGAGGGACAGTGATTCAATTTGGTGATTCGAATCGCTGTCCTGATTTGATTCAGCAGATTCAGATTTGGAGATTTGGCTGCTGAATCAGGCTGAATCTTCTCTGAATTGAACAGGCGGTGGCGGTGGGGGCGTGTCAGCAGCAAGCTGGGCCCCCGCCATGGCTACACCACCTGGCCCCAACATCCTAGCACTAAAAAAACCCCAAAAAAACGAAAAAGGAAAAAAGTGGGGAAAAAAGGCTCCCCGGGCTCACTGGCTGCAGCAGCAGTGATCAGGGTCTCTGGGGGCTTGTGGCAGAGACCCCCCACCATGCAGTGTGGGGGAGTGGGGATTGACCCCCCCGCCTGGCACCCATACAGCAGCTGTTGCATCGCGTGGGTGCAGTATGGAGCTGCAGGACGCTGCGGCGCTCTGCGCGCTGTCTTGGAGCTTGGGCCGCCTAGGCTGAGCACTGCTGGCCTCTGGGTGACTGCTGGAGCCACCCCAGCTCTGGGACAGTGTGTGAGCCCCCAGAGGCCATGATTGCTGCTGCTGCAGCCCGTGAGTGCAGGGCGTTTTTTTTAAGTGCCGGGATGCTGGGACTAGGTGGGGCAGCCATGGGAGGGAGCTGGGGGAGTGGGCAGGGGGTGGGGCCGAGCAGGGGGCTCCTCATCGTCCCCTCCTCCCACCTCTAGCCCCCCCCCCACCCCCCCAATCCCCTATATGCCGTCACAGAGCTCAGGTCCAACTCCCTGTGGTGGCAAGCGGGGACCGCCCGAATCTCTGAATCAATTTGGAGGCTTCCAAATTGATTCAGAAGCTTCCGATTCAATTCAGACCTTTTAATAGGTCTCCCAATTCAATTCAGAGCCTAATCTCCTCCGAATCAAATTGGCTACTGAAGCTTTATACAGCCCCATGAACCAGCTCTTTAGTTATATCCCACTGGACTATCTGAAAAATCAAGATCATTCATCCAATGGACTAGAACTCATTATTGCTAACTCTTAGCTTTCTACTGTCTACTTTCTGTGCTTAAATTATAAAGTACCAATGACTCCATACATATAAATGAATATATTACATCAGCACCTGTTCAGTTTTCCCTGTGAAAATAAACATTGAACAGCTATTTTAGTATGCAAATTGGAAAATGTTCTATGTTGTTCAAATTATAAAATATTTATTTAATATTAAAATGACATAAGTAATCGCTCATAAGATCTGTGTAAGCTATATGCAATCTTTGCACTATAACGTTTCTTTGTTAAAAATAATACTATTCAAATGATGCTTGACAGGTCTCAAGATTCCTTATAAATATTTTAGGCATCTTATTATTTACTAATTTTATGTGATACCTTGAGATGGTTGGAAAAATATCTCTGTTTCCTTTCCTTCCCCATCTTCCTTATGTGGCTTGTATCCCAAAATGAAATCTTCTTGAAAGACATGAAGTAACTGTGTGTTTGAGCCACACTGGAAACAATGAACAATAGTTACAATATTAGAAGCATCATGCACAGCAACATTAAATACATGTCTGATTATTTCTATTAGGATAGGAAGAAAGGATTGCTCACTGTCCCCGTTCATTTTTAATTTTTTTTTTGTATTTAATAGACATAGAAAAATGGACTGCTACCTTTCTGTCTTTAAGCTAGCCTATTCTAGAAGTTTCTAAAGTTGGTATCTTCAAATGGCCTTGGTGAGCTCTCTACTATGCTACCCCTGTTCTCTAACAAAGCATATTTATAGCAACTATTAACAGGCAAATTAGGAATAGCAGAATACGCCTTCAGGCTGCCACAAATATTTAAAAGGTGCCAAATGAGCTCAGCTTGCCTTGCCTTATGAAAAGTTGAATGTCTAGCCCTTTTCCATAAATCTGCTGAATGTCTGCTAGGGAGGCCTGCTAAAAACAGGCTGAAATGCCCAACTTTCAGAAACCCTTAACAGATGCATTCTCTACATAGCAACAGATTCTTCTGCAATAAGACCCACCCACCCAGCGTGGTGGTGGTCATTGGCAATGAAATCCTTCTACATAGACAAGCAACGCATGGCTCAGAGAAAGATGGCAAAATATTCACATGCCTGCCTATCTCACCCCGTTCTTCCAGGAGGAACGTGCGGTAGCATTTTCTGCTATGGAGATTTTCTTAAATTCAGCCAGGATGAAATCAGCCAATGCCAAGCGACTCATGAAAAAGCATAAGCAGCAAGGGATGCATGATTTTCATGAGCACCATTACAAATACAGAGAGACATAACTGTTCATAGAAGACTGGAAGGTTCTTTAATCATTGTAATATGTAACATGAGCGTGAGTCAAAGACTCATTATTCCTCAGCCTCTTACAATTCCTTCAGTTTCTCCAAATACTCTGATATGTAATATTCTTCAATATCATACATATTAAAATATTCCCACATTTAAATTTCTGCAAATATTTTTAACGCTATACAAGTCCCCTTTGCTGTAGATAAAATGAGGTCTATATTGGACCTGTAAGTCTTCTTATCCTGACTGAGCTGCCCCAGGTCCTGTGAAACTGTAGAAGCTGTGAAACTACACAACTGGATTCAAGACATGGGCCTTTGCTATCAAGGCAAAGGTAAAGCCATACTAAAGGTAAAGCCTTCTACTCTGATTTCTACACTTTTTGAATATTTGGGTTTATTCTGAGTAATTCCATTTCTTTTTTCTTTTGACTGCTACAATTATCTAGTAAATTATTCTCTACCTAATTTATTTTTAACTGAAAATTATGCCTGGGGAACAGTACTTCATAAGACTGTGTGGCCTAGGTCTTTAAATCTCCCATTAGCAAAAAATAGCTGTACAACTAAAGTGTTCAAAATATTTTATTTCTAAACTCACAAGCATTCATTTATGGGGAAAAGCAATTAGTCTGAACTAATTCACTGAAAGATTTACAGCATCTCAGAGAAACAGCTGATTTGAATATTTTATTTCCTTAATTACTGGGGGTGGGGGTGGGGAGGAGAGGGTAATAATTTGACCCCTGCAATGGGAACATCAGCTCTGCAAGTATGGTAGTTCATTGGGTGCAATTCTCAGAAGATTTTGGATGTGTAGTAAAATACGTCTCAATTTTTATAGCAGTTAAGGAAATTTCAAGTGTTCAAATATTTCTAAAAAATTAAGTTAGGTTGAGATATTTCTCTGATTTTAAGTTTAAGCTGCCTTAGTTCTCTATAGGCAATATGCATGGAAACACCATGTATTATAAACTTTCCTTGGAAATATAGCATCTTCATGTTAGCAAGTTAAAAGTAATCATATGTTACCAGAAATCCAAGTGGTTCTCAAGGGGCTCACTATGATTGAACAGAAATGTCCGTTCCTTTACCTATTAATTACTATTTCTTTTCAGTAGATTAATTATCAGACAAAACCATAAAAAACTTATCTAATGTCCCTTAATGGTTAATGAGGTATTTACTTGGTTAGTTATTGCATCAAGTTCAATAATGCATCCTGGTCGAGCAGTAGACTGTTGGCTCACAATGTTAAATACTTCTCCAATCAGTTTCTGAAAGATAGCAAAAATAAATTAAATGATCAGGACATTATTTATTCAAACAGCAGCAGTTATAACTAGCTGAAAATACTTTTGTTGCCAGCCTTGGCCATTTGCAAGGGGACTACAGCAAACTGCAGAAGTATGGCTAAGCAGAAGGCACCAAAGCCTGTTTCTGAGTGACCACAGCATGAACCTTTGCAGATGTGACAAGTAGCTTAGTCAGCAAAGTAAAAGAAGCCATGTATATTTCTAACTAAACCAGTAATGAGCTACAATTAAACAAAGCACAAGGCTTGAAAGGAGACATAAGGGAAGACCATATATTAAATAATCCAAATACACTATATCATAACTTTTATCCTAAAATAGTAGTAACAATCGACGTAACCAGATGTATTAGATATTATTTTGCTATAATACTAGGGCAGCACCAATATATATGTTGGCTATTGGATCAGCACCGATGAAAGGAGAAATGATGTTATTGGTTATTGGCTTTTTTAGCTTATTGTAGCTGGTAATTAGGGCCATGTGCCTGGAGAACCTTGGTGAACGTAAATCTGGTCTAGAGGTACACCAATACATCGGTCCAATATTGGGGCTGATAATTTGGCTGATAAATGCCTGTTTGAGCAGCATAACTGGCAGCATGGAGAGCTGCCTCCAGCTGGCAAGTCTGGTGTGGTGGAAGATGAGTGGGGAAATAAGGGGCATGGGGGGGCAGGTTAGCACCCCCCCGTTGTTGAGGGAGGGGGCAGGGGCAGGCACTGCCCAGGCCAAGGTTCATGGGGGACAGCTACTGCTGTTGCTTGCACCCCAGGAGGGCACAGGGGGAAGGAGTACCTCCCCCCAGATCTGGGTGGGGTGGGACGGGTTGCAGCCAGGGCTGTGTGGAGTTCTTTTCAGCAGGGGCTGGGTACGGAGCGGGCACTTGAAGGATGCTGCATCCACCCCAAATTTTATCTGCTGCTCCGCTCCTAGTGCCGCTGCCGCCAACCGCATCCCCAGCTCAATGCCCTCCCGGGGTGCAAGCAGTGGTGGGAGCCGCCTCCCCCCAAAGAGCCACGGCTCCAGCCCCCTCCCTCACTGCGGGGGACATTGATTTGCCCTCCCTATGCCCCTTCCCTCCCCCCCTCCCTTTCCACACCAGACTTACCAGCCGGAGGCAGCTGTATTGGAAATCGGATCGGTATTGGCTGATATGCTTACTTAAATATTGGCTATTGGCATCGTCTCCAAAAATCTCTATCAGTGCACCCCTATCTGGTCTCTGAGCCCCCACTATTGGTCGCAGCAAGCAGCAGGAGGGAATAGGGGGAGCCAGGGAGCAGTCACAGGGTACCAAGCTCAGCAACAAAAGGCTCATTATTGGCTCCTGCTACTGCTGCCATGGCAATGCCATGCATACAGCAGAGGCCTGAGCACTGGGGCTGCCATGGAGGCATTGGGGTGAGCATGGGCGGGGTAAGACACTGCACAAGGGACATCTGCTCCACCACGCACCAGGTGCCTTTGCAAAAGCAGCTTCTTCCCAGCAGCCACACGAGTTTGACTGCATGGGGCCTGCTGGTGCTGAGACAGAGGCACGTTCTGGGGCTTCAAACATACCCAGCACTCCTGTCTGTGCAAGGTTCTACCTGCCCGCTCAGGATGACAGCACGGGCTGCGTAGGAGCAGGGCTGTGGGTAGGAGCTGTGGGCAAGGGGGTGATGTGCATGGGAATAAGGTGGTCACCACCTTCCTCATCAAGGGCCAGAGCAGGCAGGAGGCATGTATGTGTTATGATTGCAAAACAAACATAAAAAGGCTTTATGTCAGTAGTTTAAAATGCCTTGCACTATTACTAAATATTGGTTATTGGATCGGCATTGGCTGATATGGTTGGTTAATCATTGGCTATCAGTATTGGCCAAGAAAATTTTTATTTTATTTTAATGCACCCATGTATAATACATATTTTTGTTAAGATGCTTAGAAAGGATAAAAGAAACCCTCCCTTTTACTTTCTCAAATATATAAATCCCAAATAATTTTTCACTGAAAGATTGTTACAGCAGAGATTGTTCTCAGAGAAACACCTGGTTTGGGCATTTTCTTTCCTTAAGAGGGGGGAGAGGGGGTAATAATTTGACTCCCTGTGGGAACATTAGCTCTGCAAGTATGCTAGTTAACTGGGTATAAATCCCAACTAATCTATACCTTCGAAGTCCTCAAGAGATCTGGTTCAGTACAGTTCCAAAAGTTTCAGTGAAACAAAGTCATTTATTAGAATATTGGAACCAGCCATCTATACATATTGGGTATAAGCTGGAGGGAAATTTGGAGAACTCAGCAAATTCAGGAAGATTTACTGCCAATCTTCATGCTACCTTCTTTCTATGTCTCCTCAGCAGGTGTAAGTGAGAATCTATGTTGTCCTGTCTTGGGTAGGCAAGTAGACTTTGGGATAAATGTGTGTTTTTATGTTTTAAAGTGCAAGCAAATAAAAGGTTGGGCTGTTGACCTGTTTCTTTCTCTTATCAGTAGTTTACCCACAAGGTTACCTGTAATCTGGGTAACACGATTACATACTGTAGTTTGACACTAAGTTCCTTGTTGGCATACAGAGTTATATTTTTCTTTCTGTTCATACTGAAGTTTAAGAATACTGAAATATTTGTCATTTTTGTTGGTTTGAGTCTACATCTAGTTGCAAGCAAAAGCACTTCATAGCACATAGATTTTTATAGACACTGCATGTTGGTTATTTAAAGGTCTCTCCTTTCATAATGCTTGCTTGATGATGAGTCATGATTTTCTGTACATTGGGAAATTCCAATCTACTGATCAACTCTTCCTTAATGCTTCAACTCTTGTCACTGCACTTTAAAATGGGGGAATACTGTGTCTGGTAAGAATGTATATTGGGAAAAGACTAATTCATCTTTAATATTTAGGCCCTAAATCTATATTAGCACATCTATTTAAAGAATGGAGCTGCTGTTTGTAAGTCTCTTTTGCTTCTGGCATGGGAGTTCTATTTGAAGGAGATTCAATATAATGCTGTCTTTTCTCCAGTATTAAATACTAAGAATGTGTCCATATTCTTTTCTGTCAGAAGTTGTAACAAATAAAGAGAATAAAAAAAATAAAGAGATAAAAAGTGCTAATGGGGAGCAGGACCCAAGGAAAGACCAGGATGACTGGAGCCAATAGAAAGACAGGATGAGGTAAGGAGCTAACAGAAGGAATATGAGATAATCTTAATCCTTAGCAATCCCTTACCCAGCAGCTCCATCAACTCCCCCCAGAGATTCCCTTGATTAACTCTTAAAATCTCCCCATTCTACTAGCTTTTTAAGATGCTTTTACTCTTCTTCTTGGGGTAAAAAAAAAAAGAGGGTTTACCTCTTCAAGCACATCTGGTATTACCACTTGGGGAATCCTTGGGGGAACTCTAGTTGCTATTGAATCCCCGCGTACTAGTATTAAAGCCAGAATTTTTTCAGAATTGATGCGTATGGGTGTGCTTATTAAAATTAATGCAAATAGTTAAATGTGTTTAAAATACCGTACATATAACTGCACAAAAAACTTGTGTGTAAAATGAAATGAAAATATCAGAATGAGAGCTAGATTTGCTTTTCTCATTTCAAGGCTCTCAGTCAATATCTATATAAACTTACTGAGGATTCAGGGTCAGATAGTTCATCTAGAAGTTTTCGTGCATCCACTACAGCTTGATAGAGCCTCAGGTTTTTGCCATCTGATGCTACAAAACAAGCACTAGCAGAATTGCAGTATGTACCTGATTCAAAACACCAAACACAAGTTTTAGAATTAAAGCAGATTATGACAATTTGTTGAAACAGTATTAAATAACCAATTACAATCCATTTCACTGCATAATAATAATATTTTTAAAGTAACAGACTTAAAATAATAAAATAATTATTTAATAGCAGGAAGAAGTAAACAGTTAAAACACCGTGATAAAGTTTTGAATCTGAAATAACCTAATTTCCTATTTTATTTTGATGATTAATTTATTTATATGTATAGTTCAACAAAATGAGCAGAACTAGTAATTATAAGCATATTGCTTTAGATCAGTTCCTTCTCATGTGTAAAGCTGAATAGGTATTACTTGGAACTTCAACAATATAATGAAACAAGAAAACAAATAAATATGGCCTCCTATTGTTAGAAGATATAAAGGAGAAAGGACAACATTATACATGGTATACAAACTTATCAAATGACCATCAGTGAAAAACAAGATAAATGCTTACACTTTGTGCCTTCATGTAATCTATAGAATAGGTCTGATGCCAGGGGTTTATTAAATTAAAAAAAAATTCTGCTTTACTTTTTATGTTAGGCCTAATTTGGCACCTATATATGTGCCCGATGCCTGCTCTGATGCATTCTCATTAGAACAGGTAGCAGCAGACTTGATTAATCGAGACTGCTGCAGCATTCTAATTAGAAGGCTCCAGCAGCCCTGGCATCATGTATATTCAGTATCCCCATGTTTCAGAATGGTGGCAGGGGCACTTTTAACAAGAGCTCATCAAATGAGCTTTAAAGTGTCCCTGCTGCCATTTTGAAGTGCAGGACACTGAATACGAGATGTTTCAGACATTTTAACTACAGCAACTCCAGAGAGCTGCTCTAAATAACTCCGCCCCCTCCTTGCACATATAAAGACACCCATTAAGTCATGACTTAATTATAGTGGCATAGAAATTGGAATTTGGAGAGAGATTTTAGTATGTTTTTGAAATTCTGAGATTTTTTTAAAATCTACTTATCTCAAACTCTTGAAAAAACTGAGTCCTCCTGAAAAAATGAGGACCCACTATTAATATATAAAAGGCAGAAGTGTCAAAGATTCAGCCCAAAGGCCAGAACCAGCCCTATCATTCGGCACATGACCCATATGCCAGTCTGCAAGCTTTTTATTGAGTGGATCCTCTTTTCTTTTTTTACTAACATGTTTTTATTGATATGTTGTACATAATATAATAATAACCCCCTCTGCCAGGCCCTGGATGACAGTAACAAGGGCTGGGTTCAAATTTAGGGATTTAATACCAACTTTTAAAATCTAGCTCCTAGCCCCACAGCTTCATCCTGCCCCACTGTCCCCTTTCCCGTGATGCCCAGTGCCTCAAAGCCCAGAGCCACACAGCCCTGCCTATCTTTGAGGTGAGGCTGACAGGACACAACAGCAGGTGGCTGCTGCAGGTGGCGGCTTGCAGGGCATCAAGCTACACTACAGATCAGACACAAGGGGTGCAGACAGAAGTGCAGCTTCCAGCTGTAACTCAGAACGTTTTCTGCAAAGCAGCTTGAGTTATGTTACCCCAGACCAAACAGAAGTTCACTCTTGGTTCCAGGGGGGAGGAGAATCTAGCTGTGGGCTGGAAGCCTGCAGCCAGGTTCCCATAGCAATATCCATGGCTCTCTGCCAGTGCTCACTCTCTTCAGAATGGGATGGGGGAAAGGCAGGACGCAGGACTGAGTCATGGCTTGCTGGGGGGATGGCTCCCGCAACCACTTGTGGCCTGGGGTAGGGAGGGGGGCAAGTGCCCCTGGTTATGCCCAGTGCCTGGTGAGTGGGCTGGCTGGAGTCGGGGCTGTGCTGGACTCTTCTCAGTGGGAGCTGAACTCAGGACAGGTGGCAGCTGGGCAGGGGGCTACAGAGGGGGTTGCAGCCACCCCAAATTCTGCGATAGCCTCTCCATAGCGCCCCCCCCCAATGCTCCTGCCACCTGCCTAGCATGTGGATGGAAGCAAGGCATTGAGCTGGGGCTGCACTGGGCGGGCAGTGGCAGCACTAGGAGGAGGCTATGGGGAGGATATGGCACTATTTGGGGTGGCTGCAGCTCCCTCCATAGCCCCCCTCTCAGCACCACCACCTCCCACCCCGAGCCCAGCTGCCACTGAGAGGAGACCGGGACAGCCATGGCTCCAACCTGCAGCTTCAGTCCACCCACCTTGCTCCACACATTTCTGGGGGTACACGCTCACCCCATGCCCTCCCAGGGTGCACGCAGTTGTGGACAAGCTGTGGCTCTGTCCCACGCCTTGCCTTGCCCCACCCTGGCTGGACAGCATCTGCCCCTACCTCGTTCCTTCTTCCTTCACCGTGGCAGGGGGCATTGATTGCCCCCCCATGCCCATTTTCTCCCCCCTCTTTCACCACAACAGACCATGCTGCCAGGCTGTGCTCCTCGCTGCCTATGTGCTGCGCTGTGGCTGTGTGCATGCATGGGCATTTATTGGCCAAATAATAGGCCACATTGGGCTGATTTCTGAGACAGCCAATTTATAATCGGTACCGATCTGATATCGGACTGATGTATCAGTGCACCTCCACTTCAAACATCTTCATCTGATACCTCATGCAATGAGGGGTTGGATTTTCACTTGTTTGGCCATTTTTTAAGATGTCTGCAGCTGTGCAGCAGTGTTTGGTCACAGCTATAACTGCTTTCTGTTGCCAGATTGGGTGAAAATTGTTGTTCCTGTCTGCACCCAAGGTGATATTGCTCTGCTTTGCCACTCAATCAACATTTGCCTCATTCCAAAATAGGTCTTCAATCAAGCTTATGCTTCCTTAGGGTTTTGTTTTTTTTTTTTTTATGGATAAACCCTCCTCCTCCCCACACCTTTTTTTTTAGACAGACTTCAGACTTTATGGACCAGCATTTTGAACCTCTTTTTTTTTTTTTTTTAAACTCTTCATAAATTTATGGATGGTCGTCAACCCTGGTCCACATGTCACATGCAGTGCCCACTGGCCCCTGTCCTGGCCCTGCATGCTGCACACAGGTCCAATCTCAGGATGTGCATTGCACATGGAATGCAGGGCCAGCCCAGGATGTGCGCTGCATGCGTTATACAGGGTCAGTCTGTAGGCTTGAAGACTAGCCCTAAGCCACTCATCCAGCCTACAGAATCAGATGAGTTTGATACACCTGATCTATGTGTTGAAAACTGAACTTTTTTTTTTGGAGGGGAAGACAGAAACCTACAACATAAAAATACTACAAAATGGTGAAGATTTTACTGGTATTTTCAAGTCATTTTTACAGTCTTGAAAACTGAGAAAAGAGAGGAAGAGAGAATCTTAGACCCCAAAAGACCAAATATCACTTAACCAAGAGTACTCCTTCACATTTTAGTGATGGCAGTATTACAATGCAGTGGCTGAATTTATCTTTAATTAACACCTTAGTTCAGCAGTTAAAAGCTTACTTTGAACATTATTTTTAGAAGGTAGCACAGCATATTACTAAAGTTGATTGATCTAATGTTTATCCTATTCTCTGCCCCCACAAAAAATCTTGTGGCTTCAGCGTTAAAAAGCCATGGGCTGCTTAAAGACGTTAAACAAACAAACCCTCCTCCCCCCCAAAAAGAAGCAGCACATTAATTGGACCTGGTTCTGCAGAGTCTGTATAGATTGGGCACTTCAGTAGGGCTTTTTGGAGGGTATAGCTAAAGCTGATTCAATCAGCTATTAGATAAAAGTGCAAGAAGTGCCCCACTAAAGTGCCCGATCTATACAGAAGTTGGGCTAGCCAGGTCCAACTAACACAATGCCTCTTCTGGGCATGTGCTGGGCTTGGCATTTTTGTTTTTTGTTTAACACCTGTAAGCACACTATGTCTATTTATTAAAATCACACAGCTTTACGAGCAGGCTTGTATAAAGGATAGGCTACCAGAAGGACTTCCATAATGTATGAGAGTTTCCAAATGGAAGATACCAACATAGAAATGGAAGAGTGCAGCAGATTTAAGCCTCAGGTTTAAAATATTATTTATATATTAGGAAAATGATTAGGATATACTGGATTTCTAGTATATATACTAAATCAATTTTGGAACTACGTTCTTATTGCATTGCTTATTATGTAAAAAACAAAATAAGGTTAATTGTTGAACAAACCAGATTCTAATTCTTTCATGAATTTATCCTACTTAAAGCAAGAGCTTGTGAGAATTATTTCACAGTAAAAGTAACTTTTCTTCAAAGGACAATGGGAGATATTGTATCAGCTGTAATAATAATGAAACCCTCCTACAATTATTATGGGAAACTTAAATGTTTTTATGGATAAGTTATCTTCAATAGTTGCAATTCAAATTCAAAACACATAGTTTTAATTAAGTGCTATGTTAAAAGAAGAAAAAATGTATTAGTCAAATACAAGGGAGTTTGTTTTGTCTAATGGTAAGGACAAACTGTAATAGATATATCCCAATTATTTAATTTAAATAGGTTATATTTGTAAGTCCAATATTAAGTGTTGCATCAAAAAAAAGACAGAAACACTCACCAAGACAATAGCTAGGAATAAGAGTTGGAAGCCAGGCCACATTAGAGAAGGCTGAGGTATGAAGTGAATTAATTCGAGCCAATTCAGATACTCCTCCAGTGTATGACAAAGGTCCTATGGGGTCTACACGCCATAAAATCAGCTCACTATATATTGCATTTGGATCATGGAACGTACGTGTTGCTGCATTTCTAAGTTGCTGCCTAGAAGAACCTTTCAAATGCTTAACAGGATCCATTATTTTGCTTAATTTATCCGAGTCCCACGAATGGTCTAATTCAGGAGTTAAAAGCGCATTGTGATGAGAAGATGTTAGCAGCAGTGGTAAAACAGAATGGCAAGCCAGGTCATTGAGATGAAATCGGTGACCACAGTATCTAAATTTATGAGATACAGTAAGCACGGTGGTAAAAGCAGATTTGTCGGCAAAAGTAACTGCCCACTGGTTTAGGGATCCATCTATATGTTTGGAAACCATCATCACTATCGGAGAAATTATATTCACATTTGTGGGATCCTGAGCAGAACTTGGTTCATTAACTTCTAGAGTCTTATTTGGAATGCTTATTGTTTTCTGATGCGCAGTATTATTGATATCTTTTGCAGTGGTAGGACAAGCATACATCATGATGTTTTTACTGAGGGAACTAGCATCTCCCGATGGAAATGCAACAGGAATCCGAGAAGAAAATGAAACCTAAAATAGGGTATAAAACAGTGAAAAGATTAATTAAAATCTAGCTTATGTGAAACACAAACCTCTCATAAGTCATAATATATTTTTGCTAAGAGAAAGTATTACTAAATTCGGATAAATATATGTTTTAATAGCAAATATTCAATGAATATCTGTTTAGACGAGACAAATAAATATGAAGCTTTCCACAACACTGTACCTGAACTTGTCGGAAAATGCCTGGATTGTATTCATCCAAATATTTTACATGCCACACTAAAAAGGTACCATCAATAGGGTGGATAGTAAAAAGCATATCTGGATTCCTGTTCCACTCAGTAAGAAGCATTTCAATTTTCCGATCTAACAAAACTGTTGGAAGTGGCATACGTGGGCCGGTTAAAGAAGAGGTTTTGGGGCTCCCCTCTCTTTCTCCTTCTTCATGTTCTGAAGAGCCTGTACCAGTACCTGTCTCCGATTCTCTATCTATAGACATTTCTAAAACAGACAAGAAATACATAAACCATGTTATACTGCAGCAAACATGACTTCTGTCACAGTTTGTATTCAAAATAACAGAAGATGACAAGGCCTTACATACATTAAAAGTAGGAAAGGCTGTTGATTGTAGCCATGGTGGTCTAAGGACATAGGCAGACACGGTTCTTTGGGTAGATGTGATATCTTTTTTTAGATCACCTAAATAGTTGGAAAAATTGTTCTTTGCAAGCTTTTGGGCACAAACTAGGGTGGCCTTCATAGAGGACAGTCTGGTTGTCCTCTGTCCTCTATTCATACAAAACCTGGGTTTCGTGTCAAAAGAGGACAGAGTAGCAGAAAACCGGAATGTCCTCTATGATGGCCACCCTACCACAAACACCCTTCTCCAGGCATATGGAGAGCCTGTTGGTGTTTGTGTGCTCTCCTGCGTAGAATGGAAGCCAATACGCAAAATGTGGGTCTATGATCCAAGAATGACGATGGTTCTGTTACAACAACAGCATAGTTATTGTGGGAATGTTGGAGATGTGTTGGCAGGTTTTACATTGACTGTACTTTTGAAAGAGCCACCTGGATACCACGTGAAGAATTGCTGTGGTACAAAAAGAAAATCCCCACGAATTGCACACGATTGGTTCTGACAATACCAACCATCCTTCCCTGGAACCTATAAGGAAAATCCTCAAACAATTGCAGCCCAAACTAGAGGACCCAATTCCCAAAGAGATCTTCCTGGAACCACCATTCTTGCCTTTAAACAAGCACCACACCTAGCCAACCTCATAACCAGAAGCATGTTTCCTATGGCCCATAGCACACTGAATGGATCCATACCATGCCGGGATAAAAAATGTAAAACCTGCCAACATATCTCTAATACTGCCACAGCAATAACACTCAACAACAGATCCATCATCATTCCTGGATCTTACATCTGCACCTCCAGAAATGTAATATAATATATGGGAGCGGGGCTTAAGGGTCTGGGGGCACAGGTGGTGTTCTCATCGATCCTCCCAGTCTCAGGCTATGGGCTGAGAAGGGACAGGAGGATCTATGTGGTCAACCAAAGACTGCGGCGCTGGTGTCGTCAGGAAGGCTTTGGCTTTCATGACCACAGCCCGCTCTTTGGCGACAGAGGCAGCGAGCTGCTGGGAAGAGATGGTCTCCACCTCTCTCCCCTAGGGAGGAGGCTATTCTCAGCCAGACTGGCTGACCTGCTCCAACAGACTTTAAACTAAGCCCGTTGGGGGGCGGGGGGACTACCGCCACTGCTGGCCCGCTGAGCAATCCTTGCAAAGCCAGCAGATCATGGCACTCAAGGGAGCCCACCCCAGCCCCAGCCCTGGTAAAATCTGTGGGCAAGGAAGGAGCCCCCCAGGGGACACTTGCCTGCCTGTACACTAATGCCAGGAGCCTGGGGAATAAGCAGGAGGAACTCATTGTCCTGCTCAGTGCAAACAATTACGATGTCATAGGGATCACGGAGACCTGGTGGGACTCCACCCATGACTGGACCACGGGTATAGATGGCTATACCCTGTACAGGAGGGATCGTGTAGAGAAAATGGGCGGGGGTTTAGCTCGCTATGTTAAGGAAAGCTACGCATCCCTGCAAGCCGATATTGGCAACCAGGGTGGATGGCTGGAGACCCTCTGGGTTAAAATCCATGGGGAACACGGCACAGGGGACACAATGGTGGGAGTCTATTACAGACCTCCCACCCAAAGTCCTGAGCTTGACCAGGAGTTTGCCCAGGAACTGGCTGAGGCAGCTTGCTCCAGGACCATGGTTGTCATGGGTGACTTCAATTACCCAGACATCTCGTGGGAGGATCGCTCAGCAAAATCTGAGTGGTCGCAGAGCTTCCTCTTGTGCGTGGATGACCTCTACCTGACTCAAGAAGTCTATGGGCCAACGAGAGGCAAAGCGCTGCTCGACCTGGTACTGGCTACTGGGGATGACCTAGTTGGCGACCTAGTGATCGATGGGAAGCTGGGTGACAGCGACCACGAGCTGATCACCTTCACCATCCGCCGAAAAGCTGGCAAGTCAGTCAGCAACACGCAAGTCCTTGACTTCAGGAAAGCTGACTTTGACAAGCTCAGGAGGCTTGTCAGTGAGGCCCTAAGGGACTGTGACCACAGGGAGAGGGGAGTTCAAGAAGAGTGGTTGCTCCTCAAGGGAGCGATCCTCAATGCACAAACTAAGTCTATTCCATCTCGGAGGAAAGGCAGCAAGAGGGCACAGCAGCCCCCCTGGCTCTCCAGGGACCTAGCAGACCTCCTGAGGCTAAAAAGAAAGGCCTACAAAGGATGGAGGATGGGAGTCACCTCCAAGGAGGATTATTCTGCACTGGTCCGGTCCTGTAGGGAGCTGACCAGGAAAGCCAAGGCTGCAACTGAACTCCAGCTAGCTTTGAGCATCAAGGACAATAAAAAGTCCTTTTTCAGATACGTGGGGAGCCGGAGGAAAAGCAGGGGCAACGTTGGACCCCTGCTGAACCAGATGGGACAACTGACAACTGACGCCCAGGAAAAAGCCAACCTATTAAATAGGTACTTTGCGTCGGTCTTTCATCAGCCCCATGGGACGCCCATGCCCGCTACAGGGCCAGGAAGTCCAGGTGAGGGTGATCCCCTGCCCTCCATTAATGCTGACTTTCTGAAGGAACATCTTGAGAAGCTGGATACCTTCAAGTCAGCCGGCCCTGACAATCTTCACCCCAGGGTACTCAAGGAGTTGGCGAGCATCATAGCCCAGCCTCTAGCGCGGATCTTTGAAAACTCTTGGCGCTCTGGTGTAGTGCCCGAAGACTGGAAGAAGGCCAATGTGGTGCCTATCTTCAAGAAAGGGAGGAAAGTGGATCTGGCTAACTATAGGCCCATCAGCCTGACTTCTATCCCGGGGAAGCTCTTAGAAAAGTTTATTAAAGAGGCCATCCTTAATGGACTGGCCGACGCCAACATCTTAAGGGATAGCCAGCACGGGTTTGTTGCGGGTAGGTCTTGCTTGACCAATCTCATTTCCTTCTACGACCAGGTGACCTATCACCTGGACAAGGGAGACGAGATTGATGTCATATATCTTGACTTCAAAAAAGCCTTCAATCTGGTGTCCCATGATCGCCTCTTGGAGAAACTGGCCAATTGTCGCCTTGGGTCCTCCACGATCCACTGGCTGGAAAATTGGCTCCGGGGTCAGACCCAGAGGGTAGTAATTGATGGAAGTCACTCATCGTGGTGTCCTGTGACCAGTGGGGTCCCCCAGGGCTCTGTCCTTGGACCCATACTGTTCAACATCTTCATTAATGATGTGGACACTGGAGTCAGAAGCGGACTGGCCAAGTTCGCAGATGACACCAAACTTTGGGGCAAAGCATCCACACCAGAAGACAGGCGGATGATCCAGGCTGACCTGGACAGGCTCAGCAAGTGGGCGGATGAGAATCTGATGGTGTTCAACGCCGATAAATGCAAGGCTCTCCACCTTGGGAAAAAAAACCTGCAGCATCCTTATAGGCTTGGCAGTGCTATGTTGGCTAGCACTATGGAAGAAAGAGACTTGGGGGTCATCATTGACCACAAGATGAACATGAGCCTGCAATGTGATGCTGTGGCTAGTAAAGCGACCAAAATGCTGGCTTGCATCCATAGATGCTTCTCAAACAAATCCCGGGACGTCATTCTCCCCTTGTACTCGGCCTTAGTGAGGCCGCAGCTGGAGTACTGCGTCCAGTTTTGGGCTCCACAATTCAAAAAGGATGTGGAGAAGCTTGAGAGAGTCCAGAGAAGAGCCACGTGCATGATCAGAGGTCACGAAAGCAGACCCTACGATGACAGGCTGAGAGCCCTGGGGCTCTTTAGCCTGGAAAAGCACAGGCTCAGGGGTGATCTGATGGCCACCTACAAGTTTATCAGGGGTGACCACCAGTATCTGGGGGAACGTTTGTTCACCAGAGCGCCCCAAGGGATGATGACTAGGTTGAACGGTCATAAACTACTACAAGACCATTTCAGGCTGGACATAAGGAAGAATTTCTTTACTGTCCGAGCCCCCAAGGTCTGAAACAGCCTGCCACCGGAGGTCGTTCAAGCGCCTTCATTGAACACCTTCAAGATGAAACTGGATGCTTATCTTGCTGGGATCCTATGATCCCAGCTGACTTCCTGCCTTTTGGGCGGAGGGCTGGACTCGTTGATCTTCCGAGGTCCCTTCCAGCCCTAATGTCTATGAAATCTATGAAATCACATCCAGTGCACTAAATGCCCTGATGGAAAATATGTAGGAGAAACGAAACAACTGCATACCAGAATGAATGCACACTGAAAATCTATCAAAGACAAAAATACCCAACTACCTGTGGGTGCGCACTTCTCCCAAGACAACCACTCTCTCTCCAATCTCTCAGTTCTAATCCTCAAAGGATATTTACAAAACACCTTTCATAGATGAGCCTACGAACTTCACTTCATAAATCTACTGAATACAAAAAAACATGGACTAAATTTATGGCACATTATAGCCTGCTTGCCATCTGATAACCCCAGGTAACCTGTCTGCATTTTACCAGCTATATTCTATCACCAGTTCTACATTCCTCCTGCCCCCTGCCTCTCACCTATTGTCTCCCATTCCCTCAGATCCTCACTGCCAGGCATTTGCATTTTCACAGACCTGCATTCTGCGTATTCATTTCCATTCTACCCGGGAGAGCACACAAACACAAACAAAATCTCTCTATGCCTGAAGAAGGGTGTTTGTGCTTGAAAGCTTGGAAATAACAATTTTTTCCAAATATTTAGTTGGTCTGATAAAAGATCTACCCAAAGAACTATGTCTGCCTTAAAAGCAGGAACCATCCTTTGTTCTGTGCCTGTTATAGTGCTTACCACACACAGTAAGGTGCTGGTTCTTGACTGGGACTACTAGGCACTAAAGCAACATGTAATATTATTTGTAATCTACAAAATCTATGCATTTAAGGAAGTAAATAAATACTCTCTTACAAGATAGAGAGATTACTCAGATCAACTATACTAACATTTCTTTTTTATTCCAACACTACAAGCTTGATCCTTGTCCTAAAATTATTATAGTTGTTTAACGCAAAGTGACCATGATAAAATGTGCAGTATTTTATAAGTTATAAGAAAAACTACTGTGTGTACAGTGTAGGAATTGCATTGCCCTTAAGTATTACACTGATGCCCTTGCTCAGAAAAATCTGCTTGTTGTCAGCAGTTTGTTGCCACTAAACAAACTTACCTGGCTCTGAAACAAAAGTTTCTTATTTTAGAATTTGTCATTTTTCCCCATCAGTTTCATCTATAGCATTAAAAAAATCTTAAAAAGTAGACAGACATAAATAGCATACTCCAGCCTACCAAACCTTTGAACTAAGCTGCATTAATTTGGCCTGCTGTTGCTAAAGGGTGGCTGACCCCCTGTACTACATCATGGTGCTTCCTAACCTTTCGGAATATCTGTAAAGGCCAGCATATCTTAATATTGCAGTACATTCTGACTCACACTTCTTAAGTGTAAGTGAAGAAGAACTACAGTGCTGAATTTATTGTTGTTGAGCAGCACTGAAAAGTCTGTTGGTTCAATGTTGCCTAAAACATAATGCCTGGCCTGAAACCATGCCTGGCTTAACACATTCTCCAAAAATCACACAGAATCTCAACTGTACTTGGGTGTTGGTTGTAGCCGTGTTGGTCTAGAAATATAGGTAGACAAGGTTCTTTGGGTAGATCTGATATCTTTTATTAGACCAACTATACTTGGGCACTTTGCCATGTATGACACACGGCCCTTCCCCGCATATTGTTTCAGGCTGTCTTCACACTGAGGCAACTTATCAGTAACACTGGCTTCAGATTTCAGAGATTAGTGAGAGGTAGTTAGTTTGCAGTCAGATGGAAGGCTGGGCAGGATGGCACCTTAAAAGACTAACTTGTTCAGAAATTTCAAGGATTGTTTTCAGCCACAGTGAGTAGTTAGATTTTTGTAACAACTCAACACCATGGACATTTCAGTAAATAACTGGCTGACATTTGTGGCTTTTATTGTGTGAAAGATGGTGAATGGCAATGCAGAAGTTTACTGGCATGCTCCCATTAGGTCATGGGTTGATGGACACAGAAAAGAAAAAAGCAGAAGAGAAGGAGGAAGAGGGTGAAGCCTTAATATTTTTAATGAAAGATGAAAAACTAGATGGGTCCATCACAACAGGTGGAGGTTGTAACCACAATCTGAAGGAAACCAGTTCAGATACTGATGGCCACCTCAGCCTCTTTCATTTTATTTTCTTGATATTTGAACTATGGCTCCCTTAAATCTAGCAGAGGTACTGACCCAAAATGGTTAACCTTTTCTTACTGTCTGAAAATGCCACTTTCCATTGTTAAAGGAAAAAAAGACAACTTTTGTTAATAATGTTAGGTAGATGATTTAATTTAGATAGGCAGATTCTTCCAAAAAGCACAGTTTAAAATGTATATAATTTCCCCAAGGAGACTCCAAAAAGAATGCAAAAGACAGAATAAGCAACTACAAACATGTAAACAGACATGCAACAGTCTTCGGTCTTCCCTAATGTAAAATATAGGTTTTCATTTTATAGACCAACCTTTCCCTCAGACTATGTACTATGTATACCACCATTCTCTTGTATATCACATCTTCTACAGAGGGAGCATTAGATACATTCAGTGTATTAGCCTGTTGTGCATACTAGTGGTTGCAGCCTCCAGCATATAAAATCTCAAGTATAAATGTATATATTATATGTAAATGACATTACACATTAGGGGTGCACTGATAAAGATTTTTTGGCTGATACTGATGGCTGATTATTAACCAGCCATATCAGCCAATACCAATCTGACAGCCGATATGCAGCCCAGCAGCTCGGAAAGCAGCATCCTGCCGGTAAGTCTGTGGGGGCATGGAGGGAAGGGGAGTGGCCCCCAGATCAAGGCCCCCACAGTGAGGGAGGGGGTGGGGCTGGGGCTGCACAGCTGGGGTGGGGCAAAGTGCAGGATGGAGCCACAGGTAGTTCATCCAGGGGGTGTGGGGGAGCAGGGAGGGGGTAGATCCTGTCGCTGTGCGCACCCCTGGAGGAGTCACAGGGGGTCACATGTCCCCCAGATTTGTATGTGGGGAGAAGGCGGGTTGCCCACTATGAGCTTGGGGGCCAGAGACTGTGTTGGCCTCTTCCAGGCAGGGAGCTGGGCTGTGGTTGTACTTGGGGCAGGCTGGGGCAGTGGTGGGGTGGGTGGTGGTGCTGGGAGGGGGCTCCTTCCTCCCAGTGTCACTGCCACCTCCCCTGCCCCGCCCTGAGCGCAGGCCCCCCCACTGGAAAAAGGTCGGCAGAGCCCATGGCCCTGAGCTCACAGCAGGCAGCCTGCCCTTACGCTGCACACAAATCCTAGGGGTCACCTGCCCTCAATACCTCCCTCAGGGGTATTCGCAGCAGCAGGAGTTGCCACCCCTCCCTCCAACACCCCCAGCCGACCAGCCCATGGCTCTGTCCTATGATCTGCTCCAACCTGGCTACATAGTGTCTGCCCCAACCCCAGCCTCACTCCCTCCTTCACCATGGGGGCCCCAATCGCCCCCCTCATGCTTCTTTCATCCCCCCCCATCCCTGTTCCCCTCCCCAGACTTACTGGCTGGATGCTACTCTCCAACCTGGTGGGCTGTATTCCTGGCTGCGTGCATGCTGCGGCTGTGCACATTCACGCGGCATTTATCGGCGACATTATCAGCCAAATTGGCCAAAAATAGCCAATTGCCGATAATGTCAATTTTCCTTTTATCAGTGCACCTCTATTCCACATATATTATTTGCATAAGTCAAAGGAAGACATGGAAAGAAAAACCTGATTACCAACCATGATCTAGTTTCATATGTAAACCTCTCTCTTTTTCTTCCATTTCCTCTTCCTCTTCATCATCAACATCTTCTTCTAGTTGTTGTTCAGAAAGTTTTCTTAGATGTTGCATAAATACTTCAATCGAGGATGTGAAGTGGAATTCTTTATTATTCAGCCAATGAACCACAAAGCCTCCATTTCCTTCATCTAAATTAAAAGCTGTTCCAGCCAAGACTGATGGAATATCTGTAGAAATAAAATCTAACATTTAATTTAAATCCAGCTAACACACAAAACAACACACCAAACCCAAATTTTAATTAGCCACATAACACGTGGCCTTAATTATTTATCCTTGTGACCAAGAACAGACCACATACATATGCGCACATGCAAAATATTATTATACACATATAAAATGTGACAATTTATGAGATACTAATGGAAATGGGTTATTTTATGAAGCTGGAAACTTAACTTCATTTCACAAACAATAATCCTTAGTCAATAAGGATTACATTTTTAAAGGACAATAACGTAGTAATCAGTTATATAATTAAAGACATGCATAGTAAATCTTAGGCTGCCCACATAAAAAAATTCTTATCATGTCTCTCACAGTAGCAGGTATTAATCACAACATAACTCTTAATTATTTTATTTTTCAGAGCATTTCTGTTCAAGTTCATATATAAATATTTATTTTAAGGGACACTGTCAAACAGAAATATTCAGTTTGTATACTTATCAACTGACTTCTACAATAAAGTATATGCAGTTGCTGTTGAAGCTTTCAGATTAATGATATAGATGCAGTTCAATTTAAAAAAGCTTATTTTACCATCAGTAAATAAACATATACACACTTATATACATATACACACACACATATATATGCACATATACAAACACATATACATATATTAACTTACACTTGAAATTCAGTATTTTTCTTTAATTTATAATATATAATTTTACCCCAAAATAATTTTGTTCTGGCTTCTATTTTGTTAGTGTGGAACAGAAAGTTTTTTGGGTCAGAATTAAGGATGTCTTAAATAACTAAGTATACATTTTTTAACTCTTGACAAGAATACCATGGACATTTGATAAACTATTTATGTCACTACTTTAGGCACTTGAGTTTTGTAAATCTGATACACAGTGATATAACCCTACAATTCTCTTACTTAACAAATCTTAGATTCAAAGATGTTAGGGTCGGAAGGGACCTCAATAGATCATTGAGTCCGACCCCCTGCATAAGCAGGAAAGAGTGCTGGGTTTAGATGACCCCAGCTAGATGCCTATCTAACCTCCTCTTGAAGACCCCCAGGGTAGGGGAGAGCACCACCTCCCTTGGGAGCCCATTCCAGACCTTGGCCACTCAAACTGTGAAGAAGTTCTTCCTAATGTCCAGTCTAAATCTGCTCTCTGCTAGCTTATGGCCATTATTTCTTGTAACCCCCAGGGGCGCCTTGGTTAATAAAGCCTCACCAATTCCCTTCTGTGCCCACATGATGAACTTATAGGCAGCCACAAGGTCGCCTCTCAGCCTTCTCTTGCGGTCCAGGTGCCCTAGTCTCTCCTCATAGGGCTTGGCCTGCAAGCCCTTAACCATACGAGTGGCCCTTCTCTGGACCCTCTCCAGGTTATCCACATTCCTCTTGAAGTGTGGCGCCCAAAATTGCATGCAGTACTCCAACTGCGGTCTGACCAGCGCCTGATAGAGGGGAAGTATCACCTCCTTGGACCTATTCGTCATGCATCTGCTGATGCACGATAAAGTGCCATTAGCTTTTCTGATGGCTTCGTCACACTGACGACTCATGTTCATCTTGGAGTCCACTAGGACTCCAAGATCCCTTTCCGCTTCTGTCTTCCCAAGCAGGTCATTTCCTAGGCAGTAGGTATGCTGGACATTTTTCCTCCCTAGGTGCAGCACTTTGCATTTCTCCTTGCTGAAATGCATTCTGTTGTTTTCCACCCATATGTCCAACCTGTCCAGGTCTGCTTGTAGTTGTTCCCTGCCTTCCGGCATGTCCACTTCTCCCCACAGTTTTGTGTCATCTGCAAACTTGGACAGAGTACACTTCACTCCCTCGTCCAAGTCACTGATGAAGACATTAAAGAGTATCGGTCCAAGGACCGAGCCCTGCGGGACCCCACTGCCCACACCCTTCCAGGTCGATACCGACCCATCCACTACGATTCTCTGGGTGTGACCCTCTAGCCAATTCGCCACCCACCAGACTGTGTAGTCATCCAAGTCACAGCCTCTTAACTTGTTCACCAGTATGGGGTGGGATACCGTATCGAAGGCCTTCCTGAAGTCTAAGTAAATGACGCCAACCCCTACTCCTGCGACCAGGTGTTTTGTAACCTGGTCATAGAAAGAGACTAGATTAGTCAGGCATGATCTACCTGCTACGAACCCGTGCTGGTTTCCCCTCAGCATAATTTTTCCTGCCGGGCTCTCGCAAATGTGAGCCTTGATAATTTTTTCAAAGACTTTGCCTAGGATGGAGGTGAGACTGACTGGCCTGTAGTTGCCTGGGTTCTCCTTTCTCCCCTTCTTGAAAATGGGGACCACACTGGTCCTTTTCCAGTCCTCTGGGACCTGGCCCGTGTGCCATGAGCATTCAAATATTCCCGCCAGTGGCTGCTCAATGACGTCAGCCAGTGCCTTCACTACCCTTGGATGGAGCTCATCCGGACCTGCTGACTTAAACGCATCCAGTTCCTCCAAGTGCCTCTGCACCATCTCAGGGTCTACGTTTAGTAGTCTGGCGTCTCGCTGCTGCCTCTCTACAATCCCAGTGAGAGCACTGTCTTGCCCCTCACTTAGGAACACTGAGGCAAAGAACTCATTGAGGAGTTCAGCCTTGTCCCCCCTGTCCGTCACCAATTGCTTACACCCATTTAATAGAGGTCCTATTCCACCCTGGGCCTTCCTTTTACTCCCTATATATCTAAAGAACAATTTTTTGTTATCCTTAACTTGGGATGCCATCCTCAGTTCCATGGTAGCTTTGGCCTAACTGCCTCCCTACAAGCGCGAGCAGAGGAGGTATACTCGCGCTTGCAGGGAGCTGGAAGCTTTCAGAGATTCAGAGTGTTGGGGTTTTTTTAACCTTTTAAGATATTTTTCAATCTATGCCACCCAAAATGCAGGTATTCTATACATAGGATAATTTAGTCTTTGCACCTTACAAGCACAGCACAATAAGTGCTACAATTCACAGCAAATAAAAATGTCAAACCTAAAGACCAGAACTAGTATAGTATAACTCTTTTCCCTATCTAATGCCAAAAACTCTCTAGACCACAATGCCATGCAAGCAAATGATTAAACTTTGTGCAGATTCCCTGAAAGGTATCCACCATCATGATATCTAAATGGGGCTATTAAATGCGCCTTACAATATCAAAGGGAATCAGAAAAGAAAGAAAGGAAAAGAAAGAAAGGAATATAAAAACAGAACATATTTGAATTTTAGCTTGCAGTCTTTTTTGTTTCCTTTTTATCTACAAAGATTACCTGAAGGTTTGTTTTTCATTTTGAAAAAATAAAGGTGGTGTTGTTGAGAAGGGATGTTGGGACAAAATCTGTTTATTTGGGGGAATTTAGCATAGTCTGCTTTTCACAGCTCTGTGAAAACAGTTCCCAATATTTCCAGGCTCAAGACTCCACGTCTAGTCAGCTTGCACCCCAACTTCTGTTATGAGCCCAACTTTTTTACTGAATTTCTGTGGAACTAAAAACCTTAGATCAGGGTTCTGATCCTAAGTTTGGGAACCGCTGCTCTATGGTAACTAAGGACTTGTGAAATAACATCAGCTTATCAATGCACAGATTCAAGTAAACAAAGGAAATGAGCACTCCACATAACCCATTTCACTGGTATTTCTATTTTAGACAATACACAAATATTTTAAAGAACTAGGTTGCACTTCACCTGTGTTAGGGTTGATGCTTGCTGCTATATGAAAGTGACAGAGTGCATTAGCATGATGTGAAATGTGACGCTGAACTTCATGTGTGCCTTGCTGATCAGGTAATAATTCCGTGTGGGTAACAAGGACTGAAGACCTTCTTTGTCCCTTTCTCATGTTTTTCAAATGGTGAATTGTCTAAAGTAGTTAAGAGACAGAGGAAATATAATTTTTTTAAAATCTAAAACTGAGAAATCCAAAAATGAAATAATGTATCTTTAAGTGGATTCATGAGAATATATCTTTGTAAAGCCTAAAGCTTTTACAGTATCCTTTAACATAAAGGCATGAAGACTTTGACTGAAGGTTGTTTGAGTTTCTTAAGACTCGCACACATCTTTTTTCCTGATCAAAGCCAAGTTCAAAGATTTCAAATTTCTGCTCTTACCAAAACCAATTGTTTTAAGGAATAGCATTTGCACAAAGGCACAGCTGCACAGCATTTGCCCACTCGCACAGTAAACACAGCTTAGTCTGAAAGCAGTTTTTTACCACAGCTATTAGTTTGATACAATACAGAGCCAAAGACTTTCCAGAGGCAAGATTTTTAAATATAGTTTGGGATTATATTTTTGTTTTTACTACTGGATATAATGTTACAACTTGATTCTTCAACTTTCAGAACAGTTATACAATGTAAACCATGACACCACGGGTTCCTGTACTAGGACCTGGTATGCCACAGTGCATGCAGGTTGCTGGTGTGATATGGAAGAAAGGATCTGTTCTGATTTTCATGGATTAGAATGAGTTTTAAAGTTTGCTCTAGTCTTTTCTGTAACCTAATTTGAAGCAGTTATCATTAAAACTAACAAAATCAACAATGCCATCTTTGCAAAGGCATTTTTCATATCAGATCATTAAGAGAAAAGAGCAAAAAGTTTTTATTGACATTTTATTTGGAGGGAGTTGGGAGAAACAAACAAAACTTAAAACAAAACTAGCAGGATTTCTAAAAAAGAATTTACCTATACGCTAACATGTTTTCTTAACTGAGTCAAGAAAAAGGTTTAACTTCTTGGTTCTTGTGGTAGTTCTAGAAGTATGGATTCTAATTCTCCAACTAGAATGAAACCACCACTTATTGATCAGTATTTAACAATGCCTCCTTCTCCTATGACTCTAATTAGCTAAACAACAAGTAGATTATTCTATATATTGTCTGTCCTGGTGTTCTGTGCACAAGGTTGGAAAATTAAGATCTCTCTCTTACTTCTGAGATGGATATACTGTAAACATCGAAAGAGGATGAAATAATTTAGACAGCTATAATCTGACCTGACTAAGCTTGTATAAAGTAAACAGCATGTGGTTTTGGGTTTTAAATCATATAAAACTTTACACACCGTAAACTTCAAAATTATTACAATTTAAAACAATTGTTAAAGCAAGTATTTAATGATACCTCTAGAGCATGCTGAATCCTGTCTTTTTGCCTTCCAGATTGAGAAAGGCTGCTGCTGCTGATGCTAGAAGTGGTAGTTTCACAGATCTGTTCACCCAGAAGACTATCTTCTGGCAACAAAGTCTCTGCCCAGAGCCGACATATGCCATCATGGCATGAAGTAAGTAACACATTACAGACAGACCCCCTGAAGACACACACAGCAGGATTATCTCACATAACCAACTGAAGTGCAATTACACAACAGAATTATGAAAACGTGCAAGTATTAGGTCATTTATGTTTGCTTCATGCAGGGTTTTGGAACAGCAGAAACATTTTTAACTTGGTAACTAATGCTAAACTATAGATTACTGACAAAAGCACATTGACAGAAATATGAATAAATTAAATAATTATCATATTGTAGCAAATAACCTATTTATAATTATCTGGTTTTCTGACTTGGTCAAGTATGACCATGTATACTGCATTATTCAAGAAGTGAAAACAAATTTCTAACCTACTAATCCTACGATTTATGCCCATCTTAAAAAGTAACATTTTAAAGAGAATAGTTTTATAACCATTTATAAAACTATTTAAAATGTTACTTTTTAAACTAGTAACAATTTAAACAAAGGTTTCAATTGGACCGTCTGACAGTAAATATGCATGAGTAATGAATAGTGTATAACCTCGTCCATATTTTTAAATTAGTTCAGGATACTGTGTGCGCTCTTTTTGCAACAGCTGATGAGAATAACAATAGCCACTATAAAAAACAAAGCAGAAGATTGTAGCCACTGTAAGACTAAGCACCTATATTCCCCAGTGAACCATATGTGGGTGCGATAGTAATAATAAAAATTAATTATTTGGCACTATAGACCATAAAGGCCCTTGGCTGCCTCCACTATCTTCACTGATTCCCATATGTTGTTTGCCTTCAAGCTCCAGTCATCCACAATTAATTTCAGCAGGTCGCACACTACATCATGTAGCCATCTTTTCCCTGGTTGTCCAGGTAGCCTTCTCCCCTCTGGTACCCTGAAGAGCGCTTTCTTTGGTGTCTGGATCACTTCTATTCTTTCGCCTGTGACCCAGCCACTGCAGTCTGTAGTATAGTATAGTATAGTATAGTATAGTATAGTACAGTACACTAGTGGAGTAGGGTGTGTGTGTGTGGTCTATGTATTGTATGTGGCTGCAATGCTAACTTAAAATTTAGGGCCCTGAAAGGAAAAGAACCCCAAAAGTTTAGGGGCAGTGCTGCAAACCCTCCCTTCTGAAGGAATCCTATGGTTTCATTAAGACCCTAACTCTGAATACCTCTTTTTTAAATTTTAGCCAAAGTGTCTTATGGGAACTTTCTAACCTGGGCATATACTTGCTAGTATTACGCCATGAAAATCCTGTCACAGCTCGAGGATGTGCCAAATAAACAAATGAAAAGTGGACAAGTGCTGAACTTTTTTTCTTTTCTTCTCTTTCTTGTGCTAGAAGAGATGACTTCCAACCAGTCATGGGATACCAAACCTTTAAAAGACAATCATCCTGGGGAAAAAAACAAGTATAAGCAAGATTAACAGGTATAATTTAAATGTTGATGAAATAAGTTTGACTGTATATCCACTGACATATTTTATTAAAACCTATCTGAAATGTTAATGTAGCAACACCACCATTTCTGATAGGTCATTTAATACCATTTATATTCTAACGTGCTTGGTAAATTAAATAATTTTTAGTAACCTACTCAATATACAAACTACCAAATATTATACAACATAATAGGACTGTATGAGGGACAGTAAATAATAAAACAGTACAGTGCTATGTAAGTTTTAAAATGATCAATAAGAACCTCTTTTTCCTAAAGTCAAGTAAAAAAATCTCTTATAAAAATAATTAAGCTACAACAGTTAGGAATTAAATAATCTTGCTTAATTAAAGATGCAGCTCTGTATGCAGTCCAGGATTTCTGTATTTTTTTTTTAAATCAATCATGTGATGACTGCATGGGGCTTCAGTGCTCATCTGATTATTCTTTTTTCTCCTTACCTTTCCAGCTGTTGCAAAGTATTCTCCATCAGGGGACCATGCCATGAGATGTACAGATACTGCTGTCCTAGAGAACAGACTTGTTTAAGTCTTGAATACTGTCTTGAATACTTTGAATACTGTTGTATGTATTTTGCAATGTTTCAAATATGCATATAATGTTTAAATACAACATACTGATATATTATAGTCTGTAAGTAGAAGTACTGAGATAAACCATCTATGGTACATTTAAGATTTTCTCACATACTTGTCAAGAACTACCAAGCTCAGATCAGAGCTACTGGCATCACATAAGCCCATACCTTCTTCTTATGATTTTTCCCCCTGGTATTGCAAGAGTGATATTGTAGCTGTGATGGTCCAGAAATTGTGAAGGGCAAGGATTTCTTAGGCTGATATCTTTTATTGAATCAACTATATAGTTGGGATAAAGTTAGTACAGCTTTCAAATTCAAGACATTCAAACTGAGTAATCCTTGTCCCTCACATATTTTTTTTTCATAAGACATGTCTGAATGGAAATAGGGGAAGACACATAAGAATCTAGTAACCTAAATACAAAAGAAAAGATTTTGTTCTTCATTTGGTACTCTGTTCATGAACAAAGTTTGGAGCACTTGAGATGGCTTGAAAAGCAAAGGGTCACACATCTAATAATGAAAGAGCTCAACTCAGCATTCTGGAAGGACCAGCTGGGCTAGCTCTGAAACTTGTGGTTTAAGGCAGGGGTTGTCAACCGGGGGTACGCATAACCTCAGGGGTACTTGGGAAGGCCCTAGGGGGTATGCGCAGATGGGCAAGAACAGAGTGCTACCACCCACCACCCTGTGCTGCCGCCTCCCAGAAGCAGGGCTGAGGGAGAGAGAGGGGGCGAGGGCAGCGGTGCCCCTCTGCAGGCCGCATAGGTGCTGCCCAGCCAGCCAGCCGTGGTGCAGTGGGGGAGGAAGAGGGGAAGCTTGCCTGCTGCAGCCACCCACCACCCCACGCTGCCACCGTTGTGCATCTGGCTACATGCCATTCCCCTATACCCCCAGGCCGCTCCATGTCTGACTGCCAGGGGTAAACTTATTTCAAAAGGTTGAAAACCCCTGGGTTAAGGTATTCACTTAGAAAGTATCCTTTTCTGTCAAGCTAAGAACCAAGAGACGCACTGCTTTGCTTGCATACTTCTCCAGACAGAACATTTTCCATCTCAGGTTTGCGAGGAAAAAGATTTTGTCAGTTTCAAGCTGTTATGGGCTGAGTTGCTGAAAGGACAAGGTTTTGTTCTTATTTGAGCTAGTACAAGCCGCCAGACAGTTCCTGGTAATCTGAACCATTTCTAATGCTGTGATGACAGGAAAGTTTAAATGACAATTTTATGGACCCAAAATACAAGTTAACTGATGCATAGACTGGCTTCCTTAAGCTTTGAATCCAATACTGATGTGACTCTGATCTAAAACTGAAAGCTTCTATCATAAGTCAGAGGGATGTAGGTTGTAGCCGTGTTGGTCTAGAACATAGGTAAACAAGATTCTTTGGGTAAATCTGAACAATTTGAGTTGGCCTAATAAAAGATATCAGATTTAGCTAAAGAACCTTGTCTATAAGTTAGAGGTACTTGACTAAACAGTGAGCATTTGAGAATGCCCCCTTCTCATCAGCACAGAGGCAGAAAAGGATCTTGGAGTCATTACAGACTCCAAGATGAACATGGGCCGCCAATGTGGGGATGCAGTCAGGAAGGCTAACCGCACCCTGTCATGCATCCACAGATGCATCACGAGCAGGTCCAAGGAGGTGATCCTCCCCCTCTACATGACACTGGTCAGACCGCAGTTGGAGTACTGCATCCAGTTCTGGGCACCGCACTTCAGGAGGGATGTGGACAACATTGAGAGAGTCCAGAGGAGGGCCACCCGCATGATCAGGGGGCAGCAGGGCAGGCCCTACAAGGAGAGGCTGAACCTGTTCAGCCTCCACAAGAGAAGGCTGAGAGGGGATCTGGTGGCCATCTACAAACTGGCCAAGGGAAACCAGCAGGCAATGGGAGAGTCCCTGTTCCCCTGAGCACTACCAGGAGTAACAAGGAATAACGGCCATAAGTTGACAGAGAGTAGATTCAGGCTAGAATCAGGAGGTACTACTTCACAGTCAGGGGAAGTGGTGCTCGCTCCTACTCTGGGGGTCTTTAAAAGGAGGCTGGATAATCACCTAGTCAGGGTCGTTTGACCTCAGCATTCTTTCCTGCCTGTGGCAGGAGGTCGGACTTAATGATCTGATCAGGTCCCTTCTGACCCCACCAACTATGACACTATTTGACAGGTAATGTAAGCCAAGAACATGCAAATTTGAGTGATACAATGTACTCAACCAGGACCAAGGGAGTTTTCATTCAAGGCCATGGTAAGCAATGCCGGAACAATGGTGTGGAGAGGAATACAAAGGGAAAATATGAAGGTGTCACTATTTATTTGTTTTAAAAAGGAAAAATGTCTCAACCTTATTCAAATACGCAGTTCTGTCAGATAACATTTTCTTAAAAACCATCATCTCTTTTCAGTTATGAAGAGCTTAGGGCCCATGCAGCAACATTACTTGTCTGATTACAGCAAATAAAATATAGAATAGGAAAACATTACCAGATTATAATTCTGTATTTCTTCAGCATAGTGAGACATTAATGGTAGCTGTCTGTCCTAATTGTGTTAAATAATTTAGCTTGTTGATATCTGATATTTTCATAGAATTAGGTATCCAAAATCAATTTCATTATACAAGAATTATAAAGAGCTCCCTTTTAATCAAAGCCCCTTCACAATAAACCAGAATACTGGAATACACAATGCCATGGTTTATTATTTTCTCTCTTCTCTTCTTTTGTCTCCATTCTTTAGTCTTGTTTTATTTTTAGATTTTCTTTTGGTTTCAAATCTTGCCCTTTTCCCCTTTCTTCTTCTACCGCTACGTTTGGAAAACATTCTTCTTCTTTATCTTATTTATTACAATAGTACCTAGAGACCAGCTGAGCACGGGGCTTCACTGAGCCAGCTAAGCACTGTGTGTACAAAGAATATAAGGGAGAATAGGCTTCTGTACCATTGGTGGGTCTATGGAGTAGGGGGGCATGCTCTAAAATCTCATCTGTGCTGCACAAGCTAACAAAACTTATGCTTACAGGTTGCTTCCTTAGTACTTAAGTGTACATAAATTAGCTATTAATATATCCATTTGTAATAAGGAACAAAATAGAAGTAGGGGGAGGAGGAGGATTTCAAGAAGATGCTCTCTGCTTTACAACAGCTTTTGCAGTGCAAAACAAAACACCACTACACCTCTGGCCATCTCTTTGCCTGCTGGTATACAGTACTTTCATCTTTAGCTCTCCTCATTTACATGAGACACATTGTTAGCATCGGACTGCGTGCAAACATCTGTTAATATATTCTGTAATGGCAGATTAGCAGAGGGAATGGGAGGCTTTTTAAAATCTGTAATAGATTTCACTCAAAGGAGGTTTTTTATGAAGTTGTCATTTTAAAGTACTTTTAAAGGTATACATATAAAATATGCAGTCTTTTCCATCTTATTCAACAAATCTTATATGAGAAACTAGCTTACTTGCACTGCCAAATACATTTCCAGTCATTTAGGACAGGGAGAACTTTATCTTCTTTGATCTGATAGTCAGGAACATCATCTTCCTCCTCCTCCTCCTCTAGGATGTCACTGGATGGAGGGGCCCACAACTGCAAATACTCAGTTGCTGTCAGGAGCCTGTTGCCTGCAAGTAAGTAATATCAAAGCTGTAGAACAGAACAAGGAATTCCAGGTTGCATTTATAGTGGAAGATTCTGTTTGGTATATTTATAAGGGCTGCTGGTAAAGCCTGGGAATACAATTTTACAAAGTTCATTTTGATTGCAGTAGGCTATTCAGACACGATGACCCAGCTGATTTTATCAAAATATATTATGAAATGAAACTTTCAAAAAAGTTTTTTTTTTGTTTGTTTTTTTTTGCTACTGGGATTGTAATAATAGGAAAAGAATTAATATTGTGTGAAGACAGGCTATCTGAATTGAAAATATAAATCTTTGTTGGTCGTGAAATTCTTGGTGTACATGTCCAAAAGTCACAGTTACCAATTAATACTGAATTTAATTTGCAAGCAAGCCTTCAGTAAACATTTTTATAACAAATAATAGCAGTTTCTTCCATTAAATAAAGCTCCACAGTATATAGGGTTTATGACCGTTTGTCCTTTCAGAATCAGGATTTATTTCTCTGCTTTTTCAGTAAGCCAAAGTATTTCTTGAGACTATCTAATTTAAAATGTACATCTTTTAAAATGTCTGTGGTAAGCCTTTCATATTCAGTGCATCATTAAAAAAATATTTGAAAGCTATGGTGAATCTTTTCTGCCAAAAACTCTAATGATTCCACCAGAAGTATGGATGAAAGTGCACGGAATTTCAAGACTATTACAACTCAATCAAAAACTGTGATATAAATCTCTCTGCGTTAAAAAGATTCGATGTATAAATGGTAAAATTAAAAAGGGGGATTCAACAGGTATTTTTTGTTAGTGTTCTTTTCATCTCAAATGAAAAGAGATCTTGGATTTTTCCAGAAAGATGTTAGAGAATTGATATTGTTCTTTAGAACTTATAACAGAAAAAGGAACTTTCCCATTGCTTGAAAAGGGTTCTCTCTCAGGAAAGGAAAAAATAAATTACAACACAAGTTACTACTGCACCAGCAGAGTGACTTCCCAGGAATGAACACATTAACAGGTATCAAAAAACGAACCATTTAAGGCAACAACTAGGTATAAAGATTACTGGAGATACTCTTGCAGAAGACTCTCTTACAGGTAGGGAAAGCACTCTTTTTATGCAGTGATTAATTCCTGTACTCTGTTCCAAAAGCTTGTATACAGCAGTGAAAGCCAAACTGTGTAGGAGAAAAGCAGACCTCTTGATATTTTTAAAACAAATTAGATTACTTAATTAAAGCCTTTAGAAAATGGCAGATGAAAGTTGGAATAGCAAAGGGACTAATATCTGCTAATTTTTTTTAGGTATTCTTTGGCCCCTGGTACACATTCATTTAAAGGGCAATGGGAACTGATCTCTGGTCACAAAATCACAGTTCCTGCCATGCATGTGAGACATGATTTTGGGATCAGGGATCAGATCCAAATAATTTGTTTCTGTGTCTCAGTGCAGGAGGAGCCTGGGATAATGATCTTTTAACTTGCTGCTGCAGGGTAAAAGATGGGTACCTGCAAGTCCAGGATGAGTTTGAAACTCCTGTGTGGTTCCTGGCTGGAGCCAGAAATCAGCTGATGGTTGGCCCCAGCTCCAACCTGCTACACACACAATTTAAGGAGCTATAAAAACTTGCCATTTTTATGGCTGGTTTGCCACTTTATGGTGCCTTAAATTAAATGCACATATAGTACCCTTGCTATTTCTGCCTCAATTAACACGTTAATTGCAGTATAAATGTAACATGTAGTGGGGGCCTTACAGATGTCCATTTGGCAATTTCCTTTCTCCATTTTGAATTTAGTAAAATTTGTCCAGAGGCAGTGGCCAGGTGTCTGAGGCAGCAGTGACTTTTGGAGGCTGATGTACCACTAACATGTTTATCGTCTGCTACTGCAGCTGCACATTTCCCCTATTTCCCACCGAGTCAGGAAAGATTAACTTCCTTGTGTCTGTCATGAACTCCACAGTGGTCTGGGAGGTTGTGGGGTGCCATGAATGTTTTCCTGTGTTTTGCTCTACTGATGTATGGTCTTGTCAAAATGTACATGTTACGTTGCATCCATTTATGCTATGCTGTCTGTAGATATTTTTATGGTTTTGATTGTGGTTTAGTCAAGCAAAGGGAGTGGGTGGAACTGCTAAAGCTCTCAGCTGCAATAGTAAGATAAGACACAGGCAGGAGACAACATTGGGTTGGGCACCCAAGAATCTGTCTGCCTGCAATTGGGAAATCAACTTCTCTATAGAAAAGACATCTGAGAGAAATGGCCCAGCAGCCAGAGGAATTCAAGATGTCTCACAGAAACCAGAATTTTCTGGAATGTAGTGGTGACAGCTGAGCAATTAGAATAATGCTGATGGGGGGGGGTGCAGGGGGCAGGGCTGGTTTGGAGGATTTATCTATGATAGAATCAGGGTCTTTAGATTTTTAACCCTGGGCTGGGGAAGGGCCCAAGGTCTCAGCATCCAGGGCTGGCAGAGTCAGCAGAAGGCTGATTTCTGGTGATACTGGCTGATCTCTCAGGAGGGCTATGGTGTAGGTAGATGAGAGGGTAAGAAACTTCTTTTGCCTTGTTTTTGTTTTCAAACTTATGGTCGGTTTTGCTTGTATAAGGCCTAGTCTTTCCAGATTGCACTAACTATGAACAAGAGGATGAACAAGTAGACACTAGAATATGGAGCTAGGTAAGCAATACAAAAAGAAAGACTAATTCGGTTACTGATATGGTCTCCTGAATGCGCAACCTTGGCTCTTATTGCTTGGCCCACCATTTGGAACCACTTAAGTTCTTAAAAGAGTGTTAAATAAAATGTTTTAATTTCATCTCACATTGGTATTTAAGGAACCCTAACTGGTATCAAAGTACAAGTGGAAGAGCATGCATGTCATCTCTCTCTGGTGCAGTTGGAATGGCAGAAGTAAGTAGAGCGTTCCCCACTCATAATATATAAATCAACCGACCATTAAAGACTGAGGGATATCTTGCCAGATGTGAAACATGGCTCCCCTCGTGCCCCTCAGTAAGAGATGCATGCACCTTTTACACTGATAGGCATGTAGAGGGATATTTCACTTACTTATAAATCATGGAGTTCTTGGCTTGCCCAATATAGGCAGTACTGTGGGGTTCCTTGTTAATGTTTGAGGGAGGAGGGTAGAAACATGACACTTTTCTGAATTTAGTTTAGAAGGATATTCTCATCTTCACCGCAAATGTTTTTTGTCAGTTTGCTCTAAACCGTGTTTTATTCTCCAATGTTAATGCCACTGACCCTTAACTCACACTATTTTTCTTAGCCATTCCCAGAAAAACTTTATGGGTGTGTACAAGTCTTCAAAAATCTGCGAGACCTCTGCCAGAAAAACCTACTGGAAGAGCATTGTAAAAGCAGCTGGGAGCTCTGCAGACAGCCTGTGCTGCTGTGGCACTCAGCCACAGGGCCACAGTACATGCATCCCATCATGCTTTGCAGGCTTCCCTGTCTGCCTGGAGACAGCTGACTGTAGCTGGGGACCCAAGTCCGAGCTGAGTGGCTGGCTGGCTGGCTGCCCCAAGGGACCATGCCCCCTCCCCACATTGCCCTTTCTTTCCCCCCCTTTGTCCCAGCTGCCAGGCTTTCAGACAGGAAACCCAGAGCATTTCTGCTGTCTTTTCAAGCCTGTCAATTTTTATTCCAGCAGCCCACAATGGATCCCTACCCCTCTGACACCAGCCAACGGATCCAGTTCCACCAAAGGTCAGGAAAGTCTGGTTGGGGTTGGGTGCTGGTGGGTCAGGTGCTGCTAGGTCTGAGTACAGGGGGCCAGGGCCTAGGCACTTCAGTTCCTCTGTGACCGGGCCTGAACAAGCTGAACCCCACTCCTTCCTGGACCCACACTAAATAGACCCATTCCCCACTTCACCCAGACCTGTCAGACCAACTCCCACAAGACTGAAAGCAGCCTTTCAAGTAAGGTCTGGGTCTGTGGGTTTGAGAAACTGTGGCTGGGGTCTGGGTCCCTGTGGGGAGGGGGTCAGGGGCTCACGCAGTGGCAGGGTCAGTGCCTGGGCTGGGGGTTAGTCTGGGGGCTTGGGGAACAGCAGGACTGGGGTCTGCAGGGTTCAGATCTGGGTTGAGGGTGAGTCAGGGAATGGCATGGGGTCTGGGGTCTGTAGGATCTGGGTCCCTGGGGTAGGGGTAGGGAGCCAGAGGGCTTGGGGGGCTGCTGGAGGTTTGCTTTCTCCTGCCTACTCAGGGTAAAGGGTTTAAGAACTGCATAGCCCAAGAGCTGTGGAGAGAGGCTGAACTTTCCTGGCCCTGAGGCTGGTCAGAGGAGGGGTTTGCTCTGTGCTTGGCCAGAGCAGTGGAGTCCAGCTTAGTCACAGACCGTCTCTGTGGATGGGAGGGGGCTGGGACAGCTGGAGGGCAGTGTGGCACCTGTAAGGTAAGTGTACAAGCATTTGTTTCTGTGAAAGAAACTCTACTAGACGCCATTTCTATCTCACTGGAAGCGGTAGAATTTCTAACTGTTTTCAGTCTGGTAGTGGAGACCCACCATTTTTGGTCTGGTAGAAATGGTTTGAATGCTTCTATACTGAGTATTTCTTCCAGTGGAACTGCGATTCCCAGTAATACTAGGGAATCCCAGTAATTCAACAACTCAAGCAGCAACTACCTTTGAACACCTTAATTTTAATTTATAGGTTCTGAATTTAATGTACCACAAAGTCAGGTAGTATACATGCAGATTACAGCTGTAGACTATAAACAGTGGAAATGTTTTTTAACTATGGAAAATGTTTCTTTCTACCTGATTATTTTTCATCAGCAGCTTTTACCTTACCCACTCCAAAGAGTCAGCATTCAGACTATCCTTCAGAAAAAAGTGATAATATCTTACTTTGAGAAGTGGAACCAGCAAATAGGAATGATTTTCTCCCCCTATTTTGATGTGCATTTTTAAAACCTTTTCCCCAAAAACCATACATTGAGCGTTTAAGAATAACCAGTTATTAAACAGTGTGAAATATTCATATTCCACTATCTACAGAATACCAAAAATTTTAAAGCACAACATATTTTTCTTAATATACAAAGTGAATAGGGTAATACACTAATGATCTCAGTAGCATTCCCTAATTAAGTTACTGTATGCTACATGTACAATGCAAAAGCTCATGGCATAGCAATGTCATAAACATTAGGTGTAATGGATTATTATGATGAAACTAAACTGTACCACACCTAATGCAACATGAGAATTATGGATCTAATATATAAACATATATACATAGTCAAATTCAAGTTTTGTTTCAGTAGAAATTACTTGTACACAGGTTCATTCCACAGTTACAAGTTTTGAACACTTAACATCAGTTTCACGTTACCTTGAGGATCCCATGCTAAGTTGTAAGTCATAGAACTGAGAAAAAATTGCCCCGTTTTAAGCCACTGACACTTTAGTTGCTGTAGTATAAAAAAATTAAGAATAAAGGGTTAGTTCTTAAAAAAAAAACCAGAAAAATGCAATAAAGAGCTGCTTTTATTTTGGTATGATCTATAAACATGATCTTGAAATTATTAATTCTGTTGCAAATAAACTCTAGGCTCCCATAAGAATTACTGAATCTAGTACAATTAATTTCTTCAAGTGCTCTATAAAGACTAAATGCAAGTCTGGGTATATATATACTGCAATCAAGAGGAAGGACTGCAGTTCATGTACCCAAAACAACTTTAAACAACTAACGCGGGAACTGACGATAGTGTAACTGTTGGCTGTATGCGACTATGTGGCAAAACCTGCAGGGGACTCTGCAAGTATCTGTGCTGCTGGCAAGGAGACAGTTATTGGTACCTGAGCAAAGTAGTTTAAAGCTAGCTTGTGTATATGCTTGAATAACACCTCCAGACTGCAGTGTAGACATACCCACTGAAGTTAAAGAAATATTTTTTTTTTAGCATTAGAGAACTGAATGGTGCTATTTTGGTACATCAATACTTACACAATTTCTCTTGTGAGAATTTATACCAAGGGGCTCAAAAATACAAACAGCATTTCCATATGATGCTGCAATCTGGAAAAATTGAACAAACAGAATGTAAAGATTCAAAAAAGGTATAACAGGCCTCTTTAATATTCCTAGATACCCAATGACTTTCCAGTACGTTTTTAAAGGCAAATGCTAAGGAAAAGCAAAATTCATACAAACATTTGTGTGTTTTACCTACATGAAAAATATATTAGTTTATTTTGAACAATCCCATTTTCAGATTCAAATGATAAAGAGACAACAGGATATGCACTAATGCTCTGCCAACCTGTTCGAGTTTCTAGAATGGCTACTGTTAGTGTGCAAGGGAAAGCTGATACCTTTTTTCTTGCTCTTGCTGTCTGCTTCACAGAAAACTAAAAAATTAATGATTAGTGTCTGAGTCTGCAGTTCAATTCTAAGTTTCATTTCCTATCACTGAATATTAATTACTAAAAAGCAGGAGCAAATACACTTCTAATCCTAGTTGAAAGAAAACCTGGAATATGGAAATGCAGAATACTTAACATACTACTGGATTTTTCAGCTTCTTCCATAATTGTTTGCACAGCACAACTATTTCTACAAAAGGGCTTTTTTTCCTTTGACCATGGCAGGGCTCTTTTCACTTTTATTTAAAAAGATAAGTTACAAGCTGTTGAAATGCTTCCCACTTAAAGATACTTGTCTTCCCTACACAGAAATAATGGGCAAGTTTTAAGCCATTTTCCTATGAGAAAGAAGGAAAGGAAGGGTTTGCTTCTACAATACACCCAGAGGAAGAGACCAGGAGTCCAAAACCCAGATCTAGGTTCTCTCAAATTCTACATAGAACTAAGGGGACAATCAACGCCAAGGTCATACATGTCTACATAGGCATTCTGAATGCTTCCTTCCTGTCAGAGTTAGAATTCTCACCAGCTATAGTTGTCCTTCTTCAAGTATTGTCTATAATACATCAATTTGTAACTTGTTTGAACAATGGTTGGTTATGGTTGCTTACTGGCATTCATTTCTACCAGAAGAAATTTCTTCTAATAGAAAAATAGCCCTGGCACTGGATTATATAAAAAGTCTTCCAGTTTCATGGCTGGAGAACTTCAGGCAAGCCATTTTTGCTCCAGAAGAAAAATCTTGAACATCTGCATGCTTCTGTTCATATGGGAGAATGGTGATTCTCTTGTTAGAAACTGAACACTTATCTATATGCCTATATCTGCACTTGGTCAATGTGTAAACTTGATCAATAGTCTGTGGTAATTGTGGCTTATAAGTGTTTCTATCTTTTAGCAATCTGAACTGGTTGTCCAGTATTTCTGGTTACCAATAAAGTTGGCCTGCAAGTCACGTAGGGCCTGCATAGTTACAGGTTTAGTAGACCTGTACAGGTTACTGTATTAACATACTATAGTATTTTTGAAAAATATGCTCTTAACTGTTCTCTCAGCCCTTCTCAGTGTCTTTCAGCACTTACCTCATTTCCTCTGTTTTTCCTTAGCTAGAAATATTGAGGCAATATTGGAAGCACATTTAGTAGGATCAGAATTAGAATTTTGTTTTATTAAAACTACATTATTACAGGAATCTAACCAATGATGACATTTTAATGCTTCAAAACACCTAAGTGTTTTCTGAAACCTACATAGTTAGTGCTTCCTATTTTGTATATTAGATTTTTTAAACATTAGGAGATGTGCTAGTTTGTTGAAGCTTGTTCCCATCTGTCCAATCACAACTGCCCTTATTGAATTATTTTAATGTTTTTTATTCATAAACATCTTTAATTCAATGTGGTTTAAGAGAAATAGGTACAATTACAAAATTAAGTAAAAGGTTCCATTAAAACAAATGAAAACTGCATTAATTTTTTATACTACTAATAGCCACATTCAATGCAAACAAAAATTGCTACAGGAAAATTACTTACATGAACAATATTCTACTTTCACTTGTTTTTAAATTATCATCACCATATGCTTAGATCATGAGCAACAAAATATATAGCCAACAAAACCAATAAATTGTACACACAAGCCAAAATTTTTTACTTAGTATGCTAATATGCCAACAGTCCAATATACCACATAGAAGTGATCCAACAGAAAAAAAAATTGCAAGCTCAAAGAAGGAATGCAAGATGTGGTGAAGGAATAGAGGAGGATACCTTTATATGCTTGTCTGAAAAACAATAGCTTGTAAATTGCCACAGAAAACCAATACAGAGTTGCTTCTCTGTCATAACAATTTGTTATTAAAATAAATGCATATTTTAGTACTGAAAATATAAAGTAGATGTCTCAAAGATGCAGGACTTGCAGAAGGGTATTTGGTCTTCATCTCAGATTTCAAAGAAATTAAAAACCTGACAATTTTTTATATTCTGTGAGGCTGCTTAGTACATTATGACATATGTATTAGTGCTTGGGGATCTTAGCCTTTTCTAAACTTTCAATCACAAATGAAGCATATGTCCCTCTTTCAGAATTAGCAACTGACGCATTCCTTGTTAGGAGGAAGAAACATGCAATGCTAAACACTTAAAAAAGGTGGCATAAATTATCTGGGAATGAAAAAAAAAATCATCAAAAACAATGTTTCAGTTAATGGAAAATTGAGTTTTACCAAACTTTCAAAAAATAAATCACAATTCATTATCAGCCAAGCAGGGTTATTCAGGGTTATAAGTAACCCAGAAGTATGAACAGGCCTTCAAATGAAATTACTGCTTCAGCAATAGCAGATGCATCAAATATTTTCTGTTTAATTGATTCAGAGCCACACACTCCAGGTTTTTTAAGTTTACTCTAATTTATTAAAATTCTTACCCTGCCTTGTTGTTGGGAGCACTCCACACAGCTGACTTGGATGTTTCCATGCTTAGCACCAGGAATAATCTGCACACATTCAAAGTCATTTGCCAGAATAACAATATCACAGCCGGAGCCATACGCCTACAGTAATTGTAAAAATATATATAATTTAATGTTTATAGAAATGAATGTAGCAAATTCATTTTAGAATCATCACATTATTTTGCAAAGAGAATTAAGGTATCCATGAAAACATTTACATTTCCACCAGAGTTTATACTAATAAAGTACAGTAGATTTCTACAGAAAGGGCTTGGTTTCTCATCCTTATCAATGCGGCTTTAAGTCAATGTGAGCAGCATAGACTGACCTTTTCCCCCAGCATAGGTAGTGTCCAGGCATTGTAATAGTTTTATTCAACTTCCCTCATTGTGGCAAGGGAAGAAGGGGAAAGGATCTTGATTATCCCCAGTAAACCACAGCCACCACAGTGGCGTGTTGGAAACAAAGGCAAGCAGGTGCAAATAAAAGCCACTGACTCCAGGATTACAACTGAGTGCACATCTCTAGGACTGCATGATCTACGGTTTAGGATCTAATCCAACATCACAAAAGTCAAAAGAGTTTTGCCCTCAACTTCAATCGCTGTAGTATCAAATTCTTCTACTTTCAAAACAGGATTCTCATATACCTAAACACTAAAGTCAGGCAAGGTTCTTTGAGTAGATCTTTTATTAGAACAACTGAGTAGTTGGAAAGAAGTTCTTGGCAAACTTTTGGGCATAGTCACCCTTCTTCAAGCATAGGGAGTTTCTGATGTTCTGAAACCCCAAGAAATGAGAGAAGCTAAATGTGTGGAAGGATGTCAGTGAGAATGTAAATAGGCAGAAATTAGAAAGACAAAATGTAAAGCAGAGAGGGGAGGGGAAGAAAGCAGGGGGAAAAAAGGTTTAAGGGATAAACAATAAAGTTGTATTTCATGACATATGTAAATTAAACGAAATGCCCACTTTCTTCCTGCTTGCTACATGACTAATTTTTATCTAGAGAAATTGTTATTAGTTTTCAACACACTATAAAATCCTCTTTGAATAATTCCTTGCTTATTGCAACTGTTGTAGCTAGCAATCTTAATATCCTTGTTGGTTTCTAAATAGGACATAAAATGTTTCTCGTTTTACAACTGGACCAATGAATTTTCATTTCCTACACTAACAGTGTAAAAGTAGACATACATACAAGAATAACCAACTAAAACTTGTTGTTATCACTGTACACAATAATAAGAGTTTTATAAGAACAAAATTGTAAAAAAGAGATTTGACATTTAATCGATCTAACATGAAACTTGCATATGCTGGGCATAACTGCATTGTAAACTCCCAACAATGAAGTATTTAATAGAAGCTCTCCAAAAGGATTCTGGTAATGTTAAACTAAACAAAACAAATAAATTACATTTTTTCCTCTTCTGTTTGCATGCAGCATGCCCTCCTTGACTTTTAAAGAATCTGAACATTCAAAAGGCAAGATAACCAGAGTGCCTCAGTGAAAGGGACAGAACTACCATTTTATCTGTGAAACATCTAGCCCTGCTTATTATGGGCAAAAAGGTATGAAACACAAGTACCCAAGTACATGAGACCTAATATACATGTAGGGTAAAATTTTAACTTATTACATCAACATTTTCTCTTCTGCTTTCAAGAAAAAATAATGGTATTTTTTCCTGCATCAGTTTTTAAAATATTATTCATTTTTAGCAGTTTTCCCCAAGACCACAGCAAAAAGGTTATGCTTCCTTTTCTATCTACTATGATCACATTGTTAATTCACATACCCATGGCAGACAGGACACACACTTAATAAAAGGAACAATTGTACTCCACTCTGTCATGTCAAAGTCATAGCTAGAAAGAGAGAGAAGTAAAACGATGACCTTTTTTCTGCATGCTTTTTCTCTGAGAGAAAGAGAGAAGAGCCAAATGAAGTCTGCTATTTTTATATATTTTGCTTGAGACAAATAATGCAAAATAATTACTGCCAAAATTAAGCTTTGAGTTGACTTTTGCCTTTCTATTTTAATATAATAGGATTCTGGAATGCTTTTTAAATAAGGCTAACAATTATTTTTTATTCAGATTTCTTATCAAATGTTTGTATCACGTATTTGGATCGTGTCCCTTTGTATTCTACCCCATACACTTCTCCTGTTTTTAAAAGAGAAGTTTGTATTTATTACGTTCCCCAAGTATATAACTTCTAGAATATTCTAGGTTTTAGCAAGTGCATTTTATTAGCAGCAGGTACAACAATAAGCAAAGATCAATCTACTATAAGGATCATTTATAATCATATATAAGGATCTGTTACTACAACACTCTATACAATATGTTCAAGAATACAATATAGAACAATGATGGCTTGTAACATTTTTCACTGGCAGGAAATGAACATAAGTATCTGCCAGCTTCTGCCCTGTTCTGGTGTGCCAGTATATTCTAGGGGTCCTAATCTCTCTAAATGATCTGTTCTATTAAACTCCCACATCAAAAAATTCTCATAGAAATGCGTGTTCGTCACATCCACTTATACTAATTAGTGTTTCTAAATACAAAATAACTACAATTATACCTAAGATCTGCTTTTCCTTAAATATGTTTGCTGCTACTACAATGACCCCAGTACAATATGCTAGGAGTCCTAGTAGCCAATTAGTTTAAAACTACCAAGTAAGACACTCCTAAGTAATCCTCCTAAATATTTTCTGTTTGCCATTGCTTATGCAAGCATCCTTTGAACTTGGATCTTCATAAACAAAGGTTGCTTTACAGCATAAAATTAACCTTTCAGAATAACTTTCCCCTTGCTTCTTTCATAGTCCATTTCAACAACTTGGATGAATTTTAAGTGAGTTCAAATGGAGCACAGTGAGGGGGACATCCCAACACTACCCCCCAACTATCCCTTGAAGTGAAAAGGAGTGTGAACTGTGTGGGAGATATCTGCTTTATTTATTCATTGAATAGTGTGTCTCCATTTGTTTGACTGTTGTTATGCTATTTGCAACAGGTCCCTTGGTCTAACTCCTGATGGAGCTCACCTCCTATCTTCAAAAAGGTAGCCAATAGCTTTGGATAACCATTGGTATGTAAGGGAAAATTCAGGCATAAAGCCCTTCAAAATCTTCTTCTGACCCTGATAGATAAATAATGCTCTTCTCTGGAAGAAACTGGTCCACTGTACTGCATTTACCTACTGGCTACTGCTCTGGAAAGACTATTCTTGCAGTGTTCAAATCAGTTGGGCCTAACAAGGTTAAAGACCCAGGTTTAAGAAAGAGACGTAAGAAAGTGGCAAAAGTGCATCTAATCCTTTGCATCATGGAGTTTTGCTTTTAGGAAACAAAATGTAGTTTTCCATCCCCTCCCAAGTTTACTAAGACAATCTTCTAAATATGAACTTATACAAAGTTATACTTCGGAGACTAGAAAGTTTGTTTTCCCCCCACTGTTATTCTGGAAAGCTATGAAAAACAGCAGGTAACCAGAGAGGCTGTACAGAGGTCAATCAGATGTACAGGGGAGCTACCTCTTTAATGGCACCAGCCCTTTCCAATTAGACCCAGCTGGGAAGAGAGAAATTTATGTGAAGGCAGCACATAGCTCAGCTGATAAAATAAGGCCACAGGAAAGCACTTGGCTCTTCTAGTAAGTCCTGATACTTGGCTTAAAGTACTATTCAGTTTTGATATTCCTAAATGTTACATAACTAAATAAAACTTACTCTAAACCTCTAGGTATAGTACTGAATCCTTTCTGGATTGAGGAAACAAGACAGCAACATCTCACAAGCCTACACCTCTCCTTGCTGGCAGCAAGAAGGACAGCAGAGAGATGAGTCTTATTTGTAAGTAGGAGAAAATAACTAGTATCTTTTTCCAATACAGGATACTCCTAGTATCTAATTCTGGTTATCTGATAAGTTCATAAATCACTTCATACCTAGCATCTACTTTGTAATGTAATTGCACTGCATTTAACTGGGGTGAAAATGATTAGGAGCCATAAATTAGAAGGCTTCTAAAATAACCTTGAAGAAACTAGGCCATGTCAATTTGAGGGCTAGCATTTGAGGCAAAAGGCACTTTGGAAAACAATTACCCAGCCTTAACAATGTGCAAAAAGCTTAGTGCAGGCTACTCCCGTAGTTAATAAGCATTGATTATATTCCATTCAGGAAAGTCTGTGGCCCCTTTATCCAGTCTCTGGATTATGTTCTTAACCAGAATACTCCCTACAGTTTCAGTTTTTCCAAACAATGAACTTTTCCAACATCTCTTATTCACTTGAAAGTATGATTATATTGGTTGGATTGGGAAGAGGGAACGCATACTTTCTTAAAATCCATTTGTTTCTATTTGAATGGTCCACCTTTCAAATTCATCATTAATAAAGGCATTTAAACTGATGTTTGATTCTCTAAAGACCACATCAAAATGGCTCATTATAGGAGCTGATGCCCTTCAAATCAAAGATACCATCTATGCAAAGGAAAATATATGCTTCTAATTGCTAGCATGCTATTTTACCTTGGGAGGTGAAGTTAAGCTGCTTTTCAATCTATTAAGCACTAACAGCAACCCAAACGAGGTGAAGAATACTATTGGTAGACATCTCAGTATCTTACAGGAGATGCTTCTCATTTGTGACTTATTGGTGTATGTTTTTGTATGTTTAAATGTGTTTGTATATAGGAAAAAAAGTAACTAGCACAATGATACTGGCTCTGTAATTCTAACAGATATAAGTACTTCCTGTTTAGTATGGTTCTCACTCTCTGTTCCCTCTGCCAACAAGCTACCATATTTCTGGTTAGATGTAGTATTTTAATATTTTCATAAATTCAGAATGAAAAAAATAACTTACAGAAGAGGAAAGAAAACACAACCTCCCTGTTTCCACCTCCCTTCTGACATGCACACACTTCTGCCACTTGACAACCCATCAAGATACAAAAACAGATGATTAAATTTAAATAATTTTATTATACTCATCCTCTCTCTTCCCTGTTTCTCTTTGGCAACTGACTAGGGATGCTAGTGCCTACAAGATGATTTAATCTGTTCATGATCCTTTTTGAGGCTAAGATTTAAACTGCAGAGTCAAAGCCTGGGTATTCAAGTTCTTTGGGGTGGGTGCTGAGTGTTTGGTTTGGTGTGGTTTTTTTTACTTGCTTGAGAAGAAGTTTGGGGCTTTAAATACACACAACAAAAATCAATTTAAATAAATTGTTAAATTTAAAACAGTTTACAAAAAAAGTGAAAAGGCTGGCCAACAGACTTCCCTGGACTGAAAGTAATTTCCATATTTTCTACATTTGACTCTGTTAGTGATTTTGAGAGTTGTTGATCTACTGAATGTATAGAGTGTTGTAAATTCCTTTTACTTTTTTTCTCTTTATATTTTTAACAAGAAAACCAGTGAGGATCTAGTTAGTGGGTAAGTTACAGTTCTTTGGAAGCAGAGCAGACTTTTGGATGTAGTGGCAGTGCCATTAGCAATAGAGTAAAAACGCATAGGGATGATCAAGAGTCAGATGAAGTACCGAACAGGCAAAGGATGCAAAAAAACCCAAACAAAACCAAAGGAAAAAAAGATACTACAATTGTGAGAACAATACAAGAGCCTAGATAAACAGGATTATCTATGCAGAAAAGGAAACGTACATAAGAGCCACCTACATGGAGTATCTGTTGACCTAGTTTTGTTTTGGGGTTTTTTGTTTAATCTGTTGACCTGTTTTTAGTTGCACTGACATCTTCAAAATGAAAATGAAATGGTGTTACAAAACTGCCGGAGAAGCAGGATGACTTGCAAGATGCACAAGTAGCTAACAAGCTGCTGTTTGCCAAGGTCTCTCACTGGCAGCTTACTGAAGCGCTTCTGACAAACCTCTTCTGGTGAGAAACAAGAGAACCCTAAATAAAAAAAAATCTCTTAAGTTTTCTATGTTCTCATAAAAATGCCCTCTTTTCAGCTGATTTACTGAGTTCCCATTAGGTTCAGCATTGCAATTTAAATGTCAAGAATTAGTAAATTTCTTACAGTTTTTTTTTCCAAAAGTTTATTCCACTTGTAGTTTTTATTATGAAAAGCTGTCCTCTCAGGTAGTCTATAAATAAGCATCCTTGCAGTTTCTATTCACCTGAGATGAGTGAGCTAGGCAAATTTAATGTAAATCTGTCCTCTGATTTGCCAGTGTCAGGGATCAGAAGATAATCTGCATTCTTTCTGAAGACCATACAAAGTAAGAGTGCCTCTATACTCTTAGAACAACTCTGATCTTCCTCGCAGCTCTGGTTCTACCAGGCAGGGTTGGAGAATAAACAGCTAGGACTGGGGAATGTGTGTCCCCCCCCCCCTCCAAACAAACAAACAAACAAAACAGCTCAGTAATTCCTAGAAGTAATGGAGACAACTCCATTGGGAAACGTTTCTAATTTCCACCAGCATTATCCTGTCCTTAAGTACCAACAGAACTAGAAGTTGGTGTGACATATTTAATACAGCCTGGCAAAACACCCCTAACCCCCGCTCCCCGCCAGACTGACACTTGTTCTAGAGGCTGAATTTTAGAACACTACAAAGGTATACCTAGACACCGCTTTAGAGACCCCTAAGAGCCAAGGTGCTAGGTTTGAAGATTTAAAAAAATGTAATTCACACTAATGCAACATACAGAAAAGCAGAGAAAATGGGAGATTCTCAAATGATTTCTCTTTAAGAAAAGGAAGAGATTTAGGGAGAGATTTACATATATTTAAGGAGGCAGAAGCAGGCAGTTCCACACACCAAAAAGAGAAGCTATTCCAACCTGTTTGCCTTGAGATTGTAAGAAGAGAAAGACAGCAAAGTTCCTTTTCACCATGTAAAAAGTAGCCATGTTCCAAAATGGTTTCTAAGAACTAAAAAGATGGATTCAGTTAGAGCAATTACACTGGTAGAGGAGGTGCAGAGGTCTTGCTTGTGGTTTTTAAAAAGGGATACCAGCTACTTAAAATACCGCACTTGTTATGAGGAAACAAATCAGAGTATTGGTTTTCCAATTTGTATAGCTTGTGTATTTGATAGTATTTTGTATTCAGTCAAGTTTCATTGTTTCTCTATCTTGTGTGAGACCCTCCACCAACCTGGAGGAAAAAAAAATGTATAGGAAAAATGTGTGTGTGAAGTCATAAAAGCTGGCATGGGTGGAGCCAGGTATTGCACTTGGGATTTCACCCACTTCTTTTTAAATGTCAAGCTGCCCCTTAGACATACCATCTTCAGAAATGTGGTTAACGCTGCGGACCAGGCCAAAAGGGACTGTTTGAAAAAAGGATAAGGGGGAATGACAGAACTGAGTTGCAATAAAGGCAAATATGTAACGGGGTAAAATAGCAAGGCGGTTCTGGTGCTGGTTAAACCACAAGTAAATTTTAGCCAAACTAATTTGACTCAATTGAGAAAAGGAAGAGGAAACTCAAGAAGGAACAGAACATTTTGGGGAAAGGGAGCTGAAAGGCATATTTTTCCAAATGAAAAATGCAGACTCCCAAGAAATATTTGCTATATTATGGATTTAAGAGGGAATCTAGGCCTATCTTACTCTGATTTTTTCCCCTCCCTCATCTTTCCAGAAACATTTCTCAGAGCCAAAACTAAAAATTTCAGCCCAAACTTCAGGTGTTGCCTGTCATGTTAAAGTCCTCTAGCTGCAGGACTTATTTTACAGGGAAAATAAAACATTAACTTGCAGCCATCAATTTTTGACAAATCCAGTAAGATACCAGATCGCTGATTTAATCTACCTGTCAACAGCCTTTGAAGTCTATATCAGATTCATGGTGCAAATGACCTGGACAGTTGACCCCTCCCATCATTCAGAGTCCTGGTCTACACTTAAAGCTTTACTAGCTGTCATAGCTGTGTTGGTCAAAGATCTGAAAAAAATGACACCCCCTACTCATGAATATGGTGCTTCCTACACACCCAAATGTACACGGGGATAAGAGCAAAAGTGCCAGCAGTGGTTATTTTGTACTGACAAAACAGACTATACAGTACAGGCTGCGTCTGCTAGGAGGATTTGTCACTACAGTTTTACCCACACGCCCTTTCTAATGTCAGTACAGTCACAGACATTTAGTGGTTTGAAAGGTAAGAGATTTGAGAGTTCACAATCTCTTGAGAAGACTAGGGAAGTGCACTCTCACATGAATGATTCTCTTTCTCTGGAAGGAGCACTTTAATGCAGTTTCATTATGCGGTGAATAAAGCTGGATTTCAGAAGCCCATGAAAACTCTATCCAAAAAACAGAGTTCAGCTCCCTGGGGGCCACCTTCATAGCTGAGATTTGGGAACAAGTGAAATAAATTCATTAACCAACATCCCTTCTGTAACAATCTCAAGCAAAGTGAAGGTTATTTATTTCTGAAGGTAAAGTACAGGCATATCCAGCTGGGGTTGACAAAGAGACAGAAGGGGAAGGAGTCTTCTTTCATAAACTTGAAAATAATTAAGTTCACAATTTGGCTGCTTGACATACATGGAGGGGTGGGAATCCCAGATGCAGGAGACCATCTTTTTCTATTATTTAGAGTGTCTGTGAATGTGTGGTGTAAGTGGAACATGTTGCCATTTTTCAGTTGATTATTTTTATAATTTTCCTTCAAATGGTTTAATTAAAATAAAATTGTTTCATAAGAAGCCCAGCCCCCTTACATGCAGATACTCTTCATAATTAAAAATGGCTGAAATCAACTCAATTTCCCAAAAAGTTGTCTTTGACCACAGATCAGCTTCAAATAGTCAAAAAATACAGAACTGAAGTAATCTGTCTGTTCATTTGGTTTGTTTTATGTCCCCCCCAGCCTGGACTATATTACAACATAGCCTGTCCCAACATCACACAGGGCTACCCCAAGGAAGGAGTCGGTAGCAAAGCAGTTCCCGAATTCTAATTCAAACCTTGTCTAGAGTGTTTCCTTAAACAACATAAGCTAAATCAAATCAAGGGTTTAAAACATATGTATTCGGCTTACCAGTTTTAAAATCATGTTAACTTCCCATATTGTAGCCTGGTGAGAACGCAGGCTAGAAAAAGCTAATGTGGCAGAAGTCAAAGCTGCTTCATGCTTCTGAGAGGTGCAGCACAAACGTGCATTCCTGGTTTTACTTCCAACTTCCCCAAAACTTTATATGTAAAATGTGGTGATATTTGCTAGCTTCCATATGTAAGGCTTGCTCAGTAACATGGGCTATGAAGTGCATAGTATTATCGACAAGGGTAGGGGGTGCCCACAAAGGCTGCATCTCAGTTCAGTTCTCCCTCTGAGCTAATAGTGCATGGAGGGGCTACTTTACCCTGTCTAGCTGCAGGTAAGTGAGGCTAAGGGGAAGATTCAGTGTAGATGAAGATCGTTGTGTGGCAGGGAGCATGATCAGTTCATACCACAATCTATGGATAGTTAAGTGGCTGGCCCCTACAACTCTCAAGTAGCAGGCACAAATGGCAATTTAACTGTTCATAATCCATGCAGATCTGGCCAGATTTTTCCCAAAGACAGATGGTGGCTGTTCTCTAGCCCCAGGTGTCTTGAGTAGAAAATCTTTTCTTAAAAAAAAAAAAAAAAAAAAAAAAAAAAAGGAAAACTGGTTCACATGACCCAGTATTTTGAAATGGGGCAGCAGGTGAATTTCTGCTTTTTCATTTCTTCCTTTTGCGTACAGCCTAGGAGGCAGGAAAGGAGGAAATAAGTGGAGGAAAGGATGCATCTGTGCATGTCGGAGGGTATAATTCTTAATTATTTCATTGGCTACGAGAGACGTTACAAAGCAGTGGTAATTGTATAAAGTTCAGGGTGCACCAGTAGAGATTTTGGGGCCGATATTGACGGCCATTTTTAAAGGAGACATATCAGCCAATACCAATCAAGTTTTCCAATACAGCTGCATGCAGCTGGTAAATCCACTGTGGTGGAAGGGAAGTGGGGAGGGAAGGGGTATGGGGGCCAGATCAAAGCCCCCCACTGTGTGGGAGGGAGGGGGTAGATGCTGCCTAGCCAGGGTGGAGTGGGGTGACTCTCGCAGCTGCTTGCATTCTGGGAGGATGCAGGTGGTGGGGGCGTGCCCCCGGATCTGCACGGGGTGGGGCAGATGGGCAGGCTGCAGCTGCGGGCTGAAGCTGGGGCTGCACTGTCTCTTCTCAGTGGGGTATGGGCTCGAGGCGAGTGGTGGTGGCACTGGGAGGTGGGGTATGGAGGGAGCTGCAGCTATCCCAAATTTTGCCATAGCCTCCCATAGGCCCCCCTTCCAGTACCGCCACCACCTGCTTGGTACAGCTCTGGCTCTTCCCAGCACATGGATGGGGCATTGAGCTGGGACTGCGCTCGATGGGCGGTGGGAGGGGTGGCTATGGGGAGCTTCCGGCAACATTTGGGATGGCTGCAGCCCCTTCTGTAGCCCCCCTCCCCGCAACGCCGCCGCTCGCCTGGAGCCCAGCCCCCACCAAGTAGAGCCAGCACAGCCCCGGCTCCAGCCCGCCTGCCTGCCCCGCCCCACCCTGCACAGATCTGGGGGCACGCCCCCACCACCTGTGCCCTCCCAGTATACAAACAGTGGCAAGAGACACCCCGTCCCACCCCGGCTGGGCAGTGCCTACCCCCTCCCTCCCTCACGGGCCCCCATACCTCTTCCCTTCCACCACAAGGGATTTGCCAGCTACACACAGCTCTCCATGCTGCTGGGCTCTACTCCTAGCTGCCTACATGGTGTGCTGAAGCTGCGTGCACTCAAGGGCATTTATCAGCCAAATTGCCGGCCGCATTGGGCCGATTTCCGATGCAGCCAATTTTTTTTATATCAGTACTGATCTGATAATGGACTGATGTATCTGTGACCTCTATATAAAGTGCATATGTACTATAGTGATTGCATATGTACTGTGGTGATTGCCAAACTACTTGACAGGCTTACCACAAGATAAGCCCTGCCCCTTCCCCAATCTGCCACATGCCAAGCACAGTGGCTATCTGTGCCGTGTGTGCCACAGGCTGGCCACCTCTTGTCTATGCCATATTGGACAGTGCTCAGGAGTGCTCCCATGAAACCCTGTCATGTCTACTCGCTCCTACTCTGTATGCACCTAACAACCCCAAAAAGTGTAATGCAGCTGCTAGATATGAATAAAACAGAAGTTCCATTTTACGCCCCCCCCCCAGCATGTGGCGCACAGAGCAGGAGCGATTAGATGAGGCATGTTTTCAAAGCTGCATTCCCCAGCATTGTCTGCCATTGTGTAGTTAAGTAAAGCCAAAGTTACTTTCTCAATTATCCACCACAAGGAATTACAGGTATGTGCAATAGCTTAACACATTTTAAACAAGCAACCAAACCAAAATGTTTGAGAACCACTGCCCTAAATCTTGTTCTCAGGAAGTTATGAGCATTTTTTGCTGAAACATTTAAATAAATAAATAAAAATCAGAACAAGCCAGAAAACAATGGAATATTTTAACCTACACTGTTAGTTTGACGACACTAAAAGCTGCAATGGCTGGCTCCCATTGAAGACTAGTATGCAAACTTGGCTACATCCAGGCAACTCTGACAGTACAGTAGCATAGCTGCGCATGGTGCTTGACACCATCATCAGCATTAACAGATTAGATTTACACCCTTTTAAACATTAAGGTCCAAATCCTCGTGATACTAAGCACTGTCCAGTGTTTCAGTGTCTAATCTCTAGGCAGTCTACCCTCCAATACACTTCAGTGCTCATCTCTGATAAATGCTCTAGCCACTTGAGTAACACCCTGCCTTCTCTAAGGTTGTGGTATTGCCCCTCTACCCGTCAATGCCAGGAAGGTGAGTTTTCCAGTAAATGCAGAAGTCAGCAGTGAGTCCATAGATAACTGAGGAGGCTGATCTGAGAGCTGCATGTTCAACTGCAGACTTGGCAAATGGTTATATGAGGGAGGAGTATATCCTGGTTATGGTGGAAAAGCTCTTTTCCTTTGTGTCTCCTGCCTTCATAATAAAGCCACTGCCTTGCTTCTAGTCTTGCTGCGAGTGATATCTGGAAGGTATCTGGGTCTTGAGTGTACTCGTACCATGCCTAAAGGATCAGTTGCCACTGGGCTCTGAAGCTTGGCAACCAGATTCAGAGCCTTGGGTAGCCTGCTCCTTAACAGCTTGTTGTTCTGTGTGGGATGCAAAAAGGATGGTGTGCCTCAGTATTTAGGCCAACCTCTTTAGACACCAAGCACCTTTTTTTGTTTTTTGGGGTTTTTTTTTTTTTTGTTACAAAGCATTCAGAAAGACCACAGCAAGTCGAAATGTCTTTTAACGCTATAGATTCCCATTTAAAACCTTTGCCCGGGGGGGGGGGGGGGGGGGGAGGGGGCACTTTTAATTAGATTGGCTCTGAGAGCTGCTCTAATTAAAGTGCCCGGAAGATCAAGTGTACAAGCACCCCTGCCGCCATTTTTCAGCACAGGGATGCTGATACATGTGACGCTGGAGTCTGCTGGAGCACTGCAATTACCATATTCCAGCAGACTCTATTAATTGCAGCACACAAGAACAGCCTGGTTGCATGTGTACAGGTGCCCACTGGTTTTATCCTGTGAATCATGTTTGCACCCAACAAAGCTAATGGTGCATAGCGCCTCGCAGCACCCGTGAAAGGATTTCAAAGCACCATGGTTGAGAAGCGCAGACTAACCCCCTTTAAATACTGCAGTTGTAAAACCAGAAGTAGTGCTGACACCATGGACAAAGGTGATGATAAAAATGAGGCAGCACCTAAAGTACTTCTGTGACTCCTGGTCCCAGGCCCCACTTCTGCAACGAGTTCCTCACAGACGGACCTTTTTGCATGCAAAGACTTTAGGGCAGAGCTAGGCCTAAAAGAGCAAGTAACAATACACCACCAGCAAGAGAAAAGGCAATGAGAAGACAAGGGTTGCCACAGCAAAAGGTCAGGGAACAGGTTTCCTGTTACCTGTGTATCTTGCTAGCTTCCTTTTCACGCTGTAACAACGCTGGGGATGGTGCTAGAGGAGGTGGGATACACTTACACGCATTCCTCCAGGGGAAAAATATCAATGAAGCAACAACTTTGCAGTGTCTTCCCCCCCGAACCGTGACTCTGATCTTCTTGGAAAACTGTCATAATCACCTAGCGTTTGCTCCACTGCTGCCTAAACGGCAGCACAGCATCCATTTTTCAGAGGATGCAGCTCCAACTGAAACGGGCGTTTGCATCCCAATTTTTTTTTCTTTAATTTATTTTTTAAATTACGCAAGCAGCCTGCTGGCTCTCCTCGCCCTTCCAGGGGCAGCGAAGCGGCAGTGCAGGTTTAGGGCTTCCCCCTACCCCGTTTTTACACGAGCGGCTCAAGTCCCAGCAGGCGCGCGCTGCCCTTCAACGTCAGACCCGCATAGCGGCAGAGCCGGGAGCCCCGGCGGGGCCGGGCCGGGCCGGGCCGGGCCGAGCCGCGGGGCTGACGGTGTCGGTGTCCGCGCCAGGCAGAGCCCCAGGGGGCTGCCAGGGGCCCCGGAGCCCGCCGGCGGGTCACTCCGCTGGGGTTAGCCCAAGCCCCTGTCGGGGCTGGGTCCAGGCCCCGGGGTGCCGTGGCAGGGAAGGGCCCCGCCGCGCCGCGCCCGGGAGAGGGATGGAGGCGGCACAGCCCCCCGCCCCGGCCGCACCTGCCCCGGCCCCTGCCCCGGCCCGGGCGCCCTCACCGTGAAGGGGACGTCCCCGACGCTGCCCACCGCGTAGCCGTTGTCGCCGGGGTTGACGGCGCCGGTGAGCACCTGGTGCAGATGCATGGCGGCACCCGCCAGGCCCGAGCGCGGCGGGACCCGGATGGCTCCGCTCCCGGCCGCCGGCTCCGCTCGCCAGGGGAGGGGGGGGCGGGGCGGGGCGGCCGCGCTGGGTCAGGTGAGCGGCGGGCGGGGGGGAGAGGCGGTCACGCCCCGCGCGCGCGTGCGTGTGTGTGTGTGTGTGTGTGTGTGCGCCTGCGAGTGCGCGTGTGCCCGGGCGGGTCCGTGGGGCGGGGCTGGGGGCATCCCCGCACCGCCCTCGTTCGCGTGAGCGCGGCCCCGCACCTCTGCGAGCCCGGGGTTGTGCCCGCACCGGGTAGGGAGGGGTGTGCGGTTCACTGCTGGTGTCGCCTGCCCCCCTAGCAGGGGTAGAAAGGGCCGCTGGGTGCGCGGGCGCCCCTGAGCGTGGCGGGCACCCCGGCGAAAAGGCGCCGCGGACACTGCGGCACCCCCCCGGCCCCCGCGCACCGCCCCTGCGGGAGCTCGTGTGCCGCCCCCCCCCTCCGCGGGAGCGCCCTGCTCGCTGTCGCGTCAGCGCCGTTTGCGGGAGCTCCCGTGCCCGCCCTCCCCTCCCCAGGCGCGGGGGGCACGCGGTGGTCATGGAAAGAGCTGTCCTGGAGTCAGGCCTCGTTTCACAGATTTTTATTTAGGGTGAGAAAGGACCTCAGTAGATCACTGAGTCCGACCCCCTGCCCTGGGCAGGAAAGAGCACTGGGGTCAGATGACCCCAGCCAGGTGCATGTCCAGCCTCCTTTTAAAGACCCCCAAGGTAGGGGAGAGCACCACCTCCCTTGGAGCCCATTCCAGATTCTGGCAACCCTCACCGTAAGGAATGTTTTCCTAATGTCTAACCTAAATCTGCTCTCCATCAGTGTATGGCTGTTGTTCCTAATAACCCCAAGGGGTGCCCTGGTAAATAGTGTTCCCTATTCCTTGTCCTCCGCCCACCACCCAAATGAATGTGTAGAAGGCCACAAGATTACCTCCCAGCCCTCTCTTGCAGAGCCTGAAGAGATTCAGGTCCCTCAGTCTCTCCTCATAGGACCTTACCTGCAGGCCCCCAACTATACAAGTGGCCTCCTGTGGACACTCTCAAGGTTATCCACGTCTTTCTTGAGGTACCGTGCCCAAAACTGGACACAGTACTCCAGCTGCAGCCTCACCAGTGCGGTGTAGAGGGGAAGTATCACCTCCCTGGACCTGCTTGTGATGCACCTGCTAATGTATGACAGAGTGCAGCTGGCTTTAGTTATCACTTCATCAACTTGACAATTCATGTTCACTTTGGAGTCAGCTATGACTCCGAGATCCCTCTCTGCTCCTGTGCTGCTTAGAAAGTCACCTCCTAGCCTGTAGGTGTGTTGCTGATTCTTTCTCTCTAGATGCAGCACTTTTCACTTATCTTTGTTAAATTGCATCCTAGTCTGTTCTGCCCACTTTCCCAATCTGTCCAAATCCATATTTTTACCACTACGGTCATGTCCAGATGAGCACAGCTGTGCAGTATGTGGCACTGCAGACACATTTCTGTTCTCTGCACTGCCAGGGAGTAGCATGGGGGGGGTTGACCCCTGGATACTCAGGGGTCAAAAAAAACCTGTGCCAGAAAAAAGCAGAGGGGTGCATGCAGGGGCAGTATGTGCTGATCAAAACCAGAGCCTGCCCAGCTGGTGCCAGGATCACTACTGCTGTAGTCCTGGGAGGCCCCCAGAACCCCAGGTAAGGCTGGTGGGGCCAGCCCAGTTCTGGCCCCAGCCTCCCCTGCCCCACCCAGAGTAACCTGCCATGTGCCAGAGGGCATGTGGCACAGGCATTCCCCAGGGACAGCTAGCAGTGGCACAAGGTCTGCCCGGGGAACCAAACATCTGCACTTGTTTGGACACTGCCTATACTATTTTACCCCTAACTTCTGCTTCCCCATCCCTGTAGATGGTGGTCTTTGTAGGCAGTAGATCTTTAAGTCAAGTCTTTGTTGCTTCTGAGAGCAGCCCATTCATTGCCTTGCGTGGGTTTGGGGAGCAGCAGGGTTGAGGAGCAGTGCAGTTTGGGATGCCTGAAGGACTAGACCCTAGGCATGGAGTCCTCTGTATCTGCATGTAACTTTGAACCATTTCAAGGAGGACCAGCTCATATAGTACTTGTCCCCCCCCCCCCCCCCCCGTGCTTTTGAAACATCCCAAGCAGTTTAAACCAGTCTAAAGTGGCCTTTATGTTGACCCTTGGGGTTTAGAGTGTATTTAGCATTTTCTCAGAATGACATCTTTCCACACCTTGTTGGAGCTTTGTCTGCAGGATTGCAGCCTTGTATTCATGGCTTTCTTGAACATGACTGTTTTGCTATAACTGAATGCATAATCTTCATCATCATAATAGAGTAATGGAGTTCATATTTCCAGTAACTAATAAGGAAAGCAGTTTTGGAAGGAAAAACATTGTCCTCTATTGCTGGCACTTCCAGTAGTCCAAGTTCTATTGTCATTCACATCAAAAGTTCTCTCATAGTTCTGAAAGGGAACAGAGTCCATATACTTATTATTACTAGAGCTTTAGGTGTGCTAAGAAACTGTTGGATCTTCTCTATAGTCACATGCATTTACAACCAGTAGCCCGCATACTTCCATTGTAATATTTATTGATTTCACTTCTTCGATCAAGTGCACATATGTTACACATATGTCAATTAAACTGGTGTATTTTATTTTAGGTAATTACAGAATCATAGAAAATTAGGGTTGGAAGGGACCTCAGGAGATCATCTAATCTAAGCCCCTGCTCAAAGCAGGACTGTCCCCAGCTATATCATCTCAGACAAAGCTTTGTCTAGCCAGGTCTTAAAAACCTCCAACGATGGAGATTCCACCACCTTTCTGGGTAACTTCTTCCAGTGTTTTACTACCCTATTCATAAGAGAATTTTTCCTGTTATCTAACCTAAACTTCCCTTGCTGCACCTTGAAACCATTGCTCCTTGTTCTGTTCCATCTGCCAGCACGGAAAACAGTCCTGCTCCATCCTCTTTGGATCCACCCTTCAGGTGGCTGAATCCCTCTTGGTCTTCTCTAGACTAAATGAGCCCAGTTTCCTCAGCCTCTCCTGAGTCATGTGCCTCAGCCCCCTAGCCATTTTCATTGCCCTTTGCTGGACTCTCCAGTTTGTCCACATCCTGTCTGTAGTGGGGGGCCCTAAAACTGGACGCAGTACTCTAGACGTGACCTTAGTAGTGCTGAATCAAGGGGAATAATCACTTGATCTGTTGGCAACACTTCTACCAGTGCTGCCCAGTATGCCATTAGTCTTCTTGGCAACAAGGGCATGCTGCTGACTCATATTCAGCTTATTGGCCACTATAACCTCCAGGTCCTTTTCTGCAGAGCTGGTGCTTAGCCATTTGGTCGCCAGCCTGTTACCATGCATGGGATTCTTCTGTCCTAAGTGTAGGATTTTGCACTTGTCCTTATTGAACCTTATGAGATTTCTTTTGGTCCAATTCTCCAATTTATCTAGGTCTCTCTGAATCCTAGCCCTACCCTCCAGTGTATGTACTAGTCCCTCCAGCTTGATGCCATCTGCAGGCTTGCTGAGGGTGCACTCTATGCCATCTGCCAGGTCACTAATGAAGACACTGAACAAAACTGGTCCCAGGACTGACCCTTGGGGCACCACTTGATACCCAGCTGCCAAGTAGACATCGAGCTATTGACTACTACCCTCAAAGTCTGATGCTCCAGCCAGTTTTCTCTCCACCTTATAGTCCATTTATCGAACCCATACTTCCTTAGCTTGCTTGTGAGAATGTTGTGGGAGACTATAACACAAGCCTTGTTAAAGTCAAGGTATATCACATCCACTGCTTTCCCCACATCCATAGAGCCAGTCATCTCATCATAGCAGCCAGTCAGGTTGGTCATGCATGACTTGCCCTTGGTGAATCCATGATGACTGTTTCCTTGAGGATCGGCTCCATGATTTTTCCAGGGACTGAGGTGTGGCAGACTGGCATGTAGTTCCCTGGATATCTTCCTCCTTCCTTTTCTTAAAGATGGGTACTATATTTGTCCTTTTCCAATTGTCTGGGACCTCTCCTGATTGCCATGAGTTTTCAAAGATGATGGGCAGGGACTCTGCAATACTATGATATATAATTTATTATGAATTTATAATATTTTAATAATTTATAATTTATTATTATTAATTTAATTAAAAGGAAAATTAACAGAGCTATTCCAGCTGACATCAACTAAGTATTTGGCATTTGACTACGATTACCATAGAACAGTGGTCACCAGCCATTCGATCCCAATTGACTAGTTTATCATGGAGCCTCTGGCAGTCGATCTCAGTCTGGGGGCACTAAGCGCATGCACTCAGCCCCGCCCCCCGCCCCAGACTGAGCTCGACTGTCAAAGGATCTGTGATGGAGAGCAGCAGGATGTGCGTGGCTGGACTGAGCCGTGCCCCCTGCCACCACGCCCTGCTGCCCTGTGGTGAGAGAGGGAATGGGGCAGGAGTAGGGGTGAGTGGGGCCCTGGCTGGGCCCGGGCAGCATTGGAGCCCTGGTAGTTAATCCATGGGCGCAGGGCATCTCCTGCACTGCATGCACCCTAGCGGAGGCCCAGAGGCCGTGTTCCCTCTGGATCTGTGTGCAGGGCAGAGGTGGCTGCTGCTGCATGCTGGGCTTTGTGCTTCCAGCCCCATGCATAGATTGGAGGGGCACATACCCCCTGGGTCTCTGCTGGGGTGTGTGCAGTACAGGAGCACCCCCACATGCCTGGACGAGCTGCCAGGGCTCTGACCTTCCCTCGGTCCAGCCCGACTGGGTGCCCACTCACTCAGTGGCAGGGGGCACAGGGAAATAAATGGCAGAAGGGGTGGGCTAATGGGGTTTAGCCCCCCCATATGCAGGGCGGCTGCAAGGCAGCCTGACTGCGGGTTTCTGATGGCTGCAGCAGGGGTGGGGAGGGGCGTGTGTGCAGCGGTGAAAGGGAGAGTGGAGCAGGAGCCAGGCCTGCATAGCCGGAGCGGGCATGGAATGGAGCCGCAGGGAGAAGGGGCATGCAGCCCAGGAGGGCATGGAGGGTACATGCCCCCAGATATGCACGGGGTGGGGGGGCTATGGTGAATTTTTGGGTGCCTGCAGAGCTGTGCTGGGAAAACCATGGCGCCACCTCAGCCTGCCCCATCCCACCCTGCCCTTCATGCTGATCCAAGGGCAAGCGTTCTTCTGGACTGTGTGCCCCCCACAGCCCCTGGACGAGCCACTTGCGGCTCTGTCCTGTGCCCGCCCCGGGCTGTTCAGCACCTGCCCCTGTTCCGCTCCCTTACTCACTGCTGATGGGGGCAAATCAAGACTCCAGCAGTGAGGGAGGGAGCAGGGCACAGGCAGGAGCATGGGCTGGGGGGAGTGGGGGACAAGCAGAGGCCTGGGGGCCATGTGCCCCCTGGGCCTCCAGTTGTCCCACTACCTGGCCCAGCCAGGCCTACTCCCCACAACCCCTGCTCCTGCCTGTGCCCGGCTCCCTCCATCAACTGGGGCCTCAATTTGTACCTCCCATGGCCTTTCTCCCCCGATCCTTCCCCCACAGACTTACCTGGTGGGGGGTGTGCATCCAAATAATTATTTCTCCCTCCGCCTCAATTTGCCCCTCCTTCCCTCCCCACAGACTGACCTGTGAGGGAGGGGGTCACAGCACAGGGTAGATCTTGGGTTGCTTTTTAATTCAAAAAGTGATCTCTTACCCAAAAAGGTTACAGACTGCTGCCATAGAAGCTGTCATATCTTTTGAAAATAGTGTGACCAGAAGAAAAAAAGATCCCACTTCCAATATTTCTAATATTGTCAACAAATTACAGCTTTTGATGGCAAACAGCTTTCAATTTAAGTGGAGTACCTTCAGGATTAGTCCAGCCTTCCTATACAAAGGGGTATGATTACCAAGAAGTTTGATTTTGAGCCCAGTCGTCTATTACTTAATGAGGCAAAGCTGCCACTAATGCTTGGTCCCACGACATGTATGAGAGAGACAGTGGACATCACCTTTTGTTTTACCATTTCACGACCACATTAATAGCCAACTTAAGTTTGAAACAAACTTTTCAGACTATTTGACCTTTAGACTCTTAAAGTTGTCATTTGAAAGTATGTGATAACTTGCTGAAGTACACCTCTCTCTCTTTTTAATGAATTCTCTATTTCTTTCCCTCATTCAGCTTTCTGAAGAGGTTTCTATTATTTTAAAAGTCAAGGGCAAATAAATTTTGCTTCCAATCTTTGGATTCCAGTTGTATTTTGTAATGTCTGTTGTATACACAGTTTTGATAGATGATTCAAAGCCATCCTCCATCTAGTTGAATAATAACAAGGGTGAAATAATCCACAAACTGTGTGTCCTGATAGATAAAGTACTAGTGCACATCTTTTCAGATGAAATCCAAGTGAAAATCATGCTTAGTTTCTCTGCTACTTTAGGGCATCATCCTTTGAAATCCTAATTAGAGTCCATTTGCTTAGGTTAGTTTGTCCCTCCTGCCCTTAATAACACATTGACTCCTTCACCTGATATTGATGAGTGTGTTTCTAGGAGACTGATCTTCCTTGAGCTGTGTCTTGCTTTCTTATAAATAAAACACTTCTGAAGATAGTAGGCTTAATACTTGTGAGAGTCCAGGAAAGTGGTTAATTCTGGTCAGCTTCAGTAGATGTTTTTGTTTTCTATTCTGCCTGTCTGTTTTATGGGATTCATCTTCATTTTGTAGGTTCAGGACCAAAATAACAGATGAAAAAATAGAGTTTGCCACCGGAATCTGTAGAGTTGAAATCTGTTTCTGGAAGAAACAAAAATACGTCAAAGTATTGTCAGCCCTGTAGTACACTATATCATACTTCAAAAGCTGGCACAGAACCTGGCATGACATACAGTATTGTACTGCGTGAAATACGATACAAATATTGAGACTGTCTCTCTTGAATATTATTTATTTTCTTTAGTATTCCCATCTATGCTGTTGTCTATTCTGTTCTTTGTGCAGTAAACAAAGGGCTCTGGTACACAAACAAGTTTCTGCCCAGTAAAACAAGAATGGGAATTTAGAATATTTATCAGCTGCTCAATGATAACTGCCTGTAGGCATGCTCTTACCTTGTGGCAAGTGGCAGCTAACTCATTCCGTCTCAGAAGGATAATATACTCTGGGTTAGGGTGAAAGTTGGCCAACAAGGGGTACCGAGGAACATTTGGAAAGCTATAGATCCCTACACTCATTTTAACCTCAGTAATTCGTTCATGTGCTCATGCCCAAAATGTATTTCCCTCTCCTCCCCCATACGATTTAAATTGTTCTTAAGCATTGTTATATGTCTGTCCTATTTGGGGGATCATATCCTAATCTTCCAGTTTGGATAGATATAATTTTAACAGAAATATCAGAACTATTTGAATGAGTCAGAATTAATAATCTGAGTAAGGATAGCAAGAATTTGACAAGTACTTAAGGTTGGCACAACTATGATCCCTTTGAAATGAAATTTGCAATTACTGAAAAACTGTGCGTCAATTGATTTCAATAAGAACAGAGGCCAAAAAGTGGAAACTGTCACTGTTAGTTTGCAAATGGTTGATATTGCTGTAGTTCTCAATAGTAGCTTTTAAGGATAGTATTTTGCAACAGTTCCCAAAAGCAGAGTTCAAATTATGCTCTTCCCTTTGAGCTCTCCCATTGTGGCTCATCTTTCATTAAGGCTTGAAAGGATAGCACTGGTTCACTCCTCTGGAGTGAAGGAATGCTATCAACACTCCTTGTAATTGAGTATCAGCAAGCTTTCCTCTCAGATGCCACTTACCCCTGAAAAATGTCTTTTAAAGATAATACCTTATACTACCCATAAAATATTCTGAACCATCATGCAATCAAATGAGCATCTAATCATCAGTCCATCATGAGTCTTGAGCTCCTGCTGGAAAGCACTGATTACATGGAAGCTCTTGCTGAGGCCTTGTCTAAAAAAGGCTGCTACATGACAGTTGCTATAGTTAGTTTGCTTTAAAATGACTTGTGTCTGCGCATGCAAATTGTGTTTGCACTGCTTCAACTGGTGGCTTAGGTTGGAATAATTGGTCAGTCTTGGAACAGGACTGCTTGATCGAGATGGGGCCCATCTGATAGAAAAAGGGAAGAATATCTTAGGACACTGGATGATCTAATAAGGAAGGTTTTAAACTACCATTTCTAGGGAGGAAAATGTCAAAACCCACACCTAATTTAAGAAAACAACAGTGACCTAGTCAGGGTTGGAATTAAGAGAACTAATGGAAATTTGCAATAGGATCATAGGGAGACAAGAAGAAGAAGAACAAGGCAATCTGTTGAAGATACGGGATGTCTAGAAGTGCCAGGAATATGGAGCATAAACAGGAAGAACTTTAAACCTCAGTGTACAATCAGAACTACAGCTTAATTGGTTTCCCATTAGAGACTTGGTGGGATAAATCAATTCAGTATTCTAGACCTGTAATCTCTGAGCTGTAAGAAATTGTTGTAGAGATCTCATGGAGGATGGTATATTCATGTATTTATAAGAGGAACTGAGGAATTTTAGACCAGCAAACCCTACTTTGCTATAGGAAAAATACTCAAACAAATTGCTTAATAATCAGTTTGCAAGTTCCTAGAAGATAATAAGGTAATAAAGAATCAGCATAGTTTTGTCAAGAAATCTTGTCAGACTTATCTAGTTTCCTTCCCTGATAGGCTACCTGACCTAGTGAATAAGAAGTAATCAGTTAATGTGATATCTTTTGACTTTAGTAAAGCTTTGATATGCTGTCCCATGTGGTATTCTCATAAGCAAACTGGATTTAAATAAACTTGTTTGATTTAAATGAAACCGCCATAAAATGGGTACACAACTGGTTGAAAAACTGCATTCAGAATAGCTGTCAATAGTTAAAACCGGAAGGACAGCTTGAGTTGGGTCCTGTCAATATTTTCTTGAAGTGTGTAAAGGGGAAAGCAAATGCACAAAGACAAAATTGGACATAATACTGTAGAAAAGAATCTGGTGATTTTAGTAGAGCACATACTGAGTCAATAATTGCCAAAAAGACACATCTTTATCTAAAACATAGGAGGTAATTATTCCATTCTAGTATGTGACTGTGAGGTCTCAGCTGGAGGACTGTGTCCAGTATTAGGCACCACAGTTAGAGAGGGGTCAACAAATTAGTAAGAGTCCAGAAGAGAGCAGCAGGAATATGATACCTGGAAAACATGACTGCTGATGGAAGGCTAAAGGAATCGGGCTTGTTTTGTATATAAAAATAGAAAACTAAGGAAATGTCTAGCAGTTTGTTAACTTGAATTTTTTTTGTGAAGAGGATGGTGATCAATTTTCCTTTATGTGCACTGAGGTAGGACAAGAAATAACTGACTCAGTAGAGCAAAGAAGATTTAGACATATATAAGGGGAATGAAACACAGCAACAGGCTGTCTTAGGAAGTTGTGGAATTGCCTTCAGGGGCGGGTTTTTAAGAATAGGTTAGAAACATCTGTTGATGAATGGTTTAAGTACTCTTGCCTTGAACAGGGGAAGGGACTAGATAACCTGATGAGGTTTCATTTAGCTTTAGGATTCTATGTATATTGCAATTGTGGATACAGAAATGATTAAAGTTGGTGCACTTAGCTTTTACCAAGGTTGAGGTTTCATGAGGTAAATAACCTGAATCAAGCTACAACTGCATCGATTCAGAGGCAGACAAAGTTCTTTGGGTAAATGTGCTATCTTTTATTATACCAACTAAATAGTTGGAATAATTGTTCTTTGCAAGCTTTCAGGTACAAACACCCTTCTTCAGGCATAGGGAGAGTCTGTTGGTGTTTGTGTGCTCTCCTGGGTGGAATAGAAGCCAATATGGAAAATGCAGTTCTGTAAAAATGCAAATGCCTGGCAATGAGGATCTGCGGGAATGGGAGACAGTAGGCGAGAGACAGGTGTGGCGAGGGGGAGTGGAAGGGGAAAGCAGGAATGTAGAACTGATGATAGAATGAATGTAGCTGGTAAAATACATACAGGTTACCTGGGGTTATCAGATGCTAGGCAGGTTATACATAAATGCAATGTCTATATTTAGTCCATGATTTTTTATATCCAGTAGATTTATAAAGTAAAGTTCATAAAATTATCTACAAAAGGTGTTTTGTAAATTCCCTTTGAGGATTAGAACTGAGAGATTGGAGAGAGAGTTGTTGTCTTGTGAGAAGTGTGCACCCACAGGTAGTTGGTAAGGCTGTGCAAAATGGCACTGTTCAGTTCCGACTTCAGTTTCAAGGTCTGGACAGAACAGTGTTTTGTATCGAATATAATTTTGAGTTGAAACAGCCTCACCGTTTCACTTCATCGGAACAATGAGGCTGTTTTGACTGTGTTTTGACAGTTTTGCCGGACCAAGGGGACTGGGGAAAAGAACTCAGCCCAGCTGGGCTCAGGTCCCAACCCCAGCCAGGGGCGGGAAGGCAGCCCAAATGGGCTGACTCCCTAGACCGTTCTGGGGGTGGGAAGAGAGCCCAGCCGGACTGACTTCCCATCCCCAGTTCTATGGTGGAAACATTTTGACTTTTGAAATGTTTCAGCTAGCCCTGTTTTGTTTTGAGGCTATTTCAATGGCTTTTGTTTCATTTTGATTTTGCTGTTTCAACCTCAAAACAAGTCAAAACAGTGTTGAAATGAAACGGCTGTTGAAATTTCGCAGTCCTAGTAGTTGGGTATTTTTGTCTTTGATAGATTTTCAGTGTGCGTTCATTCTGGTATGCAGTTGTTTGGTTCCTCCTACATATTTTCCAACAGGGCATTTAATGCACTGGATGATATTACATTTCTAGAAGTGCAGGTGTCCTTAGACCGAAATGGCTACAACCAACAACCCTCAATTCAGAGCGTTTTTTTAAGGCACCAAGATGCATTTGATTTTGGAATAGTTAGTGCAGAACTCAATTTTCCAGTGTGTTTTGCACCAATTTTAGATGTCTTAAAAGGGAACGTAAGGCAGAGATATTGTTCTGATTTGATGTACATATTGAAGGGAAAGGAAGTCTCTTTGGAAATGCCCATGTAGCTTTATTCCAGGAAGAAAAAAAAGAGGACTGATTTGTGCAATTGTTACAGGGGTTCTATTCTGTGTGGAAGTAAGTGTGAAAACATCTCACCATCATGAAAAAAAGCACACAGGCAAGAGAAGATGAGAAGAAACATTTTGATCACTATTCACATGGAGAGAAGGATTGGACCAAATATGCATTATCTGCTTAGCACTTATAATGCTACAGCTTGCAGAAAGAGGGAAGAAGCTATCAACTACAGAAAGCTTGACAAAGAGAGGGTTGCAGGTAGGGTTCAGGGAAGTAGAGACCGTGTCTCTCATGAATTATAGAGTTATACAGGGATAGTTTTTTAGAGCAGAATAGAGTACATAAAGAAAACAGGCATCAGAGCAAACAGTGGTGATGAAACCTCCCTCATCTCCCCACACAAAGGTCAGATGCTAGATTTTGCTATGTCTTGCAAAACACAGAACACATCTTACTGGATTTTCATTTTAATCATCTTAATTGCAAAACTTCTACAACAGCCAACACCACAAGAAGATGGAGGTTTCTTGAGCACATTGTTTCCTGGCTTTAGTAAGTGTTCCTTATTTTGAGTACGCCTCAGAACGATAGGACTCAGGCTGTACTTCATTCTTTTATAATTGTTTTTGTTTTTACTGAAGAAGCTTGTTGCATGTGGCTTTTGTGAAATTGCGTTCATTTGTTATAATATGTCTGAAAAATTTCAGAGAGGTGCTGCTCAGTCTATAAAGTACAAAATATCTACCTCAAGCTTTTCATTTATAAGAAAATCAAATATATCAACAGTAGCGGCCTTAGGGGAGGGCAATCCGGGGCAGCAGCCCAGGACCCTACACTTTAGGGGGCTCAATTTTTTAGGGGGGTGAAGTTTTTGCAAGGAAGTGGCTCTATTGGCATTTTAAAACTTCAATATTTATCTAATTCCCCCAAAGAATATTAAAAAGATCCATGATACAACTGTGGTGGGTTAATATTTACCTGAGTACATACCTCTAAGGGGCCCCAAATGACTGTTTTGCCCAGGGCCCCAACAACCCTAAGGCCACCACTGATATCACCTTTGTTGTAGCATATCAGCATATTAATTACCTACAACTACTTCCTGGACTCAAACAATGAACAACAACAACAAAAATCCCTGACCTTGTTTTCTTGATTATTTGAACATTTTGTTGAAAGAGTGTCTCCATTTCCTCCTGCCAGCTCTCCTCCAGGATGTTTTCCTTTACTACCACAGAGATTCTGCAAAATACAGCAAGTGCATAATAATGAGAAACTTCAGCCTTTTCATAAAGCATCATCCTCTCTGTTTCAGTCCTCCATGAGCATACCCAGCCTGCATTCTGCAGCTACACATTTCTCTTATCTAAGCATCTAATGAAAAGCTTTTTAAGACTTGGGAACACAGTTGAAAAAAGGGTTGTCCAAAAAGATAGGAGGAATCCTAGTGTACTTGGAAAACTCATAGTCCCTTTTCATTCCAGCAAACAGGACTGAATTTCTAAAGGTACTGGCCTCATGGACCTACCTAAATACTCCACATCAATATTGACAAATCATCTGCAGTGATTTTAGAACCCCAAGAAATACTTCTTTCTGTTTATGGCAAGGGCATGAAAAGAAGCAATTAAGAATAAGCACATGTATCTCATCAGTCATCCCTAAACAGTTTGAGAGCCCTTTCTGTTCAAAGCAATCAAAATGCATTGTGCATTGCCAGGCTATATAATGTGGCATATCAGCACCCTCTTAATAGCATTGGTACCAGACCAAACAGTTGATTTTGGTGCTGGAAGATTTTAATTACTGACTGGTGGGAGTGGTGTGCTGCCAGCTGGTGATGGCAGCATGCAGTGAAAGTTCCTCATCTTGGTGTTCTCTCATTGCAGCTCTACAGTGAGTTCTGATCCACTATCTAGAAAAGCGGTTTGTTCCCATCTTGAAAGTTTTCCACCATTGCTTGTCGTCACAGATCTGCATCATTTCCTTCTTCCCACCAGCAGCAGTGCTTCACGGAAATGCTCTGCAAAAGTAACTGCTTGATTTCATCCTTCTGTCCTCTGCCCTCTTCATCAACTGTATTGCTACTTATGAAACTGCAAAACCCAAGTCCACCTAACAGGACAACAACATGTGTTTTGTGTCAATGTTTGTTGTGAACATAGCCTTCAGAATGAATCCTCCTGCTACCTAGGACCAGTGGAAAGCTGATGTGGGTAAAATCAATGGATGCTAGTTTGACACTCGGGGCCAGAATTCCTGTAGTTGTCAGAACACATCCTGGAATGCCTTATGAGAAAAATCTTAGTATACTGGCAAAACTTTGGGTAACTGCTCAGACTGCCAAATAACTAATCCAAACAGAGAGTTGTGTGGCCGAAATAATGAACAAAGTAAGAACCTTGAAGTGGCATAATAAGGTGGTATGGATGAAAATTGGTTTTATACAGTTACAGTGCTTTACTTGGAACAAGCAAACTACATCCCTGTAGTATCTACAATATAACCTCATAAATCTGGATATCCCAAATCTGGAATTATAAAAAATCCAGCACTTTTTAAAACTACAGTCCATTGGAGAGTAGTGGCAGCTGATCCCAAAGCAGCGAAGAGGGAAGCTTGCACGCGGCAGCTGCCACTGCCATCCACCCCCCCGTGTCGCCACTCTGCGTGCAGCTGCTGCTCCGGGACTGGCCCCTTCCAACCGCGCTCAGGCACCCACCCCCGCCACTCCGGGACTGGCAGCCACTCCAGTTTCAAAAATCTGGAATTTTCACATTTCCGGCAGGTGCTTGGTCCCGAGCATGCCGGATTCATGAGGTTATACTGTATATAGAGACAAGGCTAGAGAGACCAAACACGAGACTCCAACATGATATATCCTAAAGGTATTCTAAACAATATCTAATCTGTTGACAAGCATAGATTGAACTTCAGCAAATAAGCGTTTAATTTGCTGATATATTATGCTATAGTTTTCCTTATACAGAAATAGAATATACCTAACTATATTCTGTAATATGTAGATCCTTCATTTCAAAGACAGGAGGAGCACATACCTCTTGCTGCTCAGAATTTTTCTGCTTCATCATGGTTCAAAACGTATTATTGCATATTACTGGTATACGTTAGCTTAATGGTTATTAAAAATCCCAAACAATTGCTTTGGGCCCAGTTCATTCTTCCTATTACCACACTGATTTCAGTTGAGAAATTATTTTAGCACTATATAGGTCTAAAAGTACAGGAATGAAGAAAAAATAACTTGGGAGATTATTATAATTTATTGTAGTGGAACCTAGGATACCAAATCATGAATAGTTTTGTTTCTGTTAGGAGTAATTGAAAGCTTCAGGACTTGGCTTGTTATCACTCCATTATTTTCAAATAAATTCAAGAACTTGCATAAAGGTGGAATAATTTCCACAAACTCATTTTGTAAAAAGTAGTTGGTCCTCCATGGAATAAACAAAAACATATTTAAAATATTAAACTCTAGGAAATGGGAAACAATAACATACAAAATTCTGAACAGTTGAAATTTACTTCAAACTCAAGAAAACAGCTCAGTTAACGAAGTGGAAATTGAAATGTAGAAAAATTAAAGATATGGAAATAAGACTTTCATTTTCTTGACCAGAAGACTTTTCCTTCTGCCTCACAAATGCCTGTTCAAGCTAATCACTTGGCCCATCCCTTGATGCAGTGGGATTTCAAGGAATGACCTCAGTGACCGGTGATTGTTCATATTTAAATCTTGGGTTGTAACAGAACAAGGGCCAAAGTGAACAAAGCTACTCAGCAAGACCTTGGACCTTGATAGGACTAGTTAACTTTTAACCTGATGGTCCCACCTGAGTTGATCCAAGGTGCTTTTTTTGTGTCCAGTTTGTTTGGGCTGCACATAGTTGTAATGAAACTGAAAGGATGCATATTTTTATGCAACTACAAATGTTAAGCCCAGAAGCTCCATGTGCAATAGGAGGAACCACTGTTTTAACAGAAACAGTTGCGTCCTTTCGTTTGTCTGACCACACATAAAAGGTTAATATGTTATACTTCTACAGCTCTCTTCATTTGTGGATATTGTTAAATCTATTTCTATCAAGTGCCTTGAAAGGAGAAACATGCATGTGATGTTTTAATGTGTGCTAACTGAAGTGATACGCAGTATAATTTCTTTTGTTATTCTCTTTAGATTATAAAGAATTCTAGATTACAGTTTAATGGAATGGGAAATAGTTTTATTACTGCTTGCACACAAATAATTTAACTGACAAATGAACCTCTCAATATAATTTAATTACATCCAGGACTGAGGTTTTGAAGACCTCAGACATGGAAGGGGAAAAATATTTCAGAAACAGTTCCAAAACAGCTCCTTTTAAAAAGATATTGTATGCATGCTTTGAAAAGGGCTAAAACAAAACCAATTTGCATCATGCTGTAGCAAGGGTTTAAACTCTGCATTTCTGAAAGGCAGGCATTTTCTATCCCTAAGGAGATCAAGCTGTTGCAGAGGTTTATTTATAGCACAGGCTTGTGTCCAGGACCAGAAGGAGCCTCCCTGCCATCAGCTTCTGATGATAGCATTTTCTAGCTTAGGCCACATCCTTAGTATTAACAGTCCTTTTCTGAGAGCTACAATAACTAAAACACAGTTATGCTTGAGGAAGCAATTGCATAACATGCTTGCATTCAGGAACTTCCATTACCTCAGCATTTTGACATACTGTACTGTGTTTAGCCGTTGTTTTCAGCTAAAAAGTTGATTCAGTGTGAATTCCAGTTTAGTTTTGCTTTTCAAATAATCTTTGCACCACTTATCTTAGTGACTTCAAATCTGTCATGAAAAGAATAGATCATTTTACACTGGTGAACTGCTGGTATTGCACTCAATGTAGTTGGTGGATTTGCAGTGGCGCATGTGAAAACCCAGGCCTTGGTTTTCAGAGACAGATATCTTTTGATACAACAAAGCAACTGGGTTTAGAACTAATGAAAAGAATTATATACTTCTGCTTCTGAAGCTCAGAGTATGTTGGTGAGAGAGACAGGAATGAATAAGCCATGTCAACCTGGTGGGAACCAAGCATGACCCCTCCCATACTCCATCTCCTACATTCAGGAGTCTTATTTTTACCATTGTTTCATTTCCAGCTTACTTTTCTCTAAGCCAGGGGTGTTAAACTTAACTGGCTCCACAGGCTGGATAAGTGGTGCAGGGCTGGTCTGCGGGGTGGATGAATGGCTGTAGGGTCAGCCCTGGATCAGGCCCACAGCCTGGCCCCACATGTTGGATCCAGGGTCTGTCTGGTGTGGACCAGCTGGAGCAGGCACCACATGAAATGCATATCCTAGACTGGTTGGAAAAGGCGCTGCGTGCAGCACATCCCAGAATGTCCTCCTAATGTGGCATGTGTTGCATGCAGGGCCAATCTAGTACACCACATGTGTGGCATGTGGGTCAACTCTGAGATCCATGGGCAGCATTGAGAGCCAGGTGATAGAGCTCTGCTGCAGGCCAAATCCAGCCTATGGGCAGTGTCTTTGACATCCCTGCTTTAAGCCCATCCTTGGATTTCACTTCTTATAGTCAGACAGGATAATATCAGAGAAACAGAGTCAGTTGACATAAGTCCTTCTTTTTCCACAGGCACCTAAGTACATTCAAACATCAGGCTTCTTGGAGTCAAAGTCCCATTGACTTCAAATAAAACTTTAAGGCCATTTGTACATGCCACAAAATTGGCCTTTAAAGTGGCTTAATGTCCTTTTGCACCACTTTAATGGTGGCAGCTGTTTGCAGGGGTTGGTGGTGTAATGCGCTTTAAAGGTGGGCTGTTTGCACGTGTTGGTGGTGTAATGTGTGTTAAATAACTTTGGGACGTAGCAAAATAAAACATCTCCGTGGTTTAGTTTCCTGCGGAGGGAAGCACTGGGCCCCGTGCATCTCAGAGGCTGCACAGGCAGCCTGGCAGCAGCCTGTGCAGGCAGGCTCCACTGAAGGAAAAAAAACCCCCAGCGAGCCTGATTTTTTTTTCTCTTTCTCTGGAGTCTGCTTGCCTGCCTGAGCTGCACGAGGGCCTGGTGCTTCCCTCCTCAGCTGTGGTGCCCTCCAGGACCGCTCAGGCCGGTTGCTTGTGAGTGGGTGCTGCCTGGGGATGCTGCTGCTACTGTGGAGGGAAGTGCCACCCCATCACCCCAGCAGTTCAGGGACTGCTTGGCCCACCGGCAGCTCGCCCTTTGCTCCCCACAGCCAGAGAAGCAGGTAAGGGTCCGGACTGACCCCTTTATACACGCCACGGGGGTTTACTTCGTCCAAAATTGAAGTGGTGTTTTTAAAGACCCACCGCTTCAATTTAGGGAGAATTAAACTGAAGTAAACTCCCGAGGTGTGTACAAACGCCCAAAGTCTCTAACCTTTGAAAATGGGACTTGGGAGTCAAAATAATTTATTCACTCTTGAAAATGTTAGGATATTCTATGGAGATTAAAATCTGGGAAACCTCTTTACACGGCAGCTTTTCATTTCTTTTTCTATAACAGTTGGAGTTCTGTATGCCACAGTAGGAAAATGTTTATGGAATTAACAATAAAAAAAATCATTACGCTCATTCCCCCTGTGACAGGTTTAGGCGATCTGTCCGGCATCTGACCCCTCCTAGTCATCAGATCTTCCTGCTTATGCTCTCCAGCCTCCCTTTACCTCCTATGTCTTGCCTAAAATTTTATTTTAGGGTTTGTTTGTTTTTGTAACTGGGGAGGCTGCCTCCAGAGGCTGGGGTAGCCTCTTCCTGAGTGCCTCTCCCCTGTGTCCAGCCCTCGGGGCTTCTTTACCCCAAACTTCACAGGGTGGGTTTCTCTTTTAAGGCAGCCCCAGTTGTGTCTTAGGGGCAATAATAGTGACTTCCAGCTGCCCCAATAGTTATGCCCATGTCTTGCCGATGTTAATATGTAGAGGGGGAGCCTCAGCTCCTCAAGCTTCAAACGTTTGTTGAGGCTTCAACCTCCCTGGCTTCAGTAAAAGTACTCTAGTTGGGCCCCCTAGCCCAAGGTCCACTGTCCCAGACCCTCCAGATCTCACACTTGTGTTCTGCGCCTCCGGCCCGGCTCTCATGTAACAGCCCTTAGGGTTCTCAACCCTGGCACGGCTGCTTGTTCCCTGTTCTGTCCCTTGGGGTTCCTGACCCTTACTAGGGAGCTCTCTACTGTGCTCTCTCTAGCACGCCTGTGGCCTCCAAACCACCCATGTAGCCACAATCTGGTCATCCAGCCTTAAACAAACATAAACACTAGCATGACAGAAATATAAGGAAACTGCTTCCACAAAGTTTTTCCTTGCCCTGGGTCAATACCCCACCACAAGCTTTACTTCCTAGTGACAGGTTCATCTCATGAATGAGAAGCTTGGGTGTCCATGGGCCTGCTTCCTGCAGTTAGCTTCCCTGGGCAGCTCCTCTCCTTACAGCACGCAGGGTCTGTCTGCTTGCTGTAGCTCAGGCCCTGGGCTTATATGCCTTAATGCCCTGCCCCCTTCCTGTCATGTGGCTCCCCACCACACACAGGAGTTTCCCATGTTAATTAAGGGCCAGCCTATGCTCCTGCTGCTGCAGCCCCACACAGCCAATTTAGTCTGCTGCATTATTTTCAAGTAACAGGAGCCCTCTGCTTTCCTGTTACACCCCAAACACCATTATATACCAAATATGCAGTTATTTATTATTTTCTTCATTGTACCATTCGGAGTCCCCCTACCCTTGGTTTTTCTCTCTTGTTTAAGATGGAAAAATCAAAGGTTAGAAAATAGGACTGTGCTCAGTCTTGCACTAGAGAATATTTTGTATGTAACCCTTCTGCTGAACACCTGACAGTAGCAACACGGACCGGGTTAATTTTGCAGTACTAAATATATTTCACCTTGGCTCGAGCCCCCACACAGACTACCTGGGAAACACTAAATGAATCACTAGGGTGTCCAATGAAATGACAACCCTTCCCTCACAAGCAGTGTAAACACAAAATCCATTTTTATTACAAGGAATAAAGAAAAAAACAAAAGTAAACCCTAAGTTTAAAACACTATAGACTACAAAACAAGGTCTATAGGTGGCACCCTCTTGGGTAAGCCATACCCAGGCAGTCTGGGACTTGGTGCTCCCCAATGGGTAGTTCTGGGGGCCCATACCACTATACCTGCCACTTAACAGTGGGCTGGAGAGGGAGACCCACACTGGAGAGTCCTATAAGCTGCTCCATGGGTTCACTGCACCACAGGGAGCTGCTAGAGAGTGTAGGTCGTTCTGCGTTGCAAGGAGCCCCTTGTTGCTCCCTGCGAAGCTGTAGTGCTGACATCCACTTCCACATGTTGGCTTTGAGGGGTTAACTGAAGCTTTTGTCAGTATATCACACCCTTGAGTTTCTAGTCCTAATCCTGGCAAGAAACTGCAAGAGATTGAGAATTTAGAAGAAAAGCCAGCGAAACAGCACAAGAGCCTGAACTGCAACCAGCGCTAACCACACTGCTTGGTCAGGACAAAGAGCGAGAAAAGCAATAACATGCACCAGATCCAAAATGTGCCAGGCCCAAACATGCAACAGATGTACAATGGGGCTCAGCTACACAGCTAGGGGCACAACAGCTGTAAAACAATAAAAGGGGGGACTCAGGCCTGTCCTGCACCAGGGCCTGGACATACAACAAAAGAGTGCCAGGCCTATTTGGCTGCAGCCTGGACATTTGGTCTCAGCTACACTGTTATGCTGAGACTGAACAGCTATGAAACTACAAAAAAGGGGCCAGGCCTACCTTGGCTTGTGTCTGAACTACAATTAGCGCCCAACCACACTGTTTGGTTGGGGCGTAAACTGCAAAACAGACAAAAGGAGGCCTAACCCTATTTCACTAGGCCTGGACTGGGCAGCAAAAAACTGGCCTGCATAAACAATAAGAAGTGCTAGGTCTCAACCTGGCTTAAATTGCGTCAGCCTTCACCCTCGCCCAAATCTGCCAGCCAAACATGGCTGAAGTTCAGCTGCACAGCTAGGCTGAAACGGAATAGCTGTGAAACAGCAAAAAGGGTCCAGGCCTATGGCTGCAGCCTGGACATTCAGTCTCAGTTATACCACAATGCTGAGACACTACAGTTCCCAATATAGGGGGCCAGTAACTGGCAGGACCCTGTTCCTGGTCAGTCTGCACTAGGGATTAATACACGCATGGTACCACCTCACTCAAGGCCTGCGTGGCCAAAGCTGCAAGCAAAACATCCAGCTGGGGTTCAGCGACGCAGCCATGTTGAACCCCAAAGAAGTTGCAATAACAACTAAAACATGGCAGGCTCTCAGCCCTGGCCCAGAGCATGTCAGAGAAACTGTCAGGCTCCAACTTTGGCTAGTTTGCTGCAGGGAGTGATACCCCCACGGCATCATCCCACTCAAAACCCAGCAAAACAGAAGGGGGAAAAAGAGGGAGAAAACAGGGGTCTCAAGGCTTGAGACAGACTTTTTCTCCCTGTATCTGAGGCTTCCCCTTAGGTTCAGTTTTCTTCTCCAGTGAAGGTCAGGGCAAGACCCCTCATTGGGAAATGGTTGCCCTTTGCCCTATCCCTGAGAATCTCCTATTAATCTCCAGGAGTTAGGGATAATTTTTGATACATGAAACATGAGGTTTCAATCCAATTTTAAGTATTAACTGTTGTAACTTAGGCCACTTGGCCTAAGCTTGGGTCCTAGTGGGCTGGTACGACCTTGATGCTCTCGCAGCACAGCACAGGAAAACCATCTGGCACCCACTCACTGGCCACAGCACAGTTCTGCGGGCCCGATCCAGTAGCTCTGCAGGCCAACTCCTGATTTAGGATATTATTGTTGTCCGTTAAGATGTCTAATTTCTCTCTAAGGCTTCTTGGCCTCAATGATCTCTTGTTGCAATGAGTTCCACAATTTGCTCATGCAGTTTATTCATGTGAGGAAGGGTGATCTCTTGATCATTCTTGAAATTTACTGCTTTATACTCCCTTGCTCTCATGTTATGAAGGACAGTAAAAGTTCCTGATCTGAGGTCTGGATACAGTAGAAAACAGGTAGGGAAGGGACCTTGAAAGGTCATCTAGCCTATCTTCCTGCCCCATGGTAGGAATACTATAATTGTTTCTGACAGTTATTTTTTTAAATGTAAAATAGGTCAACTGGGTCAGCCAAAGGGTCAGTTTATTTTAGTAGTCCTTTGAAAGTCTGATCATTAACTTTTCAACATGTTACTTTCATGTTGTTAGCATAAACTGCCTGCCCTCGCTGTCATGGAGAACTGAACTCAATTGATCCAGTGGGTACAGTGCATCTCTACTGTCTGGATACGAGTTGTCAATATGACTCTTCTGTAAGACTGCCTACAGATTGCCTTTCCATGTGAGACAGTAGTTGTAGAAGCTTGTCTGTTATTAACTGGCCAATTAAACAAGCGTTTGATTATGATGACTCAGTGGGTCTATCAGTATAAATCTGAATAATCTGAAATAGAAGAATATGGTTAATGTATACTCTTTCTCTAATAGTGCCTTTCTCTGTGGGAGAAAGGTATAGGAATTTCTTAACAGCGCTCAATGAGGATGGAACAGGTTTATTCTTAAATGTATGAATGAGGCTCTTACGTGAAGGCGTACCTAGTATTAATTGGAAATAGAACGTGCATATAGCTAGTAAAAGCTAGAGATGTTCAGGGATCTGAGTTTCTGTTCCACGGAAACTCTCATTTGCATCTTCATTCAGAATCAAAATTCAGAAAAACAAGTTTTAGCTTAATTTAATTTTCAATTTTCCATTCTATTTCAGAAAAAGTGAATGGATATGTATATTTAATTGGACCAGGTTGTTGGTGAGCCAAGTGCCCTTGCAGCCCCAAGAGGCAGGTATGCTAACAGACATCAGACAAGCCTGACAACATTTTTGATTGCATAAACACCTCAGAAAATAGTTCCCCTGGGAAAGTTTTGACCAACTGTAATAACTACCATATTGAAATGAGTATCAAATGCGCCATAATGCATTTCTTGTATGTAGAAACCAAAGGGTAAGCCTTCCTTTAGAAACCCAAGTTTATTTTTGTCTATAATGAAAGAACTACATTTGTCAGCTTACACTTCCTCTGTTTTACAAATACTTCAGGCTTTAACCTTACATCTTAGTAGTGAAGACATTGCTTATTGTAGGTGGGACGTTTTGTACTGCTTTTATGGTGTCTAGTACAGTACGACCTAGTCTGTGAATGTGATTCCTAGGTGCTATTGTTATAGAAATAATTATTAATAATAGCTTTGTTGTTAAGAGAGTGTCCTGCTTTCTTAAATGTCACCTGAAAATGATGGAAACTGGGAATGTGCCTTTCTTTATTCCTTCAACACTACGAATGGGCTGAGTCCACATATATCCCACACTGAGCACAGCAACTGAGTTAATACCCAATGTCACATTCTTCCTGGCTTTATCAGTATTTCAAACAGTAGCACAACATAAACCTTGGTTTATGCTTCCTCCCTGAGCTGCCTAGTGTAATCCCTCTAGAGCCATCTCATCTTCAAAAGATGAACTTCCACCTCTTCAAAGCACCTGGGAAGTTAATGAGCCCTGCCTGCCACAATGGATCGGCAGAACTTTGACCACAGCATGCAGGTTTCTAATGGCTACTAACACCATGAGCCAACAAAGGGAGGGAGCCCTTTCAGCCTTCTCCAGCAGAGCATGAAGAAGGGCTTTAACTGGAGATTGTAAAGCATGTACTTCAGATACTTTCATACTTCAGTCTGAAGCTTATGTATCAGGGATGTATTTCGTAAACAGAACATCCATGTGTTCATTGGGTAGAATAAACAGGTTCCTCTCAGTTAAGGTCAAGGTTCCTATCTGAGCATATCTAATTTGTGGTGCCTGACAGGGCTTTACTAAATCAAAAAATGGAATACGTGCTCTCCCATGTGGTTTGGTCATTTGTGAAAAATATTTTTAACCTAATAAGTAATCAAAGTTCTGTGCCCTGTGAGTTACTCTGACACAGTCAATTAAATACGTTCTTTACATTGTTGATCTATCTGTTTTGGAACGCTACACTTAGGAGAGTGTCACTGGCTGGAAATTGCTTATATAAAACATAAAAGTCTGCCACATGTTGTGACCTGTGGAGTCTCTCAATATCTGATTGTTTTGGGTTGCTAATTCTCACGGCTAACATTTCAGTGAGAAGCGTTAGAAGTACCATGTTCTGAAAACTTAACTGCCAAATGCTGCAACCAGACAATTTGTGTGTCCATCTCTGTATAATAGTAATGAGAAAACTGCCTTTAGTTGTATGGGTATAAGTGAATTGTTCTTATCTTGCTTACAGCTCCCAGACTGTAATAAAGATATACCTAACAAAGTTGGAAATTCCTCCAACCCAAACAGGATATGAGAGATGGCATTCATGTTATGCATTCACACTGCATATAGTCACTTTATTAAAAAGGCACATTGCCTAATATGTGGAGAGTTTTTAATTTAAACCAAAACTAAGTGTGAAATCCTGGCCTAATCTAGTTGATATATAGTGGGCCAGAATTTCCTCTACGTAGTTTACTTATGTACCAGGTTGGAACAGGGACTCTGTGTCTCTGTTCTCATCTGCCTGTGACCAGCTATCTGCATGGCCTTTTTTTGGTTGCTTGACCTCCTTGGACTTTAGTTTTTTATCTGTTCATTGGATTGATGCTTCTGTTCCTTGTAAAGTGTTTTAATATCTATAGATAAAAACACCATCTAAGAGTTAATACTTATTACTCAAATTTTGTCTATGGTAAATGAATGGTTAGGAAGACAGTTGTACACTTGTCTGGTCAAGGGAAGGCATCCTATGAACATACCTGGCCAGGGTGGTCTTTTTTAAGTATGGAGCACTCACAGCTCTCCTTGAATTAATATCTGTGAGTGCACAGAGCGCCTCTGAAAATCAGGCCAGCAATGCCTAAATTTATGTGTCCACAGATATAAATGTGAGTTAAATGCTAATCATGTTTGCCAGAAGCATGGTACGGAAACCCTGCCCACTTCATCACATAAATCTGCCACCATCTGTTAACAAAGATTTGGTGCATTGAAAACACCAGTATATCACAGAATTGTGTTTCTATTAAAGCTTGCAAAGATTTCAGCTTTTTTCTAGATATCTATGTCTTTGGAACAAAAACTTGAACTGAATCCTTTATATCTTGGAAGTCTCATGAATATTGACACCCCCCCATCCCTTTTGTCAACAACCAGTTTCTAGCTAACGGAGAGAGAACGGGACTAAAAAGATATATTCTCCTAGATGATATAGTATAAAACCAGCAATTAAGGCAGTAGAGCAAGCAATCTGTCTCTCAGACCATATAACATTTCCTTAACATAATGATAATGCATCAGAAAAGGCTCAATTTCAGCATAGCTTTTTAGTCATAATTGACACAGTCTATGCTTTGATTCCCATGGGAACAAAAAGTGATTAGCAGATTAACTACTATAATCATTAAAAAACACATTTGTCATTGGTGGGTCTTTGCCATAATTTTTATCTAGCTAAATAACCAATTACAAAAATTCTGTTGCTAAATCTAGAGCTGCCTGTCCTAATGAATTGTCACATGACATTGGATTTAATTTAGCTACACAGAGTCCATCAGCCTCAGGCTACTGAGTATCCATACCTGAGATGCTGTGGCTGATTGACCTTACATTTGAACTGTTACAAAAAGAATGGCATGTGTGGGCAGTGCAAGGGACCTCACATTTAGCCTCTATAACATGATCCTTATGCTCTCTATAGCTAAGAGATGTCTGGACTCTAGACATGATTCATCACTGAATCACATTAAAAGATAACATTTATATTGGATCTGCAGTCAGTCATGGGATTTAAGTGCTCAAATGACCTCCAATTTTATCTGTTCACACAATGGCTTGTGATTATGAACCTAATAATTCTTATATTGTCACCTTTCTTTTAGAAGGTAGGTAAAAAATTGTTACCTGTTTGTTGATGGTTGTCATATCTGTCACTATGTCCTGCCTCCTAAGCTCTGACAGTTAATGGTTTCCAGGGGATCTGAGGGTCATGGTTGCATTGTTTCTATTCTCCCACTGTTCCTCAGGCAAACCATGGAGCAATAAAGGGTATTGCAGCCTGTATGAGTTAGATCAGCCCTCAGAATAGTCTTACCTTGCAACAGGGGCCAACCAACCTCAGCAGCCACAAGATCAGTAGGGCACAAAATTGCCATATTTTTTATTCCTGCTCTGGGCTCAGTGCCATCACAGAGATTAATTCTTCCCATTCTAATTTAGCCCTAAATAAAGGAAGCCAATGAAAGATGAGAAGGAGAAATATTTAAAGAAGTGGTTCACCATCACAAATGGCTCCATTCTTTAGTTCTGACATGACTAAGAAATTCTGTAGCTGTAAATCAGCTGATTTGCAATCCAGTCCCGTAATAATAGAATACAGTATACATAGATCAATTTGATACTTTATTAGTTAAAAATCTAGCACAAGTGAAAGACTCCATCTATGCAATTGTTGTGACAAAGGGAGCCACTTAAGTTAATTTTTAGATCTGGCTGAAAATGAGAATTTACATTCCACAGGAAATTTCTCATTTAAAGTAGAAACTCTTCAGAAGCAGAACAAAAACTAACATTCTTGCTGAATAGGAATGAAACAGCTTAATTTGGGGACCTTTTGGAGAAGTTTCTGAGACTCCTAGGGCCACTAAAAGCCCTGCCAGCTGCCTTTAGACCCAAGCCTGGAAACCCACACTGCCAAAGAGCCAGGTGACTGAAAACCCTCTAAGCCCCAGCTCTTGGGGCTTTGGCTGCAGTGGAGATGGGGGCTCTATAAGTCCTGGGAGCTCAGGCTGCAAAGCATGTGGGCAAGTAAGCTGACAGAAAAACAAGGAGGACTTCTGGTGGAAATGTGCCTGATTTCTGTCAGAAGCCCTGTGTTTCTGCAGGACATCTTGATTTTGTTTCAGTGTTTTTTGGTAAAACGTTTCTGTGTGGACATTTCCAGCCAGCTATTAATTCTGCTTTTTTTCAGAGGATAACAACTTGTTGAGAACAAAACTTGGTAGGTGAATTATACTTTGTGGTCTGTACCACAATAAGTTAATTTTTTTCTTAATGATGAAAAGTCTGAACATGTTCACCTGGCTAAACAACTCCTACTTGCATACTGTGTACCAGCATAGTGCTCCAGCAAATTCAGGAAAGAGCAGGCTCCATCGGTTCCAAACTGAGCAAGGGGAGAAATGGCTTGGCATTGGTTCTCTATCTTGTTTCCAGCTGAGAGAAACAGAACAGATGGGAGTGGGAGACAACATGACAGTCCAAAGCGGACAGTATGATTAGTGAAATTCAGAAGAAAATTAAAGGCATAAAATACATTTCTCATGTTACTTGTTCATTTGTAAGCAATTGCTATGGTTGCTATAGCGGTGTCACATGCTACAGGAGAGAAGATGGTCTGTGCGATTGCACAGAAGAAGGATGGTGCCCCTGGGACATTATCATCACTAAGATAGCCTCTGCACTACAGTGAAGGTTGAGATCCCTGCCACAAGGCCTTAACTATATGGAAGTTTCCTGCCTCATGAGATGAAGCATTTTTCACTTGTCATTTCAAATGTTTTATCATTGTGGTCAATGACAGAAATCACTTTTGGCTTTGAATGTAAGATTTGGTTTAAAAAGAGCCCACAAGCCTCTTAGGGCCTCATTTTCTGCTGGGTTTCAACCTTCCACCTGCATTGGTGCCCAACCATATTCAAAATTCTTGTCTGCCAATTCATATTGAAAGTCTGAGTTCCCATTTTATTAGAAGTAGTCATTGTTTTCAGAACTTCAAAACATCCACAGAAATATGACAAAAAACCACTTAGCAAGCTTCTTTTCAGTTTATCCTTTCCCTTTGCTAGATGAAGAACAAGTTTATTTTTCTCTTTTACAAAAATGTCTCATTTTATAGATGGTGAAGAGTGGCGCTGAATGCTTCACCTGTGATTTAACGCTTTAGAGAAAAGGGATAGGGACATTAAAAGCAGCTAAAAAAGCCCTGGCTGTTGTTGTGAGGATGTTTGCTTTAGTTTAGGAACTGCAGAAGGAATGCTGTGTTTTGGGGACCCTCTCTCTAATGCCCAACATCACATTTATTTTATGCTACTTTGCGCACACATTCTCAATTCTTGTCTAGCAAGCAGAAATTCACATTTCAGTTTCAACTTCTATTTGGTATACCAAAGTTCAGGCCTGTTTCCCATAGGTAGTAAGGAGCTGTATTCTCACATATATCACTAGCTTTCCTCAAGGAATATTCCTCTAGTTGCTATGAAGAAAAGTGACAAAGCATCCTCAGTGGCAATGTTTTGAAATAAGTTATGTTCCTGCAAGGGCATATTGCCTGGGTAGATGTCCAAAGAGGTAAAACAAATGATCTTCAGGCTTCCAATAAACTACTGGAGAAAGAGGCAAATATCTCCATGGAGCGGTTGTGGGAAGTGATCACAATACGAAGTGTTCTGGGAAATCTTAAAAATTTTAAGGCTATTTAAAAAAAAACCCACCTCTCTTAGGAATAGGTCTTCTATGTAGAAGAATATTTCAAAGGAGTATTCATTGCCTCCCTGATCACAAGAGGAGGGCAAAAACTCAAGCTTCCTTAACATGGAAATTGGATATTAAATGTAAACTTTCATTTTATTTTCATAGTAAATTGAATGAGACTTGGGAGTGTAAGGTTCTCGGTGGCTCTACCACCCTTTATGTGGAGCACTTCAAGCTCCTGGCTGACCATAAACTTGGCCTCCCCCTGCAGCAGCACGTAGCAATCTTGGCTCCCCTGGACCCCACAGCTGGGAGTCTCATGTGCTGCTTTGGCTGGGAACCCTGACAGCTCATGGGAGCTCAC